>NC_054469.1:168527848-169163345 GCF_017639515.1 Carcharodon carcharias
TCGGGCAATGGGTCAAGCTGTGGCACTGCCTGATTGTGGATCAGCGGAAACTGGGACGAGCTGTACCACCGCCAGATTGTGGTTCCATCGGGCAATGGGTCCCGTTTTGCCACTGCCCGACTGTGGTTTCAGCAGGCACTGTGTCCAGCTCTGCCACTTCCTGATCATGATTCCAGCAGGCACCGGGTCCAGCTGTGCCGCTGCCTGATTGATGTTCCAGTGGCCACAGGGTCCAGCTGTGCTGCTGCCTGATTGTGGTTCCAGGAGGTGCTAGATCATGCTGTGCCGCAGCCTGATTGTGGTTCCAGCAGGTGCTAGATCCAGTTGTGCCGCTGCCTTATTGTGGCTCCAGCGGGTGCCGGGAACAGTTTTGTGACTGCAGGACTGTGGTTCCAGTGGGCACTGGGACCAGCTGTGCCACTGCCTGATTGTGGTTCCAGTGCGCGCTGGGTCCAGCTGTGCCACTGCCTGATCGTGGTTCCAGCAGGCACTGGGTCCAGCTCTGCCACTTCCTGATCATGATGCCAGCAGGCATCGGGTCCAGCTGTGCCGTTGCCTGATTGTGGTTCCAGCGGCCACTGGGTCCAGCTGTGCCACTGCCTGATTGTTGTTCCAGCAGCCATTGCGTCCAGCTGTGCTGCTGCCTGATTGTGGTTCCAGGAGGTGCTAGATCCTGCTGTGCTGCAGCCTGATTGTGGTTCCAGCAGCACCAAGTCGAGCTGTTCTGCTGCCAGATTGTGGTTCCAGCCGGCACCTGGTCCAGCTGTGCCCCTACCTGATTGTGGTTCCAGCAGGCACTGGATCCAGCTGTGGCTCTGCCTGGTTGTGTTTCCATCAGGCACCGGGTCCAGCTGTGTTCCTACCTGAATGTGGCTCCAGGAGTTACCAGGTCCAGTTGTGCCACTACCTGATTGTGGTTCCAGTGTGCACTGTGTCCACCCATACTACTGCCTGATTGTGGATCCAGCGGCCACTGCGTCCAGCTGTGCAACTGCCTGATTGTGGTTCCAGCGGGCACTCGGTCCTGCTGTGCCACTGCCTGATTGTTGTTCCAGTGGGTGCGGGCACCAGTTTAGCCAGTGCCTGATCATGGTTCCAACAGGTGTTGCGTCCAGCTGTGCCACTGTCTGATCGTGGTTCCATCAGGCACCGGGTCCATCTGTGCCGCTGCCTGATTGTGTTTCCAGCAGGAAATGGGACGAGCTGTACCACTGCCTGATTGTGGTTCCATCGGGCGCCGGGTCCAGTTTTGCCACTGCCTATCCATGGTTCCAGCGGGTGCTGGGTCCATCTGTGCCATGGCCTGAACATGGTTGCAGCAGTCGCTGGGATCAGCTGTGCCACTGCCTGATTGTGTTTCCAGCGGCCACTGGATCCAGCTGCACCACGGCCTGATTATAATTCCAGCAGGTGCTGGATCCAGCTCTGCCGCTATCTGATTGTGGCTGCCACAGGCGCCTGGTCCAGTTTTGCCACTGCATGAATGGGGTTCTAGCAGGTGCTGGGTCCAGCTGTGCCACGGCCTGACCATGGTTCCAGCAGGTGCTGGATCCAGCTGTGCCGCAGCCTGATTGTGGTTCCAGCATCCACTGGATCCAGCTGTGTCACTGCTTGGTTGTGGTTCCAGCAGGCACCAGGTTGAGCTGTGGCGCTGCCTGATTGTGGATCCAACGGGTATGGGATCCAGTTGTGCTTCAGCCTTATTATGGTTCCAGCGAGCACCGGGTCCAGCTGTGAAGCTGCCTTATTGTGGTTCCAGCGGCCACTGGGTCCAGCTGTGCCGCTGCCTGGTTGTGGTTCCTGCAGGTGTTGGGTCCAGCTGTGCTGCTGCATGATTGAGGTTCCAGTGGGCACCGGGTCCACTGTTCCATGGCCTGATCTTGTTTTCTGCAGCATTGTGTCCAGCTGTGCCATTTCCTGATCGTGGTTCCAGTATGCACCTGGTCCAGCTGTGCCACTGCCTGATTGTGGTTCCTTCAGGTACCGGGTACAGCTGTGCTACTGCCTGATTATGGATCCAGCGGGCACCGGGTCCAGCTGTACCACTGCATGATTGTTGTTCCAGCAGGCACCATGTCCAGCTGTACCCATGCCTGATTGTGGTTCCAGCGGCCACTGGGTCCAGCTGTGCTACTGCCTGATTTTGGTTCCTGCATGTGTTGGATTCAGCTGTGCCACTGCCTTATCATGGTTCCAGCAGGCATTGTTTCCACCTGTGTCACTGCCTGATCATGGTTCCAGGAGGCACTGCAACCAGCTGTGCCACTTCCTGATCAAGGTTCCAGCAGGCACCTGATCCAGTTGTGCCACTGCATGAATGTGGTTCCAGAAGTTACCGGGTCCAGTTGTGCCACTGGCTGATTGTGGTTCCAGTGGGCCCTGGGTCCAACTGTACTACTGCCTGATTGTGGTTCCATCGGGCACCGGGTCCAGCTGTGCCGCTGCCTGACTGTGGTTCCAGCAGGAAATGGGACGAGCTGTACCACTGCCTGATTGTGGTTCCATCGGGCACCGGGTCCAGTTTTTCCACTGCCTAACTGTGGTTCTAGTAGGTGCAAGGTACAGTTTAGCCAGTGCCTGATCGTGATTCCAACAGGTGTTGGGTCCAGCTGTGCCACTGCCTGATTGTGGTTCCAGCAGGCGCTGGGTCCAGCTTGCCATTGTTTGATTGTGGTTCCAGCAGGCACCAGGTTCAGCTGTGCCACTGCCTGAGCGTTGTTCCAGTAGGGGCTGGGTCCAGCTGTGCCACTGCCTAATCGTGGTTCCAGGAGGTGCTGGGTCTAGCTGTGCCAATGCTTGATTTTGGTACCAGCGGCCATCGAGTCCAGCTGTGCAGCTTCCTGATTGTGGTTCCACAGGGCACTGGATCCAGCTGTGCCGCAGCCTGATTGTGATTCCAGCAGTTGCAGCATCCAGCTGTGCCGCAACATGATTGTGGCTGCAGCGGGCGCCGGGTCCAGTTTTGCCACTGCCTGTTCATGGTTCCAGCGGGTGCTGCGTCCATCTGTGCCATGGCCTGAACATGGTTGCAGCAGTTGCTGGGATCAGCTGTGCCACTGCCTGATTGTGTTTCCAGCGGCCACTGGATCCAGCTATGTCACTGCTTGATTGTGGTTCCAGCGGGCACCAGGTTGAGCTGTGGCGTTGCCTGATTGTGGATCCAATGGGTATGGGATCCAGTTGTCCTTCAGCCTTATTATGGTTCCAGCGAGCACTGGGTCCAGCTGTGAAGCTGCCTTATTGTGGTTCCAGCGGCCACTGGGTCCAGCTGTGCCGCTGCCTGGTTGTGGTTCCTGCAGGTGTTGGGTCCAGCTGTGCTGCTGCATGATTGAGGTTCCAGTGGGCACCGGGTCCACTGTTCCATGGCCTGATCTTGTTTTCTGCAGCATTGTGTCCAGCTGTGCCACTTCCTGATCGTGGTTCCAGTATGCACCTGGTCCAGCTGTGCCACTGCCTGATTGTGGTTCCTTCAGGTACCGGGTACCTGATTCCAGCAGTTGCAGCATCCAGCTGTGCTGCAACATGATTGTGGCTGCAGCGGGCGCCGGGTCCAGTTTTGCCACTGCCTGTTCATGGTTCCAGCGGGTGCTGCGTCCATCTGTGCCATGGCCTGAACATGGTTGCAGCAGTTGCTGGGATCAGCTGTGCCACTGCCTGATTGTGTTTCCAGCGGCCACTGGATCCAGCTGCACCACGGCCTGATTATAATTCCAGCAGGTGCTGTATCCAGCTCTGCTGCTATCTGATTGTGGCTGCCACAGGTGCCTGGTCCAGTTTTGCCACTGCATGAACGGGGTTCCAGCAGGTGCTGGATCCAGCTGTGCCATGGCCTGACCATGGTTCCAGCAGGTGCTGGATCCTGCTGTGCCGCAGCCTGATTGTGGTTCCAGTGGCCACTAGATCCAGCTGTGCCACTGCTTGATTGTGGTTCCAGCGGGCACCAGGTTGAGCTGTACCGCTGCCTGACTGTGGTTGCAACGGGCACTGGGTCCAGTTGTGCTACGGCCTGATTGTGGTTCCAGTGGGCACTGGCTCCAGCTGTGCCCATGCCTGATTGTGGTTCCAGCGGGCACTGGTCTAGCCATGCCCATGCCTGATTGTGGTTCCAATGGTCACTGGGTCCAGCTGTGCCAATGCCTGATAGTGGTTCCTGCAGGTGTTGGGTCCACCTGTGCCACTACATGATCGTTGTTCTAGCGGGCACTGCATCCAGCTGTGCCACTTCCTGGTCATGGTTCCAGCAGGCACCTGGTCCAGTTGTGCCACTGCATGAATGTGTTCCAGTGGGCCCTGGGTGCAACTGTACCACTGCTGATTGTGGTTCCATTGGGCACTGGGTCCAATTTTTCCACTGCCTGACTGTGGTTCCAGCGGGCGCTAGGTACAGCTGTGCCACTGCCTGATCGGGGTTCCAGCAGGCACTGGGTCCAGCTGTGCCACTGCCTGATCGTGGTTCCAGCAGGCAATGTGTCCAGCTCTGCCACTTCCTGATCATTATTCCAGCAGGCATCGGGTCCAGCCATGCCGTTGCCTGATTGTGGTTCCAGTGGCCACCGGTTCCAGCTGTGCTGCTGCCTGTTTGTGGTTCCAGCAGGTGCTAGATCCAGTTGTGTTTCTGCCTTATTGTGGCTCCAGCCGGTGCTGGGAAGTCTTGCGACTGCCAGACTGTGGTTCCAGCGGCCACTGGGACCAAAATGTACCACTGCCTGATTGTGGTTCCATCGGGCTCCGGGTCTAGTTTTGCCACTGCCTGACTGTGGTTCCAGTGGGCGCTGTGTCCAGCTGTGCCACTGTTTGATTGTGGTTCCAGCGGGCACCAGGTCGAGCTGTGCCGCTGCCTGATTGTGGTTCCAGCGGGCACCAGGTCCAGCTGTGCCCTTACCTGATTGTGGTTCCAGCAGGCACTGTGTCCTGCTGTGGCGCTGCCTGCTTGTGGTTCCAGCAGGCACCGGGTCCAGCTGTGCTCCTACCTGAATGTGGTTCTAGAAGTTACCGGGTCCAGTTGTGCCACTGGCTGATTGTGGTTCCAGTGGGCACTGGGTCCACCCATACTACTGCCTGAATGTGGTTCCATCGGTCAGTGGGTTGAGCTGTGCCACAGCCTGATTGTGGTTCAAGCAGGCACTGGGTCCATTTGTTGCGCTGCCTTATTGTGGCTCCAGCGGGTGCCCAGACCAGTTTTGCCACTGCCTGACCGTGGTTCCAGCGGACACTGGGTCCAGCTGTGCCGCTGCCTGATTGTGGTTCCAGCAGGTGCTAAATCCAGTTGTGCCGCTGCCTTATTGTGCTCCAGCCGGTGCCGGGAACAGTTTTGTGACTGCCAGACTGTGGTTCCAGCGGGCATTGGGACCATCTGTGCCACTGCCTGATTGTGGTTCCAGCAGGTGCTGTGTCCAGCTGTGCCACTGCCTGATTGTGGTTCCAGCAGGCACTGGGTCCAGCTCTGCCACTTCCTGATCATGATGCGAGCAGTCATCGGATCCAGCTTTGCCATTGCCTGATTGTGGTTCCTGCGGCCACTGGGATCAGCTGTGCCCCTGCCTGATTGTGGTTCCAGCAGACACTGGGTCCAGCTCGGGCTCTGCCTGGTTGTCGTTCCAGCAGGCACTGGGTCCAGCTGTGCTCCTACCTGAATGTGGTTCCTGAAGTTACCGGGTCCAGTTGTGCCACTGGCTGATTGTGGTTCCTGTGGGCCCTGGGTCCAACTCTACTACTGCCTGATTGTGGTTCCATCGGGCACTGGGTCCAGCTGTGCCGCTGCCTGATTGTTGTTCCAGCCGGCACCTTGTCCAGCTGTGCCCATGCCTGATTGTGGTTCCAGCGGCCACTGGGACCAGCTGTGCCACTGCCTGATTTTGATTCCTGCACGTTTTGGCTCCAGCTGTGCCACTGCCTTATCGTGGTTCCGGCAGGCATTGTTTCCACCTGTGCCACTGCCTGATCCTGGTTCCAGCAGGCACTGCATCCAGCTGTGCCACTTCCTGATCATGGTTCCAGCAGGCACCTGGTCCAGTAGTGCCACTATATGAATGTGTTTCCAGAAGTTACCAGGTCCAGATGTGCCACTGGCTGATTGTGGTTCCAGTGGGCCCTGGGTCCAACTGTACTACTGCCTGATTGTGGTTCCATCGGGCACTGGGTCCAGCTGTGGCACTGCCTGATTGTCGTTCAGCGGGAACTGGGATGAGCTGTAACACCGCCTGATTGTGGTTCCATCGGGCAACGCGTCCTGTTTTGCCACTGCCCGACTGTGGTTCCAGCAGGCACTGTGTCCAGCTCTGCCACTTTCTGATCATGATGACAGCAGGCATCGTGTCCAGCTGTGCTGTTACCTGATTGTGGTTCCAGTGGTCACCGTGTCCAGCTGTGCTTCTGCCTGATTGTGGTTCCAGGTGGTGCTAGATCATGCTGTGCCACAGCCTGATTGTGGTTCCAGCAGATGCTAGATCAAATTGTATGGCTGCCTTATTGTGGCTCCAGCTAGTGCCAGGAACAGTTTTGCGACTGCCAGACTTTGGTTCCAGCGGGCACTGGGACCATCTGTGCCACTGCCTGATTGTGGTTCCAGCGGGTGCTGGGTCCAGCTGTGCCACTGCCTGATCGTGCTTCCAGCAGGCACTGGGTCCAGCTGTGCCATTGCCTGATTGTGGTTCCAGCGGCTGCAGGGTCCAGCTGTGCCGCTTCCTGATTTTTGTTCCAGCGACCACAGGGTCCAGCTGTGCTGCTGCCTGATTGTGGTTCCAGGAGGTGCTAGATCCTGCTGTGCTGCAGCCTGATTGTGGTTCCAGCAGGTGCTAGATCCAATTGTGCCGCTGCCTTATTGTGGCTCCAGCGGGTGCCGGGAACAGTTTTGCGACTGCCAGACTCTGGTTCCAGTGGGCACTGGAACCACCCGTACTACTGCTTGATTGTGGTTCCATTGGTCACTGGGTCCAGCTGTGCCACAGCCTGATCGTGGTTCAAACAGGCACCGGGTCCTTTTGTGCCGCTGCCTTATTGTGGCTCGAGCGGGTGCCCGGACCAGCTTTGCGACAGCCTGACCGTGGTTCCAGTGGGCACTGGGTCCAGCTGTGCCATGGCCTGTGCATGGTCCCGACAGGCACTGCATCCAGCTGTGCCACAGCCTGATTGTGTTTCCAGCGGCCCCTGGATCCAGATGTGCCGCTGCCTGATTGTGGTTCCAGCAGCTGTTGAATCCAGTTGTGCCGCTGCCTGATTGTGGTTCCTTCAGGTACCTGGTACGGCTGTGCTACTGCCTGATTGTGCATCCATCAGGCACTGGGTCCAGTTTTGCAACTGCCTGACTGTGGTTCCAGCGGGCACTGGGTCTAGCTGTGCCACTGCCTGATCATGGTTCCAGTAGGCACTGTATCCAGCTCTGCCACTTACTGATCATGATTCCAACAGGCATCGCGTCCAGTTGTGCCGTTGCCTGATAGTGGTTCCAGCGGTCACCAGGTCCAGCTGTACCACTGTCTGATTGTTGTTCCAGCAGGCACTGGGTCCAGCTGTGCCACAGTCTGATTGTGGTTCCAGCAGCCACTGGGTCCAGCTGTGCCACTGCCTGATTTTGGTTCCTGCATGTGATGGGTCCAGCTGTGCGACTGCCTTATCGTGGTTCCGGCAGGCAATGTTTCCACCTGTGCCACTGACTGACCCTGGTTCCAGCATGCACTTCATTCAGCTGTGCCACTTCCTGATCATGGTTCCAGCAGGCATCTGGTCCAGTTGTGCCACTGCATCAACGTGGTTCCAGATGTTATCGGGTCCAGTTGTGCCACTGGTTGATTGTGGTTCCAGTGGGCCCTGGGTCCAACTGTACCACTGCCTGATTGTGGTTCCATCGGTCACCGGGTCTAGTTTTGCCATTGCCTGACTGTGGTTCCAGTGGGCACTAGGTCCCGCTGTGCCACTGTTTGATTGTGGTTCCAGCAGGCACCAGGTCGAGCTGTGCCGCTGCCTGATTGTGGTTCCAGCCGGCACCTGGTCCAGCTGTGCCCCTACCTGATTGTGGTTCCAGCAGGCACTGGGTCCAGCTGTGGCTCTGCCTGGTTTTGGTTCCAGCAGCCACCGGGTCCAGCTGTGCTCCTACCTGAATGTGGTTCCAGAAGTTACTGGGTCCAGTTATGCCACTGGCTGATTGTGGTTCCAGCGGGGACTGGGTGCACCCATACTACTGAATGATTGTGTTTCCATCGGTCACCGAGTCCAGCTGCGGCACTGCCTGATTGGGGTTCAGCGGGAATTTGGATGAGCTGTACCGCCGCATGATTGTTGTTCCATCGGGCACCAGGTGCCGTTTTGCCACTGCCCGACTGTGGTTCCAGCGGGCGCTGGGTCCAGCTGTGCCACTGCCTGATCATGTTTCCAGCAGGCACTGTGTCCAGTTCTGCCACTTCCTGATCATGATGCCAGCAGGCATCGGATCCAGCGCTGCCGCTGCCTGATTGTTGTTCTAGTGGCCACCGGGTCCAGCTGTGCTTCTGCATGATTGTAGTTCCAGGTGGTGCTAGATCATGCTGTGCCACAGCCTGATTGTGGTGCCAGCAGGTGCTAGATCCAATTGTACGGCTGCCTTATTGTTGCTCCAGCCAGTGCCAGGAACAGTTTTGCGACTGCCTGATTGTGGTTCCAGCGGGTGCTGGGCCCAGCTGTGCCACTGCCTGATCGTGCTTCCAGCAGGCACTGGGTCCAGCTGTGGCTCTGCCTGATTGTGGTTCAGCGGGAACTGGGATGTGCTGTGCCACCACATGATTGTTGTTCCATCGGGCACCGGGTCCCGTTTTGCCACTGCCCGACTGTGGTTCCAGTGGGCGCTGGGTCCAGCTGTGCCACTGCCTGATCGTGGTTCCAGTAGGCACTGTGTCCAGCTCTGCCACTTCCTGATCATGATGCCAGCAGGCATCGGGTCCAGCTGTGCCGCTGCCTGATTGTTGTTCCAGCGGCCATCGGGTCCAGCTGTGCTGCTGCCTGATTGTGGTTCCAGGAGGTGCTAGATCCTGCTGTGCCGCAGCCTGATTGTGGTTCCAGCAGGTGCTAGATCCAGTTGTGCCGCTGCCTTATTGTGGCTTCAGCGGGTGCTGGGAACAGTTTTGCGACTGCCAGACTCTGGTTCCATCGGGCACTGGGACCAGCTGTACCACTGCCTGATTGTGGTTCCATCGGCCACCGGGTCTAGTTTTGGCACTGCCTGACTGTGTTTACAGAGGGCATTGGATCCAACTGTGCCACTGTTGGATTGTGGTTCCAGCGGGCACCAGGTCGAGCTGTGCCATGGCCTGATTGTGGTTCCAGTCGGCACCTGGCCCAGCTGTGCCCCTACCTGAATTTGGTTCCAGCAGACACTGGGTCCAGCTGTGGCTCTACCTGGTTGTGGTTCCAGCAGGCAGCGGCTCCAGCTGTGCTCCTCCCTGAATGTGGTTCCAGAAGTTACCGGGACCAGTTGTGCCACTGGCTGATTGTGGTTTGATTGGGCACTGGGACCACCCGTACTACTGCCTGATTGTGGTTCCATCCATCACCAGGTTGAGCTGTGCCACAGCCTGATCGGGGTTCAAGCAGGCACCGGGTCCATTTGTTCCGCTGCCTTATTGTGGCTCCAGCGTGTGCCCGGACCAGTTTTGCGACTGCCTGACCGTGGTTCCAGCGGGCACTGGGTCCAGCTGTGCCACTGCCTGATTGTGGTTCCAGCAGCTGTTGAATCCAATTATGCCGCTGCCTGATTGTGGTTCCAGTAGGCACTGTGTCCAGCTCTGCCACTTCCTGATCATGTTTCCAGCAGGCATCGGGTCCAGCTGTGCCGTTGCCTGATTGTGGTTCCAGCGGCCACTGGGTCCAGCTGTGCTGCTGCCTGATTGTGGTTCCAGGAGGTGCTAGATCCTGCTGTGCCGCAGTCTGAATGTGGTTCCAGCAGGTGCTAGATCCAGTTGTGCTGCTGCCTTATTGAGGCTCCAGCCGGTGCCGGGAACATTCTTGTGGACTGCCAGACTGTGGTTCCAGCGGGCAATGTGACCAGCTGTACAACTGCCTGATTGTGGTTCCATCGGGCACCGGGTCTACTTTTGCCACTGCCAGACTGTGGTTCCAGTGGGTGCTGTGTCCAGCTGTGCCACTGTTTGATTGTGGTTCCAGCGGGCACCAGGTCGAGCTATGCTGCTGCCTGATTGTGGTTCCAGTGGGCACCAGTTCCAGCTGTGGTTCTGCCTGGTTGTGGTTCCAGCAGACAACGGGTCCAGCTGTGCTCCTCCCTGAATGTGGTTCCAGAAGTTACGGGGGCCAGTTGTGCCACTGGCTGATTGTGGTTCCATGCGGGCACTGGGTCCACCCGTACTTCTGCTTGATTGTGGTTCCATTGGTCACCGGTACAGCAGTGCCACAGCCTGAACGTGGTTCAAGCAGGCACCGGGTCCTATTGTGCTGCTGCCTTATTGTGGCTCGAGCGGGTGCCCGGACCAGCTTTGCGACAGCCTGACCGTGGTTTCAGCGGGCACTGGGTCCAGCTGTGCCATGGCCTGAACATGGTCCCGGCAGGCACTGTATCCAGATGTGCCGCTGCCTGATTGTGGTTCCAGCAGCTGTTGGCTCCAGTTGTGCCGCTGCCTGATTGTGGGTCCTTCAGGTAGCGGGTATGGCTGTGCTACTGCCTGATTGTGGTTCCATCGGGCACCGGGTCCAGTTTTGCCACTGCCTGACTGTGGTTCCAGCGGGAGCTGGGACTAGCTGTGCCAATTCCTGATCGTGGTTCCAGTAGGCACTGTGTCCAGCTCTGCCACTTCCTGATCAGGATTGCAGCAGGCATCTCGTCCAGCTGTGCCGTTGCCTGACTGTGGTTCCAGCGGTCACCGGGTCCAGCTGTACCACTGTCTGATTGTTGTTCCAGCTGGCACCGTGTCCAACTGTGCCACTGCCTGATTTTGGTTCCTGCACGTGTTGGGACCACCTGTGCCACTGCCTGACCCTGGTTCCAGCATGCACTGCATCCAGCTGTGCCACTTCCTGATCATGGTTCCAGCAGGCAATTCGTTCAGTTGTGCCACTGCATGAATGTGGTTCCAGATGTTACTGGGTCCAGTTGTGCCACTGGCTGATTGTGGTTCCAGTGGGCCCTGAGTCCAACTGTACTACTGCCGGATTGTGGTTCCATCGGGCACCGGGTCCAGCTGTGCCGCTGCCTGATTGTGGTTCCAGCGGGAACTGGGATGAGCTGTACCACTGCCTGATTGTGGTTCCATCGGGCACCGGGTCCAGCTTTGCAACTGCCTGTCTGTGGTTCCAGCGGGCAATGGGTCTAGCTGTGCCACTGCCTGATCGTGGTGCCAGTAGGCACCGTGTCCATCTCTGCCACTTCCTGATCATGATTCCAGCAGGCATCGCGTCCAGTTGTGCCGCTGACTTATTGTGGCTCCAGCCGGTGCCGGGAACAGTTTTGCGACTGCCAGACTGTGGTTCCAGCGGGCACTGTGACCAGCTATACCACTGCCTGATAGTGGTTCCAGCGGGTGCTGGGTCCAGCTGTGCCACTGCCTGATCGTGGTTCCAGCAGGCACGGCGTCCAGCTCTGCCACTTCCTGATCATTATGCCAGCAGGCATCGGGTCCAGCTGTGCCGATGCCTGATTGTTGTTCCAGCGGCCACCGGGTCCAGCTGTGCTGCTGCCTGATTGTGGTTCCAGGAGGTGCTAGATCATGCTGTGCCACAGCCTGATTGTGCTTCCAGCAGGTGCTAGATCCAGTTGTGCCGCTGCCTTATTGTGGCTCCAGCTGGTGCCGGTAACAGTTTTGCGAATGCCAGACTGTGGTTCCATTGGGCATCGGGACCATCTGTGCCACTGCCTGATTGTTGTTCCAGCGGCCACCAGGACCAGCTGTGCTGCTGCCTGATTGTGGTTCCAGGAGGTGCTAGATCATGCTGTGCCACAGCCTGATTGTGCTTCCAGCAGGTGCTAGATCCAGTTGTGCCGCTGCCTTATTGTGGCTCCAGCTGGTGCCGGTAACAGTTTTGCGAATGCCAGACTGTGGTTCCATTGGGCACTGGGACCATCTGTGCCACTGCCTGATTGTGGTTCCAGCGGTTGCTGGGTCCAGCTGTGCCACTGCCTGATCGTGGTTCCAGCAGGCACTGGGTCTATCTCTGCCACTTCCTGATCATGATGCCAGCAGTCATCGGGTCCAGCTGTGCCATTGCCTGAATGTGGTTCCTGCGGCCACTGGGTCAAGCTGTGCTGGTGCCTGATTGTGGTTCCAGGAGGTGCTAGATCCTGCTGTGCCGCAGCCTGATTGTGGTTCCAGGAGGTGCTAGATCCAGTTGTGCTGCTGCCTTATTGTGGCTCCAGCGGGTGCCGGGAACAGTTTTGCGACTGCCAGACTCTGGTTCCAGCGGGCACTGGGACCACCCGTACTACTGCTTGATTGTGGTTCCATAGGTCACCGGGTTCAGCTGTGCCACAGCCTGATCGTGGTTCCAGCAGGCACCGGGTCCTTTTGTGCCGCTGCCTTATTGTGGCTCGAGCGGGTGCCCGGACCAGCTTTGCGACAGCCTGACTGTGGTTCCAGCGGGCACTGGGTCCAGCTGTGCCATTGCCTGAACATGGTCCCGGCAGGCACTGCATCCAGCTGTGCTGCAGCCTGATTGTGTTTCCAGCAGCTGTTGAATCCAGTTGTGCCGCTGCCTGATTGTGGTTCCTTCAGGTACCTGGTACGACTGTGCTACTGTCTGATTGTGGTTCCATCGGGCACTGGGTCCAGTTTTGCAACTGCCTGACTGTGGTTCCAGCGGGCACTGGGTCTAGCTGTGCCACTGCCTGATTGTGGTTCCAGTAGGCACTGTGTCCAGCTCTGCCACTTCCTGATCATGATTCAACCAGACATCGCATCCAGTTGTGCCATTGCCTGATTTTGGTTTCAGCGGCCACTGGGTCCAGCTGTGCTGCTGCCTGAATATGGTTCCAGGAGGTGCTAGATCCTGCTGTGCCGCAGTCTGATTGTGGTTCCAGCAGGTGCTAGATCCAGTTGTGCTGCTGCCATATTGTCGCACCAGCCGGTGCCGGGAACAGTCTTGTGACTGCCAGACTTTGGTTCCAGGAGGCACCTGGACCAGCTGTACCACTGCCTGATTGTGGGTCCATCGGGCACTGGGTTCCAGTGGGTGCTGTGTCCAGCTGTGCCACTGTTTGATTGTGGTTCCAGCAGGCACCAGGTCGAGCTGTACCACTGCCTGATTGTGGTTCCAGTGGGCACCAGGAACAGCTGTGCTCCTACCTAAATTTGGTTCTAGAAGCTACCAGGTCCAGTTGTACCACTGGCTGATTGTAGTTCCTGCGGGCAATGGGTCCACCCATATTACTGCCTGATTGTGGTTCCATTGGTCACCAGGTCCAGCTGTGCCACAGCCTGATCATGGCTCAAGCAGGCACTGGGTCCATTTGTGCCGTTGCCTTATTGTGGCTCGAGCGGGTGCCCGGACCTTCTTTGCGACTGCCTGACCGTGGTTCCAGTGGGCACGGGGTCCAGCTGTGCCATGGCCTGAACATGGTCCTGGCAGGCACTGGATCCAGCTGTGCCGCAGCCTGATTTTTTTCCAGTGGTCCCTGGATCCAGAAGTGGCGCTGCGTGATTGTGGTTCCAGCAGCTGTTGAATCCAGTTTTGCTGCTGCCTGATTGTGGTTCCTTCAGGTACCGGGTACGGCTGTGCTACTGCCTGATCATGGTTCTGGCAGGCATTGATTCCACCTGTGCCACTGCCTAATCCTGGTTCCAGCATGCACTGCATCCAGCTGTGTCACTTCCTGATCATGGTTCCAGCAGGGACCTGGTCCAGTTGTGCCACTGGCTGATTGTGGTTCCAGTGGGCCCTGGGTACAACTGAACTACTGCCGGGTTGTGGTTCCATCGGGCACCGGGTCCAGCTGTGCCGCTGCCTGATTGTGGTTCCCGCAGGAACTGGGATGAGCTGTACCACTGCCTGATTGTGGTTCCATTGGGCACCGGGACCAGTTTTGCAACTGCCTGTCTGTGGTTCCATCAGGCACTGGGTTCCAGTGGGTGCTGTGTCCAGCTGTGCCATTGTTTGATTGTGGTTCCAGCAGGCACCAGGTCGAGCTGTGCCGCTGCCTGATTGTGGTTCCAGTGGGCACCAGGAACAGCTGTGCTCCTACCTAAATTTGGTTCTAGAAGCTACCAGGTCCAGTTGTGCCACTGGCTGATTGTAGTTCCTGCGGGCAATGGGTCCACCCATATTACTGCCTGATTGTGGTTCCATTGCTCACCAGGTCAGCTGTGCCACAGCCTGATCATGGCTCAAGCAGGCACTGGGTCCATTTGTGCCGTTGCCTTATTGTGGCTCGAGCGGGTGCCCGGACCTTCTTTGCGACTGCCTGACCTTGGTTCCAGTGGGCATGGGGTCCAGCTGTGCCATGGCCTGAACATGGTCCTGGCAGGCACTGGATCCAGCTGTGCCGCAGCCTGATTTTTTTCCAGTGGTCCCTGGATCCAGAAGTGCCGCTGCGTGATTGTGGTTCCAGCAGCTGTTGAATCCAGTTTTGCCGCTGCCTGATTGTGGTTCCTTCAGGTACCGGGTACGGCTGTGCTACTGCCTGATCATGGTTCTGGCAGGCATTGATTCCACTTGTGCCACTGCCTAATCCTGGTTCCAGCATGCACTGCATCCAGCTGTGCCACTTCCTGATCATGGTTCCAGCAGGGACCTGGTCCAGTTGTGCCACTGGCTGATTGTGGTTCCAGTGGGCCCTGGGTACAACTGTACTACTGCCAGATTGTGGTTCCATCGGGCACCGGGTCCAGCTGTGCCGCTGCCTGATTGTGGTTCCAGCGGGAACTGGGATGAGCTGTACCACTGCCTGATTGTGGTTCCATCGGGCACCGGGTCCAGTTTTGCAACTGCCTGTCTGTGGTTCCAGCGGGCGCTGGGTCTAGCTGTGCCACTGCCTGATCGTGGTGACAGTAGGCACCGTGTCCAGCTCTGCCACTTCCTGATCATGATTGCAGCAGGCATCGCGTCCAGTTGTGCCGCTGACTTATTGTGGCTCCAGCCGGTGCCGGGAACAGTTTTGCGACTGCCAGACTGTGGTTCCAGCGGGCACTGTGACCAGCTATACCACTGCCTGATTGTGGTTCCAGTGGGTGCTGGGTCCAGCTGTGCCACTGCCTGATCGTGGTTCCAGCCGGCATGGCGTCCAGCTCTGCCACTTCCTGATCATTATGCCAGCAGGCATCGGGTCCAGCTGTGCCGATGCCTGATTGTTGTTCCAGCGGCCACCGGGTCCAGCTGTGCTGCTGCCTGATTGTGGTTCCAGGAGGTGCTAGATCATGCTGTGCCACAGCCTGATTGTGGTTCCTGCAGGTGCTAGATCCAGTTGTGCCGCTGCCTTATTGTGGCTCCAGCTGGTGCCGGTAACAGTTTTGCGACTGCCAGACTGTGGTTCCATTGTGCACCGGGACCATCTGTGCCACTGCCTGATTGTGGTTCCAGCGGTTGCTGGGTCCAGCTGTGCCACTGCCTGATCGTGGTTCCAGCAGGCACTGGGTCTATCTCTCCCACTTCCTGATCATGATGCCAGCAGTCATCGGGTCCAGCTGTGCCATTGCCTGATTGTGGTTCCTGCGGCCACTGGGTCAAGCTGTGCTGGTGCCTGATTGTGGTTCCAGGAGGTGCTAGATCCAGTTGTGCTGCTGCCTTATTGTGGCTCCAGCGGGTGCCGGGAACAGTTTTGCGACTGCCAGACTCTGGTTCCAGCGGGCACTGGGACCACCCGTACTACTGCTTGATTGTGGTTCCATAGGTCACCGGGTTCAGCTGTGCCACAGCCTGATCGTGGTTCCAGCAGGCACCGGGTCCTTTTGTGCCGCTGCCTTATTGTGGCTCGAGCGGGTGCCTGGACCAGCTTTGCGACAGCCTGACTGTGGTTCCAGCGGGCACTGGGTCCAGCTGTGCCATTGCCTGAACATGGTCCCGGCAGGCACTGCATCCAGCTGTGCTGCAGCCTGATTGTGTTTCCAGCAGCTGTTGAATCCAGTTGTGCCGCTGCCTGATTGTGGTTCCTTCAGGTACCTGGTACGGCTGTGCTACTGTCTGATTGTGGTTCCATCGGGCACTGGGTCCAGTTTTGCAACTGCCTGACTGTGGTTCCAGCGGGCACTGGGTCCAGCTGTGCCATTGCCTGAACATGGTCCCGGCAGGCACTGCATCCAGCTGTGCTGCAGCCTGATTGTGTTTCCAGCAGCTGTTGAATCCAGTTGTGCCGCTGCCTGATTGTGGTTCCTTCAGGTACCTGGTACGGCTGTGCTACTGTCTGATTGTGGTTCCATCGGGCACTGGGTCCAGTTTTGCAACTGCCTGACTGTGGTTCCAGCGGGCACTGGGTCTAGCTGTGCCACTGCCTGATTGTGGTTCCAGTAGGCACTGTGTCCAGCTCTGCCACTTCCTGATCATGATTCCAACAGACATCGCATCCAGTTGTGCCATTGCCTGATTTTGGTTTCAGCGGCCACTGGGTCCAGCTGTGCTGCTGCCTGAATATGGTTCCAGGAGGTGCTAGATCCTGCTGTGCCGCAGTCTGATTGTGGTTCCAGCAGGTGCTAGATCCAGTTGTGCTGCTGCCATATTGTCGCACCAGCCGGTGCCGGGAACAGTCTTGTGACTGCCAGACTTTGGTTCCAGGAGGCACCTGGACCAGCTGTACCACTGCCTGATTGTGGGTCCATCGGGCACTGGGTTCCAGTGGGTGCTGTGTCCAGCTGTGCCACTGTTTGATTGTGGTTCCAGCAGGCACCAGGTCGAGCTGTACCGCTGCCTGATTGTGGTTCCAGTGGGAACCAGGAACAGCTGTGCTCCTACCTAAATTTGGTTCTAGAAGCTACCAGGTCCAGTTGTACCACTGGCTGATTGTAGTTCCTGCGGGCAATGGGTCCACCCATATTACTGCCTGATTGTGGTTCCATTGCTCACCGGGTCAGCTGTGCCACAGCCTGATCATGGCTCAAGCAGGCACTGGGTCCATTTGTGCCGTTGCCTTATTGTGGCTCGAGCGGGTGCCCGGACCTTCTTTGCGACTGCCTGACCGTGGTTCCAGTGGGCACGGGGTCCAGCTGTGCCTTGGCCTGAACATGGTCCTGGCAGGCACTGGATCCAGCTGTGCCGCAGCCTGATTTTTTTCCAGTGGTCCCTGGATCCAGAAGTGGCGCTGCGTGATTGTGGTTCCAGCAGCTGTTGAATCCAGTTTTGCCGCTGCCTGATTGTGGTTCCTTCAGGTACCGGGTACGGCTGTGCTACTGCCTGATCATGGTTCTGGCAGGCATTGATTCCACCTGTGCCACTGCCTAATCCTGGTTCCAGCATGCACTGCATCCAGCTGTGTCACTTCCTGATCATGGTTCCAGCAGGGACCTGGTCCAGTTGTGCCACTGGCTGATTGTGGTTCCAGTGGGCCCTGGGTACAACTGAACTACTGCCGGGTTGTGGTTCCATCGGGCACCGGGTCCAGCTGTGCCGCTGCCTGATTGTGGTTCCCGCAGGAACTGGGATGAGCTGTACCACTGCCTGATTGTGGTTCCATTGGGCACCGGGACCAGTTTTGCAACTGCCTGTCTGTGGTTCCATCAGGCACTGGGTTCCAGTGGGTGCTGTGTCCAGCTGTGCCATTGTTTGATTGTGGTTCCAGCAGGCACCAGGTCGAGCTGTGCCGCTGCCTGATTGTGGTTCCAGTGGGCACCAGGAACAGCTGTGCTCCTACCTAAATTTGGTTCTAGAAGCTACCAGGTCCAGTTGTGCCACTGGCTGATTGTAGTTCCTGCGGGCAATGGGTCCACCCATATTACTGCCTGATTGTGGTTCCATTGCTCACCAGGTCAGCTGTGCCACAGCCTGATCATGGCTCAAGCAGGCACTGGGTCCATTTGTGCCGTTGCCTTATTGTGGCTCGAGCGGGTGCCCGGACCTTCTTTGCGACTGCCTGACCGTGGTTCCAGTGGGCACGGGGTCCAGCTGTGCCATGGCCTGAACATGGTCCTGGCAGGCACTGGATCCAGCTGTGCCGCAGCCTGATTTTTTTCCAGTGGTCCCTGGATCCAGAAGTGCCGCTGCGTGATTGTGGTTCCAGCAGCTGTTGAATCCAGTTTTGCCGCTGCCTGATTGTGGTTCCTTCAGGTACCGGGTACGGCTGTGCTACTGCCTGATCATGGTTCTGGCAGGCATTGATTCCACCTGTGCCACTGCCTAATCCTGGTTCCAGCATGCACTGCATCCAGCTGTGCCACTTCCTGATCATGGTTCCAGCAGGGACCTGGTCCAGTTGTGCCACTGGCTGATTGTGGTTCCAGTGGGCCCTGGGTACAACTGTACTACTGCCGGATTGTGGTTCCATCGGGCACCGGGTCCAGCTGTGCCGCTGCCTGATTGTGGTTCCAGCGGGAACTGGGATGAGCTGTACCACTGCCTGATTGTGGTTCCATCGGGCACCGGGTCCAGTTTTGCAACTGCCTGTCTGTGGTTCCAGCGGGCGCTGGGTCTAGCTGTGTCACTGCCTGATCGTGGTGACAGTAGGCACTGTGTCCAGCTCTGCCACTTCCTGATCATGATTGCAGCAGGCATCGCGTCCAGTTGTGCCGCTGACTTTTTGTGGCTCCAGCCGGTGCCGGGAACAGTTTTGCGACTGCCAGACTGTGGTTCCAGCGGGCACTGTGACCAGCTATAGCACTGCCTGATTGTGGTTCCAGTGGGTGCTGGGTCCAGCTGTGCCACTGCCTGATCGTGGTTCCAGCCGGCATGGCGTCCAGCTCTGCCACTTCCTGATCATTATGCCAGCAGGCATCGGGTCCAGCTGTGCCGATGCCTGATTGTTGTTCCAGCGGCCACCGGGTCCAGCTGTGCTGCTGCCTGATTGTGGTTCCAGGAGGTGCTAGATCATGCTGTGCCACAGCCTGATTGTGGTTCCTGCAGGTGCTAGATCCAGTTGTGCCGCTGCCTTATTGTGGCTCCAGCTGGTGCCGGTAACAGTTTTGCGACTGCCAGACTGTGGTTCCATTGTGCACCGGGACCATCTGTGCCACTGCCTGATTGTGGTTCCAGCGGTTGCTGGGTCCAGCTGTGCCACTGCCTGATCGTGGTTCCAGCAGGCACTGGGTCTATCTCTCCCACTTCCTGATCATGATGCCAGCAGTCATCGGGTCCAGCTGTGCCATTGCCTGATTGTGGTTCCTGCGGCCACTGGGTCAAGCTGTGCTGGTGCCTGATTGTGGTTCCAGGAGGTGCTAGATCCAGTTGTGCCGCTGCCGTATTGTGGCTCCAGCGGGTGCCGGGAACAGTTTTGCGACTGCTAGACTCTGGTTCCAGCGGGCACTGGGACCACCCGTACTACTGCTTGATTGTGGTTCCATAGGTCACCGGGTTCAGCTGTGCCACAGCCTGATCGTGGTTCCAGCAGGCACCGGGTCCTTTTGTGCCGCTGCCTTATTGTGGCTCGAGCGGGTGCCCGGACCAGCTTTGCGACAGCCTGACCATGGTTCCAGCGGGCACTGGGTCCAGCTGTGCCATGGCCTGAACATGGTCCCGGCAGGCACTGCATCCAGCTGTGCTGCAGCCTGATTGTGTTTCCAGCGGCCCCTGGATCCAGATGTGCCGCTGCCTGATTGTGTTTCCAGCAGCTGTTGAATCCAGTTGTGCCGCAGCCTGATTGTGGTTCCTTCAGGTACCTGGTACGGCTGTGCTACTGTCTGATTGTGGTTCCATCGGGCACTGGGTCCAGTTTTTCAACTGCCTGACTGTGGTTCCAGCGGGCACTGGGTCTAGCTGTGCCACTGCCTGATTGTGGTTCCAGTAGGCACTGTGTCCAGCTCTGCCACTTCCTGATCATGATTCCAACAGGCATCGCATCCAGTTGTGCCATTGCCTGATTTTGGTTTCAGCGGCCACTGGGTCCAGCTGTGCTGCTGCCTGAATATGGTTCCAGGAGGTGCTAGATCCTGCTGTGCCGCAGTCTGATTGTGGTTCCAGCAGGTGCTAGATCCAGTTGTGCTGCTGCCATATTGTCGCACCAGCCGGTGCCGGGAACAGTCTTGTGACTGCCAGACTTTGGTTCCAGGAGGCACCTGGACCAGCTGTACCACTGCCTGATTGTGGGTCCATCGGGCACTGGGTTCCAGTGGGTGCTGTGTCCAGCTGTGCCACTGTTTGATTGTGGTTCCAGCAGGCACCAGGTCGAGCTGTACCGCTGCCTGATTGTGGTTCCAGTGGGAACCAGGAACAGCTGTGCTCCTACCTAAATTTGGTTCTAGAAGCTACCAGGTCCAGTTGTACCACTGGCTGATTGTAGTTCCTGCGGGCAATGGGTCCACCCATATTACTGCCTGATTGTGGTTCCATTGCTCACCGGGTCAGCTGTGCCACAGCCTGATCATGGCTCAAGCAGGCACTGGGTCCATTTGTGCCGTTGCCTTATTGTGGCTCGAGCGGGTGCCCGGACCTTCTTTGCGACTGCCTGACCGTGGTTCCAGTGGGCACGGGGTCCAGCTGTGCCATGGCCTGAACATGGTCCTGGCAGGCACTGGATCCAGCTGTGCCGCAGCCTGATTTTTTTCCAGTGGTCCCTGGATCCAGAAGTGGCGCTGCGTGATTGTGGTTCCAGCAGCTGTTGAATCCAGTTTTGCCGCTGCCTGATTGTGGTTCCTTCAGGTACCGGGTACGGCTGTGCTACTGCCTGATCATGGTTCTGGCAGGCATTGATTCCACCTGTGCCACTGCCTAATCCTGGTTCCAGCATGCACTGCATCCAGCTGTGTCACTTCCTGATCATGGTTCCAGCAGGGACCTGGTCCAGTTGTGCCACTGGCTGATTGTGGTTCCAGTGGGCCCTGGGTACAACTGAACTACTGCCGGGTTGTGGTTCCATCGGGCACCGGGTCCAGCTGTGCCGCTGCCTGATTGTGGTTCCCGCAGGAACTGGGATGAGCTGTACCACTGCCTGATTGTGGTTCCATTGGGCACCGGGACCAGTTTTGCAACTGCCTGTCTGTGGTTCCATCAGGCACTGGGTTCCAGTGGGTGCTGTGTCCAGCTGTGCCATTGTTTGATTGTGGTTCCAGCAGGCACCAGGTCGAGCTGTGCCGCTGCCTGATTGTGGTTCCAGTGGGCACCAGGAACAGCTGTGCTCCTACCTAAATTTGGTTCTAGAAGCTACCAGGTCCAGTTGTGCCACTGGCTGATTGTAGTTCCTGCGGGCAATGGGTCCACCCATATTACTGCCTGATTGTGGTTCCATTGCTCACCAGGTCAGCTGTGCCACAGCCTGATCATGGCTCAAGCAGGCACTGGGTCCATTTGTGCCGTTGCCTTATTGTGGCTCGAGCGGGTGCCCGGACCTTCTTTGCGACTGCCTGACCGTGGTTCCAGTGGGCACGGGGTCCAGCTGTGCCATGGCCTGAACATGGTCCTGGCAGGCACTGGATCCAGCTGTGCCGCAGCCTGATTTTTTTCCAGTGGTCCCTGGATCCAGAAGTGCCGCTGCGTGATTGTGGTTCCAGCAGCTGTTGAATCCAGTTTTGCCGCTGCCTGATTGTGGTTCCTTCAGGTACCGGGTACGGCTGTGCTACTGCCTGATTGTGGTTCCATCGGGCACCGGGTCCAGTTTTGCAACTGCCTGTCTGGGTTCCAGCGGGCGCTGGGTCTAGCTGTGCCACTGCCTGATCGTGGTGCCAGTAGGCACCGTGTCCATCTCTGCCACTTACTGATCATGATTCCAGCAGGCATCGCGTCCAGTTGTGCCGCTGACTTATTGTGGCTCCAGCCGGTGCCGGGAACAGTTTTGCGACTGCCAGACTGTGGTTCCAGCGGGCACTGGGACCAGCTATACCACTGCCTGATTGTGGTTCCAGCGGGCATTGGGACCAGCTATACTACTGCCTGATTGTGGTTCCAGAGGGTGCTGGGTCCAGCTGTGCCACTGCCTGATCGTTGTTCCAGCAGGCACGGCGTCCAGCTCTGCCACTTCCTGATCATTATGCCAGCAGGCATCGGTTCCAGTTGTGCCATTGCCTGATTGTGGTTCCAGTGACCACTGGGTCCAGCTGTGCTGCTGCCTCATTGTTGTTCCAGCGGCCACTGTGTCCAACAGTGCTGCTGCCTGATTTGTGGTTCCAGGAGGTGCTAGATCTTGCTGTGCCGCTGCCCTATTGTGGCCCCAGCAGTTGCCGGGAACAGTTTTACGACTGCCAGACTCTGGTTCCAGCGGGCACTAGGTCCAGCTGTGCCACTGTTTGATTGTGGTTGGAGCGGGCACCAGGTCGAAATGTTCTGCTGCCTGATTCTGGTTCCAACTGGCACCTGGTCCAGCTGTGCCCCTACCTGATTGTGTTTCCAGCAGACTCTGGGTCCAGCTGTGGCTCTGACTGGTTATGGTTCCAGCAGGCACCAGGTCCAGCTGTGCTCCTAGCTGAATGTGGTTCCAGAAGTTACCTGGTCCAGTTGTGCCACTGGCTGATTGTGGTTCCAGCGTGCACTGGGTCCACCCGTAATACTGCCTGATTGTGGTTCCATTGGTCACCGCATCCAGCTGTGCCACAGCCTAAACGTGGTTCAAGGAGGCACTGGGTCCATCTGTGGCGCTGCCTGGTTGTGGTTCCAGCAGGCACCGGGTCCAGCTGTGCTCCTACCTGAATGTGGTTTTAGACGTTGCCGGGTCTAGTTGTGCCACTGGCTGATTGTGGTTCCTGCGGGCACTGGGTCCACCCGTACTACTGCCTGATTGTGGTTCCATTGGTCACCGGGTCCAGCTGTGCCACAGCCTGAACATGGTTCAAGCAGGCACTGGGTCCATTTGTGCTGCTGCCTTATTGTGGCTCGAGCGGGTGCCCGGACCAGCTTTGCGACAGCCTGACCGTGGTTCCAGTGGGCATTGGGTCCAGCTGTGCCATGGCCTGAACATGGTCCCGGCAGGCAATGAATCCAGCTGTGCCGCAGCCTGATTGTGTTTCCAGTGGCCCCTGGATCCAGATGTGCTGCTGCCTGATTGTGGTTCCAGCAGCTGTTGAATCCAGTTGTGCCGCTGCCTGATTGTGGTTCCTTCATCTACCGGGTACGGCTGTGCTACTGCCTGATTGTGGTTCCATCGGGCACCGGGTCCAGCTGTACCACTGTCTGATTGTTGTTGCAGCAGGCACGGTGTCCAGCAGTGCCCGTGCGTGATTGTCGTTCCAGCGGCCATTGGTCCAGCTGTGCCACTGCCTGATTTTGGTTCCTTCACATGTTGGGTCGAGCTGTGCCACTGCCTTATCGTCGGCCGGCAGGTATTGTTTCCACCTGTGCCACTGCCTTATCCTGGTTCCAGCATGCACTGCATCCAGCTGTGTCACTTCCTGATCATGGTTCCAGCAGGCACCTGGTCCAGTTGTTCCACTGCATGAATGTGGTTCCAGAAGTTACAGGGTCCAGTTTTGCTACTGGCTGATTGTGGTTCCAGCGTTCACCTGGTCCAGCTGTGCCACTGCCTGATTGTTGGTCCAGCGGCCATCGGGTCCAGCTGTGCTGCTGCCTGATTTGGTTCCAGGAGGTGCTAGGTCATGCTGTGCCGCAGCCTGATTGTGGTTCCAGCAGGTGCTAGATCCAGTTGTGCTGCTGCCTTATTGTGGCTACAGCCGGTGCCGGGAACAGTTTTGCGACTGCCAGACTCTCGTTCCAGTGGGCACTGGGACGAACCGTACTACTGCTTGATTGTGGTTCCATTGGTCACCGGGTCCAGCTGTGCCACAGCCTGATCGTCGTTCAAGCAGGCACTGCGTCCTTTTGTGCCACTGCCTTATTGTGGCTCGAGCGGGTGCCCGGACCAGCTTTGCGACAGCCTGACCGTGGTTCCAGCGGGCACTGGGTCCAGCTGAGCCAAGGCCTGAACATGGTCCCGGCAGGCACTGCATCCAGCTGTGCCGCAGCCTGATTGTGTTTCCAGTGGCCCCTGGATCCAGATGTGCTGCTGCCTGATTGTGGTTCCAGCAGCTGTTGAATCCAGTTGTGCCGCTGCCTGACTGTGGTTCCTTCAGGTACCTGGTACGGCTGTGCTACTGTCTGATGGTGGTTCCATCGGGCACCGGGTCCAGTTTTGCAACTGCCTGACTGTGGTTCCAGCGGGCATTGGGTCTAGCTGTTCCACTGCCTGATTGTGGTTCCAGTAGGCACTGTGTCCAGCTCTGCCACTTCCTGATCATGATTCCAACAGGCATCGCGTCCAGTTGTGCCATTGCCTGATTGTGGTTCCAGCGGTCACCGGGTCCAGCTGTACCACTGTCTGATTGTTGTTCCAGCAGGCACTGAGTCCAGCTGTGCCCATGCCTGATTGTGGTTCCAGCGGCCACTGGGTCCAGCTGTGCCACTGCCTGATTTTGGTTCCTGCACGTGTTGGGTCCAGCTGTGCCACTGCCTTATCGTCGTTCCGGCAGGCAATGTTTCCACCTGTGCCACTGACTGACCCTGGTTCCAGCATGCACTTCATCCAGTTGTGCCACTTGTTGATCATGGTTCCAGCAGGCATCTGGTCCAGTTGTGCCACTGCATCAACGTGGTTCCAGATGTTATCGGGTCCAGTTGTGCCACTGGCTGATTGTGGTTCCAGTGGGCACTGGGTCCAACTGTACTACTGCCAGATTGTGTTTCCATCGGGCACCGGGTCCAGTTTTGCAACTGCCTGACTGTGGTTCCAGCAGGCTCTGGGGCTAGCTGTGCCACTGCCTGATCGTGGTTCCAGTAGGCACTGTGTCCAGCTCTGCCACTTCCTGATCTAGATGCCAGCAGTCATCGGGTCCAGCTGTGCCATTGCCTGATTGTGGTTCCAGCGGCCACTGGGTCCAGCTGTGCTGCTGCCTGATTGTGGTTTCAGGAGGTGCTAGGTCCTGCTGTGCCGCAGCTTGATTGTCGTTCCAGCAGGTGCTAGATCCAGTTGTGCTGCTGCCTTATTGTGGCTCCAGCGGGTGCCGGGAACAGTTTTGCGACTGCCAGACTCTGGTTCCAGTGGGCACTGGGACCAGCTGTACAACTGCCTGATTGTGGTTCCATCGGACACCGGCTCTAGTTTTGCCACTGCCTGACTGTGGTTCCAGTGGGCACTGGGTCCAGCTGTGTCACTGATTGATTGTGGTTCCAGCGTGCACCCGGTCGAGCTGTTTCGCTGCCTGATTGTGGTTCCAGCCGGCACCTGGTCCAGCCGTGCCCCAACCAGATTGTGGTTCCAGCAGACACTGGGTCCAGCTGTGGCACTGCCTGGTTGTGGTTCCAGCAGGCACCGGGTCCAGCTGTGTTCCTACCTGAATGTGGTTCCAGAAGTTACCGGGTCCAGTTGTGCCACTGGCTTATGGTGGTTCCACTGGTCTCTGGATCCAGCTTTGCAGCTGCCTGATTGTGGTTCCAGCAGCTGTTGAGTCCAGTTGTGCCGCTGCCTGATTGTGGTTCCAGTGGGTGCTGTGTCCAGCTGTGCCACTGTTTGATTGTGGTTCCAGCAGGCACCAGTTCGAGCTGTGCTGCTGCCTGATTGTGGTTCCAGCCGGCACCTGGTCCAGCCGTGCCCCAACCAGATTGTGGTTCCAGCAGACACTGGGTCCAGCTGTGGCACTGCCTGGTTGTGGTTCCAGCAGGCACTGGGTCCAGCTGTGTTCCTACCTGAATGTGGTTCCAGAAGTTACCGGGGCCAGTTGTGCCACTGGCTTATGGTGGTTCCACTGGTCTCTGGATCCAGCTTTGCAGCTGCCTGATTGTGGTTCCAGCAGCTGTTGAGTCCAGTTGTGCCGCTGCCTGATTGTGGTTCCAGTGGGTGCTGTGTCCAGCTGTGCCACTGTTTGATTGTGGTTCCAGCAGGCACCAGTTCGAGCTGTGCTGCTGCCTGATTGTGGTTCCAGCGGGCACCAGGTCCAGCTGTGGTGCTGCCTGGTTGTGGTTCGAGCAGACACCGGGTCCAGCTTTGCTCCTCCCTGAATGTGGTTCCAGAAGTTACGGGGTCCAATTGTGCCACTGGCTGATTGTGGTTCCATGCGGGCACTGGGTCCACCCGTACTACTGCTTGATTGTGGTTCCATTGGTCACTGGTACAGCTGTGCCACAGCCTGATCATGATTCAAGCAGGCACCGGGTCCTTTTGTGCCGCTGCTTTATTGTGGCTCGAGCGGGTGCCCGGACCAGCTTTGCGACAGCCTGACCGTGGTTCCAGCGGGCACTAGGTCCAGCTGTGCCATGGCCTGAACATGGTCCCGGCAGGCGCTGTATCCAGCTGTGCCGCGGCCTGGTTGTGTTTCCAGTGGCCCCTGGATCCAGATGTGCCACTGCCTGATTGTGGTTCCAGCAGCTGTTGGCTCCAGTTGTGCCGCTGCCTGATTGTGGGTCCTTCAGGTACCTGGTACGGCTGTGCTACTGCCTGATTTTGGTTCCATCGGGCACCGGGTCCAGTTTTGCAACTGCCTGACTGTGGTTCCAGCGGGCGCTGGGTCTAGCTGTGCCACTTCCTGATCGTGCTTCCAGCAGGCACTGTGTCCAGCTCTGCCAATTCCTGATCATGATTCCAGCAGGCAGTGGGTCCAGCTGTGCTCCCACCTGAATGTGGTTCCAGAAGTTACCGGGTCCAGTTGGGCCACTGGCTTATCGTGGTTCCACCGGGCTCTGGATCCAGCTTTGCAGCTGCCTGATTGTGGTTCCAGCAGCTGGTGAATCCAGTTGTGCCGCTGCCTGATTGTGGTTCCAGTGGGCGCTGGGTCCAGCTGTGCCACTGCCTGATCGTGGTTCCAGCAGGCATCGGGTCCAGCTGTGCCGTTGCCTGATCATTCAGGTAGGGGCACAGCTGTGCCAGGTGCTGTCTGGAACCACAATCAGGCAGCGGCACAGCTCGACCTGGTGCCTGCTGGAACCACAATCAAACAGTGGCACAGCTGGACCCAGTGCCCTCTGGAAACACGGTCAGGCAGTGCCAAAACTGGACCCGGTGGCCGACGGAACCACAATCAGGCAGTGGTACAGCTGGTCCCAGTGCCCGATGGAACCAGATTCTGGCAGTCGCAAAACTGTTCCCAGCACCCGCTGGAGCCACAATAAGGCAGCAGCACAAATGGATGTAGCAACTGCTGGAACCACAATCAGGTGGCGGCACAGCATGATCTAGCACCTCCTGGAACCACAATCAGGCGGCAGCACAGCTGGACCCGATGGCCGCTGGAACAACAATCAGGCAGCGGCACAGCTGGACCTGGTGGCCGCTGGAGCCACAATCAGGCAACGGCACAGCTGGACCCGATGCCTGCTGGAATCATGATCAGGAATGGGTCACGCTAGACACAGTGTCTGCTGGAACTGCCAGGCACTGGGTCCAGCTCTGCCACTTCCTGATCATGATGCCAGCGGCCACCGGGTCCAGCTGTGCTGTTGCCTGATTGTGGTTTCAGGAGGTGCTAGATCCTGCTGTGCCGCAGTCTGATTGTGGTTCCAGCAGGTGCTAGATCCAGTTGTGCTGCTGCCTTATTGTGGCTCCAGCCGGTGCCAGGAACAGTCTTGTGACTGCCAGACTGTGGTTCCAGCAGGCACTGGGTTCAGCTGTACCACTGCCTGATCGTGGTTCGATCTGGCACCAGGTCTAGTTTTGCCACTGCCTGGCTGTGGTTCCAGCGGGCACCAGATTGAGCTGTGCCGCTGCCTGATTGTGTTTCCAGCGGGCACTTGGTCCAGCTGTGCTTCTACCTGATTGTGGATCCAGCAGACCTTGGGTCCAGCTGTGGCTCTGCTTGGTTGTGGTTCCAGCAGGCACCGATTCCAGCTGTGCTCCTACCTGGATATGGTTCCAGAAGTTACCGGGTCCAGTTGTGCCACTGGCTGATTGTGGTTCCAGCGGGCACTGGGCCTACCCATGCTACTGCCCGATTGTGGTTCCATCGGTCACCGGGTCGAGCTGTGTCACAGCCTGATCGTGGTTAAAGCAGGCACTGGGTCCATTTGTTCCGCTGCCTTATTGTGGCTCCAGCGGGTGCCTGGACCAGTTTTGCGACTGCCTGACCGTGGTTCCAGCGGGCACTGGATCCAGCTGTGCCGCTGCCTGATTGTGGTTCGAGCAGCTGTTGTATCCAGTTATGCCACTGCCTGATTGTGGTTCCAGCGGGCGCTGGGTCCAACTGTGCCACTGCCTGATCGTGGTTCCAGCAGGGTCTGTGTCCAGGTTTGCCACTTCCTGATCATGATTCCAGTAGGCATCGGGTCCAGCTGTGCTGTTGCCTGATTGTGGTTCCAGCAGACACCGGGGCCAGCTGTGCTCCTCCCTGAATGTGGTTCCAGAAGTTACGGGGTCCAGTTGTGCCACTGGCTGATTGTGGTTCCATGCGGGCACTGGGTCCACCCGTACTACTGCTTGATTGTGGTTCCAGCGGGTCTAGCTGTGCCACTGCCTGATCATGATTCCAACAGGCATCGCGTCCAGTTGTGCCATTGCCTGTTTGTGGTTCCAGCGGCCACTGGGTCCAGCTGTGCTGCTGCCTGAATATGGTTCCAGGAGGTGCTAGATCCTGCTGTGCCGCAGTCTGATTGTGGTTCCAGCAGGTGCTAGATCCAGTTGTGCTGCTGCCATATTGTCGCACCAGCCGGTGCCAGGAACAGTCTTGTGACTGCCAGACTTTGGTTCCAGCAGGCACCTGGACCAGCTGTACCACTGCCTGATTGTGGTTCCATCGGGCACCGAGTTTAGTTTTGCCACTGCCTGACTGTGGTTCCAGTGGGTGCTGTGTCCATCTGTGCCACTGTTTGATTGTGGTTCCAGCAGGCTCCAGGTCGAGCTGTGCCGCTGCCTGATTGTGGTTCCAGCGGGTACCAGGAACAGCTGTGCTCCTACCTAAATTTGGTTCTAGAAGCTACCAGGTCCAGTTATGCCACTGGCTGATTGTAGTTCCTGCGGGCAATGGGTCCACCCAAATTACTGCCTGATTGTGGTTCCATTGGTCACCAGGTCCAGCTGTGCCACAGCCTGATCATGGCTCAAGCAGGCACTGGATCCATTTGTGCCGTTGCCTTATTGTGGCTCGAGTGGGTGCCCGGACCTTCTTTGCGACTGCCTGACCGTGGTTCCAGCCTGACAGTGGTCCCTGGATCCAGAAGTGCCGCTGCGTGATTGTGGTTCCAGCAGCTGTTGAATCCAGTTTTGCCGCTGCCTGATTGTGGTTCCTTCAGGTACCGGGTATGGCTGGGCTACTGCCTGATCGTGGTTCTGGCAGGCATTGATTCCACCTGTGCCACTGCCTAATCCTGGTTCCAGCATGCACTGCATCCAACTGTGCCACTTCCTGATCATGGTTCCAGCAGGGACCTGGTCCAGTTGTGCCATTGCATGAATGTGGTTTCAGAAGTTACCGGGTCCAGTTGTGCCACTGGCTGATTGTGGTTCCAGTGGGCCCTGGGTCCAACTGTACTACTGCCGGATTGTGGTTCCATCGGGCACCGGGTCCAGCTGTGCCGCTGCCTGATTGTGGTTCCAGTGGGAACTGGGATGAGCTGTACCACTGCCTGATTGTGGTTCCATCGGGCATCGGGTTCAACTGTGCCGCTGCCTGATTGTGGTTCCAGCGGGAACTGGGATGAGCTCTACCACTGCCTGATTGTGGTTCCATCGGGCACCGTGTCCAGTTTTGCAACTGCCTGTCTGTGGTTCCAGCGGGCGCTGGGTCTAGCTGTGCCACTGCCTGATCGTGGTTCGAGTAGGCACTGTGTCCAGCTCTGCCACTTCCTGATCATGATTGCAGCAGGCATCGCGTCCAGTTGTGCCGCTGACTTATTGTGGCTCCAGCCGGTGCCGGGAACAGTTTTGCGGCTGCCAGACTGTGGTTCCGGCGGGCACTGGGACCAGCTTACCACTGCCTGATTCTGGTTCCAGTGGGTGCTGGGTCCAGCTGTGCCACTTCCTGATCATTATGCCAGCAGGCATCGGGTCCAGCTGTGCCATTGCCTGATTGTGGTTCCAGTGACCACTGGGTCCAGCTGTGCTGCTGCATGATTGTTGTTCCAGCGGCCACTGGGTCAAACTGTGCTGCTGCCTGATTGTGTGTCCAGAAGGTGCTAGATCCTGCTGTGCCGCTGCCTTATTGTGGCTCCAGCAGGTGCCAGGAACAGTTTTGCGACTGCCAGACTCTGGTTCCAGCGGGCACTGGGACCAGCTGTACCACTGCCTGATTGTGGTTCCATCGGCCACCGGGTCTAGTTTTGCCACTGTCTGAGTGTGGTTTCAGTGGGCACTGGGTCCAGCTGTGCCACTGTTTGATTGTGGTTCCAGCGGGCACCAGGTCGAGATTTGCCACTGCCTGATTGTGTTTCCAACCGGCACCTGGTCCAGCTCTGCTGCTGCCTGATTGTTGGTCCAGGAGGTGCTAGATCCTGCTGTGCCACAGCCTGATTGTGGTTCCAGCAGGTGCTAGATCCAGTTCTGTCGCTGCCTTATTGTGGCTCCAGCGGGTGCTGGGAACAGTTTTACGACTGCCAGACGTGTTTCCAGCGGCACTGGGAGCAGCTGTGCCATGGCCTGAACATGGTTCCAGCAGGCATTGCATCCTGCTGTGCCACTTCCTGATCATGGTTCCAGCAGGCACCTGGTCCAGTTGTGCCACTGCATGAATGTGGTTCCAGAAGTTACCGGGTGCAGTTGTGCCAATGGCTGATTGTGGTTCCAGTGCACCCTGTGTCCAACTCTACTACTGCCTGATTCTTGTTCCATTGGGCACCGGGTCCAGCTGTGCCGCTGCCTGATTGTGGTTCCAGCGGGCACCGGGTCCAGTTTTGCCATTGCCAGACAGGGTTCCAGCGGGCGCTGGGTGCAGCTGTGCCACTGCCTGATCGTGTTTCCTGCAGGCACTGGGTCCAGCTCTGCCACTTCCTGATCATGATTCCAGCAGGCATCGGGTCCAGCTGTGCTGTTGCCTGATTGTGGTTCCAGCAGACACCAGGTCCAGCTGTGCTCCTCCCTGAATGTGGTTCCAGAAGTTACGGGGTTCAGTAGTGCCACTGGCTGATTGTGGTTCCATGCGGGCACTGGGTCCACCCGTACTACTGCTTGATTGTGGTTCCATAGGTCATAGGGTTCAGCTGTGCCACAGCCTGATCGTGGTTCCAGCAGGCACCGGGTCCTTTTGTGCCGCTGCCTTATTGTGGCTCGAGCGGGTGCCCGGACCAGCTTTGCGACAGCCTGACCATGGTTCCAGCGGGCACTGTGTCCAGCTGTGCCATGGCCTGAACATGGTCCCGGCAGGCTCTGTATCAAGCTGTGCCGTGGCCTGGTTGTGTTTCCAGTGGTCCCTGGATCCAGATGTGCCGCTGCCTGATTGTGGTTCCAGCAGCTGTTGGCTCCAGTTGTGCCGCTGCCTGATTGTGGGTCCTTCAGGTACCGGGTACAGCTGTGCTAATGCCTGATTTTGGTTCCATCGGGCACGGGGTCCAGTTTTGCAACTGCCTGACTGTGGTTCCAGCGGGTGCTGGGTCTAGCTGTGCCACTTCCTGATCATGATTGCAGCAGGCATCGCGTCCAGCTGTGCCGTTGCCTGACTGTGGTTCCAGTGGTCACCGGGTCCAGCTGTACCACTGTCTGACTGTTGTTCCAGCAGGCACCTTGTCCAACTGTGCCACTGCCTGATTTTGGTTCCAGCACGTGTTGGGTCCACCTGTGCCACTGCCTGACCCTGGTTCCAGTATGCACTGCATCCAGCTGTGCCACTTGCTGTTCATGGATCCAGCAGGCAATTGGTCCAGTTGTGCCACTGCATGAATGTGGTTCCAGATGTTACTGGGTCCAGTTGTGCCACTGGCTGATTGTGGTTCCAGTGGGCATTGGGTCCAACTGTACTACTGCCGGATTGTGGTTCCATCGGGCACCGGGTCCAGCTGTGCCGCTGCCTGATTGTGTTTCCAGCGAGAACTGGGACGAGCTGTTCCACTGCCTTACTGTGGTTCCATCGGGCACCGGTTCCTGTTTTGCAACTGACTGAGTGTGGTTCCAGCAGGTATCACATCCAGCTGTGCCGCTGCCTGATTGTTGTTCCAGCAGCCACCAGTTCCAGCTGTGCTGCTGCCTGATTGTTGTTTCAGCAGCCACCAGTTCCAGCTGTGCTGCTGCCTGATTGTGGTTCCAGGAGGTGCTAGATCCTGCTGTGCCGCAGCCTGATTGTGGTTCCAGCAGGTGTTAGATCCAGTTGTGCCGCTGCCTTATTGTGGCTCCAGCGGGTGCCGGGAACAGGTTTGCGACTGCCAGACTCTGGTTCCATTGGTCACCGGGTCCAGCTGTGCCACAGCCTGATCGTGGTTCAAGCAGGCACCGGGTCCTTTTGTGCCGCTGCCTTATTGTGGCTCGATAGGGTGCCTGGACCAGCTTTGCGACAGCCTGACCGTGGTTCCAGCGGGCATTGGGTCCAGCTGTGCCATGGCCTGAACATGGTCCCGGCAGGCACTGCATCCAGCTTTGCCGCGGCCTGGTTGTGTTTCCAGCGACCCCTGGATCCAGAAGTGCCACTGCCTGATTGTGGTTCCAGCACCTGTTGAATCCAGTTGTGCCGCTGCCTGATTGTGGTTCCTTCAGGTACCTGGTATGGCTATGCTACTGCCTGATTGTGGTTCCATTGGGCACTGGGTCCAGTTTTGCAACTGGCTGACTGTGGTTCCAGCGGGCACTGGGTCTAGCTGTGCCACTGCCTGATCATGGTTCCAGTAGGCACTGTGTCCAGCTCTGCCACTTCCTGATCATGATTCCAACAGGCATCGTGTCAAGTTGTGCCATTGCCTGATTGTGGTTCCAGTGGCCACTGGGTCCAGCTGTGCTGCTGCCTGAATATGGTTCCAGGAGGTGCTAGATCCTGCTGTGCCACAGTCTGATTGTGGTTCCAGCAGGTGCTAGATCCAGTTGTGCTGCTGCCATATTGTCACACCAGCCGGTGCCGGGTACAGTCTTGCGACTGGCAGACTGTGTTTCCAGCAGGCACCTGGACCAGCTGTACCACTGCCTGATTGTGGTTCCATCGGGCACTGGGTTTAGTTTTGCCACTGCCTGACTGTGGTTCCAGTGGGTGCTGTGTCCATCTGTGCCACTGTTTGATTGTGGTTCCAGCAGGCACCAGGTCGAGCTGTGCCGCTGCCTGATTGTGGTTCCAGTGGGCACCAGGAACAGCTGTGCTCCTACCTAAATTTGGTTCTAGAAGCTACCAGGTCCAGTTGTGCCACTGGCTGATTGTAGTTCCTGCGGGCAATGGGTCCACCCATATTACTACCTGTTTGTGGTTCCATTGCTCACCAGGTCCAGCTGTGCCACAGCCTGATCATGGCTCAAGCAGGCACTGGGTCCATTTGTGCCGTTGCCTTATTGTGGCTCGAGCGGGTGCCCGGACCTTCTTTGCGACTGCCTGACCGTGGTTCCAGCGGGCACGGGGTCCAGCTGTGCCATGGCCTGAACATGGTCCTGGCAGGCACTGGATCCAGCTGTGCCGCAGCCTGATTTTTTTCCAGTGGTCCCTGGATCCAGAAGTGGCGCTGCGTGATTGTGGTTCCAGCAGCTGTTGAATCCAGTTTTGCTGCTGCCTGATTGTGGTTCCTTCAGGTACCGGCTACGGCTGTGCTACTGCCTGATCCTAGTTCTGGCAGGCATTGATTCCACCTGTGCCACTGCCTAATCCTGGTTCCAGCATGCACTGCATCCAGCTGTGCCACTTCCTGATCATGGTTCCAGCAGGGACCTGGTCCAGTTGTGCCACTGCATGAATGTGGTTCCAGAAGTTACCGGGTCCAGTTGTGCCACTGGCTGATTGTGGTTCCATGCGGGCACTGGGTCCACCCGTACTACTGCTTGATTGTGGTTCCATAGGTCACCGGGTTCAGCTGTGCCACAGCCTGATCGTGGTTCCAGCAGGCACCGGGTCCTTTTGTGCCGCTGCCTTATTGTGGCTCGAGCGGGTGCCCGGACCAGCTTTGCGACAGCCTGACCATGGTTCCAGTGGGCACTGTGTCCAGCTGTGCCATGGCCTGAACATGGTCCGAGCAGGCTCTGTATCAAGCTGTGCCGTGGCCTGGTTGTGTTTCCAGCGGTCCCTGGATCCAGATGTGCCGCTGCCTGATTGTGGTTCCAGCAGCTGTTGGCTCCAGTTGTGCCGCTGCCTGATTGTGGGTCCTTCAGGTACCGGGTACGGCTGTGCCATTTCCTGATTTTGGTTCTATCGGGCACGGGGTCCAGATTTGCAACTGCCTGACTGTGGTTCCAGCGGGTGCTGGGTCTAGCTGTGCCACTTCCTGATCATGATTGCAGCAGGCATCGCGTCCAGCTGTGCCGTTGCCTGACTGTGGTTCCAGTGGTCACCGGGTCCAGCTGTACCACTGTCTGATTGTTGTTCCAGCAGGCACCTTGTCCAACTGTGCCACTGCCTGATTTTGGTTCCAGCATGTGTTGGGTCCACCTGTGCCACTGCCTGACCCTGGTTCCAGTATGCACTGCATCCAGCTGTGCCACTTGCTGTTCATGGATCCAGCAGGCAATTGGTCCAGTTGTGCCACTGCATGAATGTGGTTCCAGATGTTACTGGGTCCAGTTGTGCCACTGGCTGATTGTGGTTCCAGTGGGCATTGGGTCCAACTGTACTACTGCCGGATTGTGGTTCCATCGGGCACCGGGTCCAGCTGTGCCGTTGCCTGATTGTGTTTCCAGCGAGAACTGGGACGAGCTGTTCCACTGCCTTACTGTGGTTCCATCGGGCACCGGTTCCTGTTTTGCAACTGACTGAGTGTGGTTCCAGCAAGCATCACATCCAGCTGTGCCGCTGCCTGATTGCTGTTCCAGCAGCCACCAGTTCCAGCTGTGCCGCAGCCTGATTTTTTTCCTGTGGTCCCTGGATCCAGAAGTGCCGCTGCGTGATTGTGGTTCCAGCAGCTGTTGAATCCAGTTTTGCCGCTGCCTGATTGTGGTTCCTTCAGGTACCGGCTACGGCTGTGCTACTGCCTGATCGTAGTTCTGGCATTGATTCCACCTGTGCCACTGCCTAATCCTGGTTCCAGCATGCACTGCATCCAGCTGTGCCACTTCCTGATCATGGTTCCAGCAGGGACCTGGTCCAGTTGTGCCACTGCATGAATGTGGTTCCAGAAGTTACCGGGTCCAGTTGTGCCACTGGCTGATTGTGGTTCCAGTGGGCCCTTGGTCCAATTGTGCTACGGCTGGATTGTGGTTCCATTGGGCACCGAGTCCAGCTGTGCCGCTGCCTGATTGTGTTTCCAGCAAGAACTGGGATGAGCTGTTCCACTGCTTTACTGTGGTTCCATCGGGCACCGGTTCCTGTTTTGCAACTGACTGAGTGTGGTTCCAGCAGGCATCACATCCAGCTGTGCCGCTGCCTGATTGTTGTTCCAGCGGCCACCAGTTCCAGCTGTGCTGCTGCCTGATTGTGGTTCCAGGAGGTGCTAGATCCTGCTGTGCCGCAGCCTGATTGTGGTTCCAGCAGGTGTTAGATCCAGTTGTGCCGCTGCCTTATTGTGGCTCCAGCGGGTGCCGGGAACAGGTTTGCGACTGCCAGACTCTGGTTCCATTGGTCACCGGGTCCAGCTGTGCCACAGCCTGATCATGGTTCAAGCAGGCACCGGGTCCTTTTGTGCCGCTGCCTTATTGTGGCTCGATAGGGTGCCTGGACCAGCTTTGCGACAGCCTGACCGTGGTTCCAGCGGGCATTGGGTCCAGCTGTGCCATGGCCTGAACATGGTCCCGGCAGGCACTGCATCCAGCTTTGCCGTGGCCTGGTTGTGTTTCCAGCGACCCCTGGATCCAGAAGTGCCACTGCCTGATTGTGGTTCCAGCACCTGTTGAATCCAGTTGTGCCGCTGCCTGATTGTGGTTCCTTCAGGTACCTGGTATGGCTATGCTACCATAATAAAAACAAAAAAACTGCAGATGCTGGAAATCCAAAACAAGAACAGAATTACCTGGAAAAACTCAGCAGGTCTGGCAGCATCGGCGGAGAAGAAAAGAGTTGATGTTTCGAGTCCTCATGACCCTTCGACAGAACTTGCGTTCGAGTCCAAGAAAGAGTTGAAATAAGATATTTCAACTCTTTCTTGGACTCGAACGCAAGTTCTGTCGAAGGGTCATGAGGACTCGAAACATCAACTCTTTTCTTCTCCGCCGATGCTGCCAGACCTGCTGAGTTTTTCCAGGTAATTCTGTTTTTGTTACGGCTATGCTACTGCCTGATTGTGGTTCCATTGGGCACTGGGTCCAGTTTTGCAACTGGCTGACTGTGGTTCCAGCGGGCACTGGGTCTAGCTGTGCCACTGCCTGATCATGGTTCCAGTAGGCACTGTGTCCAGCTCTGCCACTTCCTGATCATGATTCCAACAGGCATCGTGTCAAGTTGTGCCATTGCCTGATTGTGGTTCCAGTGGCCACTGGGTCCAGCTGTGCTGCTGCCTGAATATGGTTCCAGGAGGTGCTAGATCCTGCTGTGCCGCAGTCTGATTGTGGTTCCAGCAGGTGCTAGATCCAGTTGTGCTGCTGCCATATTGTCACACCAGCCGGTGCCGGGTACAGTCTTGCGACTGGCAGACTGTGTTTCCAGCAGGCACCTGGACCAGCTGTACCACTGCCTGATTGTGGTTCCATCGGGCACTGGGTTTAGTTTTGCCACTGCCTGACTGTGGTTCCAGTGGGTGCTGTGTCCATCTGTGCCACTGTTTGATTGTGGTTCCAGCAGGCACCAGGTCGAGCTGTGCCGCTGCCTGATTGTGGTTCCAGTGGGCACCAGGAACAGCTGTGCTCCTACCTAAATTTGGTTCTAGAAGCTACCAGGTCCAGTTGTGCCACTGGCTGATTGTAGTTCCTGCGGGCAATGGGTCCACCCATATTACTACCTGTTTGTGGTTCCATTGCTCACCAGGTCCAGCTGTGCCACAGCCTGATCATGGCTCAAGCAGGCACTGGGTCCATTTGTGCCGTTGCCTTATTGTGGCTCGAGCGGGTGCCCGGACCTTCTTTGCGACTGCCTGACCGTGGTTCCAGCGGGCACGGGGTCCAGCTGTGCCATGACCTGAACATGGTCCTGGCAGGCACTGGATCCAGCTGTGCCGCAGCCTGATTTTTTTCCAGTGGTCCCTGGATCCAGAAGTGGCGCTGCGTGATTGTGGTTCCAGCAGCTGTTGAATCCAGTTTTGCTGCTGCCTGATTGTGGTTCCTTCAGGTACCGGCTACGGCTGTGCTACTGCCTGATCGTAGTTCTGGCAGGCATTGATTCCACCTGTGCCACTGCCTAATCCTGGTTCCAGCATGCACTGCATCCAGCTGTGCCACTTCCTGATCATGGTTCCAGCAGGAACCTGGTCCAGTTGTGCCACTGCATGAATGTGGTTCCAGAAGTTACCGGGTCCAGTTGTGCCACTGGCTGATTGTGGTTCCATGCGGGCACTGGGTCCACCCGTACTACTGCTTGATTGTGGTTCCATAGGTCACCGGGTTCAGCTGTGCCACAGCCTGATCGTGGTTCCAGCAGGCACTGGGTCCTTTTGTGCCGCTGCCTTATTGTGGCTCGAGCGGGTGCCCGGACCAGCTTTGCGACAGCCTGACCATGGTTCCAGCGGGCACTGTGTCCAGCTGTGCCATGGCCTGAACATGGTCCGAGCAGGCTCTGTATCAAGCTGTGCCGTGGCCTGGTTGTGTTTCCAGCGGTCCCTGGATCCAGATGTGCCGCTGCCTGATTATGGTTCCAGCAGCTGTTGGCTCCAGTTGTGCCGCTGCCTGATTGTGGGTCCTTCAGGTACCGGGTACGGCTGTGCCATTTCCTGATTTTGGTTCTATCGGGCACGGGTCCAGATTTGCAACTGCCTGACTGTGGTTCCAGCGGGTGCTGGGTCTAGCTGTGCCACTTCCTGATCATGATTGCAGCAGGCATCGCGTCCAGCTGTGCCGTTGCCTGACTGTGGTTCCAGTGGTCACCGGGTCCAGCTGTACCACTGTCTGATTGTTGTTCCAGCAGGCACCTTGTCCAACTGTGCCACTGCCTGATTTTGGTTCCAGCATGTGTTGGGTCCACCTGTGCCACTGCCTGACCCTGGTTCCAGTATGCACTGCATCCAGCTGTGCCACTTGCTGTTCATGGATCCAGCAGGCAATTGGTCCAGTTGTGCCACTGCATGAATGTGGTTCCAGATGTTACTGGGTCCAGTTGTGCCACTGGCTGATTGTGGTTCCAGTGGGCATTGGGTCCAACTGTACTACTGCCGGATTGTGGTTCCATCGGGCACTGGGTCCAGCTGTGCCGCTGCCTGATTGTGTTTCCAGCGAGAACTGGGACGAGCTGTTCCACTGCCTTACTGTGGTTCCATCGGGCACAGGTTCCTGTTTTGCAACTGACTGAGTGTGGTTCCAGCAGGCATCACATCCAGCTGTGCCGCTGCCTGATTGTTGTTCCAGCGGCCACCAGTTCCAGCTGTGCTGCTGCCTGATTGTGGTTCCAGGAGGTGCTAGATCCTGCTGTGCCGCAGCCTGATTGTGGTTCCAGCAGGTGTTAGATCCAGTTGTGCCGCTGCCTTATTGTGGCTCCAGCGGGTGCCGGGAACAGGTTTGCGACTGCCAGACTCTGGTTCCATTGGTCACCGGGTCCAGCTGTGCCACAGCCTGATCGTGGTTTAAGCAGGCACCGGGTCCTTTTGTGCCGCTGCCTTATTGTGGCTCGATAGGGTGCCTGGACCAGCTTTGCGACAGCCTGACCGTGGTTCCAGCGGGCATTGGGACCAGCTGTGCCATGGCCTGAACATGGTCCCGGCAGGCACTGCATCCAGCTTTGCCGTGGCCTGGTTGTGTTTCCAGCGACCCCTGGATCCAGAAGTGCCACTGCCTGATTGTGGTTCCAGCACCTGTTGAATCCAGTTGTGCCGCTGCCTGATTGTGGTTCCTTCAGGTACCTGGTATGGCTATGCTACCATAATAAAAACAAAAAAACTGCAGATGCTGGAAATCCAAAACAAAAACAGAATTACCTGGAAAAACTCAGCAGGTCTGGCAGCATCGGCGGAGAAGAAAAGAGTTGATGTTTCGAGTCCTCATGACCCTTCGACAGAACTTGCGTTCGAGTCCAAGAAAGAGTTGAAATAAGATATTTCAACTCTTTCTTGGACTCGAACGCAAGTTCTGTCGAAGGGTCATGAGGACTCGAAACATCAACTCTTTTCTTCTCCGCCGATGCTGCCAGACCTGCTGAGTTTTTCCAGGTAATTCTGTTTTTGTTACGGCTATGCTACTGCCTGATTGTGGTTCCATTGGGCACTGGGTCCAGTTTTGCAACTGGCTGACTGTGGTTCCAGCGGGCACTGGGTCTAGCTGTGCCACTGCCTGATCATGGTTCCAGTAGGCACTGTGTCCAGCTCTGCCACTTCCTGATCATGATTCCAACAGGCATCGTGTCAAGTTGTGCCATTGCCTGATTGTGGTTCCAGTGGCCACTGGGTCCAGCTGTGCTGCTGCCTGAATATGGTTCCAGGAGGTGCTAGATCCTGCTGTGCCGCAGTCTGATTGTGGTTCCAGCAGGTGCTAGATCCAGTTGTGCTGCTGCCATATTGTCACACCAGCCGGTGCCGGGTACAGTCTTGCGACTGGCAGACTGTGTTTCCAGCAGGCACCTGGACCAGCTGTACCACTGCCTGATTGTGGTTCCATCGGGCACTGGGTTTAGTTTTGCCACTGCCTGACTGTGGTTCCAGTGGGTGCTGTGTCCATCTGTGCCACTGTTTGATTGTGGTTCCAGCAGGCACCAGGTCGAGCTGTGCCGCTGCCTGATTGTGGTTCCAGTGGGCACCAGGAACAGCTGTGCTCCTACCTAAATTTGGTTCTAGAAGCTACCAGGTCCAGTTGTGCCACTGGCTGATTGTAGTTCCTGCGGGCAATGGGTCCACCCATATTACTACCTGTTTGTGGTTCCATTGCTCACCAGGTCCAGCTGTGCCACAGCCTGATCATGGCTCAAGCAGGCACTGGGTCCATTTGTGCCGTTGCCTTATTGTGGCTCGAGCGGGTGCCCGGACCTTCTTTGCGACTGCCTGACCGTGGTTCCAGCGGGCACGGGGTCCAGCTGTGCCATGACCTGAACATGGTCCTGGCAGGCACTGGATCCAGCTGTGCCGCAGCCTGATTTTTTTCCAGTGGTCCCTGGATCCAGAAGTGGCGCTGCGTGATTGTGGTTCCAGCAGCTGTTGAATCCAGTTTTGCTGCTGCCTGATTGTGGTTCCTTCAGGTACCGGCTACGGCTGTGCTACTGCCTGATCGTAGTTCTGGCAGGCATTGATTCCACCTGTGCCACTGCCTAATCCTGGTTCCAGCATGCACTGCATCCAGCTGTGCCACTTCCTGATCATGGTTCCAGCAGGAACCTGGTCCAGTTGTGCCACTGCATGAATGTGGTTCCAGAAGTTACCGGGTCCAGTTGTGCCACTGGCTGATTGTGGTTCCATGCGGGCACTGGGTCCACCCGTACTACTGCTTGATTGTGGTTCCATAGGTCACCGGGTTCAGCTGTGCCACAGCCTGATCGTGGTTCCAGCAGGCACTGGGTCCTTTTGTGCCGCTGCCTTATTGTGGCTCGAGCGGGTGCCCGGACCAGCTTTGCGACAGCCTGACCATGGTTCCAGCGGGCACTGTGTCCAGCTGTGCCATGGCCTGAACATGGTCCGAGCAGGCTCTGTATCAAGCTGTGCCGTGGCCTGGTTGTGTTTCCAGCGGTCCCTGGATCCAGATGTGCCGCTGCCTGATTATGGTTCCAGCAGCTGTTGGCTCCAGTTGTGCCGCTGCCTGATTGTGGGTCCTTCAGGTACCGGGTACGGCTGTGCCATTTCCTGATTTTGGTTCTATCGGGCACGGGGTCCAGATTTGCAACTGCCTGACTGTGGTTCCAGCGGGTGCTGGGTCTAGCTGTGCCACTTCCTGATCATGATTGCAGCAGGCATCGCGTCCAGCTGTGCCGTTGCCTGACTGTGGTTCCAGTGGTCACCGGGTCCAGCTGTACCACTGTCTGATTGTTGTTCCAGCAGGCACCTTGTCCAACTGTGCCACTGCCTGATTTTGGTTCCAGCATGTGTTGGGTCCACCTGTGCCACTGCCTGACCCTGGTTCCAGTATGCACTGCATCCAGCTGTGCCACTTGCTGTTCATGGATCCAGCAGGCAATTGGTCCAGTTGTGCCACTGCATGAATGTGGTTCCAGATGTTACTGGGTCCAGTTGTGCCACTGGCTGATTGTGGTTCCAGTGGGCATTGGGTCCAACTGTACTACTGCCGGATTGTGGTTCCATCGGGCACTGGGTCCAGCTGTGCCGCTGCCTGATTGTGTTTCCAGCGAGAACTGGGACGAGCTGTTCCACTGCCTTACTGTGGTTCCATCGGGCACAGGTTCCTGTTTTGCAACTGACTGAGTGTGGTTCCAGCAGGCATCACATCCAGCTGTGCCGCTGCCTGATTGTTGTTCCAGCAGCCACCAGTTCCAGCTGTGCTGCTGCCTGATTGTGGTTCCAGGAGGTGCTAGATCCTGCTGTGCCGCAGCCTGATTGTGGTTCCAGCAGGTGTTAGATCCAGTTGTGCCGCTGCCTTATTGTGGCTCCAGCGGGTGCCGGGAACAGGTTTGCGACTGCCTGACTCTGGTTCCATTGGTCACCGGGTCCAGCTGTGCCACAGCCTGATCGTGGTTCAAGCAGGCACCGGGTCCTTTTGTGCCGCTGCCTTATTGTGGCTCGATAGGGTGCCTGGACCAGCTTTGCGACAGCCTGACCGTGGTTCCAGCGGGCATTGGGTCCAGCTGTGCCATGGCCTGAACATGGTCCCGGCAGGCACTGCATCCAGCTTTGCCGCGGCCTGGTTGTGTTTCCAGCGACCCCTGGATCCAGATGTGCCACTGCCTGATTGTGGTTCCAGCACCTGTTGAATCCAGATGTGCCGCTGCCTGATTGTGGTTCCTTCAGGTACCTGGTATGGCTATGCTACTGCCTGATTGTGGTTCCATTGGGCACTGGGTCCAGTTTTGCAACTGGCTGACTGTGGTTCCAGCGGGCACTGGGTCTAGCTGTGCCACTGCCTGATCATGGTTCCAGTAGGCACTGTGTCCAGCTCTGCCCCTTCCTGATCATGATTCCAACAGGCATCGTGTCAAGTTGTGCCATTGCCTGATTGTGGTTCCAGTGGCCACTGGGTCCAGCTGTGCTGCTGCCTGAATATGGTTCCAGGAGGTGCTAGATCCTGCTGTGCCGCAGTCTGATTGTGGTTCCAGCAGGTGCTAGATCCAGTTGTGCTGCTGCCATATTGTCACACCAGCCGGTGCCGGGTACAGTCTTGCGACTGGCAGACTGTGTTTCCAGCAGGCACCTGGACCAGCTGTACCACTGCCTGATTGTGGTTCCATCGGGCACTGGGTTTAGTTTTGCCACTGCCTGACTGTGGTTCCAGTGGGTGCTGTGTCCATCTGTGCCACTGTTTGATTGTGGTTCCAGCAGGCACCAGGTCGAGCTGTGCCGCTGCCTGATTGTGGTTCCAGTGGGCACTAGGAACAGCTGTGCTCCTACCTAAATTTGGTTCTAGAAGCTACCAGGTCCAGTTGTGCCACTGGCTGATTGTAGTTCCTGCGGGCAATGGGTCCAGCCATATTACTACCTGTTTGTGGTTCCATTGCTCACCAGGTCCAGCTGTGCCACAGCCTGATCATGGCTCAAGCAGGCACTGGGTCCATTTGTGCCGTTGCCTTATTGTGGCTCGAGCGGGTGCCCGGACCTTCTTTGCGACTGCCTGACCGTGGTTCCAGCGGGCACGGGGTCCAGCTGTGCCATGGCCTGAACATGGTCCTGGCAGGCACTGGATCCAGCTGTGCCGCAGCCTGATTTTTTTCCAGTGGTCCCTGGATCCAGAAGTGGCGCTGCGTGATTGTGGTTCCAGCAGCTGTTGAATCCAGTTTTGCCGCTGCCTGATTGTGGTTCCTTCAGGTACCGGCTACGGCTGTGCTACTGCCTGATCGTAGTTCTGGCAGGCATTGATTCCACCTGTGCCACTGCCTAATCCTGGTTCCAGCATGCACTGCATCCAGCTGTGCCACTTCCTGATCATGGTTCCAGCAGGAACCTGGTCCAGTTGTGCCACTGCATGAATGTGGTTCCAGAAGTTACCGGGTCCAGTTGTGCCACTGGCTGATTGTGGTTCCATGCGGGCACTGGGTCCACCCGTACTACTGCTTGATTGTGGTTCCATAGGTCACCGGGTTCAGCTGTGCCACAGCCTGATCGTGGTTCCAGCAGGCACTGGGTCCTTTTGTGCCGCTGCCTTATTGTGGCTCGAGCGGGTGCCCGGACCAGCTTTGCGACAGCCTGACAATGGTTCCAGCGGGCACTGTGTCCAGCTGTGCCATGGCCTGAACATGGTCCGAGCAGGCTCTGTATCAAGCTGTGCCGTGGCCTGGTTGTGTTTCCAGCGGTCCCTGGATCCAGATGTGCCGCTGCCTGATTGTGGTTCCAGCAGCTGTTGGCTCCAGTTGTGCCGCTGCCTGATTGTGGGTCCTTCAGGTACCGGGTACGGCTGTGCCATTTCCTGATTTTGGTTCCATCGGGCACGGGGTCCAGATTTGCAACTGCCTGACTGTGGTTCCAGCGGGTGCTGGGTCTAGCTGTGCCACTTCCTGATCATGATTGCAGCAGGCATCGTGTCCAGCTGTGCCGTTGCCTGACTGTGGTTCCAGTGGTCACCGGGTCCAGCTGTACCACTGTCTGATTGTTGTTCCAGCAGGCACCTTGTCCAACTGTGCCACTGCCTGATTTTGGTTCCAGCATGTGTTGGGTCCACCTGTGCCACTGCCTGACCCTGGTTCCAGTATGCACTGCATCCAGCTGTGCCACTTGCTGTTCATGGATCCAGCAGGCAATTGGTCCAGTTGTGCCACTGCATGAATGTGGTTCCAGATGTTACTGGGTCCAGTTGTGCCACTGGCTGATTGTGGTTCCAGTGGGCATTGGGTCCAACTGTACTACTGCCGGATTGTGGTTCCATCGGGCACCGGGTCCAGCTGTGCCGCTGCCTGATTGTGTTTCCAGCGAGAACTGGGACGAGCTGTTCCACTGCCTTACTGTGGTTCCATCGGGCACCGGTTCCTGTTTTGCAACTGACTGAGTGTGGTTCCAGCAGGCATCACATCCAGCTGTGCCGCTGCCTGATTGTTGTTCCAGCAGCCACCAGTTCCAGCTGTGCTGCTGCCTGATTGTGGTTCCAGGAGGTGCTAGATCCTGCTGTGCCGCAGCCTGATTGTGGTTCCAGCAGGTGTTAGATCCAGTTGTGCCGCTGCCTTATTGTGGCTCCAGCGGGTGCCGGGAACAGGTTTGCGACTGCCAGACTCTGGTTCCATTGGTCACCGGGTCCAGCTGTGCCACAGCCTGATCGTGGTTCAAGCAGGCACCGGGTCCTTTTGTGCCGCTGCCTTATTGTGGCTCGATAGGGTGCCTGGACCAGCTTTGCGACAGCCTGACCGTGGTTCCAGCGGGCATTGGGTCCAGCTGTGCCATGGCCTGAACATGGTCCCGGCAGGCACTGCATCCAGCTTTGCCGCGGCCTGGTTGTGTTTCCAGCGACCCCTGGATCCAGATGTGCCACTGCCTGATTGTGGTTCCAGCACCTGTTGAATCCAGTTGTGCCGCTGCCTGATTGTGGTTCCTTCAGGTACCTGGTATGGCTGTGCTACTGCCTGATTGTGGTTCCATTGGGCACTGGGTCCAGTTTTGCAACTGGCTGACTGTGGTTCCAGCGGGCACTGGGTCTAGCTGTGCCACTGCCTGATCATGGTTCCAGTAGGCACTGTGTCCAGCTCTGCCCCTTCCTGATCATGATTCCAACAGGCATCGTGTCAAGTTGTGCCATTGCCTGATTGTGGTTCCAGTGGCCACTGGGTCCAGCTGTGCTGCTGCCTGAATATGGTTCCAGGAGGTGCTAGATCCTGCTGTGCCGCAGTCTGATTGTGGTTCCAGCAGGTGCTAGATCCAGTTGTGCTGCTGCCATATTGTCACACCAGCCGGTGCCGGGTACAGTCTTGCGACTGGCAGACTGTGTTTCCAGCAGGCACCTGGACCAGCTGTACCACTGCCTGATTGTGGTTCCATCGGGCACTGGGTTTAGTTTTGCCACTGCCTGACTGTGGTTCCAGTGGGTGCTGTGTCCATCTGTGCCACTGTTTGATTGTGGTTCCAGCAGGCACCAGGTCGAGCTGTGCCGCTGCCTGATTGTGGTTCCAGTGGGCACTAGGAACAGCTGTGCTCCTACCTAAATTTGGTTCTAGAAGCTACCAGGTCCAGTTGTGCCACTGGCTGATTGTAGTTCCTGCGGGCAATGGGTCCACCCATATTACTACCTGTTTGTGGTTCCATTGCTCACCAGGTCCAGCTGTGCCACAGCCTGATCATGGCTCAAGCAGGCACTGGATCCATTTGTGCCGTTGCCTTATTGTGGCTCGAGCGGGTGCCCGGACCTTCTTTGCGACTGCCTGACCGTGGTTCCAGCGGGCACTGGGTCCAGCTGTGCCATGGCCTGAACATGGTCCTGGCAGGCACTGGATCCAGCTGTGCCGCAGCCTGATTTTTTTTCCAGTGGTCCCTGGATCCAGAAGTGGCGCTGCGTGATTGTGGTTCCAGCAGCTGTTGAATCCAGTTTTGCCACTGCCTGATTGTGGTTCCTTCAGGTACCGGCTACGGCTGTGCTACTGCCTGATCGTAGTTCTGGCAGGCATTGATTCCACCTGTGCCACTGCCTAATCCTGGTTCCAGCATGCACTGCATCCAGCTGTGCCACTTCCTGATCATGGTTCCAGCAGGAACCTGGTCCTGTTGTGCCACTGCATGAATGTGGTTCCAGAAGTTACCGGGTCCAGTTGTGCCACTGGCTGATTGTGGTTCCATGCGGGCACTGGGTCCACCCGTACTACTGCTTGATTGTGGTTCCATAGGTCACCGGGTTCAGCTGTGCCACAGCCTGATCGTGGTTCCAGCAGGCACCGGGTCCATTTGTGCCGCTGCCTTATTGTGGCTCGAGCGGGTGCCCGGACCAGCTTTGCGACAGCCTGACCATGGTTCCAGCGGGCACTGTGTCCAGCTGTGCCATGGCCTGAACATGGTCCGAGCAGGCTCTGTATCAAGCTGTGCCGTGGCCTGGTTGTGTTTCCAGCGGTCCCTGGATCCAGATGTGCCGCTGCCTGATTGTGGTTCCAGCAGCTGTTGGCTCCAGTTGTGCCGCTGCCTGATTGTGGGTCCTTCAGGTACCGGGTACGGCTGTGCCATTTCTTGATTTTGGTTCCATCGGGCACGGTGTCCAGATTTGCAACTGCCTGACTGTGGTTCCAGCGGGTGCTGGGTCTAGCTGTGCCACTTCCTGATCATGATTGCAGCAGGCATCGCGTCCAGCTGTGCCGTTGCCTGACTGTGGTTCCAGTGGTCACCGGGTCCAGCTGTACCACTGTCTGATTGTTGTTCCAGCAGGCACCTTGTCCAACTGTGCCACTGCCTGATTTTGGTTCCAGCATGTGTTGGGTCCACCTGTGCCACTGCCTGACCCTGGTTCCAGTATGCACTGCATCCAGCTGTGCCACTTGCTGTTCATGGATCCAGCAGGCAATTGGTCCAGTTGTGCCACTGCATGAATGTGGTTCCAGATGTTACTTGGTCCAGTTGTGCCACTGGCTGATTGTGGTTCCAGTGGGCATTGGGTCCAACTGTACTACTGCCGGATTGTGGTTCCATCGGGCACCGGGTCCAGCTGTGCCGCTGCCTGATTGTGTTTCCAGCGAGAACTGGGACGAGCTGTTCCACTGCCTTACTGTGGTTCCATCGGGCACCGGTTCCTGTTTTGCAACTGACTGAGTGTGGTTCCAGCAGGCATCACATCCAGCTGTGCCGCTGCCTGATTGTTGTTCCAGCAGCCACCAGTTCCAGCTGTGCCGCAGCCTGATTTTTTTCCTGTGGTCCTTGGATCCAGAAGTGCCGCTGCGTGATTGTGGTTCCAGCAGCTGTTGAATCCAGTTTTGCCGCTGCCTGATTGTGGTTCCTTCAGGTACCGGCTACGGCTGTGCTACTGCCTGATCGTAGTTCTGGCAGGCATTGATTCCACCTGTGCCACTGCCTAATCCTGGTTCCAGCATGCACTGCATCCAGCTGTGCCACTTCCTGATCATGGTTCCAGCAGGGACCTGGTCCAGTTGTGCCACTGCATGAATGTGGTTCCAGAAGTTACCGGGTCCAGTTGTGCCACTGGCTGATTGTGGTTCCAGTGGGCCCTGGGTCCAACTGTGCTACTGCTTGATTGTGGTTCCATTGGGCACCGAGTCCAGCTGTGCCGCTGCCTGATTGTGTTTCCAGCAAGAACTGGGATGAGCTGTTCCACTGCTTTACTGTGGTTCCATCGGGCACCGGTTCCTGTTTTGCAACTGACTGAGTGTGGTTCCAGCAGGCATCACATCCAGCTGTGCCGCTGCCTGATTGTTGTTCCAGCGGCCACCAGTTCCAGCTGTGCTGCTGCCTGATTGTGGTTCCAGGAGGTGCTAGATCCTGCTGTGCCGCAGCCTGATTGTGGTTCCAGCAGGTGTTAGATCCAGTTGTGCCGCTGCCTTATTGTGGCTCCAGCGGGTGCCGGGAACAGGTTTGCGACTGCCAGACTCTGGTTCCATTGGTCACCGGGTCCAGCTGTGCCACAGCCTGATCGTGGTTCAAGCAGGCACCGGGTCCTTTTGTGCCGCTGCCTTATTGTGGCTCGATAGGGTGCCTGGACCAGCTTTGCGACAGCCTGACCGTGGTTCCAGCGGGCATTGGGTCCAGCTGTGCCATGGCCTGAACATGGTCCCGGCAGGCACTGCATCCAGCTTTGCCGCGGCCTGGTTGTGTTTCCAGCGACCCCTGGATCCAGATGTGCCACTGCCTGATTGTGGTTCCAGCACCTGTTGAATCCAGTTGTGCCGCTGCCTGATTGTGGTTCCTTCAGGTACCTGGTATGGCTATGCTACTGCCTGATCGTAGTTCTGGCAGGCATTGATTCCACCTGTGCCACTGCCTAATCCTGGTTCCAGCATGCACTGCATCCAGCTGTGCCACTTCCTGATCATGGTTCCAGCAGGGACCTGGTCCAGTTGTGCCACTGCATGAATGTGGTTCCAGAAGTTACCGGGTCCAGTTGTGCCACTGGCTGATTGTGGTTCCAGTGGGCCCTGGGTCCAACTGTACTACTGCCGGATTGTGGTTCCATTGGGCACCGAGTCCAGCTGTGCCGCTGCCTGATTGTGGTTCCAGCGGGAACTGGGATGAGATTTACCACTGCCTGATTGTGGTTCCATCGGGCACCGGGTCCAGTTTTGCAACTGCCTGTCTGTGGTTCCAGCGGGCGCTGGGTCTAGCTGTGCCACTGCCTGATTGTGGTTCCAGTAGGCACTGTGTCCAGCTCTGCCACTTCCTGATCATGATTCCAGCTAGCATCGCGTCCAGTAGTGCCGCTGACTTATTGTGGCTCCAGCTGGTCCGGGAACAGTTTTACAACTGCCAGACCGTGGATCCAGCGGGCACTGGGACCAGCTGTGCCATGGCCTGAACATGGTTCCAGCAGGCATTGCATCCTGCTGTGCCACTTCCTGATCATGGTTCCAGCAGGAACCTGGTCCAGTTGGGCCACTGCATGAATGTGGTTCCAGAAGTTACCGGGTGTAGTTGTGCCAATGGCTGATTGTTGTTCCAGTGCACCCTGGGTCCAACTCTACTACCGCCTTATTCTTCTGCCATTGGCCACCGGGTCCAGCTGTGCCGCTGCCTGATTGTGGTTCCAGCGGGCACCGGGTCCAGTTTTGCCACTGCCAGACAGGGTTCCAGCGGGCGCTGGGTGCAGCTGTGCCACTGCCTGATCATGATTCCAGCAGGCATCGGGTCCAGCTGTGCTGTTGCCTGATTGTGGTTCCAGCAGACACCAGGTCCAGCTGTGCTCCTCCCTGAATGTGGTTCCAGAAGTTAGGGGGTGCATTTGTGCCACTGGCTGATTGTGGTTCCATGCGGGCACTGGGTCCACCCGTACTACTGCTTGATTTTGGTTCCATTGGTCACCGGTACAGCTGTGCCACAGCCTGATCGTGGTTCAAGCAGGCACCGGGTCCTATTGTGCCGCTGCCTTATTGTGGCTCGAGCGGGTGCCCGGACCAGCTTTGCGACAGCCTGACCGTGGTTCCAGCGGGCACTGGGTCCAGCTGTGCCATGGCCTGAACATGGTCCCGGCAGGCACTGCATCCAGCTTTGCCGCGGCCTGGTTGTGTTTCCAGCGGTCCCTGGATCCAGATGTGCCGCTGCCTGATTGTGGTTCCAGCAGCTGTTGGCTCCAGTTGTGCCGCTGCCTGATTGTGGGTCCTTCAGGTACCGGGTACGGCTGTGCTACTGCCTGATTTTGGTTCCAGCGGGCACCGGGTCCAGTTTTGCAACTGCCTGACTGTGGTTCCAGCGGGTGCTGGGTCTAGCTGTGCCACTTCCTGATCATGGTTCCAGTAGGCACTGTGTCCAGCTCTGCCACTTCCTGATCATTATTGCAGCAGGCATCACGTCCAGCTGTGCCGTTGCCGGACTGTGGTTCCAGCGGTCACCGGGTCCAGCTGTACCACTGTCTGATTGTTGTTCCAGCAGGCACCGTGTCGAACTGTGCCACTTCCTGATTTTGATTCATGCACGTGTTGGGTCCACCTGTGCCACTGCCTGACCCTGGTTCCAGCATGCACTGCATCCAGCTGTGCCACTTGCTGATCATGGATCCAGCAGGCACTTGGTCCAGTTGTGCCACTGCATGAATGCAGTTCCAGGTGTTACTGGGTCCAGTTGTGCCACTGGCTGATTGTGGTTCCAGTGGGCATTGGGTCCAACTGTACTACTGCCAAATTGTGGTTCCATCGGGCACCGGGTCCAGCTGTGCAGCTGCCTGATTGTGTTTCCAGCGAGAACTGGAACGAGCTGTTCCACTGCCTTACTGTGGTTCCATCGGGCACCGGTTCCTGTTTTGCAACTGCCTGAGTGTGGTTCCAGCAGGCATCACATCCAGCTGTGCCACTGCCTGATCGTGGTTCCAGCCGGCACTGGGTCTAGCTCTTCCACTTCATGATCATGATGCCAGCAGTCATCGGGTCCAGCTGTGCCATTGCCTGATTGTGGTTCCTGCGGCCATTGTGTCCAGCTGTGCTGCTGCCTGATTGTGGTTCCAGGAGGTGCTAGATCCTGCTGTGCCGCAGCCTGATTGTGGTTCCAGCAGGTGCTTGATCCAGTTGTGCCGCTGCCTTATTGTGGCTCCAGCTGGTGCCGGGAACAGTTTTGCGACTGCCAGATTCTGGTTCCAGCGGGCACTGGGACCACCCGTACTACTGCTTGATTGTGGTTCCATTGGTCACCGGGTCCAGCTGTGCCACAGCCTGATCGTGGTTCAAGCAGGCACCGGGTCCTTTTGTGCCGCTGCCTTATTGTGGCTCGAGCGGGTGCCCGGACCAGCTTTGCGACAGCCTGACCGTGGTTCCAGCGGGCACTGGGTCCAGCTGTGCCATTGCCTGAACACAGTCCCGGCAGGCACTGCATCCAGCTGTGCCGCAACCTGATTGTGTTTCGAGCGATCCCTGGATCCAGATGTGCCGCTGCCTGATTGTGGTTCCAGCAGCTGTCGAATCCAGTTGTGCCGCTGCCTGATTGTGGTTCCTTCAGGTACCTGGTATGGCTGTGCTACTGCCTGATTGTGGTTCCATTGGGCACTGGGTCCAGTTTTGCAACTGGCTGACTGTGGTTCCAGCGGGCACTGGGTCTAGCTGTGCCACTGCCTGATCATGGTTCCAGTAGGCACTGTGTCCAGCTCTGCCACTTCCTGATCATGATTCCAACAGGCATCGTGTCAAGTTGTGCCGTTGCCTGATTGTGGTTCCAGCAGCCACTGTGTCCAGCTGTGCTTCTGCCTGAATATGGTTCCAGGAGGTGCTAGATCCTGCTGTGCCGCACTCTGATTGTGGTTACAGCAGCTGTTGGCTCCACTTTTGCCGCTGCCTGATTGTGTTTCCAGCGAGAACTGGGACGAGCTGTTCCACTGCCTTACTGTGGTTCCATCGGGCATCGGTTCCTGTTTTGCAACTGCCTGAGTGTGGTTCCAGCAGGCATCACATCCAGCTGTGCCGCTGCCTGATTGTTGTTCCAGCGGTCACCGGGTCCAGCTGTGCTGCTGCCTGATTGTGGTTCCAGGAGGTGCTAGATCATGCTGTGCCACAGCCTGATTGTGGTTCCAGCAGGTGCTAAATCTTGTTGTGCTGCTGCCATATTGTGGCTCCAGCTGGTGCCGGTAACAGGTTTGTGACTGCCAGACTGTGGTTCCATTGGGCACTGGGACCATCTGTGCCACTGCCTGATTGTGGTTCCAGCGGTTGCTGTGTCCAGCTGTGCCACTGCCTGATCGTGGTTCCAGCAGGCACTGGGTCTAGCTCTTCCACTTCATGATCATGATGCCAGCTGTCATCGGGTCCAGCTGTGCCATTGCCTGATTGTGGTTCCTGCGGCCATTGTGTCCAGCTGTGCTGCTGCCTGATTGTGGTTCCAGGAGGTGCTAGATCCTGCTGTGCCGCAGCCTGATTGTGGTTCCAGCAGGTGCTTGATCCAGTTGTGCCGCTGCCTTATTGTGGCTCCAGCTGGTGCCGGGAACAGTTTTGCAACTGCCAGATTCTGGTTCCAGCGGGCACTGGGACCACCCGTACTACTGCTTGATTGTGGTTCCATTGGTCACAGGGTCCAGCTGTGCCACAGCCTGATCGTGGTTCAAGCAGGCACCGGGTCCTTTTGTGCCGCTGCCTTATTGTGGCTCGAGCGGGTGCCCGGACCAGCTTTGCGACAGCCTGACCGTGGTTCCAGCGGGCACTGGGTCCAGCTGTGCCATTGCCTGAACATGGTCCCGGCAGGCACTGCATCCAGCTGTGTCGCAACCTGATTGTGTTTCGAGCGACCCCTGGATCCAGATGTGCCGCTGCCTGATTGTGGTTCCAGCAGGTACCTGGTATGGCTGTGCTACTGCCTGATTGTGGTTCCATTGGGCACTGGGTCCAGTTTTGCAACTGGCTGACTGTGGTTCCAGCGGGCACTGGGTCTAGCTGTGCCACTGCCTGATCATGGTTCCAGTAGGCACTGTGTCCAGCTCTGCCACTTCCTGATCATGATTCCAACAGGCATCGTGTCAAGTTGTGCCGTTGCCTGATTGTGGTTCCAGCAGCCACTGTGTCCAGCTGTGCTTCTGCCTGAATATGGTTCCAGGAGGCGCTAGATCCTGCTGTGCCGCAGTCTGATTGTGGTTACAGCAACTGTTGGCTCCACTTTTGCCGCTGCCTGATTGTGGGTCCTTCAGGTACCAGGTACGGCTGTGCTACTGCCTGATTTTGGTTCCATCGTGCACCGGGTCCAGTTTTGCAACTGCCTGACTGTGGTTCCAGCGGGCGCTGGGTCCAGCTGTACCACTGTCTGATTGTTGTACCAGCAGGCACCGTGTCCAACTGTGCCACTGCCTGAATTTGGTTCATGCACGTTTTGGGTCCACCTGTGCCACTGCCTGACCCAGGTTCCAGCATGCACTGCATCCAGCTGTGCCCCTTCCTGATCATGGTTCCAGCAGGGACCTGGTCCAGTTGTTCCACTGCATTAATGTGGTTCCAGAAGTTACTGGGTCCAGTTGTGCCACTGGCTGATTTTGGTTCCAGTGGGCCCTGGGTCCAACTGTAATACTGCCGGATTGTGGTTCCATCGGGCACCGGGTCCAGCTGTGCCGCTGCCTGATTGTGTTTCCAGCGAGAACTGGGACAAGCTGTTCCACTGCCTTAGTGTGGTTCCATCGGGCACCGGTTCCTGTTTTGCAACTGCCTGAGTGTGGTTCCAGCAGGCATCACATCCAGTTGTGCCGCTGCCTGATTGTTGTTCCAGCGGTCACCGGGTCCAGCTGTGCTGCTGCCTGATTGTGGTTCCAGGAGGTACTAGATCATGCTGTGCCACAGCCTGATTGTGGTTCCAGCAGGTGCTAGATCCAGTTGTGCCGCTGCCTTATTGTGGCTCCAGCTGGTGCCGGTAACAGATTTGCGACTGCCAGACTGTGGTTCCATTGGGCACTGGGACCATCTGTGCCACTGCCTGATTGTGGTTCCAGCGGTTGCTGTGTCCAGCTGTGCCACTGCCTGATCGTGGTTCCAGCAGGCACTGGGTCTAGCTCTTCCACTTCCTGATCATAATGCCAGCTGTCATCGGGTCCAGCTGTGCCATTGCCTGATTGTGGTTCCTGCGGTCATTGGGTCAAGCTGTGCTGCTGCCTGATTGTGGTTCCAGGAGGTGCTAGATCCTGCTGTGCCGCAGCCTGATTGTGGTTCCAGCAGGTGCTAGATGCAGTTGTGCCGCTGCCTTATTGTGGCTCCAGCTGGTGCCGGGAACAGTTTTGCGACTGCCAGATTCTGGTTCCAGCGGGCACTGGGACCACCCGTACTACTGCTTGATTGTGGTTCCATTGGTCACCGGGTCCAGCTGTGCCACAGCCTGATCATGGTTCAAGCAGGCACTGGGTCCTTTTGTGCCAATGCCTTATTGTGGCTCGAGCGAGTGCCCGGACCAGCTTTGCGACAGCCTGACCGTGGTTCCAGTTGGCACTGGGTCCAGCTGTGCCATGGCCTGAACATGGTCCCGGCAGGCACTGCATCCAGCTGTGCCGCAACCTGATTGTGTTTCGAGCGACCCCTGGATCCAGATGTGCCGCTGCCTGATTGTCGTTCCTTCAGGTACCTGGTATGGCTGTGCTACTGCCTGATTGTGGTTCCAGCAGGTGCTAGATGCAGTTGTGCCGCTGCCTTATTGTGGCTCCAGCTGGTGCCAGGAACAGCTTTGCGACTGCCAGATTCTGGTTCCAGCGGGCACTGGGACCACCCGTACTACTGCTTGATTGTGGTTCCATTGGTCACCGGGTCCAGCTGTGCCACAGCCTGATCATGGTTCAAGCAGGCACTGGGTCCTTTTGTGCCAATGCCTTATTGTGGCTCGAGCGAGTGCCCGGACCAGCTTTGCGACAGCCTGACCGTGGTTCCAGTTGGCACTGGGTCCAGCTGTGCCATGGCCTGAACATGGTCCCGGCAGGCACTGCATCCAGCTGTGCCGCAACCTGATTGTGTTTCGAGCGACCCCTGGATCCAGATGTGCCGCTGCCTGATTGTGGTTCCTTCAGGTACCTGGTATGGCTGTGCTACTGCCTGATTTTGGTTCCATCGGGCACCGGGTCCAGTTTTGCAACTGCCTGACTGTGGTTCCAGCGTGCGTTGGGTCTAGCTGTGCCACTTCCTGATCGTGGTTCCAGTAGGCACTGTGTCCAGCTCTGCCACTTCCTGATCTTGATAGAAGCAGGCATCGCGTCCAGCTGTGCCGTTGCCTGACTGTGGTTCCAGCGGTCACCGGGTCCAGCTGTACCACTGTCTGATTGTTGTTCCAGCAGGCACCGTGTCCAACTGTGCCACTGCCTGATTTTGGTTCATGCACGTGTTGGGTCCACCTGTGCCACTGCCTGACCCTGGTTCCAGCATGCACTGCATCCAGCTGTGCCTCTTGCTGATCATGGATCCAGCAGGCACTTGGTCCAATTGTGCCACTGCATGAATGTGGTTCCAGATGTTACTGGGTCCAGTTGTGCCACTGGCTGATTGTGGTTCCAGTGGGCATTGGGTCCAACTGTACTACTGCCGGATTGTGGTTCCATCAGGCACCGGGTCCAGCTGTGCCGCTGCCTGATTGTTTTTCCAGCGAGAACTGGGACGAGCTGTTCCACTGCCTTACTGTGGTTCCATCGGGCACCGGTTCCTGTTTTGCAACTGCCTGAGTGTGGTTCCAGCAGGCATCACATCCAGCTGTGCCGCTGTCTGATTGTTGTTCCAGCGGCCACCGGGTCCAGCTGTGCTGCTGCCTGATTGTGGTTCCAGGAGGTGCTAGATCATGCTGTGCCACAGCCTGATTGTGGTTCCATCAGGTGCTAGATCCAGTTGTGCTGCTGCCTTATTGTGGCTCCAGCTGGTGCCGGTAACAGGTTTGCGACTGCCAGACTGTGGTTCCATTGGGCACTGGGACCATCTGTGCCACTGCCTGATTGTGGTTCCAGCGGTTGCTGTGTCCAGCTGTGCCACTGCCTGATCGTGGTTCCAGCAGGCACTGGGTCTAGCTCTGCCACTTCCTGATCATGATGCCAGCAGTCATCGGGTCCAGCTGTGCCATTGCCTGATTGTAGTTCCTGCGGCCATTGTGTCCAGCTGTGCTGGTGCCTGATTGTGGTTCCAGTAGGTGCTAGATCCTGCTGTGCTGCAGCCTGATTGTGGTTCCAGCAGGTGCTAGATCCAGTTGAGCCGCTGCCTCATTGTGGCTCCAGCTGGTGCCGGGAAAGTTTTGCGACTGCCAGATTCTGGTTCCAGCGGGCACTGGGACCACCCGTACTACTGCTTGATTGTGGTTCCATTGGTCACAGGGTCCAGCTGTGCCACAGCCTGATCGTGGTTCAAGCAGGCACCGGGTCCTTTTTTGCCGATGCCTTATTGTGGCTCGAGCGGGTGCCCGGACCAGCTTTGCGACAGCCTGACCGTGGTTCCAGCGGGCACTGGGTCCAGCTGTGCCATGGCCTGAACATGGTCCCGGCAGGCACTGCATCCAGCTGTGCCGCAGCGTGATTGTGTTTCGAGCGACCCCTGGATCCAGATGTGCCGCTGCCTGATTGTGGTTCCAGCAGCTGTTGAATCCAGTTGTGCCGCTGCCTGATTGTGGTTCCTTCAGGTACCTGGTATGGCTGTGCTACTGCCTGATTGTGGTTCCATTGAGCACTGGGTCCAGTTTTGCAACTGGCTGACTGTGGTTCCAGCGGGCACTGGGTCTAGCTGTGCCACTGCCTGATCATGGTTCCAGTAGGCACTGTGTCCAGCTCTGCCACTTCCTGATCATGATTCCAACAGGCATCGTGTCAAGTTGTTCCGTTGCCTGATTGTGGTTCCAGTGGCCACTGGGTCCAGCTGTGCTGCTGCCTGAATATGGTTCCAGGAGGTGCTAGATCCTGCTGTGCCGCAGTCTGATTGTGGTTCCAGCAGGTGCTAGATCCAGTTGTGCTGCTGCCATATTGTCACACCAGCCGGTGCCGGGTACAGTCTTGTGACTGGCAGACTGTGTTTCCAGCAGGCACCTGGACCAGCTGTACCACTGCCTGATTGTGGTTCCATCGGGCACCGGGTTCAGTTTTGCCACTGCCTGACTGTGGTTCCAGTGGGTGCTGTGTCCATCTGTGCCACTGTTTGATTGTGGTTCCAGCAGGCACCAGGTCGAGCTGTGCCACTGCCTGATTGTGGTTCCAGTGGGCACCAGGAACAGCTGTGCTCCTACCTAAATTTGGTTCTAGAGGCTACCAGGTCCAGTTGTGCCACTGGCTGATTGTAGTTCCTGCGGGCAATGGGTCCACCCATATTACTGCCTGTTTGTGGTTCCATTGGTCATCGGGTCCAGCTGTGCCACAGCCTGATCATGGCTCAAGCAGGCACTGGGTCCATTTGTGCCGTTGCCTTATTGTGGCTCGAGCGGGTGCCCGGACCCTCTTTGCGACTGCCTGACCGTGGTTCCAGCGGGCACGGGGTCCAGCTGTGCCATGGCCTGAACATGGTCCTGGCAGGCACTGGATCCAGCTGTGCCGCAGCCTGATTTTTTTCCAGTGGTCCCTGGATCCAGAAGTGGCGCTGCGTGATTGTGGTTCCAGCAGCTGTTGAATCCAGTTTTGCCGCTGCCTGATTGTGGTTCCTTCAGGTACTGGGTACGGCTTTGCCACTGCCTGATCGTGGTTCTGGCAGGCATTGATTCCACCTGTGCCACTGCCTAATCCTGGTTCCAGCATGCACTGCATCCAGCTGTGCCTCTTCCTGATCATGGTTCCAGCAGGGACCTGGTCCAGTTGTTCCACTGCATGAATGTGGTTTCAGAAGTTACCAGGTCCAGTTGTGCCAGTGGCTGATTGTGGTTCCAGTGGGCCCTGGGTCCAACTTTACTACTGCCGGATTGTGGTTCCATCGGGCACCAGGTCCAGTTGTGTCGCTGCTTGATTGTGGGTCCAGCGGGAACTGGGATGAGCTGTACCACTGCCTGATTGTGGTTCCATCGGGCACCGCGTCCAGTTTTGCAACTGCCTGTATGTGGTTCCAGTGGGCGCTGGGTCTAGCTGTGCCACTGCCTGATCATGGTTCCAGTAGGGACTGAGTCCAGCTCTGCCACTTCCTGATCATGATTCCAGCAGGCATCGCGTCCAGTTGTGCCGCTGACTTATTGTGGCTCCAGCCAGTTCCGGGAACAGTTTTGCGACTGCCAGTCCGTGGTTCCAGCGGGCACTGGGACCAGCTGTACCACTGGCTGATTGTGGTTCCAGCGGGTGCTGGGTCCAGCTGTACCACAGCCTGATTGTGGTTCCAGCAGGTGCTGTGTCCAGCTGTGCCACTGCCTGATCGTGGTTCCAGCAGGCACAGTGTCCAGCTCTGCCACTTCCTGATCATTATGCCAGCAGGCATCGGGTCCAGCTGTGCCATTGCCTTATTGTGATTCCAGTGACTGCTGGGTCCAGCTGTGCTGCTGCTTGATTGTTGTTCCAGCGGCCACTGGGTCCAACTGTGCTGCTGCCTGATTGTGGTTCTAGGAGGTGCTAGATCCTGCTGTGCCGCTGCCTTATTTTGGTCCAGCAGGTGCCAGGAACAGTTTTGCGACTGCCAGACTCTGGTTCTAGCGGGCACTGGGACCAGCTGTACCACTGCCTGATTGTGGGTCCATCGGCCACCGGGTCTAGTTTTGCCACTGTCTGACTGTGGTTCCAGTAATCACTGGGTCCAGCTGTGCCACTGTTTGATTGTGGTTCCAGCGGGCACCAGGTCGAGCTGTGCCGCTGCCTGATTGTGGTTCCAACCGGCACCTGGTCCAGCTGTGCCCCTATCTGATTGTGTTTCCAGCAGACTCTGGGTCCAGCAGTGTCTCTGCCTGGTTATGGTTCCAGCAGGCACCAGGTCCAGCTGTGCTCCTACTTGAATTTGGTTGCAGAAGTTACCGGGTCCAGTTGTGCCATTGGCTGATTGTGGTTCCAGCGGGCACTGGGTGCACCTGTACTACTGCCTGATTGTGGTTCCATTGGTCACCGGGTCCAGCTGTGCCACAGCCTAAACATGGTTCAAGCAGGCACTGGGTCCATTTGTGCTGCTGCCTTATTGTGGCTCGAGCGGGTGCCCGGACCAGCTTTGCGACAGCCTGACCGTGGCTCCAGTGGGCGTTGGGTCCAGCTGTACCACTGTCTGATTGTTGTTGCAGCAGGCACGGTGTCCAGCAGTGCCCGTGCGTGATTGTGGTTCCAGCGGCCACTGGTCCAGCTTTGCCACTGCCTGATTTTGGTTCCTGCACGTGTTGGTCGAGCTGTGCCACTGCCTAATCCTGGTTCCAGCATGCACTGCATCCAGCTGTGTCACTTCCTGATCATGGTTCCAGCAGGCACCTGGTCCAGTTGTTCCACTGCATGAATGTGGTTCCAGAAGTTACAGGGTCCATTTGTGCCACTGGCTGATTGTGGTTCCAGTGTCCACCGGTCCAGCTGTGCCACTGCCTGATTTTTGTTCCAGCGGCCATCGGGTCCAGCTGTGCTGCTGCCTGATTTGGTTCTAGGAGGTGCTAGGACATGCTGTGCCGCAGCCTGATTGTGGTTCCAGCAGGTGCTAGATGCAGTTGCGCTACTGCCTTATTGTGGCTTCAGCCGGTGCCGGGAACAGTCTTGCGACTGCCAGACTGTATTTCCAGCGGGCACTGGGACCAGCTGTGCCACTGCCTGATTGTGTTTCCAGCGAGTGCTGGGTCCAGCTGTGCCACTGCCTGATCATGGTTCCAGCAGGCACCAGGTCCAGCTCTGCCACTTCCTGATCATGATGCCAGCAGGCATCAGGTCCAGCTGTGCCATTGCCTGATTGTGGTTCCAGCAGCCACTGGGTCCAGCTGTGCTGCTGCCTGATTGTGGTTCCAGGAGGTGCTAGATCCTGCTGTGCCGCAGCCTGATTGTGGTTCCAGCAGGTGATAGCTCCAGTTGTGCCGCTGCCTTATTTTGGCTCCAGCGGGTGCTGGGAACAGTTTTGCGACTGCCAGACTGTGGTTCCATGGGGCACAGGGACCAGCTGTACCACTGCCTGATTGTGGTTTCATCAGCCACTGTGTCTAGTTTTGCCACTGCCTGACTGTGGATCCAGTGGGCACTGGGTCCAGCTGTGCCACTGTTTGATTGTGGTTCCAACGGGAACCTGGTCGAACTGTGCCGCTGCCTGATTGTGGTTCCAGCAGACACTGTGTCTAGTTTTGCCACTGCCTGACTGTGGTTCCAGTGGGCACTGGGTCCAGCTGTGCCACTGTTTGATTGTGTTTCCAACGGGAACCTGGTTGAACTGTGCCGCTGCCTGATTGTGGTTCCAGCAGACACTGGGTCCAGCTGTGCTCCTACCTGAGTGTGGTTCTAGAAGTTACTGGGTCCAGTTGTGCCACTCACTGATAGTGGTAGCAGTGGGCACTGGGTCCACCCGTACTACTGCCTGATTGTGGTTCCATCGGTCACCGGGTCCAGCTGTGCCACAGCCTAATCGTGGTTCAAGCAGGCACTGTGTCCATTTGTTCTGCTGCCTTATTGTGGCTCCAGCTCGTGCCCGGACAGGTTTTGCAACTTCCTGACCGTGGTTCCAGCGGGTACTGGGTCCAGCTGTGCCGCTGCCTGATTGTGGTTACAGCAGCTGTTGAATCCAGTTATGCTGCTGCCTGATTGTGGTTCCAGTGCGCGCTGGGTCCAGCTGTGCCACTGACTGATCGTGGTTCCAGCAGGCACTGTGTCCAGCTCTGCCACTTCCTGATCATGTTTCCAGCCGGCATCGGGTCCAGCTATGCCGTTGCCTGATTGTGGTTCCAGCGGCCACTGGGTCCAGCTGTGCTGCTGCCTGATTGTGGTCCCAGGAGGTGCTAGATCCTGATGTGCCGCAGTCTGATTGTGGTTCCAGCAGGTGCTAGATCCAGTTGTGCTGCTGCCTTATTGTGGCTCCAGCTGGTGCCGGGAACAATCTTGCGACTGCCAGACTGTGGTTCCAGCAGGCACTGTGACCAGCTGTACCACTGCCTGATTGTGGTTCCATCGGGCACCGGGTCTAGTTTTGCCACTCCCTGACTGTGTTTCCAGTGGGTGCTGTGTCCAGTTGTGCCACTGCCTGGTTGTGGTTCCAGCAGGCACCGGGTCCTGCTGTGCTCCTACCTGAATGTGGTTCTAGAAGTTACCAGGTCCAGTTGTGCCACTGGCTGATTGTGGTTCCAGCAGACACTGGGTCCACTCGTACTACTGCCTGATTGTGGTTCCATTGGTCACCGGGTCCAGCTGTGCCACAGCCTGAACATGGTTCCAGCAGGCACCGGGTGCATTTGTGCTGCTGCCTTATTGTGGCTCGAGTGGGTGCCCGGACCAGCTTTGCGACTGCCTGACCATGGTTCCAGTGGGCATTGGGTCCAGCTGTGCCATGGCCTGAACATGGTCCCGGCAGTCACTGGATCCAGCTGTGCCGCAGCCTGATTGTGTATCCAGTGGCCCCTGGATCCAGATGTGTTGCTGCCTGATTGTGGTTCCAGCAGCTGTCGAATCCAGTTGTGCCGCTGCCTGATTGTGGTTCCTTCAGGTCCAGGGTACAGCTGTGCTATTGCCTGATTGTGGTTACAGCGGGCACCGGGTCCAGCTGTACCACTGTCTGATTGTTGTTCCCACAGGCACCGTGTCCAGCTGTGCCACTGCCTGATTTTGGTTCCTGCACGTGTTGGGTCCAGCTATGCCACTGCCTTATCATGGTTCCAGCAGGCATTGTTTCCACCTGTGCCACTGCCTAATCCTGGTTCCAGCATGCACTGCATACAGCTGTGCCACTTCCTGATCATGGTTCCAGCAGGTACCTGGTCCAGTTGTTCCACTGCATGAATGTGGTTCCAGAAGTTACCGGGTCCAGTTGTGCCACTGGCTGATTGTGGTTCCAGCGTCCACCGGGTCCAGCTGTGCCGCTGCCTGATTGTTGTTCCAGCGGCCATCGGGTCCAGCTGTGCTGCTGCTTGATTTTGGTTCCAGGAGGTGCTAGATCATGCTGTGCCGCAGCCTAATTGTGGTTCCAGCAGGTGCTAGATCCAGTTGTGCTGCTGCCTTATTGTGGCTTCAGCCAGTGCCGGGAACAGTCTAGCGACTGCCAGACTGTGGTTCCAGCGGGCACTGGGACCAGCTGTGCCACTGCCTGAATGTGGTTCCAGCGGGTGCTGGGTCCAGCTGTGCCACTGCCTGATCGTGGTTCCAGCAGGCACTGGGTCCAGCTCTCCCACTTCCTGATCATGATGCCAGCAGGCATCGGGTCCAGCTGTGCCATTGCCTGATTGTGGTTCCAGCAGCCACTGGGTCCAGCTGTGCCGCTGCCTGATTGTTGTTCCAGCAGCCACTGGGTCCAGCTGTGCTGCTGCCTGATTGTGGTTCCAGGAGGTGCTAGATCCTGCTGTGCTTCAGCCTGATTGTGGTTCCAGCAGGTGCCAGCTCCAGTTGTGCCGCTGCCTTATTGTGGCTCCAGCGGGTGCCGGGAACAGTTTTGCGACTGCCAGACTGTGGTTCCAGCGGGCACTGGGACGAGCTGTACCACTGCCTGATTGTGGTTCCATCAGCCACCGGGTCTAGTTTTGCCACTGCCTGACTGTGGTTCCAGTGGGCACTGGGTCCAGCTGTGCCACTGTTTGATTGTGTTTCCATCGGGCACCAGGTCGAGCTGTGCCGCTGCCTGATTGTTGTTCCAGCCGGCACCTGGTCCACCTGTGCCCCAACCTGATTGTGGTTCCAGCGGACACTAGGTCCAGCTGTGGCTCTGCCTCGTTGTGGTTCCAGCAGGCTCCGGGTCCAGCTGTGCTCCTACCTGAATGTGGTTCCAGAAGTTACTGGGTCCAGTTGTACCACTTGCTGATTGTGGTAGCAGCAGGCACTGGGTCCACCCATACTACTGCCTGATTGTGGTTCCATTGGTCACCTGGTTGAGCTGTGCCACAGCCTGATCGTGGTTCAAGTAGTCACTGGGTCCATTTGTTCCGTTGCCTAATTGTGGCTCCAGCGGGTGCCCGGACCAGTTTTGCGACTGCCTGACTGTGGTTCCAGTGGACACTGGATCCAGCTGTGCAGCTGCCTGATTATGGTTCCAGCAGCTGTTGAATCCAGTTGTGCCGCTGCCTTATTGTGGTTCCAGCAGGCGCTGGGTCCCGCTGTGCCACTGCCTGATCATGGTTCCAGCAGGCACTGTGTCCAGCTCTGCCACTTCCTGATCATGATTCCAGCAGGCATCGGGTCCAGCTGTGCCATTGCCTGATTGTGGTTCCAGCGGCCACTGGGTCCAGCTGTGCTGCTGCCTGATTGTGGTTCCAGGAGGTGCTAGATACTGCTGTGCCACAGTCTGATTGTGGTTCCAGCAGGTGCTAGATCCAGTTGTGCTGCTGCCTTATTGTGGCTTCAGCCTGTGCCGGGAACAGTCTTGCCACTGCCAGACTGTGGTTCCAGCGGGAACTGGGACCAGCAGTACCACTGCCTGATTCTGGTTCCATCGGGCACCGGGTCAAGTTTTGCTGTTACTCGTCTGTGGTTCCAGTGGGTGTTGTGTCCAGCTATGCCACTGTTTGATTGTGGTTCCAGCGGGCACCCATTCGAGCTGTGCCACTGCCTGAATGTGGTTCCAGCGGGCACCTGGTCCAGCTGTGCCCCTACCAGATTGTGGTTCCAGCAGGCACTGGGTCCAGCTGTGGTGCTGTCTGGTTGTGGTTCCAGCAGGCACCGGATCCAGCTCTGCCCCTACCTGAACGTGATTCTAGAAGTTACCAGGTGCAGTTGTGCCACTGGCTGATTGTGGTTCCAGCGGGCACTGTGTCCACCCCTACTTCTGCCTGATTGTGGTTCCATTGGTCACCGAGTCCAGCTGTGCCACAGCCTGATCATGGTTCAAGTAGGCACTGGGTCCATATGTGCCGCTGCCTTATTGTGGCTCGAGCAGGTTCCCGGACCAGCTTTGCGACTGCCTGACCATGGTTCCGGCGGGCACTGGGTCCAGCTGTGCCATGGCCTGAACATGGTCCCAGCAGGCAATGGATTCAGCTGTGCTGCAGCCTGATTGTGTTTCCAGTGGCCCCTGGATCCAGATGTGCCACTGCCTGATTGTGGTTCCAGCAGCTGTTGAATCCAGTTGTGCGGCTGCCTGATTGTGGTTCCTTCAGGTACCAGGTACGGCAGTGCTACTGCCTGATTTTGGTTCCAGCAGGCACCGGGTCCAGCTTTACCACTGTCTGATTGTTGTTCCAGCAGGCACCATGTCCAGCTGTGCCCATGCCTGATTATGGTTCCAGCGGCCATTGGGTCCAGCTGTGCCACTGCCTTATCGTGGTTCCGGCAGGCATTGTTTCCACTTGTGCCACTGCCTAATCCTGGTTCCAGCAGGCACTGCATCCAGCTGTGCCACTTCCTGATCATGGTTCCAGCAGGCACCTGGTCCAGTTGTTCCACTGCATGAATGTGGTTCCAGAAGTTACTGTGTCCAGTTGTGCCACTGGCTGTTTGTGGTTCCAGTGGGCCCTGGGTCCCACTGTACTACTGCCTGATTGTGGTTCCATCGGGCACCGGGTCCAGCTGTGCTGCTGCCTGATTGATGTTCCAGTGGGAACTGGGATGAGCAGTACCACTGCCTGATTGTGGTTCCATCAGGCACCGGGTCCAGTTTTGCAACTGCCTGACTGTGGTTCCAGCGTGCGCTGGGTCTAGCTGTGCCACTGCCTGATCGTGGTTCCAGTAGGCACTGTGTCCAGCTCTGCCTTTCCTGATCATGATTCCAGCAGGCATTGCGTCCTGCTCTGCCGTTGCCTGATTGTGGTTCCACCGGGCACTGGGTCCAACTGTAATAGTGCCGGATTGTGGTTCCATCGGGCACCAGGTCCAGCTGTGCCGCTGCCTGATTGTGGTTCCAGCAGCCACAGGGTCCAGCTGTGCTGCTGCCTGATTGTGGTTCCAGGAGGTGCTTGATCTTGCTGTGCCGCAGTCTGATTGTGGTTCCAGCAGCTGTTGAATCCGGTTGTGCAGCTGTCTGATTGTGGTTCCAGCAGACACTGGGTCCAGCTGTGGTGCTGCCTGGTTGTTATTCCAGCAGGCAACGGGTCCAGCTGTGCTCCTACCTGAATGTGGTTCCAGAAGTTACCGGGTCCAGTTGTGCCACTGGCTGATTGTGGTTCCATCGGGCACTGGGTCCACCCGTACTACTGCCTGATTGTGGTTCCAACGGTCACTGGGTCCAGCTGTGCCACTGCCTGATTGTGGTTCCAACGGTCACTGGGTCCAGCTGTGCCACTGCCTGATCGTGGTTCAAGCAGGCACCGGGTGCATTTGTGCCGCTGCCTTATTGTAGCTCCAGCGGGTGCCCGGACCAGTTTTGCGACTGTCAGACCGTGGTTCCAGCAGTGCTATGGCCTGAACATGGTCCCGGCAAGTGCTGGATCCAGCTGTGCTGCAGCACAATTGTGTTTCCAGTGGTCCCTGGATCCAGATGTGCCACTGCCTGATTTTAGTCCCAGCAGCTGTTGAATCCAGTTGTGCACCTGCCTGATTGCGGTTCCAGCGAGTGCTGGGACCAGCTGTGCCACTGTTTGATTGTGATTCCAGCGGGCACCAAGTCAAGCTGTGCCACTCCCTGATTGTGGTTCCAACGGACACCAGATGCAGTTGTGCTACAGCCTGATTGTGGTTCCAGCGGGCACCGGGTACAGCTGTGCCCCTACCTGATTGTGGTTCCTGCAGGCACTGGATCCAGCTATGCCGCTGCCTAGTTGTGGTTCCAGCGGGCACTTGGTCCACCTGTGTCATTGCCTGACCATGGTTCCAGCAGGCACTGCATCCAGCTGTGCCACTACCTGATCATAGTTCCAGCAGGCACCTGGTCCAGTTGTGCCACTGCATGAATGTGGTTCCAGAAGTTACTGGGTCCAGTTGTGCCACTGGCTAATTGTGGTTCCAGTGGGCCCTGGGTCCAATTGTACAACTGCCTGATTGTGATTCCATCCGGCACCGGGTCCAGCTGTGCCATTGCATGATTGTGTTTCCAGCGGGAACTGGGACCAGCTGTACCACTGCCTGATTGTGGTTCCATCGGGCACTGGGTCCAATTTTGCCACTGCCTGGCTGTGGTTCCAGTGGGCGCTGGGTCCACATGTACCACTTGCTGATCATGGTTCCAGCAGGCACCTGGTCCAGTTGTGCCACTGCATGAATGTGATTCCAGCAGATACCAAGTCCAGTTGTGCCACTGGCTGATTGTGGTTCCAGCGGGCACTGGGTCCAACTCTACTACTGCTTGATTGTGGTTCCATTGGGCATCGGGTCCAGCTGTGCCACAGCCTGATCATGTTTCAGGCAGGCACCGGGTCCAGCTGTGCCGCTGCGTGGTTGTGGTTCCAGTGGCCACTGGATCCAGCTGTGCTACTGCCAGATAGTGGTTCCAGCAGCTGCTGGATCCAGTTGTGATGTTGCCAGATTGTGGTTCCAGCGAGCACTGGCACTTCTTGATTTGGTTCAAGCGGGCACCAGGTCGAGCTGTGCGGCTGCCTGACTGTGGTTCCAATGGGCACCGGGTCCAGTTGTGCTATGGCCTGATTGAGGTTCCAGCGTGCACCGGGTCCAGCTGTGCCCATGCCTGATTGTAGTTCCAGCGGGCACTTGTCTAGCCGTGCCGCTGACTGATTGTGGTTTCAGCGGAGACTGGGTCCAGCTGTGGAACTGCCTGCTTGTGGTTCCTGCAGGTGTTGGGTTCAGCTGTGCCACTGCCTTATCGTGGTTCCAGCAGGTGTTGATATCACATGTGCCACTGCCTGATCGTGGATCCAGCAGGCACTGGGTCCATCTCTGCCTCTTCCTGATCATGATTCCAGCAGGCACTGGGTCCAGCTCTGCCGTTGCCTGATTGTGGTTCCAGCAGCCACCAGGTCCAGCTGTGACACTGCCTGATTGTTGTTCCAGCGGGCACTGGGTCCACCCATACTACTGCCTGATTGTGGTTCCATCGGTCACCGGGTCTAGCTGTGCCACAGCCTAATCGTGGTTCAAGCAGGCACTGGGTCCATTTGTTCGGCTGCCTTATTGTGGCTCCAGCGGGTGCCCGGACCAGTTTTGCGACTGACTGACCGTGGTTCCAGCGGGCACTGGGTCCAGCTGTGCCGCTGCCTGATTGTGGTTCCAGCAGCTGTTGAATCCAGTTATGCTGCTGCCTGATTGTGGTTCCAGCAGGTAGGCGCTGGGTCCAGATGTGCCACTGACTGATCGTGGTTCCAGCAGGCACTGTGTCCAGCTCTGCCATTGCCTGATTGTGGTTCCAGCGGCCACCAGGTCCAGCTGTACCTCTGCCTGATTGTCCTTCCAGCGGCCACTGGGTCCAGCTGTGCTGCTGCCTAACTGTGGGTCCAGGAGGTGCTAGATCCTGCTGTGCCGCACCCTGATTGTGGTTCCAGCAGGTGCTAGATCCAGTTGTGCCGCTGCCTTATTGTGGCTCCATCGGGTGCTGGGAACAGTTTTACGACTGCCAGACCGTGGTTCCAGTGGGCACTGGGACCACCTGTGCCATGGCCTGAACATGGTTCCAGCAGGCATTGCATCCTGCTGTGCCACTTCCTGATCATGGTTCCAGCAGGCACCTGGTCCAGTTGTGCCACTGCATGAATGTGGTTCCAGAAGTTACCGGGTGCAGTTGTGCCAATGGCTGATTGTGGTTCCAGTGCACCTTGGGTCCAACTCTACTACTGCCTGATTCATGTTCCATTGGGCACCGGGTCCAGCTGTGCCGCTGCCTGATTGTGGTTCCAGCGGGCACCGGGTCCAGTTTTGCCACTGCCAGACAGGGTTCCAGCGGGCGCTGGGTGCAGCTGTGCCACTGCCTGATCGTGTTTCCTGCAGGCACTGGGTCCAGCTCTGCCAATTCCTGATCATGATTCCAGCAGGCATCGGGTCCAGCTGTGCTGTTGCCTGTTTGTGGTTCTAGCGGCCATCGGGTCCAGCTGTGCCGCTGCCTGATTGTGGTTCCAGAAGGTGCTAGATCCTGCTGTGCTGCAGCCTGATTGTGGTTCCAGAAGGTGCTAGATCCAGTTTTGCCGCTGCCTTATTGTGGCTCCAGTGGGTGCCGGGAACAGTTTTGCGACTGCCAGACCGTGGTTCCAGCGGGCACTGGATCCAGCCGTGCCATGGCCTGAACATGGTTCCGGCAGGTGCTGGGTCCAGCTCTGCCACTGCCTGATTGTGTTTCCAGCAGCTGTTGAATCTGGTTGTGCCGCTGCCTGATTGTGGTTCCAGCGGCCACTGTGTCCAGCTGTGCCACTGCCTGATTGTGGTTCCTGCAGGTTTTGGGTCCAGCTGTACCGCTGCTTGTTTGTGGTTACAGCGGGTGCTGGGTCCACCTGTACTACTGCCAGTTGTGGTTCCATCAGGCACCGGGTCCATCTGTGCCACAGCCTGAATGTGGTTCATGCAGTTACCGGGTCCAGTTGTGCCACTGGCTGATTGTGGTTCTAATGGGCACTGGGTGCAACTGTACTACTGCTTGATTGTGGTTCCATCGGGCACCGGGTCAAGCTGTGCCATGGCCTGATCATGGTTCAAGCAGGCACCGGGTCCAGATGTGCTGCTGCCTGCTTGTGGTTCCAGCGGCCACTGGATCCAGCTCTGCTGCTGCCAGATAGTGGTTCCAGCAGCTGCTGGATCCAGTTGTGACGTTGCCAGATTGTGGTTCCAGCGAGCACTGGGTACAGCTGTGGCACTGCTTGATATGGTTCCAGCGGGCACCAGGTCGAGCTGTGCCGCTGCCTGACTGTGGTTCCAACGGGCACCGGGTCCACTTGTGCTATGGCCTGATTGTAGTTCCAGCAGGCACCGTGTCCAGCTGTGCCCATGCCTGATTGTGGTTCCAGCGGGCACTGGGTCCAGCTGTGGCACTACCTGGTTGTGGTTCCTGCAGGTGTTGGGTCCAGCTGTGCCGCTGCCTGATTGTGGTTCCAGCAGTTGCTGGGTCCAGCTGTGCCACAGCCTTATCGTGGTTCCAGCAGTTGTTGATATAAAATGTGCCACTGCCTGATCGTGGTTCCAGCAGGCATCGGGTCCAGCTCTGCCATTTCCTGATCATGATTCCAGCAGGCACCAGGTCCAGCTGTGCCGTTGCCTGATTGTGGTTCCAGCGGCCACTGGATCCAGCTGTGCTTCTGCCTGATTGTGGGTCCAGGAGGTGCTAGATCCTGCTGTGCCACAGCCTGATTGTGGTTCCAGCAGGTGCTAGATCCAGTTGTGCCGCTGCCTTATTGTGGCTCCAGTGGGTGCCGGGAACAGTTTTGCAACTGCCAGACCGTGGTTCCAGTGGGCACTGGGACCAGCTGTGCCATGGCCTGAACATGGTTCCAGCAGGCACCTGGTCCAGTTGTGCCATGCATGAATGTGGTTCCAGAAGTTACCAGGTCCAGTTGTGCCTCTGCCTGATTGTGGTTCCAGCGGGCACCAGGTCTAGTTTTGCCACTGCCTGACAGGTTTGAAGCAGGTGCTGTGTGCAGCTGTGCCACTGCCTGATTGTGGTTCCAGCAGGCACTGGGTCCAGCTCTGCCACTTCCTGATCATGATTCCAGCAGGCATCGGGTCCAGCTGTGCTGTTGCCTGATTGTGGTTCTAGTGGCCACCAGGTCCAGCAGTGCCACTGCTTGATTGTTGTTCCAGGAGGTGCTAGATCCTGCTGAGCCGCAGCCTGATTGTGGTTCCAGCAGGTGCTAGATCCAGTTGTGCCGCTGCCTTATTGTGGCTTCAGTGGTTGCCGGGAACAGTTTTGCGACTGCCAGACCATGTTTCCAGCGGGCACTGGATCCAGCCGTGCCATGGCCTGAACATGGTTCTGGTAGGCGCTGGGTCCAGCTGTGCCACTGCCTGATTGTGTTTTCAGCAGCTGTTGAAACTGGTTTTGCCGCTGCCTGATTGTGGTTCCTGCAGGTGTTGGGTTCATATGTACTGCTGCCTGATTGTTGTTCTAGCGGGTGCTGGGTCCACCTGTACTACTGCCTGGTGCATTTCCATCGGGTAGTGGGTCCATCTGTGCCACAGCCTGAACATGGTTCATGCAGGCACCGGGTTCAATTGTGCCGCTGGCTTATTGAGGCTCCAGCGGGTGCCCGGCAAGTTTTGCGACTGCCTGACTGTGGTTCTAGTGGGCAATGGGTCCAGCTGTGCTGCTGCCTGATTGTGTTTCCAGCGGCCGCTGGATACAGATGTGCTGATGCCTGTTTGTTGTTCCAGCAGCTGTTGAATCCAGTTGTGCCGCTGCCTGATTGTGGTTCCAGCAAGTGCTGGGGCCAGCTGTGCCACTGTTTGATTGTGGTTCCATCAGGCACCAGGTCAAGCTGTGCCACTGCCTGATTGTGGTTCCTGCAGGTGTTGGGTCCAGCTGTTGACGCTGCCTGATTGTGGTTCCAGTGGGAACTGGGTCCAGCTGTGCCATTACCTGATCCTGTTTAATGCAGGAATTGTGTCCAGCTGTGCCACTCCTGATCATGGTTCCAGCATTCTCCAAGTCCAGCTGTGCCACTGCCTGCTTGTGGCTCCCACAGGTATCAGGTACAGCTGTGCTACTGTCTGATTGTGGTTCCAGCGGGCACTGGGTCCAGCTGTATCACTTCCTGATTGTGGTTTCAACGAGCGCCTGGTCCAGTTGTGCCACTGCATGAATGTGATTCCAGCAGTTACCGGGTCCAGTTGTGCCACTGGCTGATTGTGGTTCTAACGGGCACTGGGTCCAACTGTACTACTGCTTGATTGTGTTTCCATCGGGCACTGGGTCAAGCTGTGCCATGGCCTGATCGTGGTTCAAGCAGGCACCGGGTCCAGCTGTTCCGCTGCCTGATTGTGGTTCCAGCGGCCACTGGATCCAGCGGTGCCACGGCCAGATAGTGGTTCCAGCAACTGCTGGATCCAGTTGTGACGTTGCCAGATTGTGGTTCCAGCGAGTACTGGGTGCAGCTGTGGCACTGCTTGACATGGTTCCAGCGGGCACCATTTCGAGCTGTGCCGCTGCCTGACTGTGGTTCCAATGGGCACTGGGTCCAGTTGTGCTATGGCCTGATTGTGGTTCTCGCAGGCACCGGGTCCAGCTGTGCCCATGCCTGATTGTGGTTCCAGCGTGCACTGGATCCAGCTGTGGCACAGCCTGGTTGTGGTTCCTGCAAGTGTTGGGTCCAGCTGTGTGGCTGCCTAATTGTAGTTCCAGCAGTCGCTGGGTCCAGCTGTGCCACAGCCTTATCGTGGTTCCGGCAGGTGTTGATTTCACATGTGCCACTGCCTGATCGTGGGTCCAGCAGGCACTGGGTCCAACTCTGCCACTTCCTGATCATGATTCCAGCAGGCACCGGGTCCAGCTGTGCCGTTGCCTGATTGTGGTTCCAGCAGCACCAGGTCCAGCTGTGCCTCTGCCTGATTGTTCTTCCAGTGGCCACCGGGTCCAGCTGTGCTGCTGCCTGATTGGGGTCCAGGAGGTGCTAGATCCTGCTGTGCCGCAGCCTGATTGTGGTTCCAGCAAGTGCTAGATCCAGTTGTGCCGCTGCCTTATTGTGGCTCCAGCGGGTGCCGGGAACAGTTTTGCGACTGCCATACCGTGGTTCCAGCGGGCACTGGGTCCAGCTGTGCAATGGCCTGAACATGTACCAGCAGGTACTGCATCCAGCTGTGCCACTTCCTGATCATTGTTCTAGCAGGCACCAGGTCGAGCTGTACCACTGCCTGATTGTGGATCCCGCAGGTACCGGGTACAGCTGTGCTACTGCCTGACTGATGTTAAAGCAGGCACCGGGTCCAACTGTATCACTTTCTGATCGTGGTTTCAGCAGGCGCCTGGTCCAGTTGTGCCACTGAATGAATGTGATTCCAGCAGTTACCGGGCCCAGTTGTGCCACTGGCTGATTGTGGTTCCAGTGCACCCTGGGTCCAACTTTACTACTGCCTGATTCTTGTTCCATTGGGCACCGGGTCCAGCTGTGCCACTGCCTGATTGTGGTCCCAGCGGCCACTGGATCCAGCTGTGCCGATGCCAGATTGTGGTTCCAGAAGCAGTTGGATCCTGATGTGACATTGCCATATTGTGGCTCGAGTGAGCGCTGGGTCAAGCTGTGGCACTGCTTGATATGGTTCCAGCGAGCACCAGGTCGAGCTGTGCCACTGCCTTATCATGGTTCCAGCAGGCGTTGTTTCCTCCTGTGCCACTGCCTAATCGTGGTTCCAGAAGGCACTGCATCCAGCTGTGCCACTTCGTGATCATGGTTTCAGCAGGCACCTGGTCCAGTTGTGCCACTGCATGCATTTGGTTCCAGAAGTTACCGGGTCCAGTTATGCCACTGGCTGATTGTGGTTCCAATGGGCCCTGGGTCCAACTGTACTACTGCCTGATTGTGGTTCCATCGGGCACCGGGTCCAGTTTTGCCGCAGCCTGACAGGGGTTCCAGCGGGTGCTGGGTCCAGCTGTGCCACTGCCTGATCATGGTTTCAGCAGGCATCGGGTCCATCTGTGCCGTTGCCTGATTGTGATTCCAGCGGCCACCAGGTCCAGCTGTGCCACTGGCTGATTGTTGTTTCAGCGGCCATCGGGTCCAGCTGTGCCGCTGCCTGATTGTGGTTCCAGGAGGTGCTACATCCAGCTGTGCCGCAGCCTGATTGTGGTTCCAGCAGGTGCTAGATCCCATTGTGCCGCTGCATTTTTGTGGCTACAGTGGGTGCCAGGAATAGTATTGGGACTGCCAGACCATGGTTCCAGCGAGCACTGGATCCAGCCGTGCCCTCTGCTGAACATGGTTCCGGCAGGCGCTGGGTCCAGCTGTGCCGCTGCCTGACTGTGGTTCCAACGGGCACCGGGTCCAGTTGTGCTACGGCCTGATTGTGGTTCCAGTGGGTACCGGGTCCAGCTGTGCCCACACCTGATTGTAGTTCCAGCGGGCAGTGGTCTAGCTGTACCGCTGCCTGATTGTGGTTCCAGCGGGTGCTGGGTCCAGCTGTGCCACAGCCTTATCGTGGTTCCGGCAGGCATTGATTCCACCTGTGCCACTGCCTGATCGTGGTTCCAGCAGGCAATTGGTCCAGATTTGCCATTGCATGAATGTGGTTCCTGATGTTACCCAGTCCAGTTGTGCCACACGCTGATTGTGGTTGCAGCGTGTACTGATTTCACCTGTCCTACTGCCTGATTGTGGTTCCATTGGGCACTGGGTCCAGCTGTGACACAGCCTGATCATGGTTCACGCAGGCACAGGGTCCAGCTGTGCCGCTGCCTTATTGTGGTTCCAGCGGGTGCTGGGACCAAATTTTGCTTCTGCCTGACTCTGGTTCCAGCGGGCACTGGGACCAGCTCTGCCATGGCCTGAACATGGTTCCGGCAGGCACTGGGTCCAGCTGTGCTGCTTCCTGATTGTATTTCCAGTGGCCACTGGATCCAGATGTGCCGCTGCCGGATTGTGGTTCCAGCAGCTGTTGAATCCAATTGTGCCACTGCCTGATTGTTGTTCTAGCGAGTGCTGGGATCAGTTGTGCCACTGTTTGATTGTGGTTCCAACGGGTACCGGGTGCAGTTGCACTACAGCCTGATTGTGGCTCCAGGAGCTGTTGAATCCAGTTGTGCCGCTGCCTGATTGTGGTTCCAGCCAGTGCTGGGACCAGCTGTGTCACTGTTTGATTGTGGTTCCAACGGGCATGGGGTGCAGTTGCACTACAGCCTGATTGTGGTTCCAGTTGAGCACCGGGTCAAGCTGTGCCGCTGCCTGGTTGTGGTTCCAATGGGCACGGGGTGCAGTTGCACTACAGCCTGATTGTGGTTCCAGTGGGCACCGTGTCAAGCTGTGCTGCTGCCTGGTTGTGGATCCGGCAGGCATTGGTTCCATCTGTGCCACTTCCTGATCATGATTCCAGCAGGCATCGGGTCCAGATGTGCCACTGCATGCATTTGGTTCCAGAAGTTACCGGGTCCAGTTATGCCACTGCCCGATTGTTCTTCCAGTGGCCACCAGGTTCAGCTGTGCTGCTGCCTGACTGTGGGTCCAGGAGGTGCTAGATCCTGCTGTACCGCAGCCTGATTGTGGTTCCAGCAAGTGCTAGATCCAGTTGTGCCGCTGCCTTATTGTGGCTCCAGCGGGTGCCGGGAACTGTTTTGCGACTGCCAGACCATGGTTCCAGCAGGCACTGGGTCCAGCTCTGCCACTTCCTGATCATGATTCCAGCAGGCATCGGGTCCAGCTGTGCCGTTGCCTGATTGTGCTTCCAGCGGCACCAGGTCCAGCTGTGCCACTGCCTGATTGTTATTCCAGTGGCCACCGGGTCCACCTGTGCTGCTGCCTGATTGTGGGTCCAGGAGGTTCTAGATCCTGCTGTGCCGCAGCCTGATCGTGGTTCCAGCAAGTGCTAGATCCCGTTGTGCCTCTGCCTTATTGTGGCTCCAGCGGGTGCCGGGAACAGTTTTCCGACTGCCAGATCGTGGTTCCAGCGGAAACTGGGTCCAGCTGTGCCATGGACGGAACATGGTACCAGCAGGCACTGCATCCAGCTGTGCCACTTCCTGATCATGGTTCCAGCAGGCACCTGGTCCAGTTGTGCCACTGCATGAATGTGGTTCCAGAAGTTACCGGGTCCAGTTGTGCCAACGGCTGATTGTGGTTCCAGTGGGCCCTGGGTCCAACTCTACTACTGCCTGATTCTGGTTCCATTGGGCACTGGGTCCAGCTGTGCTGCTGACTGATTGTGGTTCCAGCGGGCACTCAGACCAGCTGTACCACTGCCTGATTGTGATTCCATCGGGCACCGGGTCCAGTTTTGCCACTGCCTGACCGTGTTTCCAGCAGGGACTGGGTCCAGCTCTGCCAATTCCTGATCACGATTCCAGCAGGCATCGGGTCCAGCTGTGCCATTGCCTGATTGTGGTTCTAGCGGCCACCAGGTCCAGCAGTGCTGCTGCCTGATTGTTGTTCCAGCGGCCACCGTGTCCAGCTGTGCCGTTGGCTGATTGTGGTTCCAACAGGTGCTAGATCCAGTTGTGCCGCTGCCTTATTGTGGCTTCTGTGGGTGACGGGAACAGTTTTGCGACGGCCAGACCGTGGTTCCAGTGGGCACTGGATCCAGCCAGGCCATGGCCTGACCATTGTTCCGGCAGGCACTGTGTCCAGCTGTGCTGCAGCCTGATTGTGTTTCCAGCAGCTGTTGAATCCGGTCGAGCTGTGCCGCTGCCTGATTGTGGTTCCAACGGGCACGGGGTGCAGTTGCAATACAGCCTGATTGTGGTTCCAGTGGGCACCGGGTGAAGCTATGCTGCTGCCTGGTTGTGGTTCCGGCAGGCGTTGGTTCCATCTGTGCCACTTCCTGATCATGATTCCAGCAGGCATCGGGTCCAGTTGTGCCACTGCCTGACCATGGTTCCAGCAGGCACCTGGTCCAGTTGTGCCACTGCCTGAATGTGGTTCCAGAAGTTACCAGGTCCAGTTGTGCCACTGGCTGATTGTAGTTCCAGCCGCCACTGGATCCAGCTGTGCCACTGCTTGATTGTGGTTCCAGCGGGCACCAGGTCGAGTTGTGGTGCTGCCTGATTGGGGTTCCAACGAGAATGGTGTCCAGTTGTGCTTCAGCCTGATTGTGGTTCCAGCGGCCACTGGGTCCAGCTGTGCCACTGCCTCATTGTGGTTCCTGCGGGCACTGGGTCCAGCTGTGGCACTGCCTGATTTTGGTTCCTGCAGGTGTTGGGTCCAGCTGTGCCGCTGCCTGATTGTGTTTCCAGCAGTCACTGGGTCCAGCTGTGCCAGAGCCTTATCTTGGTTCCGGCAGGTGTTGATTTCACATGTGCCACTGCCTGATCGTGGTTCCAGCAGGCACTGGGTCCTGCTCTGCCACTTCCTGATCATGATTCCAGCAGGCACCGGGTCCAGCTGTGCCGCTGCCTGATTGTTTTTCCAGCGGCCAACGGGTCCAGCTGTGCTGCTGCCTGATTGTGGTTCCAGCAAGTGCTAGATCCTGCTGTGCTGCAGCCTGATTGTGGTTCCAGCAAGTGCTAGATCCAGCTGTGCCACTGCCTGATTGTGGTTCCAGCGGCAACTGGATCCAGCTGTGCCGCTGCCAGATTGTGGTTCCAGCAGCAGTTGGATCCAGTTGTGACATTGCTAGATTGTGGCTCGAGCGAGCGCTGGCTCCAGCTGTGGTACTGCTTGATATGGTTCCAGCGGGCACCAGGTCGAGCTGTGCCACTGCCTTATCGTGGTTCTGGCAGGCGTTGTTTCCTCCTGTGCCACTGCCTAATCGTGGTTCCAGAAGGCACTGCACCCAGCTGTGCCACTTCCTGATCATGGTTTCAGCAGGCACCTGGTCGAGTTGTGCCACTGCATGCATTTGGTTCCAGAAGTTACCCAGGTCCTGTTATGTCACTGGCTGATTGTGGTTCCAATGGGCCCTGGGTCCAACTGTACTACTGCCTGATTATTGTTCTATCGGGCACCGGGTCCAGTTTTGCCGCGGGCTCACAGGGGTTCCAGCAGGTGCTAGGTCCAGCTGTGCCACGGCCTGACCATGGTTCCAGCAGGCACCTGGTCCAGTTGTGCCACTGCCTGAATGTGGTTCCAGAAATTACTGGGCCCAGTTGTGCCACTGGCTGATTGTGGTTCCAGCCGCCACTGGATCAAGCTGTGGCACTGCTTGATTGTGGTTCCAGCGGGCACCAGGTCGTGTTGTGGTGCTGCCTGATTGGGGTTCCAACGGGCATGGGGTCCAGTTGTGCTTCAGCCTGATTGTGGCTGCATCAAGCACCGGTTCCAGCTGTGCCACTGCCTGATTGTGTTTCTAGCGGGAACTGGGTCCAGCTGTGAAGCTGGCTGATTGTGTTTCCAGCGGCCACTGGGTCCAGCTGTGCCACAGCCTTATCTTGGTTCCGGCAGGTGTTGATTTCACATGTGCCACTGCCTGATCGTGGTTCCAGCAGGCACTGGGTCCTGCTCTGCCACTTCCTGATCATGATTCCAGCAGGCACCGGGTCCAGCTGTGCCGTTGCCTGATTGTGGTTCCAGCGGCACCAGGTCCAGCTGTGCCACTGCCTGATTGTTTTTCCAGCGGCCACCAGGTCCAGTTGTGCTGCTGCCTGATTGTGGGTCCAGGAGGTGCTAGATCCTGCTGTGCCGCAGCCTGATTGTGGTTCCAGCATGTGCTAGATCCAGTTGTGTCGCTGCCTTATTGTGGCTCCAGCGGGTGCCAGGAACAGTTTTGCGACTGCCGGACCGTGGTTCCAGCGGGCACAGGGACCAGCTGTGCCATGGTCTGAACTTGGTACCAGCAGGCATTGCATCCAGCTGTGGCACCTCCTGATCATGGTTCCAGCAGGCACCTGGTCCAGTTGTGCCACTGCATGAATGTGGTTCCAACGGTTACCGGGTCCATTTGTGCCACTGGCTGATTGTGGTTCCAGTGGGCCCTGGGGCCAACTCTACTACTGCCTGATTCTGGTTCCAGTGGGCACTGGGTCCAGCTGTGCCACTGCCTGACCGTGGTTCCAGCGGGCACTGGGTCCAGCTGTGCTGCTGCCTGATTGTGTTTCCAGTGGCCACTGGATACAGATGTGCCGCTGCAGATCGTGGTTCCATGAACTGTTGAATCCAGTTGTGCCACTGCCTGATTGTGGTTCCAGCGAGTGCTGGGACCAGCTGTGCCACTGTTTGATTGTGGTTCCAGCAGGCACCAGGTCGAGCTGCGCCACTGCCTGATTTTGGGTCCCGCAGGTACCAGGTACAGCTGTGCTACTGCCTGATTGTGGTTAAAGCAGGCACCGGGTCCAACTGTATCACTTCCTGATCATGGTTTCAGCAGGCGCCTGGTCCAGTTGTGCCACTGCATGAATGTGATTCCAGCAGTTACGGGGTCAAGTTGTGCCAGTGGCTGATTGTGGTTCCAATGGGCCCTGGGTCCAACTGTACTACTGTCTGATTGTGGTTCCATCCGGCACCGGGTACAGCTGTGCCACAGCCTGATCATGGTTCAAGCAGGCACCGGGTCCAACTGTGCCACTGCCTGATTGTGGTTCCAGAAGCAACTGGATCCAGCTGTGCGGCTGCCAGATTGTGTTTCCAGCAGCAGTTGGATCCAGTTGTGACATGGCCAGATTGTGGCTCGAGCGAGCGCTGGGTCCAGCTGTGGCACTACTTGATATGGTTGCAGCGGGCACCACGTCGAGCTGTGCCACTGCCTTATCATCATTCCGGCAGGCGTTGTTTCCTCCTGTGCCACTGCCTAATCGTGGTTCCAGAAGGCACTGCATCCAGCTGTGCCACTTCCTGATCATGGTTTCAGCAGGCACCTAGTCCAGTTGTGCCACTGCATGCATTTGGTTCCAGAAGTTACTGGTTCCAGTTATGCCACTGGCTGATTGTGGTTCCAATGGGCCCTGGGTCCAACTGTACTACTACCTGATTGTGGTTCCATCCGGCTCCGGGTCCAGCTGTGCCACAGCCTGATCTTGGTTCAAGCAGGCACCGGGTCCAGCTGTGCCACTGCCTGATTTTGGTTCCAGCGGCCACTGGATCCAGCTATGCCGCTGCCAGTTTGTGGTTCCAGCAGCAGTTGGATCCAGCTGTGACATTGCCAGATTGTGGCTCGAGCGAGCGCTGGGTCCAGCTGTGGCACTGCTTGATATGGTTCCAGTGGGCACCAGGTCGAGCTGTGCCACTGCCTTAACGTGGTTCTGGAAAGCATTGTTTCCTCCAGTGCCACTGCCTAATCATGGTTCCAGAAGGCACTGCATCCAGCTGTGCCACTTCGTGATCATGGTTTCAGCAGGCACCTGGTCCAGTTGTGCCACTGCATGCATTTGGTTCCAGAAGTTACCGGGTCCAGTTATGCCACTGACTGATTGTGGTTCCAATGGGCCCTGGGTCCAACTGTACTACTGCCTGATTGTGGTTCCATTGGGCACCGGGTCCAGTTTTGCCGCGGCCTGACAGGGTTTCCAGCGGGTGCTAGGTCCAGCTGTGCCACTGCCTGATCATGGTTTCAGCAGGCATTGGGTCCAGCTGTGACGTTGCCTGATTGTGATTCCAGCAGCCACCAGGTGCAGCTGTGCCACTGCCTGATTGTTGTTTCAGCGGCCACCGGGTCCAGCTGTGCCGCTGCCTGATTGTGGTTCCAGGAGGTGCTACAACCAGCTGTGCCGCAGCCTGACTGTGGTTCCAGCAGGTGCTAGATCCCGTTGTGCCGCTGCATTTTTGTGGCTACAGCGGGTGCCGGGAACAGTTTTGCGACTGCCTGACCTTGGTTCCAGTGAGCACTGGATCTAGCCATGCCCTCTCCTGAACATGGTTCCGGCAGGCGCTGGGTCCAGCTGTGGCACTGATTGATTTGGTTCCAGTGGGCACCAGGTCAAGGTGTGCCGCTGCCTGACTGTAGTTCCAACGGGCACCGGGTCCAGTTGTGCTACGGCCTGATTGTGGTTCCAGTGGGTACCGGGTCCAGCTGTGCCCATACCTGATTGTAGTTCCAGCGGGCAGTGGTCTAGCCGTACCGCTGCCTGATTGTGGTTCCAGTGGGTGCTGGGTCCAGCTGAGCCACAGCCTTATCATGGTTCCGGAAGGCATTGATTCCACCTGTGCCACAGCCTGATCGTGGTTCCAGCAGGCAATTGGTCCAGATTTGCCATTGCATGAATGTGGTTCCTGAAGTTACCCAGTCCAGTTGTGCCACTCGCTGGTTGTGGTTGCAGCGTGTACTGATTTCACGTGTCCTACTGCCTGATTGTGGTTCCATCCGGCTCCGGGTCCAGCTGTGCCACAGCCTGATCATGGTTCAAGCAGGCACCAGGTCCAGCTGTGCCACTGCCTGATTGTGGTTCCAGCGGCCACTGGATCCTGCTGTGCCACTGCCAGATTGTGGTTACAGCAGCTGTTGGATCCAGTTGTGACATTGCCAGATTGTGGCTCGAGCAAGCGCGCTGGGTCCAGCTGTGGCACTGCTTGATATGGTTCCAGGGGTCACAAGGTCGAGCTGTGCCACTGCCTTATTGTGGTTCCAGCAGGCGTTGTTTCCTCTGGTGCCACTGCCTAATCGTGGTTCCAGAAGGCACTGCATCCAGCTGTGCCACTTCCTGATCACGGTTTCAGCAGGCACCTGGTCCAGTTGTGCCACTGCATGCATTTGGTTCCAGAAGTTACCAGGTCCAGTTATGTCACTGGCTGATTGTGGTTCCAATGGGGCCTGGGTCCAACTGTACTACTGCCTGATTGTGGTTCCATCGGGCACCGGGTCCAGTTTTGCCGCGGCCTCACATGGTTTCCAGTGGGTGCTGGGTCCAGCTGTGCCACGGCCTGACCATGGTTCCAGCAGGCACCTGGTCCAGTTGTGCCACTGCCTGAATGTGGTTCCAGAAGTTACCAGGTCCAGTTGTGCCACTGGCTGATTGTGGTTCCGGCTGCCATTGGATCTAGCTGTGCCACTGCTTGATTGTGGTTCCAGCGGGCACCAGGTCGAGTTGTGGTGCTGCCTGATTGGGGTTCCAACGGGCATGGGGTCCAGTTCTGCTTCAGCCTGATTGTGGTTCCAGTGAGCACCGGTTCCAGCTGTGCCACTGCCTGATTGTGTTTCCAGCAGGAAATGGGTCCAGCTGTGAAGCTCCCTGATTGTGGTTCCAGCGGCCACTGGGTCCAGCTGTGCCACTGCCTCATTGTGGTTCCTGCGGGCACTGGGTCCAGCTGTGGCACTGCCTGATTTTGGTTCCTGCAGGTGTTGGGTCCAGCTGTGCCGCTGCCTGATTGTGTTTCCAGCAATCGATGGGTCCAGCTGTGCCACAGCCTTATCTTGGTTCTGGCAGGTGTTGATTTCACATGTGCCACTGCCTGATCATGGTTCCAGCAGGCACTGGGTCCTGCTCTGCCACTTCCTGATCATGATTCCAGCAGGCACCGGGTCCAGCTGTGCCGTTGCCTGATTGTTGTTCCAGCGGCACCAGGTCCAGCTGTGCCACTGCCTGATTGTTCTTCCAGCGGCCAATGGGTCCAGCTGTGCTGCTGCCTGATTGTGGTTCCAGGAGGTGCTAGATCCTGCTGTGCCGCAGCCTGATTGTGGTTCCAGCAAGTGCTAGATCCAGTTGTGCTGCTGCTTTGTTGTGGCTCCAGCTGGTGCCGGGTAGTTTTGTGACTGCCAGACCGTGGTTCCAGCGGGCACTGGGTCCAGCTGTGCCATGGCCTGAACATGGTACCAGCAGGCACTGCATTCAGCTGTGTCACCTCCTGCTCATGGTTCCAGCAGGCACCTGGTCCAGTTGTGCCACTGCATGAATGTGGTTCCAGCGGTTACCAGGTCCAGTTGTGCCACTGGCTGATTGTGGTTCCAGCGGGCCCTGGGTCCAGCTCTACTACTGCCTGATTCTGGTTCCATTGGGCACTGGGTCCAGCTGTGCCACTGACTGATTGTGGTTTCAGAGGGCACTCCGACCACCTGTACCACTGCCTGATTGCGGTTCCATCGGGCACCGGGTCCATTTTTGACACTGCCTGACAGGGTTCCAGCGGGTGCTGGGTCCAGCTGTGCCACTGCCTGACCGTGGTTCGAGCGGGCACTGGGTCCATTTGTGCTGCTGCCTGATTGTGTTTCCAGCGGCCACTGGATACAGATGTGCCGCTGCATCATTGTGGTTCCAGCAGCTGTTGAATCCAGTTGTGCCACTGCCTGATCATCGTTCAAGCAGGCACCGGGTCCAGCTGTGCCACTGCTTGATTGTGGTTCCAGCAGCAAATGGATCCAGCTGTGCCGCCGCTAGATTGTGGTTCCAGCAGCAGTTGGATCCACTTGTGACATTGCCAGATTGTGGCTCGAGCGAGCGCTGGCTCCAGCTGTGGTACTGCTTGATATGGTTCCAGCGGGCACCAGGTTGAGCTGTGCCACTGCCTTATCGTGGTTCTGGCAGGCGTTGTTTCCTCCTGTGCCACTGCCTAATCATGGTTCCAGAAGGCACTGCATCCAGCTGTGCCACTTCCTGATCATGGTTTCAGCAGGCACCTGGTCCAGTTGTGCCACTGCATGTATTTGGTTCCAGAAGTTACCAGGTCCAGTTATGTCACTGGCTGATTGTGGTTCCAATGGGCCCTGGGTCCAACTGTACTACTGCCTGATTATGGTTCTATCGGGCACTGGGTCCAGTTTTGCCGCGGCCTCACAGGGGTTCCAGCAGGTGCTAGGTCCAGCTGTGCCACGGTCTGACCATGGTTCCAGCAGGCACCTGGTCCAGTTGTGCCACTGCCTGAATGTGGTTCCAGAAGTTACTGGGCCCAGTTGTGCCACTGCCTGATTGTGGTTCCAGGAGGTACTAGATCCTGCTGTGCCGCAGCCTGATTGTGGCTCCAGCAGCTGCCAGGTCCAGTTTTGCGACTGCCTGACTGTGGTTCCATCAGCTGATGGGTCCAGCTGTGCCATGGCCTGAACATGGTTCTGGCAGGTGCTGGGTCCAGCTGTGGGTACCAGGTCGAGCTGTGCTGCTGCCAGATTGTGGTTCCTGCAGCAGTGTCCAGCTGTGCCACTTCCTGATCGTGGTTCCAGCATGCTCCCGGTCCAGGTGTGCCACTGCCTGATTGTGGTTCCAGCAGGAACCGGGTCCAGCTGTGTCACTGCCTGATTATGGTTCCAGCTGACACTGGGTCCAACTGTGCCGCTACCTGATTGTGGTTCCTGCAGGTGTTGGGTCCAGCTGTGCCATAGCCTGATCCTGTTTCCAGCAGGCATTGTGTCCAGCTGTGCCACGTCCTAATCGTGGTTCCAGCATGCACCCAGTCCAGCTGTGCCACTGCCTGATTGTGGTTCCAGCAGGTACTGGGTACAGCTGTGCCCATTCCTGATTGTGGTTCCAGCAGGCACTGGGTCCAACTGTACCACTGCCTGATTGTGGTTCCAGTGGGCTCTGGGTCCAACTGCGACATTTCCTTATTGTGGTTCCAGCGGGAACTGGGTCCAGCTGTCGCACAGCCTTATCTTGTTTCCAGAAGACATTGGTTCCATCTGTGCCACTGCCTGATCGTGGTTCCAGCAGGTACCGGGTCCAGCTGTGCCGCTGCCTGATTGTAGTTTCAGCAGGTGTTGGGTCCATCTAGGCCGCTGCCTGATTTTGGTTCCTGCAGGTGTTGGGTCCAGCTGTGCCGCTGCCTGATCAGGATGTGGCAGAGATGGACAAAATGCTGCAGCAAACAAAATCAGGCCATGGCACAGCTGGACCTGGTGCCCACTGGAACCACAATCTGGCAGCAGCACAGCTGGACCCAACACCTGCAGGTACCACAACCAGGAGGCTGCACCACTGGACCAAGTGGCTGATGGAACCACAATCAGCCAGCAGCACAGGTGGACCCAGTGTCTGCTGGAACCACAATCAGGCAGTGGCACAGCCGGACACCGTACCTGCTGGAACCACAATCAGGCAGTGGCACAGCTAAACCCGGTGCCACTGCATGATCGTTGTTCCGGCAGGCACTGGGTCCAATTGTGCCACTGCATGAATGTGGTTCCTGAAGTTACTGGGTCCAGTTGTGCAACTGGCTGATTCTAGTTCCAGCGGGCAGTGGGTCCACCTGTAGTGCTGCCTGATTGTGTTTCCAGCGACCACCGGGTCTCGCTGTGCTCCTGCCTGATTATGGTTCTAAAAGGCGCCAGGTCCAGCTGTGCTGCTGGCTCATTGTGGTTCCAGCGGGTACTGGGTCCAGCTGTACCACTGCCTGATTGTGGTTCCAGCGGGCACCGTGTTTAGCTGTGCCACTGCCTGATTGTGGTTCCAGCAGGTACAGGGTACAGCAGTGCTACTGCCTGATTGTGGTTCCAGCGGGCACAGGGTCCAGCTGTACAACTGCCTGATTGTGGTTCCAGCGGCCATTGAGTCCAGCTGTGCCCATGCCTGATTGTGATTCCAGCGGGCACTGGGTCCATCTGTACCTTTGCCTGATTGTTGTTCCAGTGGGCACTGCATCCAGCTGTGCCATTGCCTGATTGTGTTTCCAGCGGGCACCAGGTCTCGCTGTGCTCTTGCCTGATTGTGGTTCTAACAGGCACCCGGTCCAGTATTGCGACTGCTTGATTGTGGTTCCAGCAGGTGCTGGGTCCAGTCTTGCCACTGCCTGACCGTGGTTCAAGCAGGCACCGGGTCCAGCTATGCCGCAGCCTGATTGTGTTTCCAGTGGCCACTGAATCCAGCTGTGCTGCTGCCTGATTGTGGTTCCAGCAGCTGTTGGATCCAGTTGTGCTGCTGCCTGATTGTGGTTCCAGCGAGTGCTGGGTCCAGCTGTGCCACTGTTTGATTGTGGTTCCAGCGGGTACCAGGTCGAGCTGTGCCGCTGCTGGATTGTGGTTCCTGCAGCAGTGTCCAGCCATGCCACTTCCTGATTGTGGTTCCAGCATGCGCCCAGACCAGCTGTGCCACTGCCTGATAGTGGTTCCAGCAGGTACTGGTTCCAGCTGTGTCACTGCCTGATTGTGGTTCCATCTGACACTGGGTCCAACTGTACCGCCGCCTGATTGTGGTTCCAGTGGGCACTGGGTCCAGCTGTCCCACAGCCTTATCATGGTTCCAGAAGGCATTGGTTCCATCTGTGCCACTGCCTGATCGTGGTTCCAGCAGGTACCGGCTCCAGCTGTGCCGCTGCCTGATTGTGGTTCCAGCGTCCACTGGGTCCAGCGCTGCCGCTGCCTAATTGTGGTTTCACTGGCCATTGGGTCCAGCTGTGCTGCTGCCTGATTGTGGTTCCTGCAGGTGTTGGGTCCAGCTGTTTTGCTGCCTGATTGTTGTTCCAGTGGCCACCGGGTTTAGCTGTGCCGCTGCCTGATTGTGGTTCCTGCAGGTGTTGGGTCCAGCTGTGCTGCTGCCAGATTGTGGTTCCAGTGGGCACCAGTTCCAGCTGTGCCATGGCCTGATTTTCTGTCCTGCAGCATTGTGTCCATCTCTGCCACATCCTGATCGTGGTTCCAGCATGCGCCCGGTCCAGCTGTGCCACTGATTGATTGTGGTTCCAGCAGGCATTGTGTCCACCTGTAACACTGCCTGATCATCGTTGCGGCAGGCACTGGGTCCAGTTGTGCCACTGCATGAATGTGCTTCCTGAAGTTACTTTGTCCAGTTGTGCACCGGCTGATTCTTGTTCCAGTGGCAGGGTCCACCTGTACTACTGCCTAATTCTGGTTCCAGCGGGCACATGGTCAAGTTGTACCACTGCCCCTGGGTCCAGCTGTGCCTATTCCTGATTGTGGTTCCAGCAGTCACTGGGTCCAACTGTACCACTGCCTGATTGTGGTTACAGTGGGCACTGTGTCCAACTGTACCATTTCCTGATTGTGGTTCCAGCGGGCACTGGGTCCAGCTGTCCCACAGCCCTTTCATGGTTCCAGAAGGCGTTGGTTCCATCTGTGCCACTGCCTGATCGTGGTTCCAGCAGGTACCGGCTCCAGCTGTGCCGCTGCCTGATTGTGGTTCCAGCGTCCACTGGGTCCAGCGCTGCCGCTGCCTAATTGTGGTTTCACTGGCCTTTGGGTCCAGCTGTGCCGCTGCCTGATTGTTGTTCCAGCGGCCACTGGGTTTAGCTGTGCCATGGCCTGATTTTGTTTCCTGCAGCTTTATGTCCATCTCTGCCACATCCTGATCGTGGTTCCAGCGTGCGCCCGGTCCAGCTGTGCCGCTGATTGCTTGTGGTTCCAGCAGGCATTGTTTCCACCTGTACCACTGCCTGATCATCGTTGCGGCGGGCACTGGGTCCAGTTGTGCCACTGCATGAATGTGGTTCCTGAAGTTACTTTGTCCAGTTGTGCACCGGCTGATTCTTGTTCCAGCGGGAAGGGTCCAGCTGTGCCATGCCTGATTGTATTTCCAGTGGCCACTGAATCCAGCTGTGCTGCTGCCTGATTGTGGTTCCAGTGAGCGCTGGGTCCAGCTGGGACACTGCTTGATTGTGGTTCCAGCGGATACCAGGTCGAGCTGTGCCGCTGCTGGATTGTGGTTCCTGCAGCAGTGTCCAGCTATGCCACTTCCTGATTGTGGTTCCAGCATGTGCCCGGTCCAGCTGTGCCACTGTCTGATTGTGGTTCCAGGAGGTACCAGGTCCAAATGTGCCACTGCCTGATCGTGGTTCCAGCAGGCACTGGGTCCAGCTGTGCCACTGCCTGATTGTGGTTTCAGCTGACACTGGGTCCAGCTGTGCCACCACCTGATTGTGGGTCCTGCAGGTGTAGGGTCCGGCTGTGCCGCTGCCTGATTGTGGTTCCAGTGGGCACTGGGTCCAGCTGTGCCATTGCCTGATCCTGTTTCCTGTAGACATTGCATCCAGCTGTGCCACTTCCTGATCGTGGTTCCAGTAGGTGCCCGGTCCAGCTGTGCCACTGCCTGATTGTGGTTCCAGCAGTTACTGGATACAGCTGTGCTACTCTCTGACTGTGGTTCCAGCGAGCACATGGTCCAGCTATACCACTGCCTGATTGTGGTCCAGCGGCCCCTGGGTCCAGCTGTGCCCATGCCTGATTGAGGTTCCAGCGGCCCCTGGGTCCAGCTGTGCCCATGCCTGATTGTGGTTCCAGCAGGCACTGGGTCCAGAAGTCCCACAACCTTATCATGGTTCCAGAAGGCATTGGTTCCATCTATGCCACTGCCTGATTGTGGTTCCAGCAGGTACCGGATCCAGCGGTGCCGCCTCCTGATTGTGGTTCCTGCAGGTGTTGGGTGCAGCTGAGCTGCTGCCAGATTGTGTTTCCAGTGGGCAGTGGGTCCAGCTGTGCCATTGCCTGATCCTGTTTCCTGCAGTCATTGTGTCCAGCTGTGCCTCGTCCTGATTGTGGTTCCAGTAGGCGCCCAGTCCAGCTGTGCCACTGCCTGATTGTGGTTCCAGTGGCCCCTGGCTCCAGCTGTGCCCATGCCTGATTGTAGTTCCAGCGGGCACTGCGTCCAACTGTACCACTGCCTGATTGTGGTTCCAGCAGTCACTGGGTCCAGCAGTCCCACAACCTTATCATGGTTCCAGAAGGCTTTGGTTCCAGCAGTGCCGCTGCCTGATTGTGGTTCCAGCAGGTGTTGGGTCCAGTTGGGCCGCTGCCTGATTGTGGTTGCAGTGGCCACTGGGTACAGCAGAGCCGCTGCTTCATTGTGGTTTCAGCGGCCACTGGGTCCGGCTGTGCCACTGCCTGATTGTGGTTCCTGCAGGTGTTGGGTCCAGCTGTGCTGCTGCCTGATTGTGGTTCCAGCAGCCACCAGGTTCAGCTGTGCCACTGCCTGGTTGTGGTTCCAGCAGGTAGCAGGTCCAGCTGTGAACTGCCTGATTGTGCTTCCAGCGGGCACAGGATCCAGCTGTATCACTGCCTGATTGTGGTTCCAGCAGGCACTGAGTCCAGCTGTACCCATGCCTGATTGTGGTTCCATCAGGCACTGGGTCCATCTGTACCATTGCCTGATTGTGGTTCCAGCAGGCACTGGGTCCAGCTGTGCCATTGCCTGATTGTGTTTCCAGCAGGCACCAGGCCTCGTTGTGCTCCTGCCTGATTGTGGTTCTAACAGGCACCGGGTCCAGCTGTGCCGCTGGCTGATTGTGGTTCCAGTGGGCACTGGGTCCAGTTGTGCCAGTGCCTGTTTGTGGTTCCATCGGGCACTGGGTCCAGTTTTATGACTGCCTGATTGAGGTTCCAGCAGGTGCTGGGTCCAGTCCTGCCACTGCCTGACCATGGTTCAAGCAGGAACCAGGTCCAGCTGTGCCGCTGCCTGATTGTGGTTTCAGGAGGTGCTAGATCCTGCTGTGCCACAGCCTGATTGTGGTTCCAGCAGGTGCTGGAACCAGTTGTGCTGCTGCCTTATTGTGGCTCCAGCGGGTGCCGGGTCCAGTTTTGCGACTGCCTGACTGTGGTTCCATCGGCTGATGGGTCCAACTATGTCATGGCCTGAACATGGATCCGGCAGGTGCTGGGTCCAGTTGTGCCACTGCCTGATTGTGTTTCCAGTGGCCACTGAATCCAGCTGTGCTGCTGCCTGATTGTGGTTCCAGCAGCTGTTGGATCCATTTGTGCTGCTGCCTGATTGTGGTTCCAGCGAACACTTGGTCCAGCTGTGACACTGCATGATTGTGGTTCCAGCGGGTACCAGGTCGAGCTGTGCCACTGCCGGATTTTGGTTCCTGCAGCAGTGTCCAGCTGTGCCACTTCCTGATCATGGTTCCAGCATGTGCCCGGTCCAGCTGTGCCACTGCCTGATTATGTTTCCAGCAGGTACCTGGTCCAGTTGTGCCACTGCCTGATTGTGGGTCCAGCAGACACTGGGTCCAGCTGTGACACTGCCTGATTGTGGTTTCAGCCGACTCTGGGTCCAGCTGTGCCACCACCTGATTGTGGTTCCTGCAGGTGTTGGGTCCGTCTGTGCCGCTGCCTAATTGTGGTTCCAGTGGGCATCGGGTCCAGCTGTGCCATTGCCTGATCCTGTTTCCTGCAGGCATTGTGCCCAGCTGTGCCACGTCCTGATCGTGGTTCCAGTAGGTGCCCGGTCAAGCTGTGCCACTGCCTGATTGTGGTTCCAGCAGGTACTGGATACAGCTGTGCTACTCACTGACTGGTTCCAGCGGGCACATGGTCCAGCTGTAACACTGCCTGATTGTGGTTCCAGCGGCCCCTGGGTCCAGTTGTGCCACTGCCTAATTGTGGTTCCAGCGGGCACTGGGTCCAACTGTACGACTGCCTGTTTGTGGTTCCAGCAGGTACTGGATACAGCTGTGCTACTCTCTAACTGTGGTTCCAGCAGGCACATGTTGCAGCTGTACCACTGCCTGATTGTGGTTGCAGCGGACCCTGGGTCCAGCTGTGCCCATGCTTGATTGGGGTTGCAGCAGGCACTCTGTCCAACTGTACAATTGCCTGATTGTCATTCCAGCAGGCACTGGCTCCTGCGGACCCACAGCCTTATCATGGTTCTTGAAGGCATGGGTTCCATCTACGCCACTGCCTGATTGTGGTTCCAGCAGGTACCGGGTCCAGCTGTGCCACTGCCAGATTGTGGATCCTGCAGGTGTTGGGTCCAGCTGTGCCGCTCCCTGATTGTGGTTGCAGCAGCCACTGGGTCCAGCGGGGCCGCTGCCTAATTGTGGTTTCAGCGGCCTCTGTGTCCAACTGTACCACTGCCTGATTGTGGTTCCAGCAGTCACTGGGTCCAGCAGTCCCACAACCTTATCATGGTTCCGGAACACGTTGGTTCCATCTATGCCACTGTCTGATTGTGGTTCCAGCAGGTACCGTGTCCAGCTGTGCCGCTGCCTGATTGTGGTTCCTGCAGGTGTTGGGTCCAGCTGGGCCGCCGCCTGATTGTGGTTGCAGTGGCCACTGGGTCCAGCGGTGCCGCTGCCTAATTGTGGTTTCAGCGGCCACTAGGTCCAGCAGTGCCACTGCCTGATTGTGGTTCCTGCAGGTGTTGAGTCCAGCTGTGCGACGGCCAGATTGTGGTTCCAGTGGGCACTGGGTCCAGCTGTGCCATAGCCTGATCTTGTTTCCTGCAGCATTGTGTCCATCTCTGCCACTTCCTGATCGTGGTTCCAGCATGCGCCCGGTCCAGCTGCGCCACTGCCTGATTTTAGTTCCAGCAGGTACCAGGTGCAGCTGTGCTAATGCCTGGTTGTAGTTCCAGTGGCCACTGGGTCCAGCTGTGCCACTGCCTGATTGTGGTTCCAGTGGGCACTGGGTCTAGCTGTGCCGTTGCCTGATCATGTTTCCAGCAGGCACTGGGTCCACCGGTAATACTGCCTGATTGCGATTCCATCAGGCACCAGCTCCAGCTGTGCCACAGCCTGATCGTGGTTCAAGCAGGCACTGGGTCCCGCTGTGCCGCTGCTTGATTGTGGTTCCGGCGGCCACTGGATCCAACTGTGCCACTGCCAGATTGTGGTTTCGGCAGGTGCTGGATCCAGCTGTGCCAAAGCCTGATTGTGATTCCAGCAGGTCCTGGATCCAGCTGTGCTGCTACCTGATCATGGTTCCAGCATGTGCCCAGTCTGGCTGTGCCACTGCCTGTTTGTGGTTCCAGCAGGTAACAGGTCCAGCTGTGCCACTGCCTGATTGTGGTTCCAGCAGACACTGGGCCCACCAGTGTTGCTGCCAGATTGTGGTTCCAGTGTGCACCGGGTGCAGCTGTGCCAAGGTCTGATCTTGTTTGCTGCAGCATTGTGTCCATCACTGTCACTGCCTGATTGTGGTTCCAACGGCCCCTGGGTCCAGCTGTGCCCATGCCTGATTGTGGTTCCAGTGGGCACTGCATCCAAATGTACCACTGCCTGATTGTGGTTCCAGCAGGCACTGAGTCCAGCTGTGCCACTGAGTGATTGTGGTTCCTGCAGGTGTTGGGTCCAGTTGTGCCGCTACCTGATTGTGGTTCCAGTGTGCGTTGTGTCCAGCTGTGCCACTGCCTCATTGTGGTTCCAGCAGGCACTGGGTCCAGTTGTGCCCCTGCATGAATATGATTCCTGAATTTACTAGGTCCAGTTGTGCCACTGGTTGACTCTGGTTCCAGCGGGCACTGGGTCCACCTGTACCATTGCCTGATTGTGGTTGCAGCGGGCACTGGGTCCAGCTGTGCCATTGCCTGATTGTGTTTCCAGCGGGCACCAGGCCTCGTTGTACTCCTGCCTGATTGTGGTTCTAACAGGCACTGGGTCCAGCTGTGCCGCTGGCTGATTGTGGTTCCAGCGGGCATTGGGTCGAGCTGTGCCAGTGCCTGTTTGTGGTTCTATCGGCCACCGGGTCCAGTTTTACGACTGCCTGATTGAGGTTCCAGCAGGTGCTGGGTCCAGTCCTGCCACTGCCTGACCATGGTTCAAGCAGGAACCAGGTCCAGCTGTGCTGCTGCCTGATTGTGGTTCCAGGAGGTGGTAGATCCTGCTGTGCCACAGCCTGATTGTGGTTTCAGCAGGTGCTGGAACCAGTTGTACTGCTGCCTTATTGTGGCTCCAGCGGGTGACGGGTCCAATTTTGCGACTGCCTGACTGTGGTTCCATCGGCTGATTGGTCCAGCTATGTCATGGCCTGAACATGGATACGGCAAGTGCTGGGTCCAGTTGTGCCACTGCCTGATTGTGTTTCCAGTGGCCACAGAATCCAGCTGTGCTGCTGCCTGATTGTGGTTCCAGCAGCTGTTGGATCCATTTGTGCTGCTGCCTGATTGTGGTTCCAGCGAACACTTGGTCCAGCTGTGACACTGCGTGATTGTGGTTCCAGGGGGCACCAGGTCGAGCTGTGCCGCTGCCAGATTTTGGTTCCAGCAGCAGTGTCCAGCTGTGCCACTTCCTGATCATGGTTCCAGCATGTGCCCGGTCCAGCTGTGCCACTGCCTGATTGTGGGTCCAGCGGACACTGGGTCCAGCTGTGCCACTGCCTGATTGTGCTTTCAGCTGACTCTGGGTCCAGCGGTCCCATAGCCTTATCATGGTTCCAGAAGGCATTGGTTCCATCTACGCCACTGCCTGATTGTGGTTCCAGCAGGTACCGGGTCCAGCTGTGCCACTGCTTGATTGTGGTTCCTGCAGGTGTTGGGTCCAGTTGTGCCGCTGCCAGACTGTGGTTGCAGCGGCCACTGGGTCCAGCGGTGCTGCTGCCTAATTGTGGTTTCAGCGGCCACTGGGTCCAACTGTACCACTGCCTGATTGTGGTTCCAGGAGTCACTGGGTCCAGCTGTCCCACAACCTTATCATGGTTCCAGAACACGGTGGTTCCATCTATGCCACTGTCTGATTGTGGTTCCAGCAGGTACCGTGTCCAGCTGTGCCGCTGCCTGATTGTGGTTCCTGCAGTTGTTGGGTCCAGCTGGGCCGCTGCCTGATTGTGGTTGCAGTGGCCACTGGGTCCAGCGGTGCCGCTGCCTATTTGTGGTTTCAGCCGCCACTGGGTCCAGCTGTGCGACTGCCAGATTGTGGTTCCACTAGCCCCTGGGTCCAGCTGTGCCATAGCCTGATCTTGTTTCCTGCAGCATTGTGTCCATCTCTGCCACTTCCTGATCGTGGTTCCAGCATGCACCCGGTCCAGCTGCGCCACTGCCTGATTGTAGTTCCAGCAGGTACCAGGTGCAGCTGTGCGAATGCCTGGTTGTAGTTCCAGTGGCCACTGGGTCCAGCTGTGCCACTGCCTGATTGTGATTCCAGTGGGCACTGGGTCTAGCTGTGCCGTTGCCTGATCGTGTTTCCAGCAGGCACTGGGTCCACCGGTACTACTGCCTGATTGTGATTCCATCAGGCACCAGCTCCAGCTGTGCCACAGCCTGATCGTGGTTCAAGCAGGCACCGGGTCCCGCTGTGCCGCTGCTTGATTGTGGTTCCGGCGGCCACTGGATCCAACTGTGCCACTGCCAGATTGTGGTTTCGGCAGGTGCTGGATCCAGCTGTGCCAAAGCCTGATTGTGATTCCAGCAGGTCCTGGATCCTGCTGTGCCGCTACCTGATCATGGTTCCGGCATGTGCCCAGTCTGGCTGTGCCACTGCCTGTTTGTGGTTCCAGCAGGTACCAGGTCCAGCTGTGCCACTGCCTGATTGTGGTTCCAGCAGACACTGGGTCCACCAGTGTTGCTGCCAGATTGTGGTTCCAGTGTGCACCGGGTGCAGCTGTGCCAAGGTCTGATCTTGTTTGCTGCAGCATTGTGTCCATCACTGTCACTGCCTGATTGTGGTTCCAACGGCCCCTGGGTCCAGTTGTGCCCATGCCTGATTGTGGTTCCAGTGGGCACTGCATCCAAATGTACCACTGCCTGATTGTGGTTCCAGCGGGCACTGAGTCCAGCTGTGCCGCTGACTGATTGTGGTTCCTGCAGGTGTTGGGTTTAGTTGTGCTGCTACCTGATTGTGGTTCCAGTGTGCGTTGTGTCCAGCTGTGCCACTGCCTCATTGTGGTTCCAGCAGGCACTGGGTCCAGTTGTGCCCCAGCATGAATGTGATTCCTGAATTTACTAGGTCCAGTTGTGCCACTGGCTGACTCTGGTTCCAGCGGGCACTGGGTCCACCTGTACCATTGCCTGATTGTGGTTGCAGCGGGCACTGGGTCCAGCTGTGCCATTGCCTGATTGTGTTTCCAGCAGGCACCAGGCCTCGTTGTGCTCCTGTCTGATTGTGGTTCTAACAGGCACCGGGTTCAGCTGTGCCGTTGGCTGATTGTGGTTCCAGCGGGCACTGGGTCCAGCTGTGCCACTGCCTGTTTGTGGTTCCATCGGGCACCGGGTCCAGTTTTACGACTGCCTGATTGAGGTTCCAGCAGGTGCTGGGTCCAGTCCTGCCACTGCCTGACCATGTTTCAAGCAGGCACCAGGTCCAGCTGTGCCGCTGCCTGATTGTGGTTCCAGGAGGTGCTAGATGCTGCTGTGCCACAGCCTGATTGTGGTTTCAGCAGGTGCTCGAACCAGTTGTGCTGCTGCCTTATTGTGGCTCCAGTGGGTGCCGGGTCTAGTTTTGTGACTGACTGACTGTGGTTCCATCAGCTGATGGGTCCAGCTATGTCATCGCCTGAACATGGATCCAGCAGGTGCTGGGTCCAGTTGTGCCACTGCCTGATTGTGTTTCCAGTGGCCACTGAATCCAGCTGTGCTGCTGCCTGATTGTGCTTCCAGCAGCTGTTGGATCCATTTGTGCTGCTGCCTGATTGTGGTTCCAGCAAACACTTGGTCCAGCTGTGACACTGCGTGATTGTGGTTCCAGCGGGTACAAGGTCGAGCTGTGCCGCTGCCGGATTTTGGTTCCTGCAGCAGTGTCCAGCTGTGCCACTTCCTGATCATGGTTCCAGCATGTGCCCGGTCCAGCTGTACCACTGCCTGATTGTGGTTCCAGCAGGTACCTGGTCCAGTTGTGCCACTGCCTGATTGTGGTTCCAGCGGACACTGGGTCCAGCTGTGCGACTGCCTGATTGTGGTTTCAGCTGACTCTGGGTCCAGCTGTGCCGCCACCTGATTGTGGTTCCTGCAGTTGTTGGGTCCGTCTGTGCCGCTGCCTGATTGTGGTTCCAGTGGGTATCGGGTCCAGCTGTGCCATTGCCTGATCCTGTTTCCTGCAGGCATTTTGTCCAGCTGTGCCACTTCCTGATTGTGGTTCCAGTAGGTGCCCGGTCTAGCTGTGCCACTGCCTGATTGTGTTTCCAGCAGCTACTGGATACAGCTGTGCTACTCTCTGACTGTGGTTCCAGCGGGCACATGGTCCAGCTGTACCACTGACTAATTGTGGTTCCAGCAGCACCTGGGTCCAGCTGTGCCCATGCCTGATTGTGGTTCCAGTGGGCACTGGGTCCAGCGGTCCCACAGCCTTATCATGGTTCCAGAAGGCATTGCTTCCATCTATGCCACTGCCTGATTGTGGTTCCAGCAGGTGTTGGGTCCAGCTGTGCCACTGTCTGTTTGTGGTTCCTGCAGGTGTTGGGTCCAGCTGGGCCGCTGCCTGAATGTGGTTGTGGCGGCCACTGGGTCCAGCGGTGCAGCTGCCTAATTGTGGTTTCAGCGGCCACTGGATCCAGCTGTGCCGCTGCCTGATTGTGGTTCCAGTGGGTATCGGGTCCAGCTGTCCCATTGCCTGATCCTGTTTCCTGTAGGCATTGTGTCCAGCTGTGCCACGTCCTGATTGTGGTTCCAGTAGGCGCCCGGTCCAGCTGTGCCACTGCCTGATTGTGGTTCCAGCAGGTACTGGATACAGCTGTGCTACTCTCTGACTGGTTCCAGCGGGCACATGTTCCAGCTGTACCACTGCCTGATTGTTGTTCCAGCAGCCTCTGGGTCCTGTTGTGCCACTGCCTGATTGTGGTTCCAGTTGGCACTGTGTCCAACTGCACCACTGCCCGATTGTGGTTCCAACGGGCACTGGGTCCAACTGCACCACTGCCTGATTGTGGTTCCAGCAGGTACTGGATACAGCTGTGCTACTCTCTAACTGTGGTTCCAGCGGGCACATGTTCCATCTGTGCCTCTGCCTGATTGTGGTTGCATCGGCCCCTGTGTGCAGCAGTGCCCATGCCTGAATTGGTTCCAGCGGGCACTGTGTCCAACTGTACCAATGCCTGATTGTGGTTCCAGCAGGCAATGGGTCCAGCGGTCCCACAGCCTTATCATGGTTCCAGAAGGCGTTGGTTCCATCTACGCCACTGCCTGATTGTGGTTTCAGCAGGTGTCGGGTCCAGCTGTGCCACTGCCTGATTGTGGTTCCTGCAGGTGTTGGGTCCAGCTGTGCCGCCACCTGATTGTGGTTCCTGCAGGTGTTGGGTCCGTCTGTGCCGCTGCCTGATTGTGGTTCCAGTGGGTATCGGGTCCATCTGTGCCATTGCCTGATCCTGTTTCCTGCAGGCATTGTGTCCAGCTGTGCCACGTGCTGATCGTGGTTCCAGTAGGCACCCGGTCCAGCTGTGCCACTGCCTGATTGTGGTTCCAGCAGGTACTGGATACAGCTGTGCTACTCTCTGACTGGTTCCAGCGGGCACATGGTCCAGCTGTACCACTGCCTGATTGTGGTTCCAGCAGCCCCTGTGTCCTGTTGTGCCCATGCCTGATTGTGTTTCCAGCGGGCACTGGGTTCAACTGCACCACTGCCTGATTGTGGTTCCAGCAGGTACTGATACAGCTGTGCTACTCTCTAACTGTGGTTCCAGCGGGCACATGTTCGAACTGTGCCTCTGCCTGATTGTGGTTCCAGCAGGCACTGTGTCCAACTGTACCACTGCCTGATTGTGGTTCCAGCCGGCTCTGTGTCCAGCGTCCCACAGCCTTATCATGGTTCCAGAAGGCATTGGTTCCATCTATGCCACTGCCTGATTGTAGCCCCAGAAGGTACCGGGTCCAGCTGTGCCACTGCCTGATTGTGGTTCCTGCAGGTGTTGGGTCCAGCTGTGCTGCTGCCTGATTGTGGTTGCAGCAGCCACTGGGTTCAGCTGTGCCGCTGCCTGATTGTGGTTCCTGCAGGTGTTGGGTCCAGCTGTGCTGCTGCCTGATTGTGGTTCCTGCGGCCACCGGGTTTAGCTGTGCCACTGCCTGGTTGTGGTTCCAGCATGTAGCAGGTCCAGCTGTGCCACTGCCTGATTCTGGTTCCAGTGGACACTGGGTCCATCTGTGCTGCTGCCTGATTGTGGTCCATCGGCTACTTGGTCCAGCGGTGCCGCCTCCTGATTGTTGTTCCTGCAGGTGTTGGGTCCAGCTGTGCTGCTGCCAGATTGTGTTTCCAGTGTCAGCGGGTCCAGCTGTGCCATTGCCTGATCCTGTTTCCTGCAGGCATTGTGTCCAGCTGTGCCACGTCCTGATCATGGTTCCAGTAGGTGCTGGGTCCAGCTGTGCCACTGCCTGATTTTGGTTCCAGCAGGTACTGGATACAGCTGTGCTCCTCTATGACTGTGGTTCCAGCGGGCACAGGGTCCACCTGTACCATTGCCTGATTGTGGTTCCAGCGGCCCCTGGGTCCAGCTGTGCCCATGCCTGATTGTGGTTCCAGCGGGCACTGTTTCCAACTGTACCACTGCCTGATTTTAGTTCCAACAGGCACTGGGTCCAGCTGTCCCACAGCCTTATCATGGTTCCAGAAGGAATTGGTTCCATCTATGCCACTGCCTGATTGTGGCTCCGGCAGGTGTTGGGTCCAGCTGTGCCACTGCCTTATTGTGGTTCCTGCAGGTGTTGTGTCCAGCTGTGCCGTTGCCTGATTGTGGTTCCAGCAGCCACTGGGTCCAGCGGTGCCGCCTCCTGATTGTGGTTCCTGCAGGTGTTGGGTCCAGCTGTGCTGCTGCCAGATTGTGTTTCCAGTGGGCAGCAGGTCCAGCTGTGCCAGGGCCTGTTTTTGTCTCCTGCAGCATTGTGTCCACTTCTGCCACATCCTGATCGTGGTTCCAGCATGTGCCTGGTCCAGCTGTGCCACTGATGGATTGTGGTTCCAGCTGCTACCGTTTACAGCTGTGCTACTGCCTGATTGCGGTTCCAACAGGCACAGGGTCCAGCTGTTGCACTGCCTGATTGTGCTTCCAGCGGCCACTGAGTCCAGCTGTGCCCATGCCTGATTGTGGTTCCAGCGAGCACTGGGTCCATCTGTACCTTTGCTTGATTGTGGTTCCAGCGGGCACTGGTTCCAGCTATCCTACAGCCTTATCGTGGTTCCAGAAGGCTTTGGTTCCATCTGTGCCACTGCTTTATCATGGTTCCAGCAGGTACTGGAATCAACTGTGCCACTTCCTGATGGTGGTTTCAGCAGGCGCCTAGTCCAGTTGGGCCACTGCATGAATGTGGTTCCAGCAGTTACCGGGTCCAGTTGTGCCACTGGCTGTTTGTGGTTCCAGTGGGCACTGGGTCCACCTGTACTACTGACTGATTGTGGTTCCTTTGGACATCAGGTACAGCTGTGCCACAGACTGATCATGGTTCAAGTAGGCACGGTGTCCAGCTGTGCTGTTGCCTGATTGTGGTACAAGCAGGCACTGGATCCAACTGTGCTGCTGCCAGATTGTGGATCCAGCATCTGTTGGATGCACTTGTGACATTGCCTGATTGTGGTTCCAGCGAGCGCTGGGTCCAGCTGTGCCACTGCTTGATTGTGGTTCCAGTATTCACCAGGTTGAGCTGTGCTGCTACCTGATTATGGTTCCAACGGGCACTGGGTCCAGTTGTGCTCCAGCCTGATTGTGGTTCCAGCAGGCACTGGGTCCAGTTGTGCCCCTGCTTGAATGTGGTTCCTGAAGTTACTGGGTCCATTTGTGCCACTGGCTGATCGTAGTTCCAGCGGGCAATGGGTCCAACTGTACTACTGCTTGCTTGTGGTTCCATCAGGCACCGGGTCCAGCTGTGCCACAGCCTGATCATGGTTCAAGCAGGCACCGGGTCCACCTGTACCATTGCCTGATTGTGGTTCCATTTGGCACTGGGTCCAGTTGTGCCATTGCCTGATTGTGTTTCCATCGGGCACCGGGTCTCTCTGTGCTCCTGCCTGATTGTGGTTCTAACAGGCACCGGGTCCAGCTATGCCACTGGCTGATTGTGGTTCCAGCGGACACTGGGTCCAGCTGTGCCACTGCCTGTTTGTGGTTCCATCGGGCACCAGGTCCAGTTTTGCGTCTGCCTGATTAAGGTTCCAGCAGGTGCTGGGTCCAGTCCTGCCACTGCCTGACCGTGGTTCAAGCAGGCACTGGGTCCAGCTGTGCCACTGCCTTATTGTGGCTCCAGTGGGTGCCGGGTCCAGTTTTGCAACTGCCTGACTGTGGTTCCATTGGCTGATGGGTTCAGCTATGCCATGGCCTGAACATGGATTCGGCAGGTGCTGGGTCCAGCTGTGCCACTGCCTGAATGTGTCTCCAGTGGCCACTGAATCCAGCTGTGCTGTTTCCTGATTGTGGTTCCAGCAGCTGTTGGATCCAGTTGTGCCTCTGCCTGATTGTGGTTCCAGTGAATGCTTGGTCCAGCTGTGACACTGTTGATTGTGGTTCCAGCGGTCGAGCTGTGCCACTGCCGGATTTTGGTTCCTGCAGCAGTGTCCAGCTGTGCCACTTCCTGATCGTGGTTCCAGCATGTGCCCGGTCCAGCTGTGCCACTGCCTGATTGTGGTTCCAGCAGGCACTGGTTCCAGCTGTGCCACTGCCTGATTGTGGTTCCTGCAGGTGTTGGGTCCGGCTGTGCCACTGCCTGATTGTGTTTCCAGTGGGCACCGGGTCCAGCTGTGCCATTGCCTGATACTATTTCCTGCAGGCATTGTGTCCAGCTGTGCCACTTCCTGATCATGGTTCCAGTAGGTACTGGATACAGCTGTGCTACTCTCTGACTGTGGTTCCAGCGAGCACATGGTCCAGCTGTACCACTGCCTGACTGTGGTTCCAGTGGCCCCTGGGTCCAGCTATGCCCATGCCTGATTGTGGTTCCAGAGGGCACTGGGTCCAACTGTACCACTGCGTGATTGTGGTTCCAGCAGGCACTGGGTCCAGTGGTAACACAACCTTATCATGGTTCTAGAAGGCGTTGGTTCCATCTATGCCACTGCCTGATTGTGGTTCCAGCAGGTCCTGGGTCCTTCTGTGCTGCTGCCAGATTGTGTATCCAGTGGGCAGCGGGTCCAGCTGTGCCAGGGCTTGGTTTTGTTTCCTGCAGCATTGTGTCCATCTCTGCCACATCCTGATCATGGTTCCAGCATGTGCCCGGTCCAGCTGTGTCACTGATTGATTGTGGTTCCAACCGGTACCGTGTACAGCTGTGCTACTGCCTGATTGTTGTTCCAGTGGGCACTGGGTCCAGCTGTAGCACTGCCTGGTTGTACTTCCAGCGGCCACTGAGTCCAGCTGTGCCCATGCCTGATTATGGTTCCAGTGGGCACTGGGTCCATCTGTGCCATTGCCTGATTGTGGTTCCAGTGGGCACTGGGTCCATCTGTGCCATTGCCTGATTGTGGTTCCAGCGGGCACTGGTTCCAGCTGTCCCACAGCCTTTCTGTGGTTCCAGAAGGCTTTGGTTCCATCTGTGCCACTAATTGATCGTGGTTCCAGCAGGCACCTAGTCCAGTTGAGCCCCTGCATGAATGTGGTTCCAGCAGTTACCGGGTCCAGTTCTGCCACTGGCTGATTGTGGTTCCAGCGGGCACCGGGTCCACCTGTACTACTGCCTGATTGTGGTTCCTTTGGGCATTGGGTACAGCTGTGCCACAGACTGATTGTGGTTCAAGCAGGCACCATGTCCAGCTGTGCTGTTGCCTAATTGTGGTTCAAGCAGGCACTGGATCCAAATGTGCTGCTGCAAGATTGTGGATCCAGCATCTGTTGGATGCACTTGTGATGTTGCCTGATTGTGGTTCCAGTGAGCGCTGGGTCCAGCTGTGCCACTGCTTGATTGTGGCTCCAGTGTTCACCAGGTTGAGCTGTGCCGCTGCCTGATTGTGGTTCCAACGGGCACTGGGTCCAGTTATGCTCCAGCCTGATTGTGGTTCCAGAGGCCACTGGTCCAGCTGTTCCACTGCCTGATTGTGGTTCCTGCAGGTGTTGGGTCCAGCTGTGCCACTGCCTGATTGTGGTTCCAGTGGGCGCTGTGTCCAGCTGTGCAACTGCCTGATTGTGGTTCCAGCAGGCACTGGGTCCAGTTGAGCCCCTGCATGAATGTGGTTCCTGAATTTATTGGGTCCAGTTGTGCCACTGGCTGACTCTGGTTCCAGCGGGCACTGGGTCCACCTGTACCATTGCCTGATTGTGGTTCCAGCGGGCACTGGGTCCAGCTGTGCCATTGCCTGATTGTGTTTCCAGCGGGCACCTGGTCTCGCTGTGCTCCTGCCTGATTGTGGTTCTAACAGGCACTGGGTCCAGCTGTGCCGCTGGCTGATTGTGGTTCCAGCGGGCACTGGGTCCAGCTGTGCCACTGCCTGTTTGTGGTTCCATCGGGCACCGGGTCCAGTTTTGCGACTGCCTGACTGAGGTTCCAGCAGGTGCTGGGTCCAGTCCTGCCACTGCCTGACCATGGTTCAAGCAGGCACCAGGTCCAGCTGTGCTGCTGCCTTATTGTGGTTCCAGGAGGTGCTAGATCCTACTGTGGCACAGCCTGATTTTGGTTCCCGCAGGTGCTGGAACCAGTTGTGCCGCTGCCTTAATGTTGCTCCAGTGGGTGCTGGGGCCAGTTTTGCGCCTGCCTGACTGTGGTTCCATCAGCTGAATGTTCCAACTGTGCCATGGCCTGAACATGGTTCCGGCTGGTGCTGTGTCTAGCTGTGCCGCTGCCTGATTGTGGTTCCAAAGGCCACTGGGTCCAGCTGTGCCACTTCCTGATTGTGGTTCCTGCAGGTGTTGGGTCCAGCTGTGCCACTGCCTGATTGTGGTTCCAGCGGGTGCTGTGTCCAGCTGTGCCACAGCCTCATCATGGTTCCAGCAGTTGTTGTTTCCACCTGTGCCACTGCCTGATCGTGGTTCCAGCAGGCACTGGGTCCAGTTGTGCCACTGCATGATTGTGGTTCCAGCGGGCACTGGGTCCAGCTGTACTGCTGCCTGATTGTGGTTCCAGCAGCGTTCGGGACTAGCTGTGCTCCTGCCTGATTGTGGTTCAAGCAGGCACCGGGTCCAGCTGTGTCACTACCTGATTGTGGTTCCAGCGGGCACTATGTCCAGCTGTCCCACTGCCTGATTTTAGTTCCATCGGGCACTGGGTCCAGTTTTGCGACTGCCTGACTGTGGTTCCAGCGGGTGCTAGTTCCAGTCTTGTCACTGCCTGACTGTGGTTCAAGCAGGCACCAGGTCCAGCTGTGCTGCTGCCTGAGTGTTATTCCAGGATGTGTTAGATCCTGCTGTGCCACAGCCTGATTGTGGTTCCAGCAGGTGCTGGAACCAATTGTTCTACTGCCACATTGTGGTTCCAGCAGGTGCTGGAACAAGTTGTGCTGCTGCCTTATTGTGGCTGCCGCATGTGCCTGGTCCTCTTTTGTGGCTGCCTGACCGTAGTTCCAGCAGACACTGGGTCCAGCTGTGCCATGCCCTGAACATGGTTCTGGCAGGCGCTGGGTCCAGCTGTGCCACTGCCTGATTGTGGTTCCAGCAGCTGTTGGATCCAGCTGTGCCGTTGCCAGATTGTTGTTCCAGTGGGCACTGGGTCCAACTGTGCCATAGCCTGATCTTGTTTCCTGCAGCATTGTGCCCATCTCTGCCACTTCCTGATCGTGGTTCCAGCATGTGCCCAGTCCAGCTGTGCCACTGCCTGATTGTGGTTCCAGCAGGTACCGGGTACAGCTGTGCTACTGCCTGTTTGTGGTTCCAGTGGCCACTGGGTCCAGCTGTGCCACTGCCTGATTGTGGTTCCAGTGGGCACTGGGTCTAGCTGTTCCATTGCCTGATCGTGGTTCCAGCAGGCAATGGGTCCACTGGTACTACTGCCTTATTGTGATTCCATCGGGCACCAGGTTCAGCTGTGCCACAGCCTGATCGTGGTTCAAGCAGGCACCAGGTCCAGCTGCGCCGCTGCTTGATTGTGGTTCCGGCAGCCACTGGATCCAACTATGCCACTGCCAGATTGTGGTTCCAGCAGGTGCTGGATCCAGCTGTGCCACAGCCTGATTGTGATTCCAGCAGGTGCTGGATCCAGCTGTGCCGCTACCTGATCGTGGTTCCAGCATGTGCCCAGTCTGGCTGTGCCACTGCCTGAATGTGGTTCCAGCAGGTACCAGGTCCAGCTGTGTCTCTGCCTGATTGTGGTTCCAGCGGACACTGGGTCCATCAGTGCTGCTGCCAGATTGTGGTTCCAGTGTGCACCTGGTCCAGCTGTGCCAAGGTCTGATCTTGCTGATCTTGTTTGCTGCAGCATTGTGTCCATCTCTGTCACTGCCTGATTGTGGTTCCAGCAGGTACTGGGTACAGCTGTGCTACTGCCTGATTGTGGTTCCAACGGCCCCTAGGTCCAGCTGTGCCCATGCCTGATTGTGGTTCCAGTGGGCAACACGTCCAAATGTACCACTGCCTGATTGTGGTTCTAGCGGGCACTGAGTCCAGCTGTGCCACTGCTTGATTGTGATTCCAGCGGGCACTGGTTCCAGCTGTGCCATATCCTTATTGTGGTTCCAGCAGGCATTGGTTCCATCTGTGTCATTTCCTGGTCGTAGTTCCAGCAGGCAATTGGGCCAGTTGTGCCACTGCATGAATGTGGTTTCAGCAGTTACCGGGTCCAGTTGTGCCACTGGCTGATTGTGGTTCCAGCGGGCAATGGGTCCACCTGTACTATGCCTGATTGTGGTTCCAGGAGCCACCAGGTTTAACTGTACTCCTGACTGATTGTGGTTCAAGCGGGCACGGGGTCCAAATGTACCACTGCCTGATTGTGGTTCCTTCAGGCACTGGGTCCAGCTGTGCCACAGCCTGGTTGTGGTTCAAGCAGGCACAGGGTCCATTTGTGCCACTGCCAGATTGTGGTTCCAGCAGCTGTTGGATCCAGTTGTGACATTGCCTAATTGTGGTTCTAGCGGGCACCAGGTCGAGCTGTGCCGCTGCCTGATTTTGGTTCCAACAGGCACCGGGTCCAGTTTTGCTACAGCCTGATTGTGGTTCCAGCGGGCAACAGGTCCAGCTGTACCCATGCCAGATTGTGGTTCCAGCGGGCACTGGGTCCAGCCGTGCTGCTGCCTGATTGTGGTTCCTGCAGGTGTTGGGTCCAGTTGTGCCGCTGCCTGATTGTGGTTCCAGCAGGTGCTGTGTCCAGTTGTGCCACAGCCTGATTGTGGTTCCAGCAGGAACTGGGTCCAGTTGAGCCACTGCATGAATCTGGTTCCTGAAGATACCAGGTCCACTGGCTGATTGTGGTTCCAGCGGGCACTGGGTCCACCTGTACTACTGCCTGATTGTGGTTCCAGCAGCCACCGGGTCTAGCTGTGCTCCTGCCTGATTGTGTTTCCAGCAGGCACCGGGTCTAGCTGTGCCACTGCCTGATTGTGGTTCCAGCGGGCTCTAGGTCCAGCTGTACCACTGCCTGATTTTGGTTCCATCGGGCACTGGTTCCAGTTTTGCGACTGCCTCTCTGTTGTTCCAGCGGGTGCTGGGTCTAGTCTCGCCACTGCCTGACTGTGGTTCAAGCAGGCACCAGGTCCAGCTGTGCCACTGTCTCAGTGTTGTTCCAAATTGTGCTAGATCCTGCTGTGCCACAGCCTGATTGTGGTTTCAGCAGGTACTGGAACCAGTTGAGCCACTGCCACATATTGGTTCCAGCAGGTGCTGGAACCAGTTGTGCTGCTGCCTTATTGTGGCTGCAGCGTGTGCCGGGTTCTGTTTTGTGACTGCCTGACCGTAGTTCCAGCAGGCACTGGATCCAGCTGTGCCATGGCCTGAACATGGTTCCGGCAGGTGCTGGGTCCAGCTGTGCTGCTGCCTGATAGTGTTTGCAGCGGCCATTGGATCCAGCTGTGCAGCTGCCTGATCGTGGTTCCAGCAGGCACTGGGTCCACTGGTACTACTGCCTGATTGTGGTTCCAGCAGGAACTGGGACCAGCTGCACCATCGCCCAATTGTAGTTCGATTGGGCACTGGGTCCAGTTTTGCCACTGCCTGACTGTGGTTCCAGTGGGAGCTGGGTCCAGCTGAGCGAGTGCCTGATTGAGTTCCAGCGGCCACCAGGTCCAGCTTTGCCGCTGCCTGATTGTTGTTCCAGTGGCCACCGGGTCCAGCTGTGCTGCTGCCTGATTGTGGTTCCAGGAGGTGCTAGATCCTGATGTGCCGCAGCCTGATTGTGTTCCAGCAGGTGCTAGATCCAGTTGTGCTGCTGCCTTATTGTGGCTCCAGCGCTTGCCCGGAACAGTTTTGCGGCTGCCAGACCGTGGTTCCAGCGGGCACTGGGTCCAGCTGTGCCATGGCCTGAAGATGGTACCAGCAGGCACTTCATCCAGCTGTGCCACTTCCTGATCATAGTTCCAGCAGGCACTTGGTCCAGTTGTGCCACTGCTTAAATGTGGTTCCAGCAGTTACCGGGTCCGGATGTGCCACTGGCTGATTGTGGTTCCAGCTGGCACTGGGTTCAACTCTACTACTGCTTGACTGTTGTACCATCGGGCACCGGGTCCAGCTGTGCCACAGACTGATCGTGGTTCAAGCAGGACCAGGTCCAGCTGTGCCGCTGCCTGATTGTGGTTCCAACGGGCACTGGGTCCAGTTGTGGTACAGCCTGATTGTGGTTCCAGCGGGCACCGGGTCCATCTGTGCCCATGCCTGGTTGTAGTTCCAGAGGCCAATGTGTCCAGCTGTGCCACTGCCTGTTTGTGGTTACTGCAGGTGTTGGGTCCAGCTGTGCCGCTGCCTGGTTGTGGTTCCAGCGGGTGCTGCGTCCAGCTGTGCCACTGCATCAATGTGGTTCCAGAAGTTACCGGGTCCAGTTGTGCCACTAGCTGATTTTGGTTCAAGCGAGCACTGGGTCCACCTGTACTACTGCCTGATTGTTGTTCCACCGGCCACCGGGTCTAGCTGTGCCACTGCCTGATTGTGGTTCCAACGGACACTGGATCCAGTTGTGCTACAGCCTGATTGTGCTTACAGTGGGAATGGGTTCCAGCTGTGCCCATGCCTGATTATGGTTCAAGCCGGCACTGGGTCCAGCCGTGCCACTGCCTGATTGTGGTTCCAGAGGCCACTGGGTCCAGCTGTGCCGCTGCCTGATTGTGGTTCCAGGAGGTGCTAGATCCTGCTATGCCACAGCCTGATTGTGGTTCCAGCAGGTGATAGATCCAGTTGTGCCGCTGCCTTGTTGTGGCTCCAGCGGGTGCCAGGAACAGTTTTGCAACTGCCAGACCGTGGTTCCTGCGGGCACTGGGTCCAGCTGTGCCATGCCCTGAACATGGTTCCAGCAGGCACTGCATCCAGCTGTGCCACTTCCTGATCATAGTTCCAGCAGGCACCTGGTCCAGTTGTGCCACTGCATGAATATGGTTCCAGCAGTTACCGAGTCCAGTTGAGCCACTGGCTGATTGTGGTTCCAGCTGGCACTGTGTCCAACTCTACTACTGCCTGATTGCTGTTCTATTGGGCACCAGGTCCAGCTGTGCCACAGCCTGATTGTGGTTCCAATGGGCACCGGGTCCAGTTGTGCTAAGCCTGATTGTGGTTCCAGCGGGCACTGGGTCCAGCTGTGCCCATGCCTGATTGTGGTTACTGGAGGTGTTGGGTCCAGCTGTGCCACTGCCTGGTTGTGGTTCCAGCAGGTGCTGTGTCCAGCTGTGCCACAGCCTTATCATGGTTCCAGCAGGCATTGTTTCCAAATGTGCCACTGCCTGATTGTGATTCTAGCAGGCACTGGGTCCAGCTGTGCCACTTCCTGATCATGGTTCCAGCAGGCACCTGTTCCAGTTGTGCCACTGCATCAATGTGGTTCTAGAAGTTAGCCTGTCCAGTTGTGCCACTAGCTGATTGTGGTTCAAGCGAGCACTGGGTCCACCTGTACTACTGCCTGATTGTTGTTCCACCGGCCACCGGGTCTAGCTGTGCCACTGCCTGATTGTGGTTCCAATGGGCACTGGGTCCAGTTGTGCTACAGCCTGATTGTGGTTACAGCTGGCACAGGGTCCAGCTGTGCCCATGCTTGATTATGGTTTGAGCGGGCACTGGGTCTAACCGTGCCACAGCCTGATTGTGTTTCCAGCGGCCACTGGATCCAGCTGTGCTGCTGCCAAATTGTGGTTCCAGCAGCTGCTGGATCCAGTTGTGACGTTGCCAGATTGTGGTTCCAGCCACAGCTGGATCCAGCTGTGGCAATGCTTGATTTGGTTCCAGCAGGCACCAGGTCGAGCTGTGCTGCTGCCTGACTATGGTTCCAACGGCACTGGATCCAGTTGTGCTATGGCCTGATTGTGGTTTCAGCAGGCACCGGGTCCAGCTGTGCCCATGCCTGATTGTGGTCCCAGAGGGCACTGGTCTAGCCGTGCCACTGCCTGATTATGGTTCCTGCAGGTGTTGGGTCCAGCTGTGTGGCTGCCTGATTGTGGTTCCAGCAGGCACTGGATCCAGCTGTGCCACAGGCTTATTGTGTTTCTGGCAGGCATTGATTCCACCTGTCCTACTGCCTGATTGTGGTTCCATCGGGCACTGGGTCCAGATGTGCCACAGACTGATCATGGTTCAAGCAGGCACTGGGTCCAGTTGTGCCACTGCCTTATTGTGGTTCCAGCCGGCGCTGGGTCCAGCTATGCCACAGCCTTATCGTGGTTCCAGCAAGCATTGGTTTCATCTTTGCCACTGCCTGATCATAGTTGCAGCAGGCACTGGGACCAGCTGTGCCACTTCCTAATCGTGGTTTCAGAAGGTGTCTGGTCCAGTTGTGCCACTGCATGAATGTAGTTCCAGCAGTTACCGGGTCCAGTTGTGCCACTGGCTGATTGTGGTTCCAGCTGGCACTGGGTCCAACTCTACTACTGCCTGATTGTGGTTTCATCGGGCACTGGGTCCAGCTGTGCCAGACTGATCGTGGTTCAAGCAGGCACCGTGTCCAGCTGTGCCGCTGCCTGATTGTGGTTCCAACGGGCACTGGGTCCAGTTGTGCTACAGCCTGATTGTGGTTCCAGCGGGTGCTGCGTTCAGCTGTGCCACAGCCTTATCGTGGTTCAAGCAGGCATGTGTCCAGCTGTGCCACTGCCTGATTGTGTTTCCAGCAGGAACTGGGTCCAGCTGTGCCACTTTCTGATCATGGTTCCGGCAGGCACCTGGTCCAGTTGTGCCACTGTATGAATGTGGTTCCAGAAGTTACCAGGTCCAGTTGTGCCATTGGCTGATTGTGGCTCAAGCGGGCACTGAGTCCAACTCTACTACTGCCTGATTGTTGGTCCACTGGCCACCAGGTCTAGCTGTGCCACTGCCTGATTGTGCTTCCAACGGGCACCAGGTCCAGTTGTGCTACAGCCTGATTGTTGTTCCAGCGGGCACCGGGTCCAACTGTGCCCGTGCCTGATTGTGGTTCCAGAGGCCACTGGGTCCAGCTGTGCCACTGCCTGATTGTGGTTCCTGCGGGTGCTGCGTCCAGCTGTGCCACAGCCTTATTGTGATTCCAGCAGGTGTTGTTTCCAAATGTGCCACTGCCTGATCGTGGTTCCAGCAGGCACTGGGGCCAGTTGTTCCACTGCATGAATGTGGTTCCAGAAGTTACAAAGTCCAGTTGTACCACTGGCTGATTGTGGTTCCAGCCAGCACTGGGTCAACCTGTACTACTGACTGATTGTGGTTCCAGCGGCCACGGGGTCTAGCTGTGCCACTGCCAGATTGTGGTCCCAGCAGCTGCTGCATCCAGTTGTGATGTTGCCAGATTGTGGTTCCAGCGAGGCCTGGGTCCTGCTTTGGCAATGCTTGATTTGGTTCCAGTGGGCACCAGGTCAAGCTGTGCCGCTGCCTGACTGTGGTTCCAACAGGCACCAGGTCCAGCTGTGCCCATGCCTGATTGAGGCACTGGTCTAGCCGTGCCACTGCCTGATTGTGGTTCCAGTGGCCACTGGGTCCAGCTGTGCCATGGCCTGAACTTGGTTCCAGCAGGCACTGCATCCAGCTGTGCCACTTCCTGATCATGATTCCAGCAGGCACCTGGTCGAGTTGTGCCACTGCATGAATGTGGTTCCAGAGGTTACCGGGTCCAGCTGTGCCACTGCCTGATTGTGGTTCCAGCAGGCACTGGGTCCAGCTCTGCCACTTCCTGATCATGATTCCAGCAGGTATCGGGTCCAGTTTAGCCATTGCCTGATTGTGGTTCCAGCGGCCACCAGCTACAGCTGTGCCACTGCCTGATTGTTGTTCCAGCAGCCACCCGGTCCAGCTGTGCCACCGCCTGATTGTGGTTCCAGGAGGTGCTGGATCCTGCTGCGCCGCAGCCTGATTGTGGTTCCAGCACGTGCTAGATCCAGTTGTGCCGCTGCCATATTGTTGCTCCAGCGGGTGCCGGGAACAGTTTTGCAACTGCCACACCGTGGTTCCTGCGGGCACTGGGTCCAGCCGTGCCATGGCCTGAACATGGTTCCTGCAGACACTGGGACTAGATGTGCCGCTGCCTGATTGTGTTTCAAGTGGCCAATGGAAACAGATGTGCCGCTGCCTGATCCAGCAGCTGTTGCATCCAGTTGTGCCACTGCCTGATTGTGGTTCCCGCGAGTGCTGGGACAGCAGTGCCACTGTTTGATTGTGGTTCCAGCGGGCACTGGGTCCAGCTCTGCCACTTCCTGATCATGATTCCAGCAGGCATCGGGTCCAGCTGTGCTATTGCCTGATTGAGTTCCCGCGGCCACCAGGTCCAGCTGTGGTGCTGCCTGATTGTGGTTCCCGCGAGTGCTGGGACCAGCTGTGCCACTGTTTGATTGTGGTACCAGCGGGCAGCGTGTCCAGCTGTGCCCCTACCTGATTGTGGTTCCAGCAGGCACTGGGTCCAGTTCTGCCACTTCCTGATCATGATTCCAGCAGGCACTGGGTCCAGCTGTGCCATTGCCTGATTGTGGTTCCAGCGGCCACCAGGTCCAGCTGTGCCGCTGCCTGATTGTTGTTCCAAAGGCCACTGGGTCCAGCTGTGCTGCTGCCTGATTGTGGTTCCAGGAGGTGCTAGATCCTGCTGTGCTGCTGCCTTATTGTGGCTCCAGCGGGTGCTGGGAACAGTTTTGCGACTGCCAGACCGTGGCTCCAGCGGGCACTGGGTCCAGCTGTGCCATGGCCTGAACATGGTTCCAGCAGGCACTGCATCCAGCTGTGCCACGTCCTGATCATGGTTCGAGCAGGCACCTGGTCCAGTTGTGCCACTGCATGAATGTGGTTCCAGAAGTTACCGGGTCCAGTTGTGCCACTGCCTGATTGTGGTTCCAGTGGGCCCTGGGTCCGAATGTACTACTGCCTGATTGTCGTTCCAGCAGGCACTGGAACCAGCTATACCACTGCCTGTTTGTGGTTCTATCGGGCACTGGGTCCAGCTGTGCCGCTGCCTGATTGTGGTTCCAATGGGCATTGGGACCAGCTGTGCCACTGCCTGATTGTGGTTCCATCGGGCACTGGTTCCAGCTGAGCCGCTGCCTGATTGTGGTTCCAGGAGGTGCTGGATCCTGCTGCGCCGCAGCCTGATTGTGGTTCCAGCACGTGCTAGATCCAGTTGTGCCGCTGCCATATTGTTGCTCCAGCGGGTGCCGGGAACAGTTTTGCGACTGCCACACCGTGGTTCCTGCGAGCACTGGGTCCAGCCGTGCCATGGCCTGAACATGGTTCCTGCAGACACTGGGACTAGATGTGCCGCTGCCTGATTGTGGATCCAGCAGCTGTTGAATCCAGTTGTGCCACTGCCTGATTGTGGTTCCCGCGAGTGCTGGGACAGCAGTGCCACTGTTTGATTGTGGTTCCAGCGGGCACTGGGTCCAGCTCTGCCACTTCCTGATCATGATTCCAGCAGGCATCGGGTCCAGCTGTGCCATTGCCTGATTGAGTTCCCGCGGCCACCAGGTCCAGCTGTGCCGCTGCCTGATTGTGGTTCCCGCGAGTGCTGGGACCAGCTGTGCCACTGTTTGATTGTGGTTCCAGCGGGCAGCGTGTCCAGCTGTGCCCCTACCTGATTGTGGTTCCAGCAGGCACTGGGTCCAGTTCTGCCACTTCCTGATCATGATTCCAGCAGGCACTGGGTCCAGCTGTGCCATTGCCTGATTGTGGTTCCAGCGGCCACCAGGTCCAGCTGTGCCGCTGCCTGATTGCTGTTCCAAAGGCCACTGGGTCCAGCTGTGCTGCTGCCTGATTGTGGTTCCAGGAGGTGCTAGATCCTGCTGTGCTGCAGCCAGATTGTGGTTCCAAAAAGTGCTAGATCCAGTTGTGCTGCTGCCTTATTGTGGCTCCAGCGGGCACTGGGTCCAGCTGTGCCATGGCCTGAACATGGATCCAGCAGGCACTGCATCCAGCTGTGCCACGTCCTGATCATGGTTCGAGCAGGCACCTGGTCCAGTTGTGCCACTGCATGAATGTGGTTCCAGAAGTTACCGGGTCCAGTTGTGCCACTGCCTGATTGTAGTTCCAGTGGGCCCTGGGTCCGAATGTACTACTGCCTGATTGTCGTTCCAGCAGGCACTGGAACCAGCTGTACCACTGCCTGATTGTTGTTCCAGCAGGCATTGTGTCCAGCTGTGCCCATGTCTGATTGTGATTCCAGCAGCCACTGGGTCCAGCTGTGCCCCTGCCTGATTGTGGTTGCTGCAGGTGTTGGGTCCAGCTGTGCCACTCCCTTATCGTGGTTCCAACAGGCATTGTTTCCACCTGTGCCACTGCCTGATCGTGGTTCCAGCGGGCACTGCATCGAGCTCTGCCACTTCCTGATCATGGTTCCAGCAGTCACCTGGTCCAGTTGTGCCACTGCATGAATGTATTTGCAGAAGTTACTGGGTCCAGTTGTGCCACTGGCTGATTGAGGTTCCAGTGGGCCCTGGGTCCAACTGCCTGATTGTGTTCCATCGGGCACTGGGTCCAGCTGTGCCGCTGCCTGATTGTGGTTCCAGCGGGAACAGGGTTCAACTGTACTACTGCCTGATTGTGGTTCCATCGGGCACTGGGTCCAGTTGTGCCGCTGCCTGATTGTGGTTCCAGTGGCCACTCGGTCCAGCTGTGCCACTGCCTGATGGTGGTTCCAGCGGGCACTGTGTGCAGCTGTGCCACAGCCTTATTGTGGTTCTGGCAGACATGGGGTCCAGTTGTGCCGCTGCCTTATTGTGGTTCCAACGGGTGCTGTGACCAGTTTTGCATTTGCCTGACTGTGGTTCCAGCGGCCAATGGATCCAGCTGCACCGCAGACTGATTGTGATTCCAGCAGGTGCTGGATCCAGCTGTGCCGCTACCTGATTGTGGCTGCCACGGGTGCTGGGTCCAGTTTTGCCACTTAATGAATGTGGTTCCAGCATGTGCTGGGTCCAGATGTGCCACGGCCAGACCATGGTTCCAGCAGATGCTGGATCCAGCTGTGCCGCAGCCTGATTGTGGTTCCAGCAGCCACGGGATCCAGCTGTGCCACTGCTTGATTGTGGTTCCAGCGGGCACCAGGTAGAGCTGTGGCACCTCCTGACTGTGGTTCCAACGGGCATGGGGTCCAGTTGTGCTTCAGCCTGATTGTGGTTCCAGCGAGCACCGGGTCCAGCTGTGCCAATGCCTGATTGTGTTTCCAGCAGGAAATGGGTCCAGCTGTGAATCTGCCTGTTTGTGGTTCCAGCAGCCACTGGGTCCAGCTGTGCCGCTCCCTGATTGTGGTTCCAGTGGGCACCAGGTCCACTGTGCCATGGCCTGATCTTGTTTCCTGCAGCATTGTGTCCAGCTGTGCCACTTCCTGATCATGGATCCAGCATGCACCCGGTCCAGCTGTGCTACTGCCTTATCGTGGTTCCGGCAGGCATTGTTTTCACCTGTGCCACTGCCTGATCGTGGTTCCAGCAGGCACTGCATCCAAGCTGTGCCAATTCCTGATCATGGTTCCAGCAGGCACCTTGTCCAGTTGTACCACTGCATGAATATGGTTGCAGAAGTTACCGGGTCCAGTTGTGCCACTGGCTGATTGTGGGTTCCAGTGTGCTCAGGGTCCAACTGTACTACTGCCTGATTGTTGTTCCATCGGGCACCGGGTGCAGCTGTGCCGCTGGCTGATTGTGATTCCAGCAGGAACTGGGACCAGCTGTACCACCACCTGATTGTGTTTCCATCGGGCACCGGGTCCAGAATTGCCACTGCCTGACTGTGGTTCCAGCAGGCGCTGGGTCCCAGCTGAGCCACTGCCTGCTCATGGTTCCAGCAGGCACTGGGTCCAGCTCTGCCACTTCCTGATCATGATTCCAGCAGGCATTGGGTCCAGCTGTGCCGTTGCCTGATTGAGTTCCAGCGGCCACCAGGTCCAGCTGTGCCGCTGCCTGATTGTTGTTCCAGCGGCCACCGGGTCCAGCTGTTCCACTGCCTGATTGTGGTTCCAGGAGGTGCTAGATCCTGCTGTGCCACAGCCTGATTGTGGTTCCAGCAGGTGATAGATCCAGTTGTGCCACTGCCATGTTGTGGCTCCAGCGGGTGTCAGGAACAGTTTTGTGACTGCCAGACCGTGGTTCCTGCAGGCACTGGGTCCAGCTGTGCCATGGCCTGAACATGGTTCCAGCAGGCACTGCATCCAGCTGTGCCACTTCCTGATCATGGTTCCAGCAGGCACCTGGTCCAGTTGTGCGACTGCATGAATGTGGTTCCAGCAGTTACCGGGTCCAATTGTGCCACTGGCTGATTGTGGTTCCAGCTGATACTGTGTCCAACTCTACTACTGCCTGATTGTTGTTCCATCGGGCACCGCGTCCAGCGGTGCCGCTGCCTGATTGTGGTTACTGCAGGTGTTGGGTCCAGCTGTGCCACTGCCTGGTTGTGTTTCCAGCGGATGCTGTGTCCAGCTGTGCCACAGCCTTATCGTGGTTCCAGCAGGCATTGTTTCCAAATGTGCCAATGCTTGATTTTGATTCCAGCAGGCACTGGGTCCAGCTGTGCCACTTCCTGATCATGGTGCCAGTTGGCACCGGGTCCAGTTGTGCCACTGCATGAATGTGGTTCCAGAAGGTTGCCGGTCCAGTTGTGCCACTGGCTGATTGTGGTTCAAGCGAGCACTGGGTCCATCTGTACTCCTGCCTGATTGTTGTTCCACCAGCCACTGGGGCTAGCTGTGCCACTGCCTGATTGTGGTTCCAGCGGGCACTGGGTCCAGCTGTGCCACAGCCTGATCGTGGTTCAAGCAGGCACCGGGTCCAATTGTGCCGCTGCCTTATTGTGGTTCCAGCGGGTGCTGTGACAAGTTTGGCGTCTGCCTGACCACGGTTCCAGTGGCCACTGGATCCAGCTGCACCACAGCCTGATTGTGATTCCAGCAGGTGCTGGGTCCAGCTGTGCCGCAACCTGATTGTGGCTGCCACGGGCACTGGGTCCAGTTTTGCCACTGCATGAAAGGTGTTCCAGCGGGTGCGGGGTCCAGCTGTGCCATGGCCTGACCATGGTTCCAGCAGGTGCTGGATCTAGCTGTGCCACAGCTTTATTGTGGTTCCAGCGGCCACTGGATCTACTGTGCTACTGCTTGATTGTGGTTCCAGCGGGCACCAGGTTGAGCTGTGGCGCTGCATGATTGTGGTTCCAATGGGCACGGGGTCCAATTGTGCTTCAGCCTGATTGTGGTTCCAGTGAGCATTGGGTCCAGCTGTGCCACTGCCTGATTGTGTTTCCAGTGGGAACTGGGTCCAGCTGCGAAGCTCCCTGATTGTGGTTCCAGCGGCTATTGGGTCCAGCTGTGCCACTGCCTGATTGTGGTTCCTACAGGTGTTGGGTCCAGCTGTGCCGCTGCCTGATTGTGGTTCCAGTGGGCACCGTTTCCACTGTGCCATGGCCTGATCTTGTTTCCTGCAGCATTGTGTCCAGCTGTGCCACTGCCTGATTGTGGTTCCTTCAGGTACTGGGTACAGCAGTGCTACTGCCTTATCGTGGTTCCGGCAGGCATTGTTTCCACCTGTGCCACTGCCTGATCATGGTTCCAGCAGGCACTGCATCCAGCTGTGCCACTTCCTGATCACGGTTCCAGCAGGCACCTGGTGCAGTTGTGCCACTGGCTGATTGTGGTTCCAGTGGGCCCTGGGTCCAACTGTACTACTACCTGATTGTGGTTCCAACGGGCACCGGGTCCAGCTGTGCCGCTGCCAGATTGTGGTTCCAGCGGGAACAGGGTCCAACTGTACTACTGTCTGATTCTGGTTTCATCGGGCACCGGGTCCAGCTGTGCCACTACCTGATTGTGGTTCCAGCGGGATCTGGGACCAGCTGTACCACCGCCTGATTGTGTTTCCATCGGGCAATGTGTCTAGTTTTGCCACTGCCTGACTGTGGTTCTAGCAGGCGCTGGGTCCAGCTAAGCCACTGCCTGATTGAGTTCCAGCAGCCACCAGGTCCAGCTGTGCCACTTCCTGATCATGGTACCAGCAGGCAGCAAGTCCAATTGTGCCACTGGCTGATTGTGGTTCCAGTGGGCCCTGTGTCCAACTGTACTACTGCCTGATTGTGGTTCGTTCGGGCATTGGTTCCAGCTGTGCCAGTGCTTGATTGTGGTTCCAGCGGACACCAGGTCGAGCTGTGGTGCTGCCTGATTGTGGTTCCAACGGGCACGGGGTCCAGTTGTGCTTCAGCCTGATTGTGGTTCCAGCGAGCAGCGGGTCCAGCTGTGCCACTTCTTGATCATGGTGCCAGCAGGCACCGGGTCCAGTTATGCCACTGCATGAATGTGGTTCCAGAAGTTACCGTGTCCAGTTGTGCCACTGGCTGATTGTGGTTCCAATGGGTCCGGGGTCCAAATGTACTGCTGCCTGATTGTGGTTCCATCAGGCACTGGGTCCAGCTGTGCCACTGCCTGATTGTGATTCCAGCGGGCGCTGGGTCCAGATGTGCCACAGCCTTTGTGTGGTACCGGCAGGCATTGATTCCACCTGTGCCACTGCCTGATCGTGGTTCCAGCAGGCACCTGGTCCAGATTTGCCACTGTGTGAATGTGGTTCCTGACATTACCCGGTCCAGTTGTGCCACTGGCTGATTGTGGTTCCAGCGGGCACTGGGTCCAGCTGTCCTACTGCCTGATTCTGGTTCAATTCGGCACTGGGTCCAGCTGTGCCACAGCCTGATCATGGTTCAAGCAGGCACCGGGTCCAGTTGTGCCGCTGCCTTATTGTGGTTCCAGCAGGTGCTGGGACTAGTTTTGCGTCTGCCTGACCGTGGTTCCTGCGGCCACTGGATGCAGCTGCACTGCAGCCTGATTGTGATTCCAGCAGGTGCTGGATCCTGCTTTGCTGCTACCTGATTGTGGCTGCCACAGGCGCCGGGTCCAGTTTTGCCACCGCATGAATGGGGTTCCAGTGGGTGCTGGGTCTAGCTGTGCCACTGCCTGACCATGATTCCAGCAGGTGCTGGATCCAGCTGTGCCACTGCCTGATTGAGGTTCCAGTGGGCACCGGGTCCACTGTGGCATGGACTGATCTTGTTTCTTGCAGAATTGTGTCCAGCTGTGCCACTTCCAGATCGTGGTTCCAGTATGCAGCCAGTCCAGCTGTGCCATTGCCTGATTGTGGTTCCTTCAGGTACCGGGTATTGCTGTGCTACTGCCTGATTGTGGTGCCAGCGGGCACCGGGTCCAGCTGTACCACTGCCTGTTTGTTGTTCCAGCAGGCACCATGGCCAGCTGTGCCCATGTCTGATTGTGGTTCCAGCGGCCACTGGGTGCAGCTGTGCCACTGGCTAATTATGGTTCCTGCAGGTTTTGGGTCCAGCTGTGCCAATGCTTATCATTGTTCTGGCATGCATTGTTTTCACCTGTGCCACTGCCTGATCGTGGTTCCAGCAGGCACCTGGTCCAGTTGTGCCACTGCACGAATGTGGTTCCAGAAGTTAACAGTTCCAGATGTGCCACTGGCTGATTGTGGTTCCAGTGGGCCCTGGGTCCAACTGTACTACTGCCTGATTGTGGTTCCATCGGGCACCATGTCCAGTTTTGCCACCGCCTGACTGTGGTTCCAGCATGTGCTGAGTCCAGCTCTGCCACTTGCTGATCATGATTCCAGAAGGCATTGGGTCCAGCTGTGCCATTGCCTGATTGTTGTTCCAGCGGCCACCGGGTCCAGCTGTGCTGCTGCCTGATTGTGGGTCCAGGAGGTGCTAGATCCTGCTGTGTCACAGCCTGATTGTGGTTCCAGCAGGTGCTAGATCCAGTTGTCGCGTTGCCTTATTGTGGCTCCAGCGGGTGCCGGGAACAGTTTTGCGACTGCCAGACCGTGGTTCCAGCGGGCACTAGGTCCAGATGTGCCATGGCCTGAACATGGTTCCAGCAGGCACTGCACTCAGCTGTGCCAATTCCTGATCATGGTTCCAGCAGGCACCTGGTCCAGTTGTGCCACTGCATGAATGTGGTTCCAGAAGTTACCGGGTCCAGTTGTGCTACTGGCTGATTGTGGTTCCAGTGGGCCCTGGGTCCTAGTCTACTACTTCCTGATTGTGGTTCCATCGGGCACTGGGCCCAGCTGTGCCACTGCCTGATTGTGGTTCCATCGGGCACCGGGTCCATTTTTGCCACTGCCTGACTGTGGTTCCAGCGAGTGCTTCGTCCAGCTGTGCCACTGCCTGATCATGGTTCCAGCAGGCACTGGGTCCAGCACTGCCACTTCCTGATCAAGATTCCAGCAGGCATCGGGTCCAGCTTTGTCACTTCCTGATCATGATTCCAGCAGGCATCGGGTCCAGCTTTGCCGTTGCCTGATTGTGGTTCCATCGGGCACCGGGTCCAGTTTTGCCACTGCCTGACAGGGGTTCCAGTGGGTGCTGGGTCCAGCTGTGCTGCTGCCTGATTGTGGTTCCATTGGGCACTGGGTCCAGCTGTGCCACTGCCTGACTGTGGTTCCAACGGGCACTGGGACCAGCTGTACCACTGCATGATTGTGGTTCCATCAGGCACTGGGTCCATTTTTGCCACAGCCTGACAGGGGTCCCAGCGGTTGCTGGGACAAGCTGTGCCACTGCCTGATTGTGGTTCCAGCAGGCACTGGTCCAGCTCTGCCACTTCATGATCATGATTCCAGCAGGCATCAGGTCCAGCTGCGCCATTGCCTGATTGTAGTTCCAGCGGCCACCAGGTCCAGCTGTGCCGCTGCCTGATTGTTGTTCCAGCAGCCACTGGGTCCAGCTTTGCTACTGCCTGATTGTGCTTCCAGCGGGCACCGGGTCCAGCTGTACCACTGCCTGAATGTGGTTCCAGCAGGCATTGGGATCAGCTGTGCCACTTCCTGATCGTGGTTTCAGCTGGTGCCTGAACCAGTTGTGCCACTGCATGAATGTGATTCCAGCAGTTACCGGGTCCAGTTGTGCCACTGGCTGATTGTAGTTCCAGCGGGCAATGTGTCCAACTGTACTACTGCTTGATTGTGGTTCCATCAGGCACCGGGTCCAGCCATGCCACTGCCTGATTGTGGATTCAGCGGCCACTGGGTCCAGCTGTGCCACTGCATGATTGTGGTTCCAGCAGGCACTAGGTCCAGCTGTGCCACAGCCTGATTGTGGTTCCAGCAGGTGCTAGATCCAGTTGTGCTGCTGCCTTATTGTGGCTCCAGCAGAAGCAGGGAACAGTTTTGCGACTGCCAGACCATGGTTCCAGTGGGCGCTGGGTCCAGCCGTGCCATGGCCTGAACATGGTTCCAGCAGGCACTGGGTCCAGCTTTTCCGCTGCCTGATTGTGTTTCCAGTGGCTGCTGGATACAGATGTGCCGCTGCCTGATTGGGGTTCCAGTAGCTGTTGAATCCAGTTGTGCCGCTGCCTGATTGTGGTTCCAGAGGGCACCAGGTCGAGCTGTGCCGCTGCCTGATTGTGGTTCCAGTGGGCAACAGGTCCAGCTGTGCCCCTACCTGATTGTGGTTCCAGCAGGCTCTGTGTCCAGCGGTGGCACTTCCTGTTTGTGGTTCCAGTGGTCACTGGGTCCAGCTGTGCACCTACCTGAATGTGGTTCGAGAAGTTACTGGGTCCAGTGTGCCGCTGCCTTATTGTGTCTCCAGTGGGTGCCCGGACCAGTTTCACGACTGCCTGACCATGGTTCCAGTGGGAACTGGGTCCTGAACATGGCCTGAACATCGTCCCAGCAGGCACTGGATCAAGCTGTGCCGCTGCCTGATTATGTTTCCAGTGGCCCCTGGATCCAGATGTGCCACTGCCTGATTGTGTTTCCAGCAGCTGTTGAATCCAGTTATGCCGCTGCCTAATTGTGGTTCCAACAGGCACCAGGTGCAGTTGTGCTACAGCCTAATTGTGGTTCCAGTGGGCACCGGGTCCAGCTGTGCCCCTGCTTGATTTTTGGTTCCTGCAGGCACTGGGTCCAGCTGTGCTGCTGCCTAGTTGTGGTTCCAGCGGCCACTGGGTCCAGCTGTGCCGATGCCTGATTGTGGTGCCAGTGGGAACTGGGTACAGCTGTGCCCTTGCCTGATCCTGTTTCCTGCAGGAATTGTGTCCAGTTGTGCCACTTCCTGATTGTGGTACCAGAATGCTCCCAGTCCAGCTGTGCTGCTGCCTAATTGTGGTTTCCACAGGTACCAGGTACAGCTGTGCTACTGACTGACTGTGGTTCCAGTGGGCACTGGGTCCAGCTGTACCATTGCCTGATTGTGGTTCCAGCAGGCACTGGGATCAGCTGTGCCACTTCCTGATCGTGGTTTCTCCAGGCGCCTGGTCCAGTTGTGCCACTGCATGAAAGTGATTCCAGCAGTTACCTTGTCCAGTTGTACCACTGGCTGATTGTGGTTCGAGCGGGCACTGGGTCCAACTGTACTACTGCTTGATTGTGGTTCCATCGGCACCTGTCCAGCTGTGACACAGCCTGATCGTGGTTCCAGCGGCCAATGGATCCAGCTGTGCTGCTGCCAGATTGTGGTTCCAGCAGCTGTTGGATCCAGTTGTGACATTGCCAGATTGTGGTTCCAGCGAGCGCTGGGTCCAGCTGTGACACTGCCTGATTGTGGTTCCAGCAGGCACTGGTCTAGCCATGTCGCTGCCTGATTGTGGTTCCAGCGGGCACTGGGTCCAGCTGTGCCACTGCCTGATTGTGGTTCCAGCTGACACTGGGTCCAGCTGTGCCACTGCCTGATTGTGGTTCCTGCAGGTGTTGGGTCCAAATGTGTCACTGCCTGATTGTGGTTCAAGTGGGCACCAGGTTGAGTTGTGCAATTGCCTGATCCTGTTTCCAGCCGGCATTGTGTCCAACTGTGCAACTTCCTGATCGTGGTTCCAGCATGCACCCGGTCCAGCTGTGCCACACCCTGATTGTGGTTGCAGCAGGTACCAGGTACAGCTGTGCTATTGCCTGGTTGTGGTTCCAGCGGGCACTGGGTCCAGCTGTCCCACAGCCTTATCTTGGTTCCAGAAGGAGTTGGTTCCATCTGTGCCATTTCCTGATTGTGGTTCCAGCAGGTACTGGGTCCAGCTGTGCTGCTGCCTGACTGTGGTTCCTGCAGGAGCTGGGTCACGCTGGGCTGCTGCCTGATTGTGGCTCCAGCGGCCACTGCATCCAGCAGTGCCACTGCCTAATTGTTGTTCCAGCGGACACTGGGTCCACCTGTGCTGCTGCCTGATTGTGCTTCCATCGGCCACTTGGTCCAGCAGTGCCGACTCTTGATTGTGGTTCTGGCAGGTATTAGGTCCAGCTGTGCCACTGCCAGATTGTGCATCCAGTGGGCACCAGGTCCAGCTGTGCCACTGCATGAATGTGGTTCCTGAAGTTACCGTGTCCAGTTGTGCCACTGGCTGATTCTGGTTCCAGCGGTCACTGGGTCCACCTGTACTACTGTCTGATTCTGGTTCCAGCGGGCGCTGGGTCCACCTGTACTACTTCCAGATTCTGTTTCCGGTGGCCACCTGCAGCATTGTTTCCTTTAGCATTGTGCCAAGCTCAGCCACATCCTGATCATGGTTCCAGCATGCGCCCGGTCCAGCTGTGCCGCTGCCTGATTGTGGTGCGAGAGGGCACCGGGTCCAGCTGTCCCACAGCCTTTTCGTGGTTCCAGAAAGCGTTGGTTCCATCTGTGCCACTGCCTGATTGGGGTTCCAGCAGGCACTGGGACCAGCTGTGCCACTTCCTGATCGTGGTTTCAGCAGGCGCCTGGTCCAGTTGTGCCACTGCATGAATGTGGTTCCAGCAGTTATCGGATCCAGTTGTGCCACTGGATGATTGTGGATCCAGCAGGCACTGGGTCCAGCCATGCCGCTGCCTGATTGTGGTTCCAGAGGCCACTGTGTCCAGCTGTTCCACTGCCTGATTGTGGTTCCTGCAGGTGTTGGGTCCAGCTGTGCCGCTGCCTGATTGTGGTTCCTGCAGGTGTGGAGTCCGGCTGTGCCGCTGCCTGATTGTGGTTCCAGCCGGCAACGGGTCGAGTTGTGCAATTGCCTGATCCTGATTCCAACAGGCTTTGTGTCCAGCTGTGCCACTTCCTGATCGTCGTTCCAGCGTGCGACCGGTCCAGCTATGCCACAGCCTGATTGTGGTTGCAGCAGGTATCGGGTCCAGCTGTGCCGCTGCCTGATTGTGGTTCCTGCAGGTGTTGGGTCCAGCTGGGCCGCTGCCTGATTGTGGTTCGTGCAGGTGTTTGGTCCAGCTGTGCCGCTACCTAATTGTGGTTCCAGCAGGTACTGTGTCCAGCGGTGCCAAAGCCTCATCGTGGTTCCAGCAGGTGTTGGGTCCAGCTGTGCCGCTGCCTGACTGTGGTTCCAGCGGCCACTGAATCCAGCTGTGCCACTGCCTGATTGTGGTTCTTGCAGGTGTGGAGTCCGGCTGTGCCGCTGCCTGATTGTGGTTCCAGCAGGCACCGGGTCGAGTTGTGCAATTGCCTGATCCTGATTCCAGCAGGCATTGTGTCCAGCTGTGCCACTTCCTGATCGTGGTTCCAGCGTGTGACCGGTCCAGCTGTGCCACAGCCTGATTGTGGTTGCAGCATGTATCGGGTCCAGTTGTGCCGCTGCCTGATTGTGGTTCCTGCAGGTGTTGGGTCCAGCTGTGCCGCTGCCTGATTGTGGTTCGTGCAGGTGTTTGGTCCAGCTGTGCCGCTACCTGATTGTGGTTCCAGCGGGCGCTGTGTCCACCTGTACCACAGGCTCATCGTGTTTCCAGCAAGTGTTGTTTCCACCTGTGCCAATGCCTGATCGTGGTTCCAGCAGGCACTGGGTCCAGTTGTGCCACTGCATGAATGTGGTTCCAGCAGGCGCTGTGTCCAGCTGTGCCACAGCCTCATCGTGGTTCCAGCAGGTGTTGGGTCCAGCTGTGCCGCTGCCTGATTGTGTTTCCAGCGGCCACTGAATCCTGCTGTGCCACTGCCTGATTGTGGTTCCAGCAACTGTTGGATCCAGTTGTGCTGCTGCCTTTTTGTGTTTCAAGCGAGCAAAGGGTCCAGCTGTTCCGCTGCCTGATTGTGGCTCCAGCAGGAACCGGGTCCAGCTGTGCCACTGTCTGATTGAGGTTCCAGTGGCCACTGAATCCAGCTGTGACCCTGCCTGATTGTGGTTCCTGCAGGTGTGGAGTCCGGCTGTGCCGCTGCCTGATTGTGGTTCCAGCAGGCACCGGGTCGAGTTGTGCAATTGCCTGATCCTGATTCCAGCAGGCTTTGTGTCCAGCTGTGCCACAGCCTGATTGTGGTTGCAGCATGTATTGGGTCCAGCTGTGCCGCTGCCTGATTGTGGTTCCTGCAGGTGTTCCGTCCAGCTGGGCCGCTGCCTGATTGTGGTTCGTGCAGGTGTTTGGTCCAGTTGTGCCGCTACCTGATTGTGGTTCCAGCGGGCGCTGTGTCCACCTGTACCACAGGCTCATCGTGTTTCCAGCAAATGTTGTTTCCACCTGTTCCAATGCCTGATCGTGGTTCCAGCAGGCACTGGGTCCAGTTGTGCCACTGCATGAGTGTGTTTCCAGCAGGCGCTGTGTCCTGCTGTGCCACAGCCTCATCGTGGTTCCAGCAGGTGTTGGGTCCAGCTGTGCGGCTGCCTGATTGTGTTTCCAGCAGCCACAGAATCCTGCTGTGCCACTGCCTGATTGTGGTTCCAGCAACTGTTGGATCCAGTTGTGCTGCTGCCTGTTTGTGTTTCAAGCGAGCAATGGGTCCAGCTGTGCCACTGCCTGATTGTGGTTCCAGCAGGTACCGGGTCCAGCTGTGCCACTGCCTGATTGTGCTTCCAGTGGCCACCGGGTCGAGCTGTGCAATTGCCTGATCCTGTTTCCAGCAGTCACTGTGTCCAGCTGTGCAACTTCCTGATCGTGGTTCCAGCATGCGCCCGGTACAGCTGTGCCACAGCCTGATTGTGGTTGCAGCAGGTATGAGGTACAGCTGTGCTACTGCCTGATTGTGGTTCCAGCGGGCACTGGGTCCAGCTGTCCCACAGCCTTATTGTGGTTCCAGAAGCAGTTGGTTCCATCTGTGCCACTGCCTGATTGTGCTTCCAGCAGGTACCAGGTCCAGCTGTGCTGCTGCCTGATTGTGGTTCCTGCAGGTTCTGGGTCAAGCTGGGCCGCTGCCTGATTGTGCTCCCAGCACTACCGGGTCCAGTTGTGCCACTGCATGATTGTGGTTCCAGTGGGCACTGGGTTCAGCTGTGTCACTGCCTGATTGTGGTTCCAGCTGACACTGGGTCCAGTTGTGCCGCTGCCTGATTGTGGTTCCTGCAGGTGTTGGGTCCGGCTGTGCCACTTTCTGATTGTGGTTCCAGTATGCGCCAGGTCCAGCTGTGCCACTGCCTGTTTGTGGTTGCAGCAGGTACCGGGTAAAGCTGTGCTACTGCCTGATTGTGGTTCCAGCGGGTACATGGTCCAGCTTTACCACTGCCTGATCGTGGTTCCAGCTGCCCCTGGGTCCAGCTGTGCCCATACCTGATTGTGGTTCCAGTGGGCACTGGGTCCAACTGTACCACTGCCTGATTGTGGTTCCAGCAGGCACTGGGTCGTACTGTGCCATTTCCTGATTGTGGTTCCAGCAGACACTGGGTCCAGCTGTCCTACAGCCTTATCGTGGTTCCAGAAGGCATTGGTTCCATCTGTGCCGCTGCCTGATCATGGTTCCAGCAGGTACCAGGTGCCAGGCACCGGGTCCAGCTGTACCATGGCCTGATTTTGCTTCCTGCAGCATTATGTCAAGCTCTGCCACATTCTGAATGTGGTTCCAACATATGCCCGGTCCAGCTGTGCTACTGACTGATTGTGGTTCCAACAGGTACCGGGTACAGCTCTGCTACTGCCTGATTGTGGTTTCAGCGGGCACTGGGTCCAGTTGTGCTACTGCCTGATTGTTGTTCCAACAGGTAGCGAGTCCAGATGTGCCACTGCCTGATTGTGTTTCCAGCGGGCACTGGGTCCAGTGGTGTCACTGCCTGATTGTGGTTCCAGTTGATACTGGGTCCAGCTGTGCTGCTGCCTGATTGTGGTTCCTGCAGCTGTTGGGTTTGGCTATGCCGCAGCCTGATTGTTGTTCTAGTGGGCACTGGGTCGAGCTGTGTAATTGCCTGTTCCTGTTTCCAGCAGACATTGTGTCCAGCTGTTCCACTTCCTGATCGTGGTTCCATCATGCGCCTGGTCCAGCTGTGATTGTGGTTGCAGCAGGTACCGGGTACAGCTGTGCTACTTACTGATTGTGATTCCAGCGGGCACTGGGTCCAACTGTGCCATTTCCTGATTGCGGTTCCAGCGGGCTCTGTGTCCAGCTGTCCCACAGCCTTATTGTGGTTCCAGAAGGAATTCGTTCCATCTGTGCCACTGCCTGATTGTGTTTCCAGCAGGTACCAGGTCCAGCAGTGCCACAGCCTCATCGTGGTTCCAGCATGTGTTGGGTCCAGCTGTGCCGCTGCCTGATGGTGTTTTTAGTGGCCACTGAATCCAGCTGTGCTGCTGCCTGATTGTGGTTCCAGCAACTGTTGGATCCAGTTTTGCTGCAGCCTGATTGTGTTTCGAGTGAGCTCTAGGTCCAGCTGTGCCACTGCTTGATTGTGGTTCCAGTGGTTACCAGGTCGAACAGGGCCACTGCCGGATTATGGTTCCTGCACCAGTAACCAGCTGTGCCGCTGCCTGATTGTGGCTCCAACAGGTACCAGGTCCACTTGTGCAACTGCCTGATTGTGGTTCCAGTGGGCACTGGGTCCAGCTGTGTCACTGCCTGATTGTGGTTCCAGCTGACACTGGGTCCAGCTATGCCACTGCCTGATTGTGGTTCCTGCAGGTGTTGGGTCCAGCTGTGTCGCTGCCTGATTGTGGTTCAAGTGGGCACCAGGTTGAGTTGTGCAATTGCCTGATCCTGTTTCCAGCAGGCATTGTGTTCAACTGTGCAACTTCCTGATCGTGGTTCCAGCATGCACCCGGTCCAGCTGTGCCACACCCTGATTGTGGTTGCAGCAGGTACCAGGTACAGCTGTGCTACTGCCTGGTTGTGGTTGCAGCAGGCACTGGGTCCAGCTGTCCCACAGCCTTATCTTGGTTCCAGAAGGAGTTGGTTCCATCTGTGCCATTTCCTGATTGTTGTTCCAGCGGGTACCGGGTCCAGCTGTGCTGCTGCCTGACTGTGGTTCCTGCAGGAGCTGGGTCACGCTGGGCTGCTGCCTGATTGTGGCTCCAGCGGCCATTGCATCCAGCAGTGCCACTGCCTAATTGTTGTTCAGCGGACACTGGGTCCACCTGTGCTGCTGCCTGATTGTGCTTCCATCGGCCACTAGGTCCAGCAGTGCCGCCTCTTGATTGTGGTTCCTGCAGGTATTAGGTCCAGCTGTGCCGCTGCCAGATTGTGCATTCAGTGGGCACCAGGTCCAGCTGTGCCACTGCATGAATGTGGTTCCTGAAGTTACCGTGTCCAGTTGTGCCACTGGCTGATTCTGGTTCCAGCGGTCACTGGGTCCACCTGTACTACTGTCTGATTCTGGTTCCAGCGGGCACTGGGTCCACCTGTAGTACTGCCAGATTGTGTTTCCGGTGGCCACCTGCAGCATTGTTTCCTTTAGCACTGTGCCAAGCTCTGCCACATCCTGATCATGGTTCCAGCATGCGCCCGGTCCAGCTGTGCCGCTGCCTGATTGTGGTGTGAGAGGGCACAGGGTCCACCTGTCCCACAGCCTTTTCGTGGTTCCAGAAAGCGTTGGTTCCATCTGTGCCACTGCCTGATTGGGGTTCCAGCAGGCACTGGGACCAGCTGTGCCACTTCCTGATCGTGGTTTCAGCAGGCACCTGGTCCAGTTGTGCCACTGCATGAATGTGGTTCCAGCAGTTATCGGGTCCAGTTGTGCCACTGGCTGATTGTGGTTCCAGCAGGCACTGGGTCCAGCCGTGCCGCTGCCTGATTGTGGTTCCAGCAACTGTTGGATCCAGTTTTGCTGTAGCCTGATTGTGTTTCGAGTGAGCTCTAGGTCCAGCTGTGCCACTGCTTGATTGTGGTTCCAGTGGTTACCAGGTCGAACAGGGCCACTGCCGGATTATGGTTCCTGCACCAGTAACCAGCTGTGCCGCTGCCTGATTGTGGCTCCAACAGGTACCGGGTCCACTTGTAAAACTGCCTGATTGTGGTTCCAGTGGGCACTGGGTCCAGCTGTGTCACTGCCTGATTGTGGTTCCAGCTGACACTGGGTCCAGCTGTGCCACTGCCTGATTGTGGTTACTGCAGGTGTTGGGTCCAGCTGTGTCGCTGCCTGATTGTGGTTCAAGTGGGCACCAGGTTGAGTTGTGCAATTGCCTGATCCTGTTTCCAGCAGGCATTGTGTCCAACTGTGCAACTTCCTGATCGTGGTTCCAGCATGCACCCGGTCCAGCTGTGCCACACCCTGATTGTGGTTGCAGCAGGTACCAGGTACAGCTGTGCTACTGCCTGGTTGTGGTTCGAGCGGGCACTGGGTCCAGCTGTCCCACAGCCTTATCTTGGTTCCAGAAGGAGTTGGTTCCATCTGTGCCATTTCCTGATTGTTGTTCCAGCGGGTACCGGGTCCAGCTGTGCTGCTGCCTGACTGTGGTTCCTGCAGGAGCTGGGTCTCGCTGGGCTGCTGCCTGATTGTGGCTACAGCGGCCACTGCATCCAGCAGTGCCACTGCCTAATTGTTGTTCCAGCGGACACTGGGTCCACCTGTGCTGCTGCCTGATTGTGCTTCCATCGGCTACTTGGTCCAGCAGTGCCGCATCTTGATTGTGGTTCTGGCAGGTATTGGGTCCTGCTGTGCCGCTGCCAGATTGTGCATTCAGTGGGCACCAGGTCCAGCTGTGCCACTGCATGAATGTGGTTCCTGAAGTTACCGTGTCCAGTTGTGCCACTGGCTGATTCTGGTTCCAGCAGTCACTGGGTCCACCTGTACTACTGTCTGATTCTGGTTCCAGCGGGCACTGGGTCCACCTGTAGTACTGCCAGATTGTGTTTCCGGTGGCCACCTGCAGCATTGTTTCCTTTAGCATTGTGCCAAGCTCTGCCACATCCTGATCATGGTTCCAGCATGCGCCCGGTCCAGCTCTGCCGCTGCCTGATTGTGGTGCGAGAGGGCACCGGGTCCAGCTGTCCTACAGCCTTTTCGTGGTTCCAGAAAGCGTTGGTTCCATCTGTGCCACTGCCTGATTGGGGTTCCAGCAGGCACTGGGACCAGCTGTGCCACTTCCTGATCGTGGTTTCAGCAGGCGCCTGGTCCAGTTGTGCCACTGCATGAATGTGGTTCCAGCAGTTATCGGGTCCAGTTGTGCCACTGGCTGATTGTGGTTCCAGCAGGCACTGGGTCCAGCCGTGCCGCTGCCTGATTGTGGTTCCAGAGGCCACTGTGTCCAGCTGTTCCACTGCCTGATTGTGGTTCCTGCAGGTGTTGGGTCCTCTGTGCCACTACCTGATAGTGGTTCCAGCGGGCGCTGTGTCCAGCTGTACCACAGCTTCATCGTGGTTCCAGTAAGTGTTGTTTCCACCTGTGCCACTGCCTGATCGTGGTTCCAGCAGGCACTGGGTCCAGTTGTGCCTCTGCATGAATGTGGTTCCAGCAGGCACTGTGTCCAGCTGTGCCACAGCCTCATCGTGGTTCCAGCAGGTGTTGGGTCCAGCTGTGCCGCTGCCTGATTGTGTTTCCAGCGGCCACTGAATCCTGCTGTGCCACTGCCTGATTGTGGTTCCAGCAACTGTTGGATCCAGTTGTGCTGCTGCCTGTTTGTGTTTCAAGCGAGCAATGGGTCCAGCTTTTCCGCTGCCTGATTGTGGTTCCAGCAGGTACCGGGTCCAGCTGTGCCACTGCCTGATTGTGCTTCCAGTGGCCACCGGGTCGAGCTGTGCAATTGCCTGATCCTGTTTCCAGCAGTCACTGTGTCCAGCTGTGCAACTTCCTGATCGTGGTTCCAGCATGCGCCCGGTACAGCTGTGCCACAGCCTGATTGTGGTTGCAGCAGGTACTAGGTACAGCTGTGCTACTGCCTGATTGTGGTTCCAGCGGGCACTGGGTCCAGCTGTCCTGCAGCCTTATTGTGGTTTCAGAAGCAGTTGGATCCATCTGTGCCACTGCCTGATTTTGGTTCCAGCAGGTACCAGGTCCAGCTGTGCCGCTGCCTGATTGTGGTTCCTGCAGGTTCTGGGTCAAGCTGGGCCGCTGCCTGATTGTGTTTCCAGCGGCCACTGCATCTAGCAGTGCTGCTGCCTAATTGTTGTTTCAGCGGCCACTGGGTCCAGCTGTGCGGCTGCCTGATTGTGGTTCCTGCAGGTTTTGGGTCGAGCTGGGCCGCTGCCTGATTTCGGTTCCAGCGGCCACTGGGTCCAGCTGTGCCGCTGCCTGATTGTGTTTCCTGCAGGTGTTGGGTCCAGCTGTGCCGCTACCTGATTGTGGCTCGTGCTGGTGTTTGGTCCAGCTGTACCGCTACTTGATTGTGGTTCCAGCAGGTGCTGTGTCCAGCTGTGCCACAGCCTCATCGTGGTTCCAGCAGGTGTTGGGTCCAGCTGTGCCGCTGCCTGATTGTGATTCCTGCAGGTGTGGAGTCCGGCTGTGCCGCTGCCTGATTGTGGTTCCAGCAGGCACCGGGACGAGTTGTGCAATTGCCTGATCCTGATTCCAACAGGCATTGTGTCCAGCTGTGCCACTTCCTGATCGTCGTTCCAGCGTGCGACCGGTCCAGCTATGCCACAGCCTGATTGTGGTTGCAGCATGTATCAGGTCCAGCTGTGCCGCTGCCTGATTGTGGTTCCTGCAGGTGTTGGGTCCAGCTGGGCCGCTGCCTGATTGTGGTTCGTGCAGGTGTTTGGTCCAGCTGTGCCGCTACCTGATTGTGCTTCCAGCAGGTGCTGTGTCCAGTGGTGCCAAAGCCTCATCGTGGTTCCAGCAGGTGTTGGGTCCAGCTGTGCCACTGCCTGATTGTGGTTCCAGTGGCCACTGAATCCAGCTGTGACCCTGCCTGATTGTGGTTCCTGCAGGTGTGGAGTCCGGCTGTTTCGCTGCCTGATTGTGGTTCCTGCAGGTGTTGGGTCCTATGTGCCACTACCTGATTGTGGTTCCAGCGGGCGCTGTGTCCAGCTGTACCACAGCTTCATCGTGGTTCCAGTAAGTGTTGTTTCCACCTGTGCCAATGCCTGATCATGGTTCCAGCAGGCACTGGGTCCAGTTGTGCCTCTGCATGAATGTGGTTCCAGCAGGCACTGTATCCAGCTGTGCCACAGCCTCATCGTGGTTCCAGCAGGTGTTGGGTCCAGCTGTGCCGCTGCCTGATTGTGTTTCCAGCGGCCACTGAATCCTGCTGTGCCGCTGCCTGATTGTGGTTCCAGCAACTGTTGGATCCTGTTGTGCTGCTGCCTGTTTGTGTTTCAAGCGAGCAATGGGTCCAGCTGTTCCGCTGCCTGATTGTGGTTCCAGCAGGTACCGGGTCCAGCTGTGCCACTGCCTGATTGTGCTTCCAGTGGCCACCGGGTCGAGCTGTGCAATTGCCTTATCCTGTTTCCAGAAGTCACTGTGTCCAGCTGTGCAACTTCCTGATCGTGGTTCCAGCATGCGCGCGGTACAGCTGTGCCACAGCCTGATTGTGGTTGCAGCAGGTACTAGGTACAGCTGTGCTACTGCCTGATTGTGGTTCCAGCGGGCACTGTGTCCAGCTGTTCCACTGCCTGATTGTGGTTCCTGCAGGTGTTGGGTCCAATGTGCGACTACCAAATTGTGTTTCCAGCGGGCGCTGTGTCCAGCTGTACCACAGCTTCATCGTGGTTCCAGTGAGTGTTGTTTCCACCTGTGCCGCTGCCTGATCGTGGTTCCAGCAGGCACTGGGTCCAGTTGTGCCGCTGCATGAACGTGGTTCCAGCAGGCACTGTGTCCAGCTGTGCCACAGCCTCATCGTGGTTCCAGCAGGTGTTGGGTCCAGCTGTGCCGCTGCCTGATTGTGGTTCCTGCAGGTTCTGGGTCAAGCTGGGCCACTGCCTGATTGTGTTTCCAGCGGCCACTGCATTTAGCAGTGCTGCTGAATAATTGCTGTTTCAGCGGCCACTGGGTCCAGCTGTGCCGCTGCCTGATTGTGGTTCCTGCAGGTTTTGGGTCGAGCTGGGACGCTGCCTGATTTCGGTTCCAGGGGCCACTGGGTCCAGCTGTGCCGCTGCCTGATTGTGTTTCCTGCAGGTGTTGGGTCCAGCTGTGCCGCTGCTTGATTGTGTTTCCTGCAGGTGTTTGGTCCAGCTGTACTGCTACTTGATTGTGGTTCCAGCAGGTGCTGTGTCCAGCTGTGCCACAGCCTCATCGTGGTTCCAGCAGGTGTTGGGTCCAGCTGTGCCACTGCCTGATTGTGGTTCCTGCAGGTGTGGAGTCCGGCTGTGCCGCTGCCTGATTGTGGTTCCAGCAGGCATCATGTCGAGTTGTGCAATTGCCTGATCCTGATTCCAACAGGCTTTGTGTCCAGCTGTGCCACTTCCTGACCGTCATTCCAGCGTGCGACCGGTCCAGCTATGCCACAGCCTGATTGTGGTTGCAGCATGTATCGGGTCCAGCTGTGCCGCTGCCTGATTGTGGTTCCTGCAGGTGTTGGGTCCAGCTGGGCCGCTGCCTGATTGTGGTTCGTGCAGGTGTTTGGTCCAGCTGTGCCGCTACCTGATTGTGGTTCCAGCAGGTGCTGGGTCCAGCGGTGCCAAAGCCTCATCGTGGTTCCAGCAGGTGTTGGGTCCAGCTGTGCCGCTGCCTGATTGTGGTTGCAGCAGGTATTGGGTCCAGCTGTGCCGCTGCCTGATTGTGGTTCCTGCAGGTGTTGGGTCCAGCTGGGCAGCTGCCTGATTGTGGTTCGTGCAGGTGTTTGGTCCAGCTGTGCCGCTACCTGATTGTGGTTCCAGCAGGTGCTGTGTCCAGCGGTGCCAAAGCCTCATCGTGGTTCCAGCAGGTGTTGGGTCCAGCTGTGCCACTGCCTGATTGTGGTTCAAGCGGCCACTGAATCCAGCTGTGCCGCTGCCTGATTGTGGTTCCTGCAGGTGTGGAGTCCAGCTGTGCCGCTGCCTGATTGTGGTTCCAGCAGGCACCGGGTCGAGTTGTGCAATTGCCTGATCCTGATTCCAGCAGGCATTGTGTCCAGCTGTGCCACTTCCTGATCGTGGTTCCAGCGTGCGACCGGTCCAGCTGTGCCACAGCCTGATTGTGGTTGCAGCATGTATCGGGTCCAGCTGTGCCGCTGCCTGATTGTGGTTCCTGCAGGTGTTGGGTCCAGCTGGGCCGCTGCCTGATTGTGGTTCGTGCAGATGTTTGGTCCAGCTGTGCCGCTACCTGATTGTGCTTCCAGCAGGTGCTGTGTCCAGCTGTGCAACAGCCTCATCGTGGTTCCAGCAGGTGTTGGGTCCAGCTGTGCCGCTGCCTGATTGTGGTTCCAGCGGCCACTGACTCCTGCTGTGCCACTGCCTGATTGTAGTTCCAGCAACTGTTGGATCCAGATGTGCTGCTGCCTGATTGTGCTTGCAGCGAGCACTGGGTCCGGCTGTGCCACTGCCTGATTATGGTTTCAGTGGGTACCAGGTCGAGCTGCACCACTACCGGATTATTGTTTCTGCAGCAGTATCCAGCTGTGCCACTGCCTGATTTTGGTTCCAACAGGTAGCGAGTCCAGATGTGCCACTGCCTGATTGTGTTTCCAGCGGGCACTGGGTCCAGTGGTGTCACTGCCTGATTGTGGTTCCAGTTGATACTGGGTCCAGCTGTGCTGCTGCCTGATTGTGGTTCCTGCAGCTGTTGGGTTTGGCTGTGCCGCAGCCTGATTGTTGTTCTAGTGGGCACTGGGTCGAGCTGTGTAATTGCCTGTTCCTGTTTCCAGCAGACATTGTGTCCAGCTGTTCCACTTCCTGATCGTGGTTCCATCATGCGCCCGGTCCAGCTGTGATTGTGGTTGCAGCAGGTACCGGGTACAGCTCTGCAACTTACTGATTGTGATTCCAGCGGGCACTGGGTCCAACTGTGCCATTTCCTGATTGTGGTTCCAGCGGGCTCTGTGTCCAGCTGTCCCACAGCCTTATTGTGGTTCCAGAAGGAGTTCGTTCCATCTGTGCCACTGCCTGATTGTGTTTCCAGCAGGTACCAGGTCCAGCTGTGCCACCGCCTCATCGTGGTTCCAGCATGTGTTGGGTCCAGCTGTGCCGCTGCCTGATGGTGTTTTTAGTTGCCACTGAATCCAGCTGTGCTGCTGCCTGATTGTGGTTCCAGCAACTGTTGGATCCAGTTTTGCTGCAGCCTGATTATGTTTCGAGTGAGCTCTAGGTCCAGCTGTGCCACTGCTTGATTGTGGTTCCAGTGGTTACCAGGTCGAGCTGTGCCGCTGCCTGATTGTGGCTCCAACAGGTACCGGGTCCACTTGTGCAACTGCCTGATTGTGGTTCCAGTGGGCACTGGGTCCAGCTGTGTCACTGTCTGATTATGGTTCCAGCTGACACTGGGTCCAGCTGTGCCACTGCCTGATTGTGGTTCCTGCAAGTGTTGGGTCCAGCTGTGTCGCTGCCTGATTGTGGTTCAAGTGGGCACCAGGTTGAGTTGTGCAATTGCCTGATCCTGTTTCCAGCAGGCATTGTGTCCAACTGTGCAACTTCCTGATCGTGGTTCCAGCCTGCACCCGGTCCAGCTGTGCCACACCCTGATTGTGGTTGCAGCAGGTACCAGGTACAGCTGTGCTACTGCCTGGTTGTGGTTCCAGTGGGCACTGGGTCCAGCTGTCCCACAGCCTTATCGTGGTTCCAGAAGGAGTTGGTTCCATCTGTGCCATTTCCTGATTGTTGTTCCAGCAGGTACCGGGTCCAGCTGTGCTGCTGCCTGACTGTGGTTCCTGCAGGAGCTGGGTCACGCTGGGCTGCTGCCTGATTGTGGCTCCAGCGGCCACTGCGTCCAGCTGTGCCACTGCCTCATTGTTGTTCCAGCGGACACTGGGTCCACCTGTGCTGCTGCCTGATTGTGCTTCCATCGGCCACCTGGTCCAGCAGTGCCGCCTCTTGATTGTGGTTCCAGCAGGCACCGGGTCGAGTTGTGCAATTGCCTGATCCTGATTCCAGCAGGCATTGTGTCCAGCTGTGCCACTTCCTGATCGTGGTTCCAGCGTGCGACCGGTCCAGCTGGGCCGCTGCCTGATTGTGGTTCGTGCAGGTGTTTGGTCCAGCTTTGCCGCTACCTGATTCTGGTTCCAGCGGGCGCTGTGTCCAGCTGTACCACAGGCTCATCGTGTTTCCAGCAAGTGTTGTTTCCACCTGTGCCAATGCCTGATCGTGGTTCCAGCAGGCACTGGGTCCAGTTGTGCCACTGCATGAATGTGGTTCCAGCAGGCACTGTGTCCAGCTGTGCCACAGCCTCATCGTGGTTCCAGCAGGTGTTGGGTCCAGCTGTGCGGCTGCCTGATTGTGTTTCCAGCGGCCACTGAATCCTGCTGTGCCACTGCCTGATTGTGGTTCCAGCAACTGTTGGGTCCAGTTGTGCTGCTGCCTGTTTGTGATTCAAGCGAGCAATGGGTCCAGCTGTCCCGCTGCCTGATTATGGTTCCAGCAGGTACCGTGTCCAGCTGTGCCACTGCCTGATTGTGCTTCCAGTGGCCACCGGGTTGAGCTGTGCAATTGCCTGATCCTGTTTCCAGCAGTCACTGTGTCCAGCTGTGCAACTTCCTGATCGTGGTTCCAGCATGCGCCCGGTACAGCTGTGCCACAGCCTGATTGTGGTTGCAGCAGGTACTAGGTACAGCTGTGCTACTGCCTGATTTTGGTTCCAGCGGGCACTGGGTCCAGCTGTCCTGCAGCCTTATTGTGGTTTCAGAAGCAGTTGGATCCATCTGTGCCACTGCCTGATTTTGGTTCCAGCAGGTACCAGGTCCAGCTGTGCCGCTGCCTGATTGTGGTTCCTGCAGGTTCTGGGTCAAGCGGGGCCGCTGCCTGATTGTGTTTCCAGCGGCCACTGCATCTAGCAGTGCTGCTGCCTAATTGTTGTTTCAGCGGCCACTGGGTCCAGCTGTGCGGCTGCCTGATTGTGGTTCCTGCAGGTGTTGGGTCGAGCGGGGCCGCTGCCTGATTTCGGTTCCAGCGGCCACTGGGTCCAGCTGTGCCGCTGCCTGATTGTGTTTCCTGCAGGTGTTGGGTCCAGCTGTGCCGCTGCCTGATTGTGGTTTGTGCCGGTGTTTGGTCCAGCTGTACCGCTACCTGATTGTGGTTCCAGCAGGTGCTGTGTCCAGCTGTGCCACAGCCTCATCGTGGTTCCAGCAGGTGTTGGGTCCATCTTTGCCGCTGTCTGATTGTGTTTCCAGTGGCCACTGAATCCAGCTGTGCTGCTGCCTGATTGTGGTTCCTGCAGGTGTGGAGTTCGGCTGTGCCGCTGCCTGATTGTGGTTCCAGCAGGCACTGGGTCGAGTTGTGCAATTGCCTGATCCTGATTCCAGCAGGCTTTGTTTCCAGCTGTGCCACTTCCTGATCGTGGTTCCAACGTGCGACCGGTCCAGCTATGCCACAGCCTGATTGTGGTTGCAGCAGGTATCGGGTCCAGCTGTGCCGCTGCCTGATTGTGGTTCCTGCAGATGTTGGGTCCAGCTGGGCCGCTGCCTGATTGTGGTTCGTGCAGGTGTTTGGTCCAGCTGTGCCGCTACCTGATTGTGGTTCCAGCAGGTGCTGTGTCCAGCGGTGCCAAAGCCTCATCGTTGTTCCAGCAGGTGTTGGGTCCAGCTGTGCCACTGCCTGATTGTGGTTCCAGCGGCCACTGAATCCAGCTGTGCCGCTGCCTGATTGTGGTTCCTGCAGGTGTGGAGTCCAGCTGTGCCGCTGCCTGATTGTGGTTCCAGCAGGCACCGGGTTGAGTTGTGCAATTGCCTGATCCTGACTCCAGCAGGCATTGTGTCCAGCTGTGCCACTTCCTGATCGTGGTTCCAGCTTGCGACCGGTCCAGCTGTGCCACAGCCTGATTGTGGTGGCAGCATGTAGCGGGTCCAGCTGTGCCGCTGCCTGATTGTGGTTCCTGCAGGTGTTGGGTCCAGCTGGGCCGCTACCTGATTGTGGTTCCAGCGGGTGCTGTGTTCAGCTGTGCAACAGCCTCATCGTGGTTCCAGCAGGTGTTGGGTCCAGCTGTGCCGCTGCCTGATTGTGGTTCCAGCGGCCACTGAATCCAGCTGTGCCGCTGCCTGATTGTGGTTCCAGCAACTGTTGGATCCAGATGTGCTGCTGCCTGATTGTGCTTGCAGCGAGCACTGGGTCCGGCTGTGCCACTGCCTGATTATGGTTTCAGTGGGTACCAGGTCGAGCTGTACCACTGCCGGATTATTGTTTCTGCAGCAGTATCCAGCTGTGCCACTGCCTGATTTTGGTTCCAACAGGTAGCGAGTCCAGATGTGCCACTGCCTGATTGTGTTTCCAGCGGGCACTGGGTCCAGTGGTGTCACTGCCTGATTGTGGTTCCAGTTGATACTGGGTCCAGCTGTGCTGCTGCCTGATTGTGGTTCCTGCAGCTGTTGGGTTTGGCTGTGCCACAGCCTGATTGTTGTTCTAGTGGGCACTGGGTCGAGCTGTGTAATTGCCTGTTCCTGTTTCCAGCAGACATTGTGTCCAGCTGTTCCACTTCCTGATCGTGGTTCCATCATGCGCCCGGTCCAGCTGTGATTGTGGTTGCAGCAGGTACCGGGTACAGCTGTACTACTTACTGATTGTGATTCCAGCGGGCACTTGGTCCAACTGTGCCATTTCCTGATTGTGGTTCCAGCGGGCTCTGTGTCCAGCTGTCCCACAGCCTTATTGTGGTTCCAGAAGGAGTTCGTTCCATCTGTGCCACTGCCTGATTGTGTTTCCAGCAGGTACCAGGTCCAGCTGTGCCACAGCCTCATCGTGGCTCCAGCATGTGTTGGGTCCAGCTGTGCCGCTGCCTTATGGTATTTTTAGTGGCCACTGAATCCAGCTGTGCTGCTGCCTGATTGTGATTCCAGCAACTGTTGGATCCAGTTTTGCTGCAGCCTGATTGTGTTTCGAGTGAGCTCTAGGTCCAGCTGTGCCACTGCTTGATTGTGGTTCCAGTGGTTACCAGGTCGAACAGGGCCACTGCCGGATTATGGTTCCTGCACCAGTAACCAGCTGTGCCGCTGCCTGATTGTGGCTCCAACAGGTACCGGGTCCACTTGTGCAACTGCCTGATTGTGGTTCCAGTGGGCACTGGGTCCAGCTGTGTCACTGCCTGATTGTTGTTCCTGCAAGTGTTGGGTCCAGCTGTGTCGCTGCCTGATTGTGGTTCAAGTGGGCACCAGGTTGAGTTGTGCAATTGCCTGATCCTGGTTCCAGCAGGCATTGTGTCCAACTGTGCAACTTCCTGATCGTGGTTCCAGCATGCACCCGGTCCAGCTGTGCCACACCCTGATTGTGGTTGCAGCAGGTACCAGGTACAGCTGTGCTACTGCCTGGTTGTGGTTCCAGCGGGCACTGGGTCCAGCTGTCCCACAGCCTTATTGTGGTTCCAGAAGGAGTTGGTTCCATCTGTGCCATTTCCTGATTGTGGTTCCAGCGGGTACCGGGTCCAGCTGTGCTGCTGCCTGACTGTGGTTCCTGCAGGAGCTGGGTCACGCTGGGCTGCTGCCTGATTGTGGCTCCAGCGGCCACTGCGTCCAGCAGTGCCACTGCCTAATTGTTGTTCCAGCGGACACTGGGTCCACCTGTGCTGCTGCCTGATTGTGGTTCCATCGTCCACTTGGTCCAGCAGTGCCGCCTCTTGATTGTGGTTCCTGCAGGTATTAGGTCCAGCTGTGCCGCTGCCAGATTGTGCATCCAGTGGGCACCAGGTCCAGCTGTGCCACTGCATGAATGTGGTTCCTGAAGTTACCGTGTCCAGTTGTGCCACTGGCTGATTCTGGTTCCAGCGGTCACTGGGTCCACCTGTACTACTGTCTGATTCTGGTTCCAGCGGGCACTGGGTCCACCTGTAGTACTGCCAGATTGTGTTTCCGGTGGCCACCTGCAGCATTGTTTCCTTTAGCATTGTGCCAAGCTCTGCCACATCCTGATCATGGTTCCAGCATGCGCCCGGTCCAGCTGTGTTGCTGCCTGATTGTGGTGCGAGAGGGCACAGGGTCCAGCTGTCCCACAGCCTTTTCGTGGTTCCAGAAAGCGTTGGTTCCATCTGTGCCACTGCCTGATTGGGGTTCCAGCAGGCACTGGGACCAGCTGTGCCACTTCCTGATCGTGGTTTCAGCAGGCGCCTGGTCCAGTTGTGCCACTGCATGAATGTGGTTCCAGCAGTTATCGGGTCCAGTTGTGCCACTGGCTGATTGTGGTTCCAACAGGCACTGGGTCCAGCCGTGCCGCTGCCTGATTGTGGTTCCAGAGGCCACTGTGTCCAGCTGTTCCACTGCCTGATTGTGGTTCCTGCAGGTGTTGGGTCCACTGTGCCACTACCTGATTGTGGTTCCAGCGGGCGCTGTGTCCAGCTGTACCACAGGCTCATCGTGGTTCCATCAAGTGTTGTTTCCACCTGTGCCAATGCCTGATCGTGGTTCCAGCAGGCACTGGGTCCAGTTGTGCCTCTGCATGAGTATGGTTCCAGCAGGCACTGTGTCCAGCTGTGCCACAGCCTCATCGTGGTTCCAGCAGGTGTTGGGTCCATCTGCGCCGCTTCCTGATTGTGTTTCCAGCGGCCACTGAATCCTGCTGTGCCGCTGCCTGATTGTGGTTCCAAAAACTGTTGGATCCAGTTGTGCTGCTGCCTGTTCGTGTTTCAAGCGAGCAATGGGTCCAGCTGTTCCGCTGCCTGATTGTGGTTCCAGCATGTACCGGGTCCAGCTGTGCCACAGCCTGATTGTGCTTCCAGTGGCCACCGGTTTGAGCTGTGCAATTGCCTGATCCTGTTTCCAGCAGTCACTGTGTCCAGCTGTGCAACTTCCTGATCGTGGTTCCAGCATGCGCGCGGTACAGCTGTGCCACAGCCTGATTGTGGTTGCAGCAGGTACTAGGTACAGCTGTGCTACTGCCTGATTGTGGTTCCAGCGGGCACTGGGTCCAGCTGTCCTGCAGCCTTATTTTGGTTTCAGAAGCAGTTGGATCCATCTGTGCCACTGCCTGATTTTGGTTCCAGCAGGTACCAGGTCCAGCTGTGCCACTGCCTGATTGTGGTTCCTGCAGGTTCTGGGTCAAGCTTGGCCGCTGGCTGATTATGTTTCCAGCGGCCACTGCATCTAGCAGTGCTGCTTAATTGTTGTTTCAGCGGCCACTGGGTCCAGCTGTGCGGCTGCCTGATTGTGGTTCCTGCAGGTGTTGGGTCGAGCTGGGCCGCTGCCTGATTTCAGTTCCAGCAGCCACTGGGTCCAGCTGCGCCGCTGCCTGATTGTGGTTTGTGCAGGTGTTTGGTCCAGCTGTACCGCTACCTGATTGTGGTTCCAAAAGGTGCTGTGTCCAGCTGTGCCACAGCCTCATCGTGGTTCCAGCAGGTGTTGGGTCCAGCTGTGCCACTGCCTGATTGTTGTTCCAGTGGCCACTGAATCCAGCTGTGCTGCTGCCTGAATGTGGTTCCTGCAGGTGTGATGTCCGGCTGTGCCGCTGCCTGATTGTGGTTCCAGCAGGCACCGGGTCGAGTTGTGCAATTGCCTGATCCTGATTCCAGCAGGCTTTGTGTCCCGCTGTGCGACTTCCTGATCGTGGTTCCAGTGTGCGACCGGTCCAGCTATGCCACAGCCTGATTGTGGTTGCAGCATGTATCGGGTCCAGCTTTGCCGCTGCCTGATTGTGGTTTCTGCAGGTGTTGGGTCCAGCTGGGCAGCTGCCTGATTGTGGTTCGTGCAGGTGTTTGGTCCAGCTGTGCCGCTACCAGATTGTGGTTCCAGCAGGTGCTGTGTCCAGTGGTGCCAAAGCCTCATCGTGGTTCCAGCAGGTGTTGGGTCCAGCTGTGCCACTGCCTGATTGTGGTTCCAGCGGCCACTGAATCCAGCTGTGCCGCTGCCTGATTGTGGTTCCTGCAGGTGTGGAGTCCAGCTGTTCCGCTGCCTGATTGTGGTTCCAGCAGGCACCGGGTCGAGTTGTGCAATTGCCTGATCCTGATTCCAGCAGGCATTGTGTCCAGCTGTGCCACTTCCTGATCGTGGTTCCAGCGTGCGACCGGTCCAGCTGTGCCACAGCCTGATTGTGGTTGCAGCATGTATCGGGTCCAGCTGTGCCGCTGCCTGATTGTGGTTCCTGAAGGTGTTGGGTCCAGCTGGGCCGCTGCCTGATTGTGGTTCGTGCAGGTGTTTGGTCCAGCTGTGCCGCTACCTGATTGTGGTTCCAGCAAGTGCTGTGTCCAGCTGTGCCACAGCCTCATCGTGATTCCAGCAGGTGTTGGGTCCAGCTGTGCCGCTGCCTGATTGTGGTTCCAGCGGCCACTGAATCCAGCTGTGCCGCTGCCTGATTGTGGTTCCAGCAACTGTTGGATCCAGATGAGCTGCTGCCTGATTGTGCTTGCAGCGAGCACTGGGTCCGGCTGTGCCACTGCCTGATTATGGTTTCAGTGGGTACCAGGTCGAGCTGTACCACTGCCGGATTATTGTTTCTGCAGCAGTATCCAGCTGTGCCACTGCCTGATTGTGGTTCCAACAGGTAGCGAGTCCAGTTGTGCCACTGCCTGATTGTGTTTCCAGTGGGCACTGGGTCCAGTGGTGTCACTGCCTGATGGTGGTTCCAGCTGATACTGGGTCCAGCTGTGCTGCTGCCTGATTGTGGTTCCTGCAGCTGTTGGGTTTGGCTGTGCCGCAGCCTGATTGTTGTTCTAGTGGGCACTGGGTCGAGCTGTGTAATTGCCTGTTCCTGTTCCCAGCAGACATTGTGTCCAGCTGTTCCACTTCCTGATCGTGGTTCCATCATGCGCCCGGTCCAGCTGTGATTGTGGTTGCAGCAGGTACCGGGTACAGCTGTGTTACTTACTGATTGTGATTCCAGCGGGCACTGGGTCCAACTGTGCCATTTCCTGATTGTGGTTCCAGCGGGCTCTGTGTCCAGCTGTCCCACAGCCTTATTGTGGTTCCAGAAGGAGTTCGTTCCATCTGTGCCACTGCCTGATTGTGTTTCCAGCAGGTACCATGTCCAGCTGTGCCACCGCCTCATCGTGGTTCCAGCATGTGTTGGGTCCAGCTGTGCCGCTGCCTGATGGTGTTTTAGTGGCCACTGAATCCAGCTGTGCTGCTGCCTGATTGTGGTTCCAGCAACTGTTGGATCCAGTTTTGCTGCAGCCTGATTGTGTTTCGAGTGAGCTCTAGGTCCAGCTGTGCCACTGCTTGATTGTGGTTCCAGTGGTTACCAGGTCGAGCTGCGCCACTGCCGGATTATGGTTCCTGCACCAGTAACCAGCTGTGCCGCTGCCTGATTGTGGCTCCAACAGGTACCGGGTCCACTTGTGCAACTGCCTGATTGTGGTTCCAGTGGGCACTGGGTCCAGCTGTGTCACTGCCTGATTGTGGTTCCAGCTGACACTGGGTCCAGCTGTGCCACTGCCTGATTGTGGTTCCTGCAGGTGTTGGGTCCAGCTGTGTCGCTGCCTGATTGTGGTTCAAGTGGGCACCAGGTTGAGTTGTGCAATTGCCTGATCCTGTTTCCAGCAGGCATTGTGTCCAACTGTGCAACTTCCTGATCGTGGTTCCAGCATGCACCCGGTCCAGCTGTGCCACACCCTGATTGTGGTTGCAGCAGGTACCAGGTACAGCTGTGCTACTGCCTGGTTGTGGTTGCAGCGGGCACTGGGTCCAGCTGTCCCACAGCCTTATCGTGGTTCCAGAAGGAGTTGGTTCCATCTGTGCCATTTCCTGTTTGTGGTTCCAGCAGGTACCGGGTCCAGCTGTGCTGCTGCCTGACTGTGGTTCCTGCAGGAGCTGGGTCACGCTGGGCTGCTGCCTGATTGTGGCTCCAGCGGCCACTGCGTCCAGCAGTGCCACTGCCTAATTGTTGTTCCAGCGGACACTGGGTCCACCTGTGCTGCTGCCTGATTGTGCTTCCATCGGCCACTTGGTCCAGCAGTACCGCCTCTTGATTGTGGTTCCTGCAGGTATTAGGTCCAGCTGTGCCACTGCCAGATTGTGCATCCAGTGGGCACCAGGTCCAGCTGTGCCACTGCATGAATGTGGTTCCTGAAGTTACCGTGTCCAGTTGTGCCACTGGCTGATTCTGGTTCCAGCAGGCACTGGGTCCATCTGTACTACTGCCAGATTGTGTTTCCGGTGGCCACCTGCAGCATTGTTTCCTTTAGCATTGTGCCAAGCTCTGCCACATGCTGATCATGGTTCCAGCATGCGCCCAGTCCAGCTGTGCCGCTGCCTGATTGTGGTGCGAGAGGGCACAGGGTCCAGCTGTCCCACAGCCTTCTCGTGTTTCCAGAAAGCGTTGGTTCCATCTGTGCCACTGCATGATTGGGGTTCCAGCAGGCACTGGGACCAGCTGTGCCACTTCCTGATCGTGGTTTCAGCAGGCGCCTGGTCCAGTTGTGCCACTGCATGAATGTGGTTCCAGCAGTTATCGGGTCCAGTTGTGCCACTGGCTGATTGTGGTTCCAGCAGGCACTGGGTCCAGCCGTGCCGCTGCCTGATTGTGGTTCCAGAGGCCACTGTGTCCAGCTGTTCCACTGCCTGATTGTGGTTCCTGCAGGTGTTGGGTCCTCTGTGCCACTACCTGATAGTGGTTCCAGCGGGCGCTGTGTCCAGCTGTACCACAGCTTCATCGTGGTTCCAGTAAGTGTTGTTTCCACCTGTGCCAATGCCTGATCGTGGTTCCAGCAGGCACTGGGTCCAGTTGTGCCTCTGCATGAATGTGGTTCTAGCAGGCACTGTGTCCAGCTGTGCCACAGCCTCATCGTGGTTTCAGCAGGTGTTGGGTCCAGCTGTGCCGCTGCCTGATTGTGTTTCCAGTGGCTACTGAATCCTGCTGTGCCACTGCCTGATTGTTTTTCCTGCAGGTGTTGGATCCATCTGTGCCGCTGCCTGATCGTGGTTCCAGCAGGCACTGGGTCCAGCTGTGCCACTGCATGAATGTGGTTTGTGCAGGTGTTGGGTCCATCTGTGCTGCTACCTGATTGTGGTTCCAGCAGGCGCTGTGACCAGCTGTGCCACAGCCTCATCGTGGTTCCAGCAGCTGTTGGACCAAGTGTGCTGCTGCCTGATTGCTGTTCAGCGAGTGCTGGGTCCCGCTGTGCCACTGCTTGATTGTGGGTCCAGCGGGTACCATATTGAGCTGTGACGCTGCCCAATTGTGGTTCCAGCAGCAGTGTCCAGCTGTGCCACTTCCTGATCGTGGTTCCAGCATGCGCCGAGTCAATCTGTGCCACTGCCTGATTTTGGTTCCAGCAGTTACCGGGTCCAGTTATGCCACTGCCTGATTGTGGTTCCAGCGGGCACTGGGTCCAGCTGTGCTACTGCCTGATTGTGGTTCCAGCCGAATTGTGTCCAGTTGTACAACTTCCTGATCGTGGTTTCAGCAGGCACCTGGTCCAGTTGTGCCACTGCATGAATGTGGTTCCAGCAGTTACCGGGTCCAGTTGGGCCACTGGCTGATTGCAGTTCCAGCGGGCACTGGGTCCAGCCGTGCCTCTGCCCGATTGTGGTTCCAGAGGCCACTTGGTCCAGCTGTGCCACTGCCTGATTGTGGTTCCTGCAGGTGTTGGGTCCAGCTGTGCCGTTATCTGATTGTGTTTCCAGCGAGCACTGGGTCTGGCTGTGCCACTGCTTGATTGTGGTTCCAGCGGGTACCAGGTCGAGCTGTGCTGCTGCCGGATTATGTTTCCTGCAGCAGTGTCCAGCTGTGCCACTGCCTGATTGTGGTTCCAACAGGTACTGCATCCAGTTGTGCCACTGTCTGATTGTGTTTCCAGCGGGCACAGGGTCCAGCTGCGTCACTGCCTGATTGTGGTTCCAGCTGACAATGGGTCCAGCTGTGCCACTTCCTGATTGTGGTTCCTGCAGGTGTTGGGTCCAGCTGTGCCTCTGCCTGATTGTGGTTCCAGCGGGCACAGTTCCAGCTGTCCCACAGCCTTATCGTGGTTCCAGAAAGCTTTGGTTCCATCTGTGCCGCTGCATGATCATGGTTCCAGCAGGCACTGGGACCAGCTGTGCCAGTTCTTGATCATGGTTTCTGCAGGCGCCTGGTCCAGTTGTGCCACTGCATGAATGTGGTTCCAGCAGTTACCGGGTCCAGTTGTGCCACTGCCTGATTGTGGTTCCAGCTGACACTGGGTCCAGCTGTGCCACTTCCCGATTGTGGTTCCTGCAGGTGTTGGGTCCGGCTGTGCCGCTACCTGAATATGGTTCCAGCAGGCGCTGTGTCCAGCTGTGCCACAGCCTCATCATGGTTCCAGCAGGCATTGTTTCCTCCCGTGCCACTGCCTGATCGTGGTTCCAGCAGGCACTGGGTCCAGTTGTGCCACTGCTTAAATGTGGTTCCTGCATGTGTTGGGTCCAGCTGTGCTGCTACCTGATTGTGGTTCCAGCAGGTGCTGTGTCCAGCTGTGCCTCAGCCTCATCGTGGTTCCAGCAGGTGTTGGATCCAGCTGTGCCGCTGCCTGATTGTGGTTCCAGCAACTGTTGGATCCAGTTGTGCTGCTGCCTGATTGTATTTCCAGCGAACACTGGGTCCGGCTGTGCCACTGCTTGATTGTGGTTCCAGCGGGTACCAGGTCGAGCTGTGCCACTGCCGGATTATGGTTCCTGCAGCAGTATCAAGCTGTGCCACTGCCTGATTGTGGTTCCAACAGGTACCAGGTCCAGTTGTGCCACTGCCTGATTGTGGTTCCAGTGGGTGCTGGGTCCAGCTGTGTCACTGCCTCATTGTGGTTCCAGTGGGAAATTGGTCCAGCTGTCCCACAACCTTATCGTGGTCCCAGAAGTTCTTGCTTCCATCTGTGCCACTGCCTGATTGTGGTTCCAGTAGGTACCGTGTCCAGCTGTGCCGCTACCTGATTGTGGTTCCAGCAGGTGCTGTGTCCAGCTGTGCCGCAGCTTCATCATGGTTCCAGCAGGTGTTGGATCCAGCTGTGCCGCTGCCTAATTGTGTTTCCAGCGGCCACTGAATCCAGTTGTGCCGCTGCCTGATTGTGGTTCCAGCAACTGTTGGATCCAGTTGTGCTGCTGCCTGATTGTATTTCCAGCGAACACTGGGTCCGCCTGTGCCACTGCTTGATTGTGGTTCCAGCGGGTACCAGGTCGAGCTGTGCCACTGCTGGATTATGGTTCCTGCAGCAGTATCCAGCTGTGCCACTGCCTGATTGTGGTTCCAACAGATACCAGGTCCAGTTGTGCCACTGCCTGATTGCGGTTCCAGTGGCCACCGGGTGGAGCTGTGCAATTGCCTGATCCTGTTTCCAGCAGGCATTGTGTCCAGCTGTGCCACTTCCTGATTGTGGTTCCAGTGGGCCCTTGGTCCAGCTGTCCCACAACCTTATCGTGGTCCCAGAAGGAGTTGCTTCCATATGTGCCACTGCCTGATTGTGGTTCCAGTAGGTGCCGTGTCCAGCTGTGCCGCTGCCTGATTGTGGCTCCAGCGGCCACTGGGTCCAGCTGTGCTACTGCCTGATTGTGGTTCCAGCCGAATTGTGTCCAGCTGTACCACTTCCTGATCGTGGTTTCAGCAGGCACCTGGTCCAGTTGTGCCACTGCATGAATGTGGTTCCAGCAGTTATCATGTCCAGTTGGGCCACTGGCTGATTGTGGTTCCAGTGGGCACTGGGTCCATCCGTGCCTCTGCCTGATTGTGGTTCCAGAGGCCACTTGGTCCAGCTGTGCCACTGCCTGATTGTGGTTCCTGCAGGTGTTGGGTCCAGCTGTGCTGTTATCTGATTGTGTTTCCAGCGAGCACTGGAAATGGCTGTGCCACTGATTGATTGTGGTTCCAGCAGGTACCATGTCGAGCTGTGCCGCTGTCGGATTATGTTTCCTGCAGCAGTATCCAGCTGTGCCACTGCCTGATTGTGGTTCCAACAGGTACTGTGTCCAGTTGTGCCACTGTCTGATTGTGTTTCCAGCGGGCACTGGGTCCAGCTACGTCACTGCCTGATTGTTGTTCCAGCTGACACTGGGTCCAGCTGTGCCACTTCCTGATTGTGGTTCCTGCAGGTGCTGTGTCCGGCTGTGCCTCTGCCTCATTGTGGTTCCAGCGGGCACAGGCCCAGCTGTTCCACAGCCTTATCGTGGTTACAGAAATCTTTGGTTCCATCTGTGCCACTGCTTGATCATGGTTCCAGCAGGCACTGGGACCAGCTGTGCCACTTCCTGATCGTGGTTTCTGCAGACGCCTGGTCCAGATGTGCCACTGCATGAATGTGGTTCCAGCAGTTACCGGGTCCAGTTGTGCCACTGGCTGATTGTAGTTCCAGCAGGCACTGGGACCAGCCGTGCCACTGCCTGATTGTGGTTCCAGAGGCCACTGGGTCCAGCTGTTCCACTGCCTGATTGTGGTTCCTGCACGTGTTGTGTCCAGCGGTGCCGCTACCTAATTGTGGTTCCAGCAGGCGCTGTGTCCAGCTGTGCCACAGCCTCATCGTGGTTCCAGCAGGCATTGTTTCCACCTGTGCCACTGCCTGATCATGGTTCCAGCAGGCATTGGGTCCAGTTGTGCTGCTACCTGATTGTGGTTCCAGCAGGTGCTGTGTCCAGCTGTGCCACAGCCTCATCGTGGTTCCAGCAGGTGTTGGATCCAGCTGTGCTGCTACCTGATTGTGGCTCCAGCAGGTGCTGTGTGCAGCTGTGCCACAGCCTCATCGTGGTTCCAGCAGGTGTTGGATCCAGCTGTGCCACTGCCTGATTGTGGTTCCAGTGGGCGCTGGGTCCCGCTGTGCCACTGGCTGATTGTGGTTTCAGCAGGCACTGGGTCCAGCTGTGCCACTGCCTGATTGTGGTTCCTACAGGTGTTAAGTTTGGCTGTGCCACTGCCTGATTGCGGTTCCAGTGGTCACCGGGTCGAGCTGTGCAATTGCCTGATCCTGTTTCCAGCAGGCGTTGTGTCCAGCTGTGCCACTTCCTGATTGTGGTTCCAGTGGGCACTGTGTCCAGCAGTCCCTCTTCCTTATCGTGGTCCCAGAAGGAGTTGGTTCCAACTGTGCCACTGCCTGATTGTGGGTCCAGTAGGTACCGGGTCCAGCTGTGCCGCTGCCTGATTGTGGTTCCAGCGGCCACTGAATCCAGCTGTGCCACTGACTGATTGTGGTTCCAGCAACTGTTGGATCCAGTTGTGCTGCTGCCTGATTTTTTTTTCCAGCGAGCACTGGGTCCGGCTGTGCCACTGTTTGAAAGTGGTTCCAGTGGGTACCAGGTCGAGCTGTGCTGCTGCCCGATTATGCTTCTTGCAGCAGTATCCAGCTGTGCCACTGCCTGATTGTGGTTCCAACAGTTACTGGGTCCAGTTGTGCCACTGCCTGATTGTGGTTCCAGTGGGCGCTGGGTCCAGCTGTGTCACTGCCTCATTGTGGTTCCAGCTGACACTGGGTGCAGCTGTGCCACTGCCTGATTGTGGTTCCTGCAGTTGTTGGGTTCGGCTCTGCTGCTGCCTGATTGTGGTTCCAGTGGGCACCGGGTCGAGCTGTGCAGTTGCCTGATCCTGTTTCCATCAGGCATTGGGTCCAGCTGTGCCACTTCCTGATTGTGGTTCCAGCGGGCACTTGGTCCAGCTGTGCCACTGCCTGATTGTGATTCCAGCGGCCACTGGGTTTAGCTGTGCCACTGCCTGATTGTTGTTCCGGTAGGTACGGGGTCCTGCTGTGCCACTGTCTGATTGTGGTTCCAGTGGGCACCGGGTCCAGCTGTGCCATGGCCTGATTTTGTTTCCTGCAGCATTGTGTCCATCTCTGCCACATCTTGATCTTGGTTACAGCATAAGCCCGGTCCAGCTGTGCCACTGACGGATTGTGGTTCCAGCAGGTACTGAGGATAGCTGTGCTAATGCCTGATTGTGGTTTCAGCGGGCACAGGGTCCAGTTGTACCACTGCATGAATGTGGTTCCAGAGGCCACTGGGTCCGGCTGTACCACTGCCTGATTGTGGTTCCAGTGGGCACTGGGTCCAGCTGTGCCTTTGCTTGATTGTGGTTCCAGCAGGCACTGGGTCCAGCTGTCCCACAGCCTGATCATTGTTCCAGAAAGCCTTGGTTCCATCTTGCCACTTCCTGATCGTGGTTCAAGCAGGCACTGGATACAGCTGTGCCGTTTCCAGATTGTGGTTCCAGCAGCTGTTGGATCTAGTTGTGATGTTGCCTGATTGTGGTTCCAGTGAGTGCTGGGTCCTGCTGTGACACTGCTTGATTGTGGTTCCAGTGGGCACCAGGTTGAGCTGTGCCACTGCCTGATTGTGGTTCCAATGGGCACGAGGTCCAGTTGTGCTCCAGCCTGATTGTGGTTCCAGCGGGCACCGGGTCCAGTTGTGCCGCTACCTGATTGTGGTTCCAGCGGGCGTTGTGTCCTGCTGTGCCACAGCCTTATTGTGGTTCCAGCAGGCATTGATTCCACCTGTGCCACTGCCTCATCGTGCTTCCAGCAGGAACTGGGTCCAGTTGTGCCACTGCATGAATGTGGTTCCTGAAGTTACCGGGTCCAGTTGTGCCACTGTCTGTTTCTGGTTCCAGCGGGCATTGGGTCCACCTGTACTACTGCCACATTGTGTTTCCAGTGGCCACTGGGTCTCGCAGTGCTCCTGCCTGATAGTTGTTCCATCGGGCACCGGGTCCAGTTTTACGACTGCCTTATTGTGGTTCCAGCAGGCACTGGGACCAGTCTTCCCACTGCCTGACAGTGGTCCAAGCAGGCAATGGGTCCAGCTGTGCCGCTGCCTCATTGTGGTTCCTGCAGGTGTTGGGTCCTGCTGTGCCGGTGCCTGATTGTGGTTCCAGTGAACACCGGGTCCAGCTGAGCCATTGCCTGATCCTGTTTCCAGCAGTCATTGTGTCCAGCTGTGCCACTTCCTGATCATGGTTCCAGCATGCACCCAGTCCAGTTGTGCCACTGCCTGATTGTGCTTGCAGCAGGTAGAGCATACAGCTGTACCACTGCCTGACTGTGGTTCCAGCGGACACTGAGTCCAACTGTGCCATTTCCTGACTGTGGTTCCAGCGGGCACTGGGTCCAGCTGTCCCACAGCCTTATTGTGGTTCCAGAAGGAATTGGTTCCATCTGTGCCACTGCCTGATTGTGGTGCCAGAAGGTACCGGGTCCAGCTGTGCCGCTGCCTGATTGTGGTTCCTGCAGGTGTTCGTCCAGCTGTGCCACTGCCTGATTGTGCTTCCTGCAGTTGTTGGTCCAGCTGTGCCACTACCTGATTGTGGTTCCCGCGGGCACAGGGTCCAGCTGTCCCACAGCCTTATTGTGTTTCCAGAAAGCATTGGTTCCACCTGTGCCACTGCCTGATGGTGGCTCCAGCAGGCACTGGGACCAGCTGTGCAACTTCCTGATCGTGGTTTCAGAAGGCGCCTGGTCCAGTTTTGCCACTGCATTAATGTGGTTCCAGCAGTTACCGGGTCCAGTTGTGCCACTGGCTGATTGTAGTTCCAGGAGGTGCTAGATCCTGCTGTGCCGCCGCCTGATTGTGTTTCCAGCAGTCACTGAATCCAGCTGTGCCACTGCCTGATTGTGGTTCCAGCAACTGTTGGATCTAGTTGTGCTGCTGCATGATTGTGTTTCCAGTGAGCACTGGGTCCAGCTGTGCCGCTGCTTGATTGTGGTTCCAGATGGTACCAGTTCAAGCTGTGCCGCTGCTGGATTATGGTTCCTGCAGCAGTATCCAGCTGTGCCACTGCCTGATTGTGGTTCCAGCAGGTACCGGGTCCAGTTGTGCCACTGCCTGATTGTGGTTCCAGCATGCACCCAGTCCAGTTGTGCCACTGCCTGATTGTGCTTGCAGCAGGTAGAGCATACAGCTGTACCACTGCCTGACTGTGGTTCCAGCGGACACTGAGTCCAACTGTGCCATTTCCTGACTGTGGTTCCAGCGGGCACTGGGTCCAGCTGTCCCACAGCCTTATTGTGGTTCCAGAAGGAATTGGTTCCATCTGTGCCACTGCCTGATTGTGGTGCCAGAAGGTACCGGGTCCAGCTGTGCCGCTGCCTGATTGTGGTTCCTGCAGGTGTTCGTCCAGCTGTGCCACTGCCTGATTGTGCTTCCTGCAGTTGTTGGTCCAGCTGTGCCACTACCTGATTGTGGTTCCCGCGGGCACAGGGTCCAGCTGTCCCACAGCCTTATTGTGTTTCCAGAAAGCATTGGTTCCACCTGTGCCACTGCCTGATGGTGGCTCCAGCAGGCACTGGGACCAGCTGTGCAACTTCCTGATCGTGGTTTCAGAAGGCGCCTGGTCCAGTTTTGCCACTGCATTAATGTGGTTCCAGCAGTTACCGGGTCCAGTTGTGCCACTGGCTGATTGTAGTTCCAGGAGGTGCTAGATCCTGCTGTGCCGCCGCCTGATTGTGTTTCCAGCAGTCACTGAATCCAGCTGTGCCACTGCCTGATTGTGGTTCCAGCAACTGTTGGATCTAGTTGTGCTGCTGCATGATTGTGTTTCCAGTGAGCACTGGGTCCGGCTGTGCCACTGCTTGATTGTGGTTCCAGATGGTACCAGTTCAAGCTGTGCCGCTGCTGGATTATGGTTCCTGCAGCAGTATCCAGCTGTGCCACTGCCTGATTGTGGTTCCAGCAGGTACCGGGTCCAGTTGTGCCACTGCCTGATTGTGGTTCCATCGGGCACTGGGTCCAGCAGTCTCACTGCATGATTGTGGTTCCAGCTGACACTGGGTCCAGCTGTGCCACTCCCTGATTGTGGTTCCTGCAGGTGTTGGGTCCGTCTGTGCCGCTGCCTACTGTGGTTCCAGCAGCTACCAGGTCCAGCAGTGCCACTGCCTAATTGTTGTTTCAGCGGCCACTGGGTCCTGCTGTGCCGCTGCCTGATTGTGGTTCCTGCAGGTGCTGGAACCAGTTGTGCCACTGCCTTATTGTGGCTCCAGCAGGTGCCGGTTCCAGTTTTGTGACTGCCTGACTGTGGTTCTATCGGCTGATGGGTCCAGCTGTGCCATGGCCTGAACATGGTTCCAGCAGGTGCTGGGTCCAGCTGTGCCACTGTCTGATTGTGTTTCCAGCGGCCATGGAATCCAGCTGTGCAGATGCCTGATTGTGGTTCCAGCAGCTGTTGGATCCAGTTGTGCTGCTGCTTGATTGTGGTTCCAGTGGGCACTGGGTCCAGCTGTGTCACTGCCTGATTGCGGTTCCAGCTGACACTGGGTCCAGCTGTGCAGCTGCATGATTGTGGTTCCAGTGGGCACCGGGTCCAGCTGTGCCATTGCCTGATCCTGTTTCCAGCAGGCATTGTGTCCAGCTGTGTCACTTCCTGATCCTGGTTCCAGCATGCGCTCAGTCCAGTTGTGCCACTGCCTGATTGTGGTTGCAGCAGGTACTGGATACAGCTGTGTTACTGCCTGATTGTGGTTCCAGGGTGCACATGGTCCAGCTGTACCACTGCCTGATCGTGGTTCCAGTATCCCCTGGGTACAGCTGTGCCCATGCCTGATTGTGGTTCCAGCGGGCACTGGGTCCAACTGTACGACTGCCCGATTGTGTTTCCAGCAGGCACTGGGTCCAACTGTGCCATTTCCTGATTGTGGATCCAGTGGGCACTGGGTCCAGCTGTCCCACAGCCTTATTGTGGTTCCAGATGGAGTTGGTTGCATCTGTGCCACTGCCTGATTGTGGTTCCAGCAGGTACCTGGTCCAGCTGTGCCGCTGCCTGTTTGTGGTTCCTGCAGGGGTTGGGTCCAGCTGGTCCGCTGCCAGATTGTGCTTCCAGCGGCCACTGGGTCCAGCGGTGCCACTGCCTAATTGTTGTTTCAGCCACCACTGGGTCCAGCTGTGCCACTGCCTGATTTTGGTTCCTGTAGGTGTTGGGTCCGGCTGTGCCGCTGCCTGATTGTGGTTCCAGCGGGCACAGGGTCCAGCTGTCCCACTGCCTTATCATAGTTCCAGAAGGCATTGGTTCCATCTGTGCCACTGCCTGATCATGGTTCCAGCAGGCACTGGGACCAGCTGTGCCACTTCCTGATCGTGGCTTCAGCAGGCGCCTCTTCCAGTTGTGCCACTGCATGAATGTGGTTCCAGCAGTTACCAGGTCCAGTTCTGCCATTGGCTGATTGTGGTTCCAGCGGGCACCATCCAGCTGTGCCACAGCCTGATCATGGTTCAAGCAGGCACCGGATCCAGCTGTGCCGCTGCCTGATTGTGTTTCAAAAAGGCACCTGATCCAGATGTGCCGCTGCCAGATTGTGGTTCCAGCAGCTGTTGGATCCGCTTGTGACACTGCCTGATTGTGGTTCCAGTGAGCACTGGGTCCAGCAGTGCCACTGCTTGATTGTGGTTCCAGCGGGCACCGGGTCCAGTTGTGCTCCAGCCTGATTGTGGTTCCAGCGGGCACCGGGTCCAGGTATGCCCATGCCTGATTGTGGTTCCAAAGGGCACCAGGTCGAGCTGTGCTGCTGCCTGATTGTGGATCCAACAGGCACTGGGTCCAGTTGTGCTCCAGCCTGATTGTGGTTCCAGCGGGCACTGGGTCCAGCTGTGCTCATGCCTGATTGTGGTTCCAGTGGCCGCTGGGTCCAGCCGTTCCACTGCCTGTTTGTGGTTACTGCAGGTGTTGGGTCCAGCTGTGCCGCTACCTGATTGTGGTTCCAGCGGGTGCTGTGTCCAGCTGTGCCACAGCCTCATCATGGTTCCAGCAGTCATTGTTCTCACCTGTGGCACTTCCTGATCATGGTTCCAGCGGGCACTGGGTCCAGTCGTGCCACTGCATGAATGTAGTTCCTGAAGTTACCGGGTCCAGTTGTGCCACTGGCTGATTCTGGTTCCAGCGGGCACTGGGTCCACCTGTACTACTGCCTGATTATGGTTCCAGCGGCCACTGGGTCTGGCTGTGCTCCTGCCTGAATGTGGTTCTAGCGGGCACCGGACCCAGCTGTGCCGCTGCCTGATTCTGGTTTCGGCGGGCACTGGGTGCAGCAAAACTGCTGCCTGATTGTGGTTCCATTGGGCACCGTGTCCAGATTTGCAACTGCCTGACTGTGGTTCCAGCAGGCTCTGGGTCCAGTCTTTCCTCTGCCTGACCGTGGTTCAAGCAGGCACTGGGTCCAGCTGTGCCACTGCCTGATTGTGTTTCCAGGAGGTGCTAGATCCTGCTGTGCCGCTGCCTTATTGTGGTTCCAGTGGGTGCCAGATCCAGTTTTGCGACAGCCTGACTGTGGTTCCATCGGCTGATGGCTGCAGCTGTGCCATGGCCTGAACATGGTTCCGGCAGGTACCGGGTCCAGCTGTGCCACTGTCTGATTGTGGCTCCAGCGGGTACTGGGTCCAGCTGTGTCGCTGCCTGATTGTGGTTCCAGCAGGCACTGGGTCCAGCAAAACCGCTGCCTGATTGTGGCTCTTGCAGGTGTTGGGTCAGGCTGTGCCGCCACCTGATTGTGTTTCCAATGGGCACCGGGTCCAGCTGTGCCATTGCCTGATCCTTTTTCCTACAGGCATTGTGTCCAGCTGTGCCACTTCCTGATTGTGGTTCCAGCATGCACCCTGTCCGGCTGTGCCACTAGCTGATTGTGGTTCCAGCAGGTACCGGGTCCAGCTATGCCACTGCCTGATTGTGTTTCCAGCGGGCACTGGGTCCAGCTGTGCCGCTGCCTGATTGTGCTTCCAGTGTGCACCGGTTCCAGCTGTGCCATGTCCTGATCTTGTTTGCTGCAGCATTGTGTCCATCTCTGTCACTTCCTGATCATGGTTCCAGCATGCGCCCAGTACAGCTGTGCCACTGCCTGATTGTGGTTCCAGCAGGTACCGGGTACAGCTGTGCTACGGCCTGATTGTGGTTCCAATGGACGCTGGGTTCATCTGTGCCCATGCCTGTTTGTGGTTCCAGCAGTCACTGGGTCCAAATGTACCACTTTCTGATTGTGGTTCCAGCGGGCACTGGGTCCAGCTGTCCCACAGCCTTATCGTGGTTCCAGAAGGCATTTGTTCCATCTGTGCCACTGCCTGATATTGGTTCCAGCAGGCACTGGGACCAGCTGTGCCATTTCCTGATCATGTTTCAGCAGGCACCTGGTCCAGTTGTGCCACTGCATGAATTCGGTTCCAGCATTTACCGGGTCCAGTTGTGCCACTGGCTGATTGTGGTTCCAGCAGGCACTGAGTCCACCGGTACTACTGCCTGATTGTGATTCCATCGGGTACCAGGTCCAGCTTTGCCACTGCCTGATCGTGGTTCAAGCAGGCACTGGTTCCAGCTGTGCCGCTGCTTGATTGTGGTTCCGGCGGCCACTGGATCCAGCTGTGCTGTTGCCAGATTGTGGTCCCAGCAGTTGTTGAATCCAGTTGTGACGTTGCCTGAATGTGGTTCCTGCAAGCGCTGTGTCCAGCTGTGCTGCTGCCTGATTGTGATTCCAGCAGGTGCTGGATCCAGCTATGCCGCTACCTGATCGTGGTTCCAGCATGTGCTCGGTCCGGCTGTGTCACTGCCTGATTGTGGTTCCAGCAGGTACCAGGTCCAGCTGTGCCACTGCTTGATTGTGGTTCCAGCACACACTGGGTCCACCTGTGCTGCTGCCTGATTGTGGTTCCTGTGGCCACAGGGTCCAGCGGTGCCACCTCCTGATTGTGGTTGCTGCAGGTGTTGTGTCCAGCTGTGCTGCTGCCAGATTGTGATTCCAGTGTGCACTGGGTCCAGCTGTGCCATGGCATATTCTTGTTTCCTGCAGCATTGTGTCCATCTCTGTCACTTCCTGATCGTGGTTCCAGCATGCACCCAGTACAGCTGTGCCACTGCCTGATTGTGGTTCCAGCTGGTACCGGATATAGCTGTGCTACTGCCTGATTGTGGTTCCAGCAGGCATGGGGTCCAAATGTACCACTGCCTGATTGTGGTTCCAGCAGGTACCAGGTCCAGCTGGACCGCTGCCTGATTGTGGTTCCAGCGGCCACTGCATCCAGCTGTGCCGCTGCCTGATTGTGGTTCCTGTAGTTGTTGGGTCCAGCTGTGCCACTGCCTAATTGTGGTTCCAGCGGCCTCTGGGTTTAGCTGTGCCACTGCCTGATTGTGGTTGCAGCAGGTACCAGGTTTAGCTGTGCACTGCCTGATTGTGGTTCCAGCAGGTACTGGGTCCAGCTGTCCCACAGCATTATCGTGGTTCCAGAAGGCGTCGGTTGCATCTGTGCTCCTGCGTGATCATGGTTCCAGCAGGCACCGGGCCCAGCTGTGCCGCTGCCTGATTCTGGTTTCAGCGGGCACTGGGTGCAGCAAAACTGCTGCCTGATTGAGGTTCCATCGGGCACCAGGTCCAGATTTGCAACTGCCTGACTGTTTTTCCAGCAGGCGCTAGGTCCTGTCTTTCCTCTGCCTGACCGTGGTTCAAGCAGGCACCTGGTCCAGCTGTGCCACTGCCTGATTGTGTTTCCAGGAGGTGCTAGATCCTGCTGTGCCGCTGCCTTATTGTGGCTCCAGTGGGTGCCAGATCCAGTTTTGCGACAGCCTGACTGTGGTTCCATCGGCTGATGGCTGCAGCTGTGCCATGGCCTGAACATGGTTCCGGCAGGTACCGGCTCCAGCTGTGCCACTGCCTGATTGTGTTTCCAGTGGGTACTGGGTCCAGCTGTGTCACTGCCTGATTGTGGTTCCAGCAGGCACTGGGTCCAGCAAAACCGCTGCCTGATTGTGGTTCTTGCAGGTGTTGGGTCAGGCTATGCCACCGCCTGATTGTGTTTCCAGTGGGCACCGGGTCCAGCTGTGCCATTGCCTGATCCTTTTTCCTACAGGCATTGTGTCCAGCTGTGCCACTTCCTGATCATGGTTCCAGCATGCACCCTGTCCGGCTGTGCCACTAGCTGATTGTGGTTCCAGCAGGTACCGGGTCCAGCTATGCCACTGCCTGATTGTGTTTCCAGCGGGCACTGGGTCCAGCTGTGCCGCTGCCTTATTGTGCTACCATTGTGCACCGGTTCCAGCTGTGCCATGGCCTGATCTTGTTTGCTGCAGCATTGTGTCCATCTCTGTCACTTCCTGATCATGGTTCCAGCATGCGCCCAGTACAGCTGTGCCACTGCCTGATTGTGGTTCCAGCAGGTACCGGGTACAGCTGTGCTACGGCCTGATTGTGGTTCCAATGGACCCTGGGTCCATCTGTGCCCATGCCTGTTTGTGGTTCCAGCAGTCACTGGGTCCAAATGTACCACTTTCTCATTGTGGTTCCAGCGGGCACTGGGTTCATCTGTCCCACAGCCTTATCGTGGTTCCAGAAGGCATTTGTTCCATCTGTGCCACTGCCTGATATTGGTTCCAGCAGGCACCGGATCCAGCTGTGCTGTTGCCAGATTGTGGTTCCAGCAGTTGTTGGATCCAGTTGTGATGTTGCCTGATTGTGGTTCCTGTGAGCGCTGGGTCCAGCTGTGCCACTGCTTGATTGTGGTTCCAGCGGGCACCAGGTCATGCTGTGATGCTGCCTGATTGGCGTTCCTAAGGGAACCGGATCCTGCTGTTCCACAGCCTGATTGTTGATCCAGCAGGTGCTGGATCCAGCTGTGCCGCTACCTGATCGTGGTTCCAGCATGTGCCCGGTCCGGCTGCGCCACTGCCTGATTGTGGTTCCAGCGGCCACAGGGTCCAGCAGCGGGAGCTCCTGATTATGGTTCCTGCAGGTGTTGGGTCCAGCTGTGCCACTGCCAGATTGTGTTTCCAGTGGGCACCAAGTCTAGCTGTGCCATGGCCTGATCTTGCTTTCTACAGCATTGTGTCCATCTCTGCCACTTCCTGATCATGGTACCTGCATGCACCCGGTCCAGCTGTGCCACTGCCTGATATTGGTTCCAGCAGGCACTGGAACCAGATGTGCCATTTCCTGATCATGTTTCAGCAGGCACCTGGTCCAGTTGTGCCACTGCATGAATGCGGTTCCAGCAGTTACCGGGTCCAGTTGTGTCACTGGCTGATTGTGGTGCCAGCAGGCACTGAGTCCACCGGTACTACTGCCTGATTGTGATTCCATCGGGCACCAGGACCAGCTGTGCCACAGCCTGATTGTGGTTCAAGCAGGCACCAGGTCCAGCTGTGCCGCTGCTTGATCGTGGTTCCGGCGGCCACTGGATCCAGCTGTGCTGTTGCCAGATTGTGGTTCCAGCAGTTGTTGGATCCAGTTGTGATGTTGCCTGATTGTGGTTCCTGCAAGCGCTGGGTCCAGCTGTGCCACTGCTTGATTGTGGTTCCAGCGGGCACCAGGTCGAGCCATGATGCTGCCTGATTGGCGTTCCTAAGGGAACCAGATCCTGCTGTTCCGCAGCCTGATTGTTGATCCAGCAGGTGCTGGATCCAGCTGTGCTGCTGCCTGTTTGTGATTCCAGCAGCTGCTGGATCCAGCTGTGCCGCTACCTGATCGTGCTTCCAGCATGTGCCCGGTCCAGATGCGCCACTGCCTGATTGTGGTTCCAACGGCCACAGGGTGCAGCGGTGGGACCTCCTGATTGTGGTTCCTGCAGGTGTTGGGTCCAGCTGTGCCACTGTCAGATTGTGCTTCCAGTGTGCACCGGGTCTAGCTGTGCCATGGCCTGATCTTGTTTGCTGCAGCATTGTGTCCATCTCCGTCACTTCCTGATCGTGGTTCCAGCATGCACCCAGTACAGCTGTGGCACTGCCTGATTGTGGTTCCAGCAGCTGTTGGATCCGCTTGTGACGTTGCCTGATTGTGGTTCCAGCGGGCACCAGGTCGAGCTGTGCCGCTGCCTGATTGTGTTTCCAATGGGCACCAGGCCAATTGTGCTCCTGCCTGATTGTGGTTCCAGCGGGCACCGGGTCCAGGTATGCCCATGCCTGATTGTGGTTCCAGTGGGCACTGGGTCCAGCTGTGCTGCTGCCTGATTGTGGTTCCAAAGGCCACTGTGTCCAGCTGTTCCACTGCCTGATTGTGGTTCCTGCAGGTGTTGGGTCCAGCTGTGCCGCTATCTGATTGTGGTTCCAGCGGGCGCTGTGTCCAGCTGTGCCACAGCATCTTCGTGGTTCCAGCAGGCATTTTTTTCACCTGTGCCACTGCCTGATCATGGTTCCAGCAGGCACTTGGTCCAGTTGTGCCACTGCATGAATGTATTTCCTGAAGTTACTGGATCCAGTTGTGCCATTGGCTGATTGTGGTTCCAGCGGCCATCGGGTCTAGCTGTGCTCCTGCCTGATTGTGGTTCTAGCAGGTACTGGGCCCAGCTGTGCCGCTGCCTGATTGTGGTTCCAGCAAGCACTGCGTCCAGCTGTACCACTGCCTGATTGTTGTTCCACCGGGCACCGGGTCCAGTTTTGCAACTGCCTGACTGTGGTTCCAGCAGGCGCTGGGTCCAGTCTTGCCACTGCCTGACCATGGTTCAAGCAGGCATCGGGTCCAGCTGTGCCGCTGCCTGATTGTGGTTCCAGCGGACACTGGGTCCACCTGTGCTGCTGCCTGATTGTGGTTCCATCGGCCACTTGGTCCAACGGTGCTGCATCCTGATTGTGCTTCCTGCAGGTGTTGGGTCCAGCTGTGCCGCTGCCTGATTGTGCTTCCTTCGGGCACCGGGTCCTGCTGTGCCACAGACTGATCGTGGTTCAACAGGCACCGGGTCCAGCTGTGCCGCTGCCTGATTGTGGTTCAAGCAGGCACTGGATCCAGCTGTGCCACTGCCAGAATGTGGTTCCAGCATCTGTTGGATCCACTTGTGAAGTTGCCTGGTTTTGGTTCCAGTGAGCGCCGGTCATGCTGTGCCACTGTTTGATTGTGGTTCCATTGGGCACCAGGTTGAACTGTGCCGCTGCCTGATTGTGGTTCCAATGGGCACTGGGTCCAGCTGTATCACTGTCTGATTGGGATTCCAGCAGGCACCGGGTCCAGTTTTGCGACAGCCTAATTGTGGTTCCAGCAGGCACTGGGTCCAGTCTTGCCACTGCCTGACCGTGGTTTAAGCAGGCACTGGGTCCAGCTGTGCCGCTGCCTGATTGTGGTTCCAGAAGATGCTAGATCCTGCTTTGCCACAGCCTGATTGTGGCTCCAGCGGGTGCAGGGTCCAGTTTTGTGACTGCCTGACTTTGGTTCCATTGGCTGATGGGTCCAGCTGTGCCATGGCCTGAACTTGGTTCTGGCAGGTGCTGGGTCCAGCTGCAAAACTACCTGAATGTGTTTCCAGCGGCCACTGAATCCAGCTGTGCTGCTGCCTGATTGTGGTTCCAGCAGCTGTTGGATCCAGCTGTGCCACATCCTGATCGTGGTTCCAGCATGCGCCGGGTCCATCTGTGCCACTGCCTGATGTTGATTCCAGCAGGTACTGGGTCCAGGTGTGCCACTGCCTGATTGTCATTCCAGCGGGTACTGGGTCCAGCTGTGTCGCTGCCTGATTGTGGTTCCAGCAGACAATGTTCCAGCTGTGCCGCCGCCTGATTGTGGCTCGTGCAGGTGTTGGGTCCGGCTGTACCGCTGCCTGATTGTGGTTCCAGTGGGCACCGCGTCCAGCTGTGCTATTGCCTGATCCTGTTTCCTGCAGGCATTGTGTCCAGCTGTGCCACTTCCTGATCGTGGTTCCCGCATGTGCCCAGTCCAGCTGTGCCACTGCCTAATTGTGGTTCCAGCAGGTACCATGTACAGCTGCGCTACTGCCTGATTGTGGTTCCAGTGGGCACATGGTCCAGCTGTACCATTGCCTGATTGTGGTTCCAGCAGCCCCTGGGTCCAGCTGTGCCCATGCCTGATTGTGGTTCCAGCGGGCACTGGGTCCATCTGTACCACTGCCTGATCATGGTTCCAGCGGGCACTGGGTCCAACTGTGCCATTTCCTGATTGTGGTTCCAGCGGGCACTGGGACCAACTGTCCCACAGCCTAATCGTGGTTCCAGAAGGCGTTGGTTCCATCTGTGCCACTGCCTGATCGTGGTGCCAGCAGGCACTGTGATCTGCTGTGCCAATTCCTGATCGTGGTTTCAGCAGGCGCCTGGTCCAGTCGTGCCACTGCATGAATTTGGTTCCAGCAGTTAACGGGTCCAGTTGTACCATTGGCTGATTGTGGTTCCAGCGGGCTCCGGGTCCAGCTGTGCCACAGCCTGATCGTGGTTCAAGCAAGCACTGGGTCCAGCTGTGCCGCTGCCAGATTGTGGTTCCAGCAGCTGTTGGATCTTCTTGTGACGTTGCTTGATTGTGGTTCCAGCGAGCTCTGGCTCCAGCTGTGCCACTGCTTGATTGTGGTTCCAGCGGGCACCAGGTCGAGCTGTGCCGCTGCCTGATTGTGGTTCCAACGGGCACTGGGTCCGGTTGTGCTCCAGCCTGATTGTGGTTCCAGCGGGCACTGGGTCCAGCTGTGCCCATGCCTGATTGTGGTTCCAGCGGGCACTGGGACCAGTTGTGCTGCTGCCTGATTGTGGTTCCAGAGGCTACTGGGTCCAGCTGTTCCACTGACTGATTGTGGTTCCTGCAGGTGTTGGGTCCAGCTGTGCCGCTACCTGATTGTGGTTCCAGCAGTCGCTGTGTCCAGCTGTACCACAGCCTCATCGTGGTTCCAGCAGGTGTTGTTTTCTCCTGTGCCAATGCCTGATCATGGTTCCAGCAGGCACTGGTTCCAGTTGTGCCACTGCATGAATGTATTTCCTGAAGTGACCGGGTCCAGTTGTGCTACTGGCTGATTGTGGTTCCAGCGGAAAATGGGTCCAGCTGTACCACTGCCTGATTGTTGTTCTATCGGGCAGTGGGTCCAATTTTGCAACTGCTTGACTGTGGTTCCCGCAGGCGCTGGGTCCAGTCATGCCACATGCCTGACCATGGTTCAAGCAGGCACTGGGTCCAGTTGTGCCACTGCATGAATGTAGTTCCTGAAGTTACCGGGTCCTGTTGTGCCACTGTGTGTGGTTCCTGCAGGTGTTAGGTCCGGCTGTGCCGCTGCCTGATTGCGGTTCCAGTGGGCACCAGGTCCAGCTGTGCCATTGCCGGATCCTCTTTCCTGCAGGCATTGTGTCCAGCTGTGCCACTTCCTGATCATGGCTCCCTCAGGTGCTCAGTCCGACTGTGCCACTGCCTGATTGTGGTTCCAGCAGGTACCGGGTCCGGCTTTGCCACTTCCTGATTGTGTTTCCAGCAGGCACTGGGTCCAGCTCTGCCGCTGCCTGATTGTTGTTCCAGTGGCCACTGGGTCCAGCTGTGCCACTGTCTGATTGTGGTTCCAGTGGCCACTGGGTCCAGCTTTGCCACTGTCTGATTGTGGTTCCTGCAGGTGTTTGGCCCAGCTGTGTCATTGCCTGATTGTGGTTCCAGTGGGCACCAAGTCCAGCTGTGCCATGGCCTGATCTTTCATTCTGCAGCATTGTGTTCATCTCTGCCACTTCCTGATTGTGGTTCCCGCATGCACCTGGTCCAGCTGTGCCACTGCCTGATTTTTGTTCCAGCAGGCACTGGGACCAGCTGTGCCACTTCCTGATTGTGTTTCAGCAGGCACCTGGTCCAGTTGTGCCCCTGCATGAATTCGTTTCCAGCAGTTACCGGGTCCAGTTGTGTCACTGGCTGATTGTGGTTCCAGTGGGCACTGTGTCCACAGGTACTACTGCCTGATTGTGATTCCATCGGGCACCAGGTCCAGCTGTGCCACAGCCTGATCGTCGTTCAAGCAGGCTCCAGGTCCAGCTGTGCCACTGCCTGATTGTGTTTCAAGCAGGTACTGGATCCAGCTGTGCCGCTGCCAGATTGTGGTTCCAGCAGCTGTTTGGATCCACTTGTGACGTCGCCTGATTTTGGTTCCAGCGAGCGCTTGTCCAGCTGTGCCACTGTTTGATTGCGGTTCGATTGGGCACCAGGTTGAGCTGTGCCGCTACCTGATTGTGGTTCCAGAGGCCACTGGGTCCAGCTGTTCCACTGTCTGATTGTGGTTCCTGCAGGTGTTGGGTCCAGCTGTGCTGCCACCTGATAGTTGTTCCAGCGGGTGCTGTGCCCAGCTGTGCCACAGCCTCATGGTGGTTACAGCAGGCATTGCTTCCACCTGTGCCACTGCCTGAACATGGTTCCAGCAGGCACTGGGTCCAGGTGTGCCACTGCATGAATGTGGTTCCTGAAGTTACTGGGTCCAGTTGTGCCACTAGCTGATTGTGGTTCCAGCGGGCACTGGGTCCACCTGTACTACTGCCTGATTCTGTTTCCAGCCGGCACTGGGTCCACCTGTACTACTGCCTGATTGTGTTTCCAGTGGCCACCGGGTCTCGCTGTGTTCCTTCCTGATTGTGGTTCTAGCAGGCACCGGGTCCAGCTGTGCCACTGCCTGATTGTGGTTCCAGCGGGCGCTGGGTCCAGCTGTACCACTGCCTGATTGTGGTTCCAGCAGGCACCGGGTCCAGTTTTGTGACTGCCTAATTGTGCTTCCAGCAGGCACTGGGTCCAGTCTTGCCACTGCCTGACCGTGGTTTAAGCAGGCACCGGGTCCAGCTGTGCCGCTGCCTGATTGTGGTTCCAGGAGGTGCTAGATCCTGCTGTGCCACAGCCTGATTGTGGCTCCAGCGGGTGCCGGGTCCTGTTTTGCGACTGCCTGACTGTGGTTCCATCGGCTGATGGGTCCAGCTGCGCCATGGCCTGAACTTGGTTCTGGCAGGTGCTGGGTCCAGCTGCAAAACTACCTGAATGTGTTGCCAGCGGCCACTGAATCCAGCTGTGCTGCTGCCTGATTGTGGTTCCAGTGGGCACAAAGTCCAGCTGTGCCATGGCCTGATCTTGCTTTCTGCAGCATTGTGTCCATCTCTGCCACTTCCTGATCGTGGTTCCCGCATGCACCCAGTCCAGCTGTGCCAGTGCCTGATTTTGGTTCCAGCAGGCACTGGTCCAGCTTTGCCACTTCCTGATAGTGTTTCAGCAGGCACCTGGTCCAGTTTTGCCACTGCATGAATGCAGTTCCAGCTGTTACTGTGTCCAGTTGTGCCACTGGCTGATTGTGATTCCATCGGGCACCGGGTCCAGCTGTGCCACAGCCTGATCGTGGTTCAAGCAGATTCTGGGTCCAGCTGTGCCGCTGCTTGATTGTGGTTCCGGCGGCCACTGGACCCAACTGTTCCACTGCCAGATTGTCATTCCAGCAGTTGTTGGATCCTATTGTGACATTGCCTGATTGTGGTTCCAGCAAGCGCTGGGTCCAGCTGTGCCACTGCTTGATTGTGGTTCCAGTACGCACCAGGTCGAGCCCTAACACCTGCCTGCTTGTGGTTCCAACGGGCACCTCATCCTGCTGTGCCGCAGCCTGATTTTTGATCCAGCAGGTGCTGGATCCAGCTGTGCTGCTGCCTGATTGTGATTTCAGCAGGTGCTGGATCCAGCTGTGCAGCTACCTGATCATTGTCCCAGCATGTGTCCAGTCCGGCTGTGCCACTGCCTGATTGTGGTTCCAGCAGGTACCAGGTCCAGCTGTGCTACTTCCTGATTGTGGTTCCAGCAGCCACTGTGTCCAGTGGTGCTACCTCCTGACTGGGGTTCCTGCAGGTGTTGGGTCCAGCTCTGCCACTGCCAGATTGTGCTTCCAGTGCACAGCGGGTCCAGCAGTGCCATGGCCTGATCTTTTTTGCTGCAGCTTTGTGTCCATGTCTCTCACTTCCTGTTCGTGGTTCCAGCATTCGCCCAGTACAGCTGTGCCACTGCCTGATTGTGGTTCCAGCAGGTACCAGGTACAGCTGTGCTACTGCCTGATTGTGGTTCCAACAGCCTCTGGCTCCAGCTGTGCCCATGCCTGATTGTGGTTCCAGCGGGTGTTGGGTCCAGCTGTGCCATGGCTTTATCATGGTTCCAGCAGGTGCTTGGTCCAGCTGTGCCACAGCCTGATTGTGGTTCCAGTGGGCTCCTGGTCCAACTGTGCCACTGCATGAATGTGATTCCAGCGGCCACTGGGTCCAGCTATGTTGCTGCCTGTTTGTGGTTCCTGCAGCCGCCATGTCCAGTCTTGCCACTGCTGACTATTGTTCATGCAGGCATCGGTTCCAGCTGTACTTTTGCCTGATTGTGGTTCCAGGAGGTGCTAGATACTGCTGTGCTGCAGGCTGATTGTGGTTCCAGCAGGTGCTGGAAACAATTGTGCCGCTGCCTTCTTGTGGCACCAGTGGGTGCCGGGTCCAGTTTTGCAACTGCCTGACCATGGTTCCAGCGGGCGACGGGTCCAGCTGTGCCATGGCCTGAACATGGTTCCAGCAGGTGCTGGGTCCAGCGGTGCCGCTGCCTGATTGCGTTCTCAGTGGCCACTGGATCCAACTGTGCCACTGCCTGATTGTGGATCCAGCAGCTGTTGGATCCAGTTATGCCACTGCCTGATTGTGGTTCCAATGGGCACTGGATCCAACTGTGCCATAGCCTGATCTTGTTTCCTGCAGCATTGTGTCCATCTCTGCCACTTCCTGATCATGGTTCCAGCATGCACCCGGTCCAGCTGTGTCACTGCCTGATTTTGGTTCCAGTAGGTACCGGGTACAGCTGTGCTACTGCCTGGTTGTGGTTCCAGCGGCCACTGGGTCCAGCTGTGCCGCTGCCTGATTGTGGTTCCAGGAGGTGCTAGATCCTGCTGTGCCGCTGCCTTATTGTGGCTCCAGCGGGTGCGGGATCCAGTTTTGCGACTGCCTGACTGTGGTTCCATCGACTGATGGGTCCAGCTGTGCCATGGCCTGAACATGGTTCCGGCAGGTACCGGGTCAAGCTGTACCACTGCCTGATTGTGGTTCCAGCGGGCACTGGGTCCAGCTGTGTCGCTGCCTGATTGTGGTTCCAGTGGATACTAGGTCCAGCTGTGCCACTGCCTGATTGTGGTTCCTGCAGGTGTTAGGTCCGGCTGTGCTGCTGCCTGATTGTGGTTCCAGTGTGCACCGGGTCCAGCTGTGCCATTGCCTGATCCTGTAACCTGCAGGCATTGTGTCCAGCTGTGCCACTTCCTGATCGTAGTTCCAGCATGCGCCTGGTCCGACTGTGCCACTGCCTGATTGTGGTTCCAGCAGGTACTGGGCACAGCTCTGCCACTGCCTGATTGTGGTTCCAGCGACCTCTGGGTCCAGCTGTACTGCTGCCTGATTGTGGTTCCTGCAGGTGTTTGGTCCAGCTGTGCCGCTGCCTGATTGTGGTTCCAGTGGGAACCAAGTCCAGCTGTGCCATTGCCTGATCTTGCTTTCTGCAGCATTGTGTCCATCTCTGCCACTTCCTGATTGTGGTTCCCGCATGCACCCGGTCCAGCTGTGCGATTGCCTGATTTTGGTTCCAGCAGGCACCGGGACCAGCTGTGGCACTTCCTGATTGTGTTTCAGCAGGCACCTCGTCCAGTTGTGCCACTGCATGAATGCAGTTCCAACAGTTACCAGGTCCAGTTGTGCCACTGGCTGATTGTGGTTGCAGTGGGCACTGGGTCCACCGGTACTACTGCCTGATTGTGATTCCATTGGGCACCAGGTCCAGCTGTGCCACGGCCTGACCATGGTTCAAGCAGGCTCTGCGTCCAGCTATGCCACTGCTTGATTGTGGTTCCGGTGGCCACTGGATCCAGCTGTGCCACTGTCATATTATGGTTCCAGCAGTTGTTGGATCCAGTTGTGACATTGCCTGATTGTGGTTCCACCGAGTGCTGGGTCCAGCTGTGCTACTGTCTGATTTTGGTTCCAATGGGCACTGGGTCCAGTTTTGCTACAGCCTGATTGTGATTCCAGTGGGCACCGGGTCCAGCTGTACCCATGCCTGATTGTGGTTCCAGCGGGCACTGGGTCTATCTGTGCCGCTGCCTGATTATGGTTCCAGAGGCCAGTGGGGCCAGCTGTGCCACTGCCTGATTGTGGTTCTAGCAGGCAACGGGTCCAGCTGTGCCTTTGCCTGATTGTGGTTCCAGGAGGTGCTAGATCCTGCTGTGGTGCAACCTGATTGTGATTCCAGCAGGTGCTGGATCCAGTTGTGCCATTACCTGATTGAGGCTGCAGCGGGCGCCGGGTCCAGTTTTTCCACTGCCTGACCGTGTTTCCAGTGGGTGCTGTGTCCAGCTATGCCACGGCCTGACCATGGTTCTGGCACATGCTGGATCCAGCTGTGCTGCAGCCAGATTGTGGTTCCAGAAGGTGCTGGTTCCGGCTGTGCCACTGCCTTATTGTGGCTCTAGCAGGCACCAGGTCCATTTTTGCGACTGCCTGACTGTGGTTCCAGTGGGCAATGCGTCCAGCTGTGCCATGGCCTTTTCGTCATTCCAGCAGGTGCTTGGTCCAGCTGTGCCACTGCCTGATTGTGGTTCCAGTGGGCTCCAGGTCAAGCTGTGCCATTGCCTGATCATGTTTCAAGCAGACACCTGGTCCAGCTGTGCCACTGCATGAATGTGATTCCAGCGGCCACTGGGTCCAGCTATGTTGCTGCCTGTTTGTAGTTCCTGTGGGCGCCATGTCCAGTCTTGCCACTGCCTGACCGTTGTTCATGCAGGCATTGGTTCCAGCTGTACTGCTGCCTGGTTATGATTCCAGGAGGTGCTAGATACTGCTGTGCCGCAGCCTGATTGTGGTTCCAACAGGTGCTGGAAACAATTGTGCCGCTGCCTTATAGTGGTTCCAGCGGTTGCCGGGTCCAGTTTTGCAACTGCCTGACCGTGGTTCCAGCGGGCGATGGGTCCAGCTGTGCCATGGCCTGAAGATGATTCCGGCAGGTGCTGGGTCCAGTTGTGCCACTGCATGATTGTGGTTCCTGCAGGTGTTGGGTCCAGCTATGCCGCTGCCTGATTGTGGTTCCAGCGGCCACTGGGTCCAGCTGAGGCGCCACCTGATTGTGGTTCCTGCGGTTGTTAAGTCCAGCTGTGCCACTGCCAGATTGTGGTTCCAGTGGGCACCAGGTCCAGCTGTGCCATAGCCTGATCTTGTTTCTTGCAGCATTGTGTCCATCTCTGCCACTTCCTGATCGTGGTTCCAGCATGTGCCCGGTCTAGCTGTGCCACTGCCTGAATGTGTTTCCAGCAGGTACCAGGTACAGCTGTACCACTGCCTGATTGTGGTTCCAGTGGCCCCTCGGTCCAGCTCTGCCCATGCCTGATTGTGGTTCCAGCGGGCACTGGGTCCAATTGTGCCATTTCCTGATTGTGGTTCCAGCGGTCACTGGGACCAGCTGTCCCACCGCCTTATCGTGGTTCCAGAAGGCGTTGGTTCCATCTGTGTCACTACCTGATCATGGTTCCAGCAGGCACTGGGACCAGCTGTGCCACTTCCTGATCGTGGTTTCAGCAGGCACCTCGTCCAGTTGTGCCACTGCATGAATTTGGTTCCAGCAATTACCGAGTCCAGTTGTTTCACTGGCTAATTGTGGTACCAGCAGGCAATGGGTCCAGCTGTGCCACAGCCTGATCGTGGTTCAATTAGGCACCGGGTCCTGCTGTGCCACTGCCTGATTGTGTTGCAAGCAGGCACTGGATCCAGCTGTGCCGCTGCCAGATAGTGGTTCCAGAAGCTGTTGGATCCACTTGTGATGTTGCCTGATTGTAGTTCCAGCGAGCGCTTGGTCCAGCTGTGCCACTGCTTGATTGTGGTTCCAGCGGGCACCAGGTTGAGCTGTGCCGCTGCCTGATTGTGGTTCCTGGAGGTGTTGGGTCCAGCTATGCCGCTGCGTGATTGTGCTTCCAGCAGCCATTGCGTCCAGCTGTGCCACAGACTAATCGTTGTTCCAGCAGGTGTTGTTTCCACCTGTGCCACAGCCTGATCATGGTTCCAGCAGGCACTGGGTCCAGCTGTGCCCATGACCAATTGTGGTTCCTGCAGGTGTTGGGTCCAGCTGTGCCACTACCTGATTGTGTTTCCAGCAGGTGTAGTTTTCACCTGTGCCACTGCCTGATCATGTTTCCAGCAGGCACATAGTCCAGCTGTGCCACTGCCTGATTGTGGTTCCAGCGGCACCTGGATCCAGCTGTGCCCATGCCTGGTTGTGGTTCCAGTGGGCACTGGGTCCTACTGTGCCACAGCCTCATCGTAGTTCCAGCAGGCATTGCTTTCACCTGTGCCACTGCCTGATCATGGTTCCAGCAGGCACTGCATCCAGTTGTGCCACTGCATGAATGTAGTTCCTGAAGGTACTGGGTCCAGTTGTGCCACTGGCTGATTGTGGTTCCAGCAGGCACTAGGTCCACCTGTACTACTGCCTGATTGTGGTTCCAGCGGACAGCAAGTCTAGCTGTGCTCCTGCCTGATTGTGGTTCCAGCGGGCACTGGGTCCAGCTGTACCACTGCATGACTGTGGATCCATCGGGCATTGGGTCCATTTTTGCAACTGCCTGACTGTGGTTCCAGGAGCCCATGGGTCCAGTCTTTCACTGCCTGACCATGGTTCAAGCAGGCAGTGGCACAGCTGTGCCGCTGCCTGATTGTGGTTGCAGGAGGTGCTAGATCCTGCCTTATTGTGGATCCAGTGGGTGCCAGATCCAGATTTGCGACTGCCTGACTGTGGTTCCATCGGCTGATGGGTCCAGCTGTGCCATGGCCTGAACATGGTTTCGGCAGGTACCGGGTCTAGCTGTGCCACTGCCTGATTGTGGTTCCAGTGGATACTGGGTCCAGTTGTGCGGCTGCCTGATTGTTGTTCCAGCGGACACTGGGTCCAGTTGTGCCGCTGCCTGATTGTGGTTCCAGCGGACACTGGGTCCAGCTGTGCCATTGCCTGATCCTGTTTCCTGCAGGCATTGTGTCCAGCTGTGCCACTTCCTGATCGTAGTTCCAGTATGCACCCGGTCTGGCTGTGCCACTGCCTGATTGTGGTTCCAGCAGGTACTGGGTCCAGCTTAGCCACTGCCTGATTGTGTTTCCAGCAGCCACTGGGTCCAGCTGTGCCACTGCCTGATGGTGGTTCCAGCTTCCACTGGGTCCAGCTGTGCCACTGCATTATTGTGGTTCCTGAAGTTGTTTGGTCCAGCTGTGCCACTGCCTGATTGTGGTTCCAGTGGGCACAAAGTCCAGCTGTGCCACTGCCTCATTTTGTTTCCAGCAGGCACTGGGACCAGCTATGCCACTTCCTAATTGTGTTTCAGCAGGCACCTGGTCCAGTTTTGCCACTGCATGAATGCAGTTCCAGCTGTTACCGTGTCCAGTTGTGCCACTGGCTGATTGTGATTCCATTGGGCACCAGTGGGTGCTGGGTCCAGTTTTGCAACTGCCTGACTGTGGTTCCAGCGGACGATGGGTCCAGCTGTGCCATGGCCTGAACATGGTTCCAGCAGGCACTGGGTCCAATTGTGCCACTGCATGAATGTTGTTCCTGAAGTTACCGGGTCCAATTGTGCCACTGGCTGATTCTGGTTCCAGCAGACACTGGGTCCACCTGTGCTCCTGCCTGATTGTGGTTCCAGCAGGCACCGGGTGCAGCTGTGCCATTGCCTGATTGTGGTTCCAGCGGGCATTGGGTCAAGCTGTGCCACTGCCTGATTGTGGTTCCTGCAGGTGTTGGGTCCAGCTATGCCGCTGCCTGATTGTGCTTCCAGCGGCCATTGCGTCCAGCTGTGCCACAGCCTAATCGTGGTTCCAGCAGGTGTTGTTTCCACCTGTGCCACAGCCTGATCATGGTTCCAGCAGGCACCTGGTCCAGTTGTGCAACTGCATGAATTTGTTTCCAGAAGTTACCAGGTCCAGTTGTGCCACTGGTGTTTGTGGTCCAGTGGGCACTGGGTCCACCTGTACAACTGCCTGATTGTGGTTCCAGTGGTCACTTGGTCTAGCTGTGCCACTGCCTGATTGTGGTTCTAGCAGGCAATGGGTCCATCTGTGCCGCTACCTGATTGTGGTTCCAGCGGTCGCTGTGTCCAGCTGTGCCACAGCCTCATTATGGTTCCAGCAGGCGTTTTTTTCACCGGTGCCACTGCCTGATCATGGTTCCAGCAGGCACTGGGTCCAGTTGTGCCACTGCATGAATGTTGTTCCTGAAGTTACCGTGTCAAGTTGTGCCACTGGCTGATTCTGGTTCCAGCAGACACTGGGTCCACCTGTACTACTGCATGATTGTTGTTGCAGCAGCCACCAGGTCTAGCAGTGCTCCTGCCTGATTGTGGTTCCAGCAGGCACCGGGTTCAGCGGTGCCACCTCCTGATTGTGGTTCCGGCAGGTGTTGAGTCCAGCTGTGCCGCTGCCAGATTGTGGTTCCAGTGTGCACCTGGTCCAGCTGTGCCGCTGCAAGGTTGTGGTTCAAGCAGGCACTGGTTCCAGCTGTGCCGCTGCAAGGTTGTGGTTCCAGCAGCTGATGGATCCAGTTGTGATGTTGCCTGATTGTGGTTCCAGCGAGCGTTGGGTCGAGCGGTGCTGCTGCCTGATTTTGATTCCAACGGGCATCGGTCCAATTGTGCTACAGCCTGATTGTGGTTCTAGTGGGCACTGGGTCCAACCGTGCTGCTGCCTGATTGTGGTTCCTGCAGGTGTTGGGTCCAGCTGTGCCGCTGCCTGATTGTGGATTCAGCGGGTGCTGTGTCCAGCTGTGCCACAGCCTCATCATGGTTCCAGCAGGCGTTGTTTCCACCTGTGCCACTGCCTGATCGTGGTTCCAGCAGGCACTGGGTCCAGTTGTGCCACTGCATGAACGTGGTTCCTGAAATTACCGGGTCCAGATGTTTTACTGGCTGATTGTGGTTCCAGCAGGCACTGGGTCCAACTGTACCACTGGCTGATTTTGGTTTCAGCAGCCACCGGGTCTACCTGTGCTCCTGCCTGATTGTGGTTCAAGCAGGTACCGGGTGCAGCTGTGCCACTGCCTGATTGTGGTTCCAGTGGGCATTGGGTCAAACTGTGCCACTGCCTGATTGTGGTTCCTGCAGGTGTTGGGTCCAGCTATGCCGCTGCCTGATTGTGCTTTCAGGGGCCATTGCGTCCAGCTGTGCTACAGCCTGATCATGGTTCCAGCAGGCACTGGGTCCAGCTGTGCCACTTCCCGATCATGGTTCCAGCAGGCACCTGGTCCAGTTGTGCAACTGCATGAATTTGTTTCCAGAAGTTACCGGGTCCAGTTGTGCCACTGGTGCTTGTGGTTCCAGAGGGCACTGGGTCCACCTGTACAACTGCCTGATTGTGGTTCCAGAGGTCACTTGGTCTAGCTGTGCCACTGCCTGATTGTGGTTCTAGCAGGCAATGGGTCCATCTGTGCCACTACCTGATTGTGTTCCAGCGGTCGCTGTGTCCAGCTGTGCCACAGCCTCATTATGGTTCCAGCAGGCGTTTTTTTCACCGGTGCCACAGCCTGATCGTGGTTCCAGCAGGCACTGGGTCCAGCTGTGCCACTTCCCGATCATGGATCCAGCAGGCACCTGGTCCAGTTGTGCCACTGCATGAATTTGTTTCCAGAAGTTACCGGGTCAAGTTGTGCCACTGGTGTTTGTGGTTCCAGTGGGCACTGGGTCCACCTGTACAACTGCCTGATTGTGGTTCCAGAGGTCACTGGGTCTAGCTGTGCCACTGCCTGATTGTGGTACTAGCAGGCAATGGGTCCATCTGTGCCGCTACCTGATTGTGGTTCCAGCGGGTGCTGTGTCCAGCTGTGCCACAGCCTCATTATGGTTCCAGCAGGCGTTTTTTTCACCGGTGCCACTGCCTGATCATGGTTCCAGCAGGCACTGGGTCCAGTTGTGCCACTGCATGAATGTTGTTCCTGAAGTTACAGGGTCCAGTTGTGCCACTGGCTGATTCTGGTTCCAGCAGACACTGGGTCCACCTGTACTACTGCATGATTGTTGTTGCAGCAGCCACCAGGTCTAGCTGTGCTCCTGCCTGATTGTGGTTCCAGCAGGCACCTGGTACAGCGGTGCCACCTCCTGATTGTGTTTCCGGCTGGTGTCGAGTCCAGCTGTGCCGCTGCCAGATTGTGGTTCCAGTGTGCACCGGGTCCAGTGGTTCCGCTGCAAGGTTGTTGTTCAAGCAGGCACTGTTTCCAGCTGTGCCGCTGCAAGGTTGTGGTTCCAGCAGGTGCTGGAACCAATTGTGCTGCTGCCTTATTGTGGCTGCAGCGGGTGCCGGGTCCTGTTTTGCGACTGCCTGACTGTGGTTCCAGCGGGCGCTGGGTCAAGCTGTGCCATTGTCTGAACATGGTTCTGGCAGCCACTGGGTCCAGCTGTGTCGCTGCCTGATTGTTTAACCAGTGGCCACTGGATCCAGCTGTGCAGCTGCGTGATTGTGGTTCCAACAGCTGTTGGATCCAGTTGTGCCACTGCCTGATTGTGGTTCCAGTGAGCACTGGGTCCAGCTGTGCCACGGCTTGATTATGGTTCCAGCAGGCACCAGGTCGAGCTGTGCAGCTGCCTGATCATGGTTCCTGCAGCTGTGTCCAGCTGTTCCACTTCCTGATTGTTGTTCCAGCATGGGCCCGGTCCAGCTGTGCCACTGCCTGATTGTGGTTCCAGAAGGTACCGGGTCCAGCTGTGCCACTACCTGATTTTGGTTCCAGTGGCCACTGGGTCCAGCTGTGCCATTCCCTGATTGTGGTTCCTGCAGATGTTGTGTCTAGCTGTGCAGCTGCCTGATTGTGGTTCCAGCGGCCACTGGGTCTAGATTTGCCACTGTCTGATTATGGTTCTAGCAGGCAATGGATCCAGCTGTGCCGTTGCCTGATTGTGGTTCCAGGAGATACTATATTCTGCTGTGCCTCAGACTGATTGTGGTTCTAGCAGGTGCTGATTCCTGCTGTGCCACTGCCTTATTGTGGTTCGAGTGGGTGCCGGCTCCAGTTTTGCAACTGCCTGACCGTGGTTCCAGCGGGCAATGGGTCCGGCTGTGCCATGGCCTGAACATGGATCCTGCAGGTGCCGGGTCCAGCGGTGCCGCATCCTGCTTGTGTTTTCATCGGCCACTGGATCCAGCTGTGCCGCCGCCTGATTGTGGTTCCAGTAGGTGTTGTTTCCACCTGTGCCACAGCCTGATCATGGTTCCAGCAGGCACTGGGTCCAGCTGTGTCACTTCCCGATCATGGTTTCAGCAGGCACCTGGTCCAGTTGTGCCACTGCATGAATTTGTTTCCAGAAGTTACCGGGTCCAGTTGTGCCACTGGTGTTTGTGGTTCCAGTGGGCACTGGGTCCACCTGTACAACTGCCTGATTGTGGTTCCAGTGGTCACTGGTTCTAGCTGTGCCACTGCCTGATTGTGGTTCTAGCAGGCAATGGGTCCATCTGTGCCGCTACCTGATTGTGGTTCCAGCAGGCGCTGTGTCCAGCTGTGCCACAGCCTCATTATGGTTCCAGCAGGCGTTTTTTTCACTGGTGCCACTGCCTGATCATGGTTCCAGCAGGCACTGGGTCCAGTTGTGCCACTGCATGAATGTTGTTCCTGAAGTTACCGTGTCAAGTTGTGCCACTGGCTGATTCTGGTTCCAGCAGACACTGGGTCCACCTGTACTACTGCATGATTGTTGTTGCAGCAGCCACCAGGTCTAGCAGTGCTCCTGCCTGATTGTGGTTCCAGCAGGCACCGGGTTCAGCGGTGCCACCTCCTGATTGTGGTTCCGGCAGGTGTTGAGTCCAGCTGTGCCGCTGCCAGATTGTGGTTCCAGTGTGCACCTGGTCCAGCTGTGCCGCTGCAAGGTTGTGGTTCAAGCAGGCACTGGTTCCAGCTGTGCCGCTGCAAGGTTGTGGTTCCAGCAGCTGATGGATCCAGTTGTGATGTTGCCTGATTGTGGTTCCAGCGAGCGTTGGGTCGAGCGGTGCTGCTGCCTGATTTTGATTCCAGTGGGCATTGGTCCAGTTGTGCTACAGCCTGATTGTGGTTCCAGTGGGCACCGGGTCCAGCTGTGCCCATGCCTGATTGTGGTTCTAGTGGGCACTGGGTCCAGCCATGCTGCTGCCTGATTGTGGTTCCTGCAGGTGTTGGGTCCAGCTGTGCCGCTGCCTGATTGTGGATTCAGCGGGTGCTGTGTCCAGCTGTGCCACAGCCTCATCATGGTTCCAGCAGGCGTTGTTTCCACCTGTGCCACTGCCTGATCGTGGTTCCAGCAGGCACTGGGTCCAGTTGTGCCACTGCATGAACGTGGTTCCTGAAGTTACCGGGTCCAGATGTTTTACTGGCTGATTGTGGTTCCAGCAGGCACTGGGTCCAACTGTACCACTGGCTGATTTTGGTTCCAGCAACCACCGGGTCTACCTGTGCTCCTGCCTGATTGTGGTTCAAGCAGGTACCGGGTGCAGCTGTGCCACTGCCTGATTGTGGTTCCAGCGGGCATTGGGTCAAGCTGTGCCACTGCCTGATTGTGGTTCCTGCAGGTGTTGGGTCCAGCTATGCCGCTTCCTGATTGTGCTTTCAGCAGCCATTGCGTCCAGCTGTGCCACAGCCTAATCGTGGTTCCGGCAGGTGTTGTTTCCACCTGTGCCACAGCCTGATCGTGGTTCCAGCAGGCACTGGGTCCAGCTGTGCCACTTCCCGATCATGGTTCCAGCAGGCACCTGGTCCAGTTGTGCAACTGCATGAATTTGTTTCCAGAAGTTACCGGGTTCAGTTGTGCCACTGGTGTTTGTTGTTCCAGTGGGCACTGGGTCCACCTGTACAACTGCCTGATTGTGGTTCCAGAGGTCACTTGGTCTAGCTGTGCCACTGCCTGATTGTGGTATTAGCAGGCAATGGGTCCATCTGTGCCGCTACCTGATTGTGGTTCCTGCAGGTGTTTGGTCCAGCTGTGTCACTGCCTGATTGTGGTTCCAGTGGGCACCAAGTCCAGCTGTGTCATTGCCTGATCTTGCTTTCTGCAGCATTGTGTCCATCTCTGCCACTTCCTGATCATGGTTTCCGCATGCACCCGGTCCAGCTGTGCGATTGCCTGATTTTGGTTCCAGCAGGCACTGGGACCAGCTGTGGCACTTTCTGATTGTGTTTCAGCAGGCACCTCATCCAGTGTGCCACTGCATGAATGGAGTTCCAACAGTTACCAGGTCTAGTTGTGCCACTGGCTGATTGTGGTTGCAGCAGGCACTGGGTACACCGGTACTACTGCCTGATTGTGATTCCATCGGGCACCAGATCCAGCTGTGCCACGGCCTGACCATGGTTCAAGCAGGCTCTGGGTCCAGCTATGCCACTGCTTGATTATGGTTCTGGTGGCCACTGGACCCAGCTGTGCCACTGCCAGATTGTGGTTCCAGCAGTTGTTGGATCCAGTTGTGACGTTGCCTGATTGTGGTTCCTGCAGGTGTTGGGTCCAGCTGTGCCGCTGCCTGATTGTGGATTCAGCGGGTGCTGTGTCCAGCTGTGCCACAGCCTCATCATGGTTCCAGCAGGCGTTGTTTCCACCTGTGCCACTGCCTGATCGTGGTTCCTGAAGTTACCGGGTCCAGTTGTTTTACTGGCTGATTGTGGTTCCAGCAGGCACTGGGTCCACCTGTACTAATGCCTGATATTGGTCCAGCATCCACCAGGTCTACCTGTGCTCCTGCCTGATCGTGGTTCAAGCAGGTACCGGGTGCAGCTGTGCCACTGCCTGATTGTGGTTCCAGCGGGCATTGGGTCCAGCTGTACCACTGACTGATTGTGGTTCCACTGGGCACCGGGTCCAGTTTGGCGACTGCCTGACTGTGTTCAAAGCAGGCACTGGGTCCAGCAGTGCCATTGCCTGAGTGTGGTTCCAGGAGGTGCTAGATCCTGCTGTGCTGCAGCCTGATTGTGGTTCCAGCAGGTGCTGGAACCAATTGTGCCACTGCCATATTGTGGTTCCTGCAGGTGCTGGAAACAATTGTGCTGCTGCCTTATTGTGGCTGCAGTGGGTGGCGGGGCCTGTTTTGCGACTGCCTGACTGTGGTTCCAGCAGGCGCTGGGTCCAGCTGTGCCATGGCCTGAACATGGTTCTGGCAGCCACTGGGTCCAGCTGTGCCACTGCCTGATTGTTTTTCCAGTGGCCACTGGATCCAGCTTTGCAGCTGCCTGATTGTGGTTCCAGCAGCTGTTGGATCCAGTTGTGCCACTGCCTGATTATGGTTCCAGTGAGCACTGGGTCCAGCTGTGCCACGGCTTGATTATGGTTCCAGCAGGCACCAGGTTGAGCTGTGCCGCTGCCTGATCATGGTTCCTGCAGCCGTGTCCAGCTGTGCCACTTCCTGATTGTGGTTCCAGCAGGTACGGTGTCCAGCTGTGCCACTACCTGATTGTGGTTCAATTGGCCACTGGGTCCAGCTGTGCTGTTGCCTGATTGTGGTTCCTGCAGATGTTGGGTCTAGCTGTGCAGCTGCCTGATTGTGGTTCCAGTGGCCAATGGGTCCAGCTGTGCTGTTGCCTGATTGTGGTTCCTGCAGATGTTGGGTCCAGCTGTGCTGTTGCCTGATTGTGGTTCCAGGAGGTACTATATTCTGCTGTGCCTCAGACTGATTGTGGTTCTAGGAGGTGCTGGTTCCTGCTGTGCCACTGCCTTATTGTGGATCGAGTGGGTGCCGGCTCCAGTTTTGCAACTGCCTGACTGTGGTTCCAGCGAGCAATGGGTCCGGCTGTGCCATGGCCTGAACATAGATCCTGCAGGTGCCGGGTCCAGCGGTGCCGCATCCTGCTTGTGTTTTCATCGGCCACTGGATCCAGCTGTGCTGCCGCCTGATTGTGTTTCCTGCGGTTGTTGGGTCCAGCTGTGCCACTGCCAGATTGTGGTTCCATTGGGCATCAGGTCCAGCTGTGCCATAGCCTGATCTTGTTTCTTGCAGCATTGTGTCCATCTCTGCCACTTCCTGATCGTGGTTCCAGCATATGCCCAGTTTAGCTGTGCCACTGCCTGAATGTGTTTCCAGCAGGTACCAGGTACAGCTGAGCCGATGCCTGGTTGTGGTTCCAGCGAGCACTGGGTCCAGTTGTACCACTGACTGATTGTGGCTCCAGCGGGCACTGGGTCCAGCTGTGCCATTGACTGATCATGGATCCACCAGGCACCTGGACCAGCTGTGCCACTTCCGGATCATGGTTTCAGCAGGCACCTGGTCCTGTTGTGCCACTGCATGAATATTGTTCCAGCAGTGACCGGTTCCAGCTGTGCCGTTACCTGATAGTGGTTCCATTGGGCACCGTGTCCAGCTGTGCCACAGCCTGAACGTGACTCAAGCAGGCATTGGGTCCAGCTGTGCCGCTGCCTGATTGTGGTTCCAGTGGTCACTGGATCCTGCTGTGACGCTGCCAGATTTTGCTTCCAGTGGCTGTTGGATCCAGTTGTGACGTTGACTGGTTGTGGTTCCAACGAGCGCTGGGTGCAGTTGTGCCACTGCTTGATTGTGGTTCAAGCGGGCACCAGGTCAAGCTGTGCCACTGCCTGATTGTGGATCCAATGGGCACTGGGACCAGCTGTGCCAATGACTAATCATTGTTCCAGCAGGCACTGGGACCAGCTGTGCCTCTTCCTGATCATGGTTTCAGCAGGTGCCTGGTCCTGTTGGGCCACTGCATGAATATGGTTCCAGCAGTTACAGTGTCCAGCAGTGCCGGTGCCTGATTGTGGTTCCATTGGGCACCATGTCCAGCTGTGCCACAGCCTGATTGTGGTTCAAGCAGGCACTGGGTCCAGCTGTGCCGCTGCCTGATTGTGGTTCCTGCAGGGACCGGGTCCAACTGTGCCAAGGCCTGATCTTGTTTCTGGCAGGCATTGTGTCCAGCTGTGCCACTTCCTGATTGTGGCTCCAGCATGCACCCTGTGTCCAGCTGTGCCACTGCCTGAATGTGGTTCCAAAAGGCACCAGGTCCAGCTGTGCCACTGCCAGATTGTAGTTAAAGTGGGCACTGGGTCCAACTGTGCCACTACTTGATTGTGGTTCCTGCAGGTGCCAGGTCCAGTGTTGCCACTGCCCGATCATGGTTCATGAGGGCTCTGAGTCCAGCTGTGCCACTGCCTGATTGTGGTACCTGCAGGTGTTGGGTCCAGCTGTGCCTCTGACTGATTGTGGTTGGAGCAGGCGCCCGGTCCAGCTGTGCCATTGACTGATTGTGGTTCCAGTGGTCACTGGACCCAGCTGTGCTACTGCCTGATTGTGGTTCCAGCGGGCGCACGGTCCAGATGTGCCATGGCCTGATCGTGGTTATGGTAGGCACCTCCTCCAGCTGTGATGCTTCCTGATTGTGGTTCCAGCGGCCATTGTGTCCAGCTGTGCCACTTCCTGTTCGTGGCTCCAGAATGCGCACTGTCCAGCTGTGCCACTGCCTGAATGTGGTTCTAAAAGGCACCGGGTCCACCTGTGCCACTGCCTGATTGTGGATCCAGCGAGCACTGGGTCCAGCTGTACCATTCCCTGATTGTGGTTCTAGAGGGCACCGGGTACAACTGTGCACATGCCTTATTGTGGTTCCAGCGGGCACTGGGTCCAGCTGTGCCACTTCCTGATCATGGTTCCATGAAGCTCCCAGTCAAGCTGTGCCCATGCATGATTGTGGTTCCAGCGGGCACTGGGTCCAGCTGTGCCACTGCCTGATCATGGTTCCAGCAGGCACTGGGACCAGCTGTGCCACTTCCTGATTATTGTTCCAGCAGATGCCCGGTCCAGCTGAGCCACTGCCTGAATGTGGTTCCAGCAGTTACCGGGTCCAGTTGTTCCACTGGCTGATTGTGTTTCCAGCGGGCACTAGGTCCACCTGTACTACTGCCTGATTGTGGTTCCATCGGGCACTCGGTCCAGCTGTGCGATGCCTGATTGTGGTTCCAGCGGCCATCGGGTCCAGCTTTGCTGCAGCATGATTGTGGTTCCAGCGAGCGCTGGGTCCAGCTGTGCCACTGCCTGATCATGGTTCTAGCAGGCATGGAGTCCAGCTGTGCCGCTGCCTGTTGGTGGTTCCTGCAGGTGTTGAGTCCAGCTGTACTGCTGCCTGATTGTGGTTCCAGTGGGCACCGGGTCCAGCTGTGCCAAGGCCTGAATCCTGTTTCCGGCAGGTATTGTGGGCAGCTGTGCCACTTCCTGATCATGTTTGCAGCACATGCCTAGTCCAGCTGTGCAACTGCCTGATCATGGTTCCAGCAGCCAATGGATCCAACAGTGCCACTGCCTGATTGTGGTAGCAGCAGACACAGGGTCCAGCTATGCCGCTGCCTGATTGTGGTTCCAGTGAGAGTCTGGGCCCAGCTGTGCTGCTGCCTGATTGTAGTTCAAGCGGGCACTGGGTCCAGCTGTGCCACTGCCTGATTGTGGTTCCTGCGGGCGCCAGGTCCAGTCTTGCCACTGCATGATCATGGTTCTTGCGGGCCCTGAGTCCAGCTGTGCCACTGCCTGATCGTGGTACCGGCAGGCGTTGGGTCCAGCTGTGCCACTGCCTGCTCATGGTTCGAGCAGGTGCCCAGTCCAGCTGTGCCATAGCCTGATCATGTTTATGACAGGTTTCTCCTCCAGCTGTACCGCTTCCTGATTTTGGTGCCAGCGGCCACTGGGTCCAGCTGAACCGCTGCCTGATTGTGGTTCGAGAGGGTGCTGGGTCCAGCTGTGACACTGCCTTATTGTGGTTCCAGCGGGAGCTGGGTCCAGCTGTGACACTGCCTGATCATGGTTCCAGCAGGCTCTTGGACCAGCTTTGCCACTGCTTGACTGTGTTTCCAGCGGGCACTTTGTCCAACTGTGCCCCTGCCTGTTTGTGGTTCTTCTGGGTGCCAGGTCCAGTTTTGCCACTGCATGACCGTGGTTCGTGCGGGCCCTGAGTCCAGCTGTGCCACTGCCTGATTGTGGTTCGAGCAGGAACCCGGTCCAGCTGTATCACTGCCTGCTTGTGGTATTTGTGGTCACGGGGTCCAGATGTGTTGCAGCCTGATTGTTTTTCCAGTGGGCACCGGGTCCAGCTGTGCCCATGCCTGATTGTGGTTCTAGCAGGCATGGTGTCCAGCTGTGCCGCTGCCTGTTGGTGGTTCCTGCAGGTGTTGAGTCCAGCTGTACTGCTGCCTGATTGTGGTTCCAGTGGGCACCGGGTCCAGCTGTGCCACGGCATGATCCTGTTTCCGGCAGGCATTGTGTGCAGCTGTGCCACTTCCTGATCATGGTTGCAGCATGTGCCCGGTCCAGCTGTGCAACTGCCTGATCATGGTTCCAATAATCGCTGGGACCAGCTATGCCGCTGCCTGATTGTGGTTCCGGCGGCCAATGGATCCAATGGTTCCGCTGCCTGATTGTGGTTCCAGCAGACACAGGGTCCAGTTGTGCCACTGCCTGATTGTGGTTCCAGTGAGTGCCGGGCCCAGCTGTGCTGCTACCTGATTATGGTTCCAGTGGGCACTGGGTCCAGCTGTGCCACTGCCTGATTGTGGTTCCAGCAGCGACCTTGTCCAGCTGTGCCACTGCCTGATTGTTGTTCCTGCCAGGGCCAGGTCCAGTCTTGCCACTGCCTGATCATGGTTCGTGCGGGCCCTGAGTCCAGCTGTGCCACTGCCTGATCATGGTACCGGCTGGCATTGGGTCGAGCTGTGCCACTGCCTGATCATGGTTCGAGCCGGTGCCCAGTCCAGCTGTGCCATAGCCTGATCGTGTTTATGGCAGGTGCCTCCTCCAGCTGTACCGCTTCCTGATTCTGGTTCCAATGGCCACTGGGAATGGCAGTGCTGCTGCCTGATTGTGGTTCTGGCAGCCACTGGGTCCAGCTGTGCGCTGCCTGATTGTGGTTCCAGCATCCACCGCGTCCAGCTGTGCTGCAGCCTAATTGTGATTCCAGCAGCTGTTGGGTCATGTTGTGCCACTGCCTGATTGTGGTTCCAGCGAGTGCTGGGTCCAGCTGTGCTACTGCCTGATCATGGTTCTAGCAGGCATGGAGTCCAGCTGTGCCGCTGCCTGTTGCTTGTTCTAGCAGGTGTTGAGTCCAGCTGTACCGTTGCCTGATTGTGGTTCCAGTGGGCACCGGGTCCAGCTGTGCCACGGCATGATCCTGTATGCGGCAGGCATTGTCTGCAGCTGTGCCGCTTCCTGATCATGGTTGCAGCATGTGCCCAGTCCAACTGTGCAACTGCCTGATCATGGTTCCAATAGGCGCTGGATCCAGCTATGCCTCTGCCTCATTGTGGTTCCAGCAGCCAATTGATCCAATGGTGCCGCTGCCTGTTTGTGGTTCCAGCAGACACAGGATCCAGCTGTACCGCTGCCTGATTGTGGTTCCAGAGGGTGCTGGGTCCAGCTGTGCCACTGCCTGATCGTGGTTTGAGCAGGCACCCGGACCAGCTGTGCAACTGCCTGATTGTGGTTCCAGCGGGCTCTGTGTCCAGCTGTGTCACTGCCTGATTTTGGTACCGACAGGCGTTGGGTCCAGCTGTGCCCCTGCCTGATTGTGGTTCGAGCAGGCGCCCGGTCCAGCTGTGCAATTGCCTGATTGTGGTTCCAGCGAGTGCCGGGCCCAGCTGTGCTGCTAACTGATTGTGGTTTCAGCGGGCACTGGGTCCAGCTGTGCCACTGCCTGATTGTGGTTCCAGCAGCCACCGTGTCCAGCTGTGCCACTGACTGATTGTGGTTCCTGCGGGTGCCAGGTCCAGTCTTGCCACTGCCTGATCATGGTTCGTGCGGGCCCTGAGTCCAGCTGTGCCACTGCCTGATCGTGTTACCAGCAAGCGTTGGGTCCAGCTGTGCCACTGCCTGATCGTGTTTATGGCAGGTGCCTCCTCCAGCTGTACCGCTTCCTGATTTTGGTTCCAGGGGCCACTGGGAATAGATGTGCTGCTGCCTGATTGTGGTTCCAGCAGACACAGGGTCCAGCTGTGCCGCTGCCTGATTGTGGTTCCAGCGGGCACTGGGTCCAGCCATGCAACTGCCTGATCATGGTTCCAATAGGTGCTGGGTCCAGCTGTGCTGCTGCCTGATTGTGGTTCCAGTGGGCACTGGGTCCAGCTGTGCCACTGCCTGATTGTGGTTCCAGCAGCCAGCGTGTCCAGCTGTGCCACTGCCTGATTGTGGTTCCTGCGGGCACCAGGTCCAGTCTTGCCACTGCCTGAACATGGTTCATGCGGGCCCTGAGTCCAGCTGTGCCACTGCCTGATCATGGTTCGAGCAGGTGCCCAGTCTAGCTGTGCCATAGCCTGATCGTGTTTATGGCAGGTGCCTCCTCCAGCTGTATCGCTTCCTGATTCTGGTTCCAACGGCCACTGGGAATAGCTGTGCTGCTGCCTGATTGTGGTTCTGGCAGTCATTGGGTCCAGCTGTGCGCCGCCTGATTGTGGTTCCAGCGTCCACCGGGTCCAGCTATGCCGCTGCCTGATTGTAGTTGCAGCGGCCAATTGATCCAACGGTGCCTCTGCCTGATTGTTGTTCCAGCAGACACAGAGTCCAGCTTTACCGCTGCCTGATTGTGGTTTGAGCAAGCACCCGGTCCAGCTGTGCCACTGCCTGATTGTGGTTCCAGTGGGAGCTGGGTCCAGCTGTGTTGCTGCCTGATTGTGGTACCGGCAGGCGTTGGGTCCAGCTGTGCCCCTGCTTGATTGTGGTTCGAGCAGGTGCCCGGTCCAGCTGTGCGATTGCCTGATTGTGGTTCCAGCGGGCGCCCGGTCCAGATGTGCCATGGCCTGATCGTGCTTATGGTAGACACCCCCTCAGCTGTGACGCTTCCTGATTGTGGTTCCAGCGGCCATTGGGTCCAGCTGTGCAGCTGCCTCATTGTTGTTCCTGCAGGCACCGGGTCCAACTGTGCCAAGGCCTGTTCTTGTTTCCGTCAGGCATTGAGTCCATCTGCGCCACTTCCTGATCGTGGCACCAGCATGTGCCCTGTCCAGCTGTGCCACTGCCTGAATGTGGTTCCAAAAGGCACCAGGTCCAGCTGTGCCACTTCCTGATTGTGGTTGCAGTGGGCACTGGGTCCAGCTGTGCCACTACTTGATTGTGGCACATGCAGGTGCCAGGTCCAGTGTTGCCACTGCCTGATCATGTTTCATGCAGGCTCTGGGTCCAGCTGTGCTGATGCCTGATTGTGGTACCAGCAGGCGTTGGGTCCAGCTGTGCCCCTGCTTGATTGTGGTTTGAGCAGGTGCCCGGTCCAGCTGTGCCATTGCCTGATTGTGGTTCCAGCGTTCACCGGACCCAGCTGTACTACTGCCTGATTATGGTTCCAGCAGGCGCCCGGTCCAGTTGTGCCATGGCCTGATCGTGGTTATGGGAGGCACCTCCTCCAGCTGTGACGCTTCCTGATTGTGGTTCCAGCAGCCATTGGGTCCAGCTGTGTCGCTGCCTCATTTTGGTTCCTTCAGGTGTTGGGACCAGCTGTGCCACTGCCTGATTGTGGTTTCTGCAGGCACTGGGTCCAACTGTGCCAAGGCCTGATCTTTTTTCCAGCAGGCATTGTGTCCAGCTGTGCCACTTCCTGATCGTGGCTCCAGCATGCTCCCTGTCCAGCTATTCCACTGCCTGAATGTGGTTCCAAAAGGCATCGGGTCCAGCTGTGCCACTGCCTGATTGTGGTTCCAGAGAGCAGTGGGTCCAGCTGTACCACTCCCTGATTGTGGTTCTAGTGGGCACTGGTTCCAGCTGTGCCCTTGCCTTATTGTGGTTCCAGCGGGCACTGTGTCCAGCTGTGCCAATGCCTGTTCATGGTTGCAGCGGGCACTGTGTCCAGCTGTGCCATTTCCTGATTATTGTTCCAGCAGATGCCTGGTCCAGCTGAGCCAATGCCTGAATGTGGCTCCAGCCGTTACCGGGTCCAGTTGTGCCACAGGCTGATTGTGCTTCCAGCGGGCACTGGGTCCACCTGTACTACTGCCTGATTGTGGTTCCATCGGACACTGGGTCCAGCTGTGCGCTGCCTGATTGTGGTTCCAGCAGCCACCGGTTCCAGCTGTGCTGCTGCCTAACGGTGATTCCAGCAGCTATTGGGTCATGTTGTGCCGCTGCCTGATTGTGGTTCCAGCGAGCACTGGGTCCAGCTGTGCTACTGCCTGATCATGGTTCCAGTGACCACTGGGTCTAGCTGTGCCACTGCCTGATCATGGTTCTAGCAGGCATGGAGTCCAGCTGTGCCGCTGTCTGTTGATGGTTTGTGCAAGTGTTGAGGCCAGCTGTACCGCTGCCTGATTGTGGTTCCAGCGTTCACCGGACCCAACTGTACTACTGCCTGATTATGGTTCCAGCGGGCGCCCGGTCCAGATGTGCCATGGCCTGATCGTGGTTATGGGAGGCACCTCCTCCAGCTGTGACGCTTCCTGATTGTGGTTCCAGCGGCCATTGGGTCCAGCTGTGTCGCTGCCTCATTTTGGTTCCTTCAGGTGTTGGGACCAGCTGTGCAGCTGCCTGATTGTGGTTCCTGCAGGCACCTGGTCCAACTGTGCCAAGGCCTGATCTTGTTTCCGTCAGGCATTGTGTCCAGCTGTGCCACTTCCTGATTGTGGCACCAGCATGTGCCCTGTCCAGCAGTGCCACTGCCTGAATGTGGATCCAAAAGGCACTGGGTCCAGCTGTGCCACTTCCTGATTGTGGTTACAGTGGGCACTGGGTCCAGCTGTGCCACTACTTGATTATGGTACATGCAGGTGCCAGGTCCAGTGTTGTCACTGCCTGATCATGGTTCATGCGGGCTCTGTGTCCAGCTGTGCCACTGCCTGATTTTGGTACCGACAGGCGTTGGGTCCAGCTGTGCCCCTGCCTGATTGTGGTTCGAGCAGGCGCCCGGTCCAGCTGTGCCATTGCCTGATTGTGGTTCCAGTGGTCACTGGACCCAGCTGTGCTACTGCCTGATTGTGGTTCCAGTGGGCGCACAGTCCAGATGTGCCATGGCCTGATCGTGGTTATGGTAGGCACCTCCTCCAGCTGTGATGCCTCCTGATTGTGGTTCCAGTGGCCATTGTGTCTAGCTGTGTCGCTGCCTGATTGTGGTTCCTGCAGGTGTTGGGACCAGCTGTGCTCCTACCTGATTGTGGTTCCTGCAGGCACCGGGTCCAGCTGTGCCAATGCCTGTTCATGGTTCCAGCGGGCACTGGGTCCTGCTGTGCCATTTCCTGATTATTGTTCCAGCAGACGCCCGGTCCAGCTGAGCCAATGCCTGAATGTGGTTCCAGCAGTTACCGGGTCCAGTTGTGCCACTGGCTGATTGTGTTTCCAGCGGGCACTGGGTCAACCTGTACTACTGCCTGATTGTGGTTCCATCGGGCACTGGGTCCAGCTGTGCGCTGCCTGATTGTGGTTCCAGCAGCCACCGGGTCCAGCTGTGCCACTGCCTGATTGTGGTTCCTGCAGGCACCAGGTCCAGTCTTGCCACTGCCTGATCATGGTTCGTGCGTGCCCTGAGTCCAGCTGCGCCCCTGCCTGATCATGGTTCGAGCAGGTGCCCATTCCACCTGTGCCATAGCCTGATCGTGTTTATGGCAGGTGCCTCCTCCAGCTGTACCGCTTTCTGATTTTGGTTCCAACGGCCACTGGGAATAGCTGCGCTGCTGCCTGATTGTGGTTCAGGCAGCCACTGGGTCCAGCTGTACCGCTGCCTGATTGTGGTTCCAGAGGGTGCTGGGTCCAGCGGTGCCACTGCCTGATCGTGGCTTGAGCCGGCACCCGGTCCAGCTATGCTGCTGCCTGATTGTAGTACCAACAGGCGTTAGGTCCAGCTGTGCCTCTGCCTGATTCTGGTTCGAGCAGGCGCCTGGTCCAGATGTGCCATTGCCTTATTTTGGTTCCAGTGGTCACCGGACCCAGCTGTGCTGCTGCCTGATTGTGGCTCCAGCATGCGCCCTGTCCAGCTGTGCCACTGCCTGAATGTGGTTCCAAAATGCACTGGGCTCAGCTGTGCCACTTCCTGATTGTGGTTCCAGCAGGCACTGGGTCCAGCTGTAACAATCCCTGATTGTGGTTTAGTGGGCACTGGGTCCAGCTGTGCACATGCCTGATTGTGGTTCCAGCAGGCACTGGGTCAAGCTGTGCCAATTCCTGATCATGGTTCCATGAAGCGCCCAGTCAAGCTGTGCCCATGCCTGATTGTGGTTCCAGCGGGCTCTGGGTGCAGCTCTGCCATTTCCTGATTATTGTTCCTGCAGATGCCCGGTCCAGCTGAGCCGCTGCCTGAATGTGTTTCCAGCAGTTACCGGGTCCAGTTGTGCCACTGGCTGATTGTGTTTCCAGCAGGCACTGGGTACAGCTGTGCGCTGCCTGATTGTGGTTCCAGCGGCCACCGGGTCCAGCTGTGCTGCAGCCTGATTGTGATTCCAACAGCTGTTGGGTCATGTTGTGTCGCTGCCTGATTGTGGTTCCAGCAAGCGCTGGGTCCAGCTGTGCTACTGCCTGATCATGCTTCCAGCGGCCACCGGGTCCAACTGTGCCACTTCCTGATCATGGTGCCATGAAGCGCCCAGTCAAGCTGTGCCCATGCCTAATTTTGGTACCAGCGAGCGCTGGGTCCAGCTGTTCTACTGCCTGATCATGGTTCCAGCGGCCACTGGGTCTAGCTGTGCCACTGCCTGATCATGATTCTAGCAGGCATGGAGTCCAGCTGTGCCGCTGCCTGTTGTTGGCTCCTGCAGGTGTTGAGTCCAGCTGTACCGCTGCCTGATTGTGGTTCCAGTGGGCACCAGGTCCAGCTGTGCCACGGCCTGATCCTGTTTCCGGCAGGCATTGTGTGCAGCTGTGCCAGTTCCTGATCGTGGTTGCAGCATGTGCCCGGTCCAGCTGAGTAACTGCCTGATCATGGTTCCAATAGGCGCTGGGTCCAGCTATGCCGCTGCCTGATTTTGGTTCCAGCGGCCAATGGATCCAATGGTGCCACTGTCTGATTGTGGTTCCAGCAGACATAGGGCCCAGCTGTGCCACTGCCTGATTGTGGTTCCAGCGAGAGCCGAGCCCAGCTGTGCCACTGCCTGGTTGTGGTACCAATGGGCACTGGGTTCAGCTGTGCCACTGCCTGATTGTGGTTCCAGCAGCCACCGTGTCCAGCTGTGGTACTGCCTGATTGTGGTTCCTGCGGGCGCCAGGTCCAGTCTTGCCACTGCCTGATCATGGATCATGCGGGCCCTGAGTCCAGCTGTGCCACTGCCTGATCGTGGTACCGGCAGGCGTTGGGTCCAGCTGTGCCACTGCCTGATCATGGTTCGAGCAGGTGCCGAGTCCAGCTGTGCCATAGCCTGATCATGTTTATGGCAGGTGCCTCCTCCAGCTGTACCGCTTCCTGATTTTGGTTCCAGCGGCCACTGGGAATAGCTGTGCTGCTGCCTGATTGTGGTTCTGGCAGCCACTGAGTCCAGCTGTACCACAGCCTGATTGTGGTTCCAGAGGGTGCTGGGTCCAGCTGTGTCACTGCCTGATCGTGCTTTGAGCAGGCACCTGGTCCAGCTGTGCCACTGCCTGATTGTGGTTCCAGCGGGAGCTGGGTCCAGCTGTGACACTGCCTGATCATGGTTCCAGCAGGCTCTGGGTCCAGCTTTGCCACTGCTTGATTGTGTTTCCAGTGGGCACTTTGTCCAGCTGTGCCCCTGCCTGGTTGTGGTTCTTGTGGGTGCCAGGTCCAGCTTTGCCACTGCATGACCGTGGTTCGTGCGGGATCTGAGTCCAGCTATGCCACTGCCTGATCATGGTTCTGGCACATGTTGGGTCCCGCTGTGCCACTGCCTGATTGTGGTTCGAAAAGGCACCTGGTCCAGCTGTGCCACTGCCTGATTGTGGTTCCAGCAGGCACCGGGTCCAGCTGTGATGCTGCCTGATTGTGGTTCTGGCAGCCACTGGGTACAGCTGTACCACTCTCTGATTGTGGTTCCAGAGGATGCTGGGTCCTGCTGTGCAACTGCCTGATTTTGGTTCCAGCTGGCACTGGGTCCAGCTGTGCCACTGCCTGATTGTGGTTCCAGCAGGCATTGGGTCCAGCTGTGCCACTTTCTGATCATTGTTCCAGCAAGCACCCAGTCCTGCTGAGCCATTGCCTGAATGTGGTTCCAGCAGTTACTTGATCCATTTGTGCCACTGGCTGATTCTGTTTCCAGTGGGCACTGGGTACACATGTACTACTGCCTGATTGTGGCTCCAGCGGGTGACAGGTCCAGATTTGCGACTGCCTGATCGTGGTTCCAGCAGGTGCTGGGTCCAGCTGTGCTGCTGCCTGATTGTGGTTCCAGCAGCTGTTGGGTCATGTTATGCCACAGCCTGGTTCTGTTCCAGCAGGTGCTGGATCCAGGTGTGCTGCTGCCTGACTGCGGTTCCAGCGGCCACTGGATCCAGCTGTGCCACTGCCTGTTTGTGGTTCAAGCGAGCACGCTTCCAGCTGTGCTACTGCCTGATCGTGGTTCCAGCAGCCACCGGGTCCAGCTCTGTCCCTGCCTGATTGTGATTCCAGCGGGCGCTGGGTCAAGCTGTGCAACTGCCTGATCGTGGTTTCAGCAGGTGCTGGGTCCAGCTGTGCCACTCCCTGATCATGTTTCCAGCAGGCAATGTGTCCAGCTGTGCCACTGTTTGATTGTGTTTCCAGCGGGCACTGGGTACACATGTACTACTTCCTGATTGTGGCTCCAGCGGGTGACGGGTCCAGATTTGTGACTGCCTGATCGTGTTTCCAGCAGGCGCTGGGTCCAGCTGTGCTGCTGCCTGATTGTGGTTCCAGCAGCTGTTGGGTCATGTTGTGCCACAGACTGATTCTGTTCCAGTAGGTGCTGGATCCAGGTGTTCTGCTGCCTGACTGTGGTTCCAGTGGCCACTGGATCCAGCTGTGCCACTGCCTGATTGTGGTTCTGGCAGCCACTGAGTCCAGCTGTACCGCTGCCTGATTGTGGTTCCAGAGGGTGCTGGGTCCAGCTGTGCCACTGCCTGATCGTGCTTTGAGCAGGCACCTGGTCCAGCTGTGCCACTGCCTGATTGTGGTTCCAGCGGGAGCTGGGTCCAGCTGTGACACTGCCTGATCATGGTTCCAGCAGGCTCTGGGTCCAGCTTTGCCGCTGCTTGATTGTGTTTCCAGTGGGCACTTTATCCAGCTGTGCCCCTGCCTGGTTGTTTTTCTTGTGGGTGCCAGGTCCAGCTTTGCCACTGCATGACCGTGGTTCGTGCGGGATCTGAGTCCAGCTATGCCACTGCCTGATCATGGTTCCGGCACATGTTGGGTCCCGCTGTGCCACTGCCTGATTGTGGTTCGAAAAGGCACCTGGTCCAGCTGTGCCACTGCCTAATTGTGGTTCCAGCAGGCACCGGGTCCAGCTGTGATGCTGCCTGATTGTGGTTCTGGCAGCCACTGGGTACAGCTGTACCACTCTCTGATTGTGGTTCCAGAGGATGCTGGGTCCTGCTGTGCCACTGCCTGATTTTGGTTCCAGCTGGCACTGGGTCCAGCTGTGCCACTGCCTGATTGTGGTTCCAGCAGGCATTGGGTCCAGCTGTGCCACTTTCTGACCATTGTTCCAGCAAGCACCCAGTCCTGCTGAGCCATTGCCTGAATGTGGTTCCAGCAGTTACTTGATCCATTTGTGCCACTGGCTGATTCTGTTTCCAGTGGGCACTGGGTACACCTGTACTACTGCCTGATTGTGGCTCCAGCGGGTGACAGGTCCAGATTTGCGACTGCCTGATCGTGGTTCCAGCAGGCGCTGGGTCCAGCTGTGCTGCTGCCTGATTGTGGTTCCAGCAGCTGTTGGGTCATGTTATGCCACAGCCTGGTTCTGTTCCAGCAGGTGCTGGATCCAGGTGTGCTGCTGCCTGACTGTGGTTCCAGCGGCCACTGGATCCAGCTGTGCCACTGCCTGATTGTGGTTCAAGCGAGCACGCTTCCAGCTGTGCTACTGCCTGATCGTGGTTCCAGCGGCCACCGGGTCCAGCTCTGTCCCTGCCTGATTGTGATTCCAGCGGGTGCTGGGTCAAGCTGTGCCACTGCCTGATCGTGATTCCAGCAGGTGCTGGGTCCAGCTGTGCCACTCCCTGATCATGTTTCCAGCAGGCAATGTGTCCAGCTGTGCCACTGTTTGATTGTGTTTCCAGCGGGCACTGGGTACACATGTACTACTTCCTGATTGTGGCTCCAGCGGGTGACGGGTCCAGATTTGTGACTGCCTGATCGTGTTTCCAGCAGGCGCTGGGTCCAGCTGTGCTGCTGCCTGATTGTGGTTCCAGCAGCTGTTGGGTCATGTTGTGCCACAGACTGATTCTGTTCCAGTAGGTGCTGGATCCAGCTGTGCTGCTGCCTGACTGTGGTTCCAGTGGCCACTGGATCCAGCTGTGCCACTGCCTGATTGTGGTTCAAGTGAGCACGGTTCCAGCTGTGCTACTGCCTGATCATGGTTCCAGAGGCCACGGGGTCCAGCTGTGCCCCTGCCTGATTGTGATTCCAGCGTGCGCTGGGTCAAGCTGTGCCACTGCCTGATCGTGGTTTCAGCAGGTGCTGGGTCCAGCTGTGCCACTCCCTGATCATGGTTCCAGCAGGCAATGTTTCCAGCTTTGCCGCTGCCTGATTGTGGTTCCTGTTGGCGCCAGGTCCAGTTTTGCTACTTCCTGACCATGTTTCCAGCTGGCACTGCGTCCAACTCTGCCACTTCCTGATCATTGTTCCAGCAGGCACCCAGTCCAGCTGAGCCACTGCCTGAGTGTGGTTCCAGCACTTACTGAGTCCATCTGTGCCACAGCCTGATTGTGGTTCTATCGGGCACTGGGTCCAGTTTTGTGACTGCATGACCATGGTTCCAGCAGGCGCTGGATCCAGCTGTGCCGCTTCCTGATTGTTGTTCCAGTGGCCACTGGGTCCAGCTGTGCAACTGCCTGATTGTAGTTCCAGTGGGCATCGGGTCCAGCTGTGCCACTTCCTGATCATAGTTCCATGAAGCGCCCAGTCAAGTTATGCCCATGCCTGATTGTTTTTCCAACGGGCACTGGGTCCAGCTGTGCCACTGCCTGATCATGATTCCAGCATGCACTGGGTCCAGCTGTGCCACTTCCTGATTATTTTTCCAGCAGATGCCCGGTCCTGCTGAGCCACTGCCTGAATGTGGTTCCAGCAGTTACTTGATCCATTTGTGCCACTGGCTGATTCTGTTTCCAGTGGGCACTGGGTACACCTGTACTACTGCCTGATTGTGGCTCCAGCGGGTGACAGGTCCAGATTTGTGACTGCCTGATCGTGGTTCCAGCAGGCGCTGGGTCCAGCTGTGCTGCTGCCTGATTGTGGTTCCAGCAGCTGTTGGGTCATGTTATGCCACAGCCTGGTTCTGTTCCAGCAGGTGCTGGATCCAGGTGTGCTGCTGCCTGACTGTGGTTCCAACGGCCACTGGATCCAGCTGTGCCACTGCCTGATTGTGGTTCAAGCGAGCACGGTTCCAGCTGTGGTACTGCCTGATCGTGGTTCCAGCGGCCACCGGGTCCAGCTCTGTCCCTGCCTGTTTGTGATTCCAGCGGGCGCTGGGTCAAGCTGTGCCACTGCCTGATCGTGGTTTCAGCAGGTGCTGGGTCCAGCTGTGCCACTCCCTGATCATGTTTCCAGCAGGCAATGGGTCCAGCTGTGCCACTGTTTGATTGTGTTTCCAGCGGGCACTGGGTACACATGTACTACGTCCTGATTGTGGCTCCAGCGGGTGACGGGTCCAGATTTGTGACTGTCTGATCGTGTTTCCAGCAGGCGCTGGGTCCAGCTGTGCTGCTGCCTGATTGTGGTTCCAGCAGCTGTTGGGTCATGTTATGCCTCAGCCTGGTTCTGTTCCAGCAGGTGCTGGATCCAGGTGTGCTGCTGCCTGACTGTGGTTCCACCGGCCACTGGATCCAGCTGTGCCACTGCCTGATTGTGGTTCAAGCGAGCACGCTTCCAGCTGTGCTACTGCCTGATCGTGGTTCCAGCAGCCACCGGGTCCAGCTCTGTCCCTGCCTGTTTGTGATTCCAGCGGGCGCTGGCTCAAGCTGTGCCACTGCCTGATCGTGGTTTCAGCAGGTGCTGGGTCCAGCTGTGCCACTCCCTGATCATGTTTCCAGCAGGCAATGGGTCCAGCTGTGCCACTGTTTGATTGTGTTTCCAGCGGGCACTGGGTACACATGTACTACGTCCTGATTGTGGCTCCAGCGGGTGACGGGTCCAGATTTGTGACTGCCTGATCGTGTTTCCAGCAGGCGCTGGGTCCAGCTGTGCTGCTGCCTGATTGTGGTTCCAGCAGCTGTTGGGTCATGTTGTGCCACAGACTGATTCTGTTCCAGTAGGTGCTGGATCCAGCTGTGCTGCTGCCTGACTGTGGTTCCAGTGGCCACTGGATCCAGCTGTGCCACTGCCTGATTGTGGTTCAAGCGAGCACGGTTCCAGCTGTGGTACTGCCTGATCATGGTTCCAGAGGCCACGGGGTCCAGCTGTGCCCCTGCCTGATTGTGATTCCAGCGTGTGCTGGGTCAAGCTGTGCCACTGCCTGATCGTGGTTTCAGCAGGTGCTGGGTCCAGCTGTGCCACTCCCTGATCATGGTTCCAGCAGGCAATGTTTCCAGCTTTGCCGCTGCCTGATTGTGGTTCCTGTTGGCGCCAGGTCCAGTTTTGCTACTTCCTGACCATGTTTCCAGCTGGCACTGCGTCCAACTCTGCCACTTCCTGATCATTGTTCCAGCAGGCACCCAGTCCAGCTGAGCCACTGCCTGAGTGTGGTTCCAGCACTTACTGAGTCCATCTGTGCCACAGCCTGATTGTGGTTCTATCGGGCACTGTGTCCAGTTTTGTGACTGCATGACCATGGTTCCAGCAGGTGCTGGATCCAGCTGTGCCGCTTCCTGATTGTTGTTCCAGCAGCCACTGGGTCCAGCTGTGCAACTGCCTGATTGTAGTTCCAGCGGGCATCGGGTCCAGCTGTGCCACTTCCTGATCATGGTTCCATGAAGCGCCCAGTCAAGCTGTGCCCATGCCTGATTGTGTTTCCAACGGGCACTGGGTCCAGCTGTGCCACTGCCTGATCATGATTCCAGCAGGCACTGGGTCCAGCTGTGCCACTTCCTGATTATTGTTCCAGCAGATGCCCGGTCCTGCTGAGCCACTGCCTGAATGTGGTTCCAGCAGTTACCGCGTCCAGTTGTGTCCACTGGCTGATTGTGCTTCCAGCGGGCACTGGGTCCACCTGTACTACTGCCTGATTGTGGTTCCATCGGTCACTGGGTCCTGCTGTGCCACTGCCTGATTGTGGTTCCAGCGGCCACCGGGTCCAGCTATGCTGCTGCCTGATTTTGATTCCAGCAGCTGTTGGGTCATGTTGTGCCGCTGCCTGATTGTGGTTGCAGTGAGCGCTGGGTCCAGCTGTGCTACTGCCTGATCATGGTTCCAGCGGCCATCGGGACTACCTGTGCCACTGCCTGATCATGGTTCTAGCAGGCATGGAGTCCAGCTGTGCCATGGCCTGATCATGTTTCTGGAAGGCATTGTGTCCAGCTGTGCCACTTCCTGATCGTGGTTGCAGCATGTGCCCGGTACAACTGTGCAATTGCCTGATCATGATTCCGAGAGGCGCTGGGTCCAGCTGTGCCACTGCCTGATTTTGGTTCCAGCGGCCAATGGATCCAACTGTGCCGCTGCCTGATTGTGGTTCCAGCAGACACAGGGTCCAGCTGTGCCGCTGCCTGATTGTGGTTCCAGTGGGCACTGGGTCCAGCTGTGCCACTGCTTGATTGTGGTTCCAGCAGCCACCTTGTCCAGCTGTGCCACTGCCTGATTGTGGTACCTGCGGGTGCCAGGTCCAGTCTTGCCACTGCCTGATCATGGTTCGTGCGGGCCCTGAGTCCAGCTGTGCCACTGCCTGACCGTGGTACTGGCAGGCATTGTGTCCAGCTGTGCCAATGCCTGATCGTGGATCGAGCAGGTGCCCATTCCGGCTGTGCCATATCCTGATCATGTTTGTGGCAGGTGCTTCCTCCAGCTGTACCGCTTCCTGATTTTGGTTCCAGCGGCCACTGGGTCTAGCTGTGCCACTGCCTGATTGTGGTTCCAGCGTGCATCGGGTCCAGCTGTGTCACTGCCTGATTGAGGTTCTGGCAGCCACTGGGTCCAGTTGTACCGCTGCCTGATTGTGGTTCCAGAGGGCGCTGGGTCCATCTGTGCCACAGCCTGATTGTGGTTCCAGCTGGCACTGGGTCCAGCTGTGCCACTTCCTAATTGTGGTTCCAGCAGGCACTGGGTACACCTGTACTACTGCCTGATTGTGGCTCCAGCGGGTGACAGGTCCAGATTTGCGACTGCCTGACCGTGGATCCAGCAGGCGCTGGGTCCAGCTGTGCTGCTGCCTGATTGTGGTTCCAGAAGCTTTTGTGTCATGTTGTGCCTCAGCCTGATTCTGTTCCAGCAGGTGCTGGATCCAGGTGTGCTGCTGACTGATTGTGGTTCCAGCGGCAACTTAATCCAGCTGTGCCACTGCCTGATTGTGGTTCAAGCGAGCACGGTTCCAGCTGTGCTACTGCCTGATCGTGGTTTCAGCGGCCACCGGGTCCAGCTGTGCCCCTGCCTGATTGTGATTCCAGCGTGCGCTGGGTCAAGCTGTGCCACTGCCTGATCGTGGTTTCAGCAGGTGCTGGGTCCAGCTGTGCCACTCCCTGATCATGGTTCCAGCAGGCAATGTTTCCAGCTTTGCCGCTGCCTGATTGTGGTTCCTGTTGGCGCCAGGTCCAGTTTTGCTACTTCCTGACTATGTTTCCAACTGGCACTGCGTCCAACTCTGCCACTTCCTGATCATTGTTCCAGCAGGCACCCAGTCCAGCTGAGCCACTGCCTGAATGTGGTTCCAGCACTTACTGAGTCCATCTGTGCCACTGCCTGATTGTGGTTCTATCGGGCACTGGGTCCAGTTTTGTGACTGCATGACCATGGTTCCAACAGGCGCTGGATCCAGCTGTGCCGCTTCCTGATTGTTGTTCCAGCGGCCACTGGGTCCAGCTGTGCAACTGCCTGATTGTGGTTCCAGCGCACATCGGGTCCAGCTGTGCCAAGGCATGATCTTGGTTCCGGCAGGAATTGTGTGCAGCTGTGCCACTTCCTGATTATTGCTCCAGCATGCACCCTGTCCAGCCATGCCACTGCCTGATTGTGGTTCCAAAAGGCACTGGGTCCAGCTGTGCCACTGCCTGATTGTGGTTCCAGCGGAAACTGGTTCCAGCTGTACCACTCCCTGATTGTGGTTCTAGTGGGCACCGGGTCCAGCCATGCCACTGCCTGATTGTGGTTCCAAAAGGCACCGGGTCCAGCTGTGCCACTGCCTGATTGTGGTTCCAGCGGAAACTGGTTCCAGCTGTACCACTCCCTGATTGTAGTTCTAGTGGGCACCGGGTCCAGCTGTGCCCATGCCTGATTGTGGTTCCAGCAGGCACTGGGTCCAGCTGTGCCACTGCCTGATCATGGTTCCATGAAGCGCCCAGTCAAGCTGTGCCCATGCCTGATTGTGGTTCCAGCGGGCACTGGGTCCAGCTGTGCCACTGCCTGATCATGATTCCAGCAGACATTGGGTAAAGCTGTGCCACTTCCTGATTATTGTTCCAGCAGATGCCCGGTCCTGCTGAGCCACTGCCTGAATGTGGTTCCAGCAGACACATGGTCCAGCAGTGCTGCTGCCTGATTGTGGTTCCAGCAGGTGCTGGATCCAGGTGTGCTACTGCATGATTGTGGTTCCAGTGGCCACTGGATCCAGCTGTGCCGCTGCCTGATTGTGGTTCAAGTGAGCACAGCTCCAGCTGTGCTACTGCCTGATCGTGGTTCCAGCAGGTGCTCGGTCAAGCTGTGCCACTGCCTGATCATGGTTTCAGCAGGTGCTGGGTCCAGCTGTGCCACTCCCTGATTGTGGTTCCAGCAGGCAATGGGTCCAGCTGTGCCACTGCTTGATTGTGTTTCCAATGGGCACTGGGTCCAGCTGTGCCACTGCCTGATTGTGGTTCCTGTTGGCGCCAGGTCCAGTTCTGCTAGTTCCTGACCGTGTTTCCAGCTGGCACTGGGTCCAGCTCTGCCACTTCCTGATCATTGTTCCAGCAGGCACCTGGTCCAGCTGAGCCACTGCCTGAATGTGGTTCCAGCAGGCACTGGGGACAGCTGTGCCACTGCCTGTTTGTGGTTCCAGCAGGCACCGGGTCCAGCTGTGCCATGGCCTCATTCTGGTTCTTCGGGGTTCCTGATCCAGTTTTGCCACTGCCTGACCCTGGTTTGTGCAGGATCTGAATCCAGCTGTGCCACTGCCTGATCGTGGTTCCGGCAGGTGTTGGGTCCAGATGTGCCAATGCCTGATTGTGGTTTGAGCAGGCACCCAGTCCAGCTGTACCACTGCCTGCTTGTGGTATTTGCGGTCACCAGGTTCAGATGTGCTGCAGACTGATTGTGTTTCCAGTGGGCACCGAGTCCAGCTGTGCCCATGCCTGATTGTGGTTCTAGCAGGCACAGGGTCCAGCTGTGCCACTGCCTGATAGTGGTTCCAGCAGCCACTGGGTCCAGCTGCACCACTGCCTGATTGTCGTTCCAGCAGGCACCGGGTCCAGCTATGCCACTGCCTCATTGTGGATCCAGCAGGCACTGGGTCTAGCAGTACCACTGCCTGATTGCCCACTGGAACCACAATGGGTCCAGCTGTGCCCATGCCTGATTGTGGTTCCAGCGGGCACTGGGTCCAGCTGTACCACTGCCTGATTGTGGTTCCAGTGGCCACTGGGTCCAACTGTGCTGCTGCTTGATTCTGGTTCCAGCGGGTGCTGGGTCCCACTTTGCCACGGCCTGATTGTGGTTCCAGCAGGCGTTGCTTCCAGCTGTGCCACTGCCTAATTATGGATTCAGCAGGCACTGGTTCCAGCTGTGCCACTGCCTGATCATGTTTCCAGTAGGCACTGGGTCCAGCTGTGACACTGCTTGAATGTGGTTGCAGCGGGCACCTGATCCAGCTGTGCCACTGCCTAATTCTGATTCCAACGGGCACTGGGTCCAGCTGTGCCAGTACCTGATTGTGGTTCCAGCAGCCACTGGGTCCAGCTGCGTCACTGCCTGATCATGCTTCTAGCACACACCAGATCCAGCTGTGCCACTGCCTGATATTGGTTCCAGCAGGTGCTGGATCCAACAGTGCCACTGCCTTATTGTGGCTCCAGCAGGTGCCGGGTCCAGTTTTGTGACTGCCTGACCATAGTTCCAGCGGCCGCTGGGTCCAGGGGTACCATGGCCTGATCATGGTTCCAATAGGCACTGGGACCAGCTTTGCCGCTGCCTGATTGTGGTTCAAGCGTCCAATGGATCCAGCTGTGCCACTGCCTGATTGTGGTTCCAGCAGACACAGGGTCCAGAGGTGCCATTGCCTGATTGTGGTTCCAGTGATTGCTGGTTCTAGCTGTGCCACTGCTTGATCATGGTTCCAGCAGGCGATGGGTCCAGCTATGCCACTGCTTGATTGTGTTTCCAATGGGCACTGGGCCCAGCTGTGCCGCTGCCTGATTGTGGTTCCTGTTGGTGCCAGGTCCAGTTTTGCTACTTCCTGACCGTGGTTCCAGCAAGCACTGGGTCCAACTCTGCCACTTCCTGATCATTGTTCCAGCAGGCACCCAGTCCAGCTGAACCACTGCCTGAATGTGGTTCCAGCAGTTACTCGGTCCATCTGTGCCACTGGCTGATTGTGGTTCCAGCGGGCACTGGGTCCATCTGTACTACTGCCTGATTGTAGTTCTATTGGGCACCGGGTCCAGTTTTGTGACTACATGACCGTGGTTCCAGCAGGCGCTCTGGTCCTGCTGTGCCGCTGCCTGATTGTGATTCCAGCAGCCACTGGATCCAGCTGTGCCGCTGCCTGATTGTGGTTCCAGCAGATGCTGGGTCATGTTGTGCCACTGCCTGATTGTGGTTCTGGCAGCTCTTGGGTCCAGCTGTGCCACTGCCTGATTGTGGTTCCAGCAGCCACCGGGTCTAGCTGTGTCACTGCCTGATATTGCTTCTAGCACACACCGGATTCAGCTGGGCCGCTGCCTGATTGTGGTTCCAGGTGTTCCTGGATCCTGCTGTGCCTCAGCCTGATATTGGTTCCAGCAGGTGCTGGATCCAGCAGTGCCACTGCCTTATTGTGGCTCCAGCAGGTGCCAGGTCCAGTTTTGCGACTGCCTGACCGTGGTTCCTGTGGCCACTGGGTCCAGGGGTGCCATGACCTGATCATGGTTCCGATAGGCGCTGGGTCCAGCTGTGCCACTGCCTGATTGTGGTTCCAGCGTCCAATGGATCCAGCTGTGCCACTGCCTGATTGTGGTTCCAGCGAGTGCCGGCTCCAGCTGTGCCACTGCCTGATTGTGGTTTCAGCAGGTGCTGTGTCCAGCTGTGCCACTCCCTGATCGTGGTTCCAGCAGGCGATGGGTCCAGCTGTGCCACTGCTTCATTGTGTTTCCAATGGGCACTGGGCCCAGCTGTGCCACTGCCTGATTGTGGTTCCTGTTGGCGCCAGGTCCAGTTTTGCTACTTCCTGACCATGGTTCCAGCAAGCACTGGGTCCAACTCTGCCACTTCCTGATCATTGTACCTGCAGGCACTCAGTCCAGCTGAGCCACTGCCTGAATGTGGTTCCAGCAGTTACTGGGTAAATCTGTGCCACTGGCTGATTGTGGCTTCAGCGGGCACTGCGTCCACCTGTACTACTGCCTGATTGTAGTTCTATTGGGCACCGGGTCCAGTTTTGTGACTGCATGACCATGGTTCCAGCAGGCGCTGGGTCCTGCTGTGCCGCTGCCTGATTGTGTTTCCAGCAGCTGTTGGGTCATGTTGTGCCTCTGCCTAATTGTGGTTCCAGGAAGCGCTGGGTCCAGCTGTGCTACTGCCTGGTCATGGTTCCAGCGGCCACTGGGTCTAGCTGTGCCCCTGCCTGATCATGGTTCTAGCAGGCATGGAGTCCAGCTGTGCCGCTGCCTGTGGGTGGTTCCAGCAGGTGCTGGTTCCAGCTGTGCCGCTGCCTTATGTTGGTTCCAGCGGCCACCGGGTCTAGCTCTGTCACTGCCTGATCATTCTTCTAGAAGGCACCTGGTCCAGCTGTGCCGCTGCTTGATTGTGATTCCAGGAGTTGCTGGATCCTGCTGTGCCACAGCCTGATTGTTGTTCCAGCAGGTGCTGGATCCTGCTGTGTCACTGCAAATTGTGGTTCCAGGTACAGTTTTGCGACTGCCTGACCGCGGTTCCAGTGGGCACTGGGTCCAGCTGTGCCATGAACTGATCATGTTTCCGTTAGGTGCCGGCTCCATCTGTGCCGCTGCCTGATTGTCATTCCAGCAGACAATGGCTCCAGCTGTGCCGCTGCTTATTGTGGTTCTGGCAGCTCTTGTGTCCAGCAGTGATGCTGCCTGATTGTGGTTCCAGCGAGCGCCGAGTCCACCTGTGCTACAGCCTGATTGTGGTTCCAGTGGGCACTGGGTCTAGCTCTGCCACTGCCTGATTGTGGTTCCTGCAGGTGTTGGGTCCAGCGGTGCCACTGCCTGATTGTGGTTCCAGTGGGCACCGGGTCCAGCTGTGACCATTCCTGACTGTGCATCCAGCGGCACAGTGTCCAGCCGTGCCGCTGCCTGATAGGGGTGCCAGCGGCCACTGGGTCCAGCTGTGCCATTTCATGATTGTGGTTCCTGCAGGTGTTGGGTCCAGCTGTACCACTGCCTGATTGTGGTTCCGCTGGGCACCGGGTCCAGCTGTGCTACGGCCTGATCCTGTTTTTGGCAGGCATTGTGTCCAGCTGTGCCACTTCCTGATCATGATTGCAGCATGCACCTGGTCCAGCTGTGCCACTGCCTGATTGTGGTCCTTGCGGGTGCCTGGTCCAGTTTTGTCACTGCCTGATTGTGGTTCGAGCAGGCACCGAGTCCAGCTGTACCACTGCATGATCGTGGTTCCAGCAGGCTCAGGGTCCAGCTTCGCCACTGCTTGTTTTTGGTTCCAGCAGGCAACGGGTCCAGCTGTGCCACTGCCTGATTGTGGTCCTTGCGGGTGCCTGGTCCAGTTTTGTCTCTGCCTGATCGTGGTTCGAGCAGGCACCGAGTCCAGCTGTACCACTGCCTGATCGTGGTTCCAGCAGGCTCAGGGTCCAGCTTCGCCACTGCTTGATTTTGTTTCTAGTGGGCACTGGTTCCATCTGTGCCCCTGCCTGATTGTGGTTCTTGTGGGTGCCAGGTCCAGTTTTGCCACTGCACGACCGTAGCTCATGCGGGATCTGAGTCCAGTGCACCAATGCCTGATCATGGATCCGGCAGGTGGTGGGTCCAGCTGTGCCACTGCCTGATCGTCATTCAAGCAGGCACCCGGTCCAGCTGTACCACTGCCTGCTTGTGGTATTTGCAATCACTGGGTCCAGATGTGCTGCAGCCTGATTGTGTTTCCAGCGGGCACTGTGTCCAGCTGTGCCACTGCCTCATTGTGGATCCAGCAGGTACTGGGTCCAGCTGTACCAATGCCTGATTGTGGTTCCAGTGGGCAATGGGTCCAGCTGTGCCCATGCCTGATTGTGGTTCCAGTGGGCACTGGGTACAGCTGTACCACTGCCTGATTGTGGTTCCAGTGGCCACTGGGTCAAGCTGTGTTGCTGCCTGATTGTGGTTCCAGCGGGTGCTGGGTCCCGCTGTGCCACGGCCGGATCATGGTTCCAGCAAGCATTGGTTCCAGCTGTGCCACTGCCTAATCATGGATTCAGCAGGCACTGGTTCCAGCTGTGCCACTGCCTGATCATGTTTCCAGTAGGCACTGGGTCCAGCTGTGACGCTGCTTGATTGTGGTTGCAGTGGGCACCAGGTCCAGCTGTGCCGCTGCCTGATTCTGGTTCCAACGGGCACTGGGTCCAGCTGTGCCACTACCTGATTGTGGTTCCAGAGAGCACTGGGTGCAGCTGTGCCGCTGCCTGATTGTGGTGTTAGCAGCCACCGGGTTTAGCTGTGTCACTGCCTGATCATGGTTCTAGCACACACTGGATCCAGCTGGGCCGCTGTCTGATTGTGGTTCCAGGTGTTGCTGGAACCTGCTATGCCACTGCCTGATATTGGTTCCAGCAGGTGCTGGATCCAGCAGTGCCACTGCCTGATTGTGGTTCCAGCAGGCACCGGGTCCAGCTGTGCCACTTCCTGATCATTGTTCCAGCAGGCACTGGGTCCAGCTGAGCCATTGCCTGAATGTGGTTCCAGCAGTTACTTGATCCATTTGTGCCACTGGCTGATTGTGGTTCCAGTGGGCACTGGGTACACCTGTGACTACTGCCTGGTTGTGGCACAGGGTCCAGCTGTGCCACTGCCTGATCTAGGCTTCAGCCGGCACTGGGTCCAGCTGTGCCAGTGCCTGATTGTGGTTCCAGTGGGCACCAGGTCCAGCTGTGCCATTGCCTGATGGCAGTTCCAGTGGGCACCAGTGCAGCTGAGCCACTGCCTGATTGTGGTTCCAGCGGGCACAGGGTCCAGTTGTGCCACTTCTGATTGTGTTTCCAGTGGCCACTGGGTCCAGGGGTTCCATGGCCTGATCATGGTTCTGATAGGTGCAGGGTCCAGCTGTGCCGCTGCCTGATTGTGGTTCCAGAGGCCAATGGATCCAGCTGTGCCACTGCCTGATTGTGGTCCCAGCAGACACAGGGTCCAGCTGTGCCACTGGCTGATTTGGGTTCTAGCATGTGCCTGGTCCGGCTGTGCTGCTGCCTGATTGTGGTTACAGCAGGCATTGGGTCCAGCTGTGCCAATGCCTGATTGTGGTTCCAGCAGCCACCGTGTCCAGCTGTGCCACTGCCTGATTGTGGTTCCTGCTGGTGCCAGGTCCAGTCTTGCCACTGCCTGATCATGGTTTGTGCGAGCCCTGCGTCCAGCTCTGCCAATGCCTTATCGTGGTACCGGCACATGTTGGGTCCCGCTGTGCCACTGCCTGATCGTGGTTCGAGCAGGCACCCAGTCCAGCTGTGCCATAGCCTGATCGTGTTTATGGCAGGTGCCTCCTTCGGCTGTGCCTCTTCCTGATTTTGGTTCCAGCGGCCACTGGGTCCAGCTGTGCCGCTGCCTGATTGTGGTTCCAGCAGGCACCGGGTCCAGCTGTGCCGCTGCCTGATTGTGGTTCTGGCAGCCATTGGGTCCAGCTGTACCGCTACCTGATTGTGGCTCCAGAGGGCGCTGGGTCCAGTTGTGCCACTGCCTGACTGTGGTTCCAGGAGGCACTGGGTCCAGCTGTGCCACTTCCTGATCATTGTTCCAGCAAGTGCCCAGTCCAGCTGAGCCATTGCCTGAATGTGGTTCCAGCAGTTACTTGGTCTATTTGTGCCTCTGGCTGATTGTGGTTCCAGCAGGCACTGGGTACACCCGTACTACTGCCTGATTGTGGCTCCAGCGGGTGCCAGGTCCAGATTTGCGACTGCCTGACCGTGGTTTAAGCGGGCGCTGTGTCCAGCTGTGCTGCTGCCTGATTGTGGTTCCAGCAGCTGTTGGGTCATGTTGTGCCCCTGCCTGATTGTGGTTCCTGGGGGTGCTGGGACAAGCTGTGCCACTCCCTGATCATGGTTCCAGCAGGTGATGGGGCCAGCTGTGCCACTGCTTGATTGTGTTTCCAATAGGCACTGGGTCCAGCTGTGCCGCTGCTTGATTGTCGTTCCTGTTGGTGCCAGGTCCAGTTTTGCTACTTCCTGACTGTGGTTCCAGCAGGCACTGGGGCCAACTCTGCCACTTCCTGATCATTGTTCCAGCAGGCACCCGGTCCAGCTGATCCACTGGCTGAATGTGATTCCAGCAGTTACTGGATCCATCAGTGTCACTGGCTGATTTTGTTTAAAGCGGGCACTGGGTTCAGCTGTGCCACTGCCTGATCGTGGTTCTAGCAGGCATGGAGTCCAGCTGTGCCGCTGTCTGTTGGTGGTTCCAGCAGTACCTGGGTCCATCTGTGCCACTGGCTGATTGTGGTTCCAGCGAGCGCTGGGTCCAGCTGTGCTATTGCCTGGTCATGGTTCCAGCGGACTCCGGGTCTAGCTGTGCCACTGCCTGATCGTGGTTCTAGCAGGCATGGAGTCCAGCTGTGCTGCTGCCTCTTGGTGGTTCCAGCAGGTGCTGGTTCCAGCTGTGCTGCTGCCTTATGGTGCTTCCAGCGGCCACCGGCTCTAAATCTGCCACTGCCTGATCATGGTTCTAGAAGGCACCTAGTCCAGCTGTGCCACTGCTTGATTGTGGTTCCAGGAGTTGCTGGATCCTGCTGTGCCACAGACTGTTTGTGGTTCCAGCAGTGCTGGATCCAGCTGTGCCGCTGCCTATTGTGGCTCCAGTCGGTGCCGGGTACAGTTTTGCGTCTGCCTGACCGTGGTTCCAGCGGGCACTGGGTCCAGCTGTGCCATGGCCTGATCATGGTTTCGATAGGTGCTGGCTCCAGCTGTGCCACTGCCTGATTGTCGTTCCAGCAGACAATGGCTCCAGCTGAGCCGCTGCCTGATTGTGGTTCTGGCAGCTCTTGTGTCCAGCTGTAACACTGCCTGATTGTGGTTCCAGTGAGTGCCGAGTCCACCTGTGCCACTGCCTGATTGTAGTTCCAACGGGCACCCGGTCCAGCTGTGCCGCTGCCTGATTGTGGTTCCAGCGGGCGCCTGGTCCAGTTTTGCCACTGACTGACCATGGTTCGTGCAGCTGCTGGGTCCAGATGTGCCATTGCCTGATCTTGGTTCCAGCAGGTGCTGGGTCCATCTGCACCACTGCCTGATTGAGGTTCCAGCAGGCACTGGATCCTGCTGTGGCACTGCCTGATTGTGGTTCCAGCGGGCACCAGGTCCAGTCCTGCCACTGCCTGATTGTGGTTCCAGTGCACTGGGTCCAGCTGTGCCACTGCCTGATTGTGATTCCAGCGGGCACTTGGCCCAGCTTTGCTACTGCTTGATTGTTGTTCCAGTGGGCACTGGGTTCAGCTCTGCCTCTGCCTGATCATTGTTCCAGCAGGCACTGGGTCCAACTGTGCCACTGCCTGATTGTGATTCCGGTGGGCACTGGTGCAGCTTTGCCACTGCCTGACTGTCATTCCAGCAGGCACTGGGTCCAGTTGTGCCACTGCCTGATTGTAGTTCCAGCGGGTGAAATGTCCAGCTGTGCCTCTTCCTGATCATTGTTCCATCAATCCCCCTGTCCAGCTGAGCCATTGCCTGAATGTGGTTCCAGCAGTTACTTGGTCCATTTGTGCCTCTGGCTGATTGTGGTTCCAGCGGGTGACGGGTCCAGATTTGCGACTGCTTGACCGTGGTTCCAGCAGGTGCTGTGTCCCGCTGTGCCACTGCCTGATTATGGTTCCAGCAGCTGTTGGGTCATGTTGTGCCGCAGCCTGATTCTGGTTCCAGCAAGTGCTGGATCCAGGAGTGCCACTGAATGATTGTGGTTCCAGTGGCCACTGGATCCAGTTGTGCAGCTGCCTGATTGTGGTTCAAGCGAGCACGGTTCCAGCTGTGCTACTGCCTGATTGTGGTTCCAGCGGCCAATGGGTCCAGCTGTGCCCCTGCCTGATTGTGGTTCCAGCGGGCGCTGGGTCAAGCTGTGCCACTCCCTGATCATGGTTCCAGCAGGTGATGGCTCCAGCTGTGCCACTGCTTGATTGTGTTTCCAACGGGCACTGGGTCCAGCTGTGCCGCTGCTTGATTGTGGTTCCTATTGGTGCCAGGTCCAGTTTTGCTACTTCCTGATCATTGTTCCAGCAGGCACCCGGTCCAGCTGAGCCACTGCCTGAATGTGGTTCCAGCAGTTACTGGATCCATCTGTGCCACTGGCTGATTGTGGTTCCAGTGGGCACTGGGTCCAGATGTGCTACTGCCTGATCATGGTTCCAGTGGCCACCGGGTCTAGCTGTGCCACTGTCTGATCGTGGTTCTGGCAGGCATGGAGTCCAGCTGTGCCGCTGTCTGTTGGTGGTTCCAGCAGTTACTGGGTCCAGCTGTGCCACTGGCTGATTGTGGTTCCAACGGGCACCCGGTCCAGCTGTGCCGCTGCCTGATTGTGGTTCCAGTGGGCGCCAGGTCCAGTTTTGCCACTGCCTGACCATGGTTTGTGCAGCTGCTGGGTCCAGCTGTGCCATTGCCTGATCTTGGTTCCAGCAGGTGCTGGGTCCATCTGCACCACTGCCTGATTGAGGTTCCAGCAGGCACTGGATCCTGCTGTGGCACTGCCTGATTGTGGTTCCAGTGGGCACTGGGTCCAGCTGTGCCACTGCCTGATTGTGATTCCAGCGGGCACTTGGCCCAGCTTTGCTACTGCTTGATTGTTGTTCCAGTGGGCACTGGGTTCAGCTCTGCCTCTGCCTGATCATTGTTCCAGCAGGCACTGGGTCCAACTGTGCCACTGCCTGATTGTGATTCCAGTGGGCACTGGTGCAGCTTTGCCACTGCCTGACTGTCATTCCAGCAGGCACTGGGTCCAGTTGTGCCACTGCCTGATTGTAGTTCCAGCGGGTGAAATGTCCAGCTGTGCCTCTTCCTGATCATTGTTCCATCAATCCCCCTGTCCAGCTGAGCCATTGCCTGAATGTGGTTCCAGCAGTTACTTGGTCCATTTGTGCCTCTGGCTGATTGTGGTTCCAGCGGGCACTGGGTACACCTGTACTACTGCCTGATTGTGGTTCCAGCGGGTGACGGGTCCAGATTTGCGACTGCTTGACCGTGGTTCCAGCAGGTGCTGTGTCCCGCTGTGCCACTGCCTGATTATGGTTCCAGCAGCTGTTGGGTCATGTTGTGCCGCAGCCTGATTCTGGTTCCAGCAAGTGCTGGGTCCAGGAGTGCCACTGAATGATTGTGGTTCCAGTGGCCACTGGATCCAGTTGTGCAGCTGCCTGATTGTGGTTCAAGCGAGCACGGTTCCAGCTGTGCTACTGCCTGATTGTGGTTCCAGCGGCCAATGGGTCCAGCTGTGCCCCTGCCTGATTGTGGTTCCAGCGGGCGCTGGGTCAAGCTGTGCCACTCCCTGATCATGGTTCCAGCAGGTGTTGGCTCCAGCTGTGCCACTGCTTGATTGTGTTTCCAACGGGCACTGGGTCCAGCTGTGCCGCTGCTTGATTGTGGTTCCTATTGGTGCCAGGTCCAGTTTTGCTACTTCCTGATCATTGTTCCAGCAGGCACCCGGTCCAGCTGAGCCACTGCCTGAATGTGGTTCCAGCAGTTACTGGATCCATCTGTGCCACTGGCTGATTGTGGTTCCAGTGGGCACTGGGTCCAGATGTGCTACTGCCTGATCATGGTTCCAGTGGCCACCGGGTCTAGCTGTGCCACTGTCTGATCGTGGTTCTGGCAGGCATGGAGTCCAGCTGTGCCGCTGTCTGTTGGTGGTTCCAGCAGTTACTGGGTCCAGCTGTGCCACTGGCTGATTGTGGTTCCAGCGAGCACTGTGTCCAGCTGTGCTATTGCCTGGTCATGGTTCCAGCGGACACCGGGTCCAGCTGTGCCACTGCCTGATTGTGGTCCCAGCAGACACAGGGTCCAGCTGTGCCACTGCCTGATTGTGGTTGCAGTGAGTGCTGGGTCCAGCTGTGCTGCTGCCTGATTGTGGTTCCAGCAGCCACCGTGTCCAGCTGTGCCACTGCCTGGTCATGGTTCTAGAAGTCACCTGGTCCAGCTGTGCTGCTGCTTGATTGTGGTTCCAGGAGTTGCTGGATCCTGCGGTGCCACAGACTGTTTGTGGTTCCAGCAGGTGCCGGATCCAGCTGTGCCACTGCCTGATTGTCATTCCAGCAGACAATGGCTCCAGCTGAGCCGCTGCCTGATTGTGGTTCTGGAAACTCTTGTGTCCAGCTGTGACGCTGCCTGATTGTGGTTCCAGTGAGTGCCGAGTCCACCTGTGCTACTGCCTGATTGTAGTTCCAACGGGCACCATTTCCAGCTGTGCCTCTGCCTGATCATTGTTCCAGTATGTGCTGGGTCCAGCTGTGCCACTGCTTGATTGTGTTTCCAGTGGGCACTGGCTCCAGCTGTGCTGCTGCCTGATTGTGGTTCCTGCAGGAGCAATGTCCAGTTTTGCCACTGCCAGACCATGGTTCATGCGGGCTCTGAGTTTGGCTCTGCCACTGCCTGATTGTGGTTCAAGCAGTTGCCCGGTCCAGCTGTGGCAATGCCTGCTTGTGGTTCCAGCGGTCACTGGGTCCAGTTGTGCTACAGCCTGATTGTGGTTTCAGCATGCACTGGGTCCAGCTCTGCCACTGCCTGATTGTGGTTCCTGCAGGTGTTGGGTCCAGCTGTACCGCTGCCTGATTGTGATTCCATTGGGTACCGGCTCCAGCTGTGCTACGGCCTGATCCTGTTTCTGGCAGGTATTGTGTCCAGTTGTACACTTCCTGATTGTGATTGCAGCATGTGCCCGGTCCAGCTGTGCCATAGCCTGATAGTAAATCCAGCAGGTGCTGGGTCCATTTGTGTCACTGCCTGACTGTGGTTCCAGCAGGCACTGGGTCCAACTGTGCCACTGCCTGGTTGTGATTCCAGCGGGCACTGGGCCCAGCTTTGCTACTGCTTGATTGTTGTTCCAGTGGGCACTGGGTTCAGCTCTGCCTCTGCCTGATCATTGTTCCAGCAGGCACTGGGTCCAACTGTGCCACTGCCTGATTGTGATTCCAGTGGGCACTGGTGCAGCTTTGCCACTGCCTGACTGTCGTTCCAGCAGGCACTGGGTCCAGTTGTGCCACTGCCTGATCATGGTTCCAGCAGGTGATGGGGCCAGCTATGCCACTGCTTGATTGTGTTTCCAACGGGCACTGGGTCCAGCTGCGCCGCTGCTTGATTGTCGTTCCTATTGGTGCCAGGTCCAGCTTTCTACTTCCTGACTGTGGTTCCAGCATGCACTGGGGCCAACTCTGCCACTTCCTGATCATTGTTCCAGCAGGCACCCGGTCCAGCTGAGCCACTGCCTGAATGTGGTTCCAGCAGTTACTGGATCCATCTGTGCCACTGCCTGATCATGGTTCCAGCGGCCACTGGGTCCAGCTGTGCCACTGCCTGATCGTGGTTCTAGCAGGCATGGAGTCCAGCTGTGCTGCTGCCTGTTGGTGGTTCCAGCAGTACCTGGGTCCATCTGTGCCACTGGCTGATTGTGGTTCCAGCGTGCGCTGGGTCCAGCTGTGCTACTGCCTGGTCATGGTTCCAGCGGACACCAGGTCTAGCTGTGCCACTGCCTGATCGTGGTTCTAGCAGGCATGGAGTCCAGCTGTGCTGCTGCCTCTTGGTTGTTCCAGCAGGTGCTGGTTCCAGCTGTGCTGCTGCCTTATGGTGCTTCCAGCAGCCACCGGCTTTAAATCTGCCACTGCCTGATCATGGTTCTAGAAGGCACCTGGTCCAGCTGTGCCACTGCTTGATTGTGGTTCCAGGAGTTGCTGGATCCTGCTGTGCCACAGACTGTTTGTGGTTCCAGCAGGTGCTGGATCCAGCTGTGCCGCTGCCTATTGTGGCTCCAGTCGGTGCCGGGTACAGTTTTGCGACTGCCTGACCATGGTTCCAGCGGGCACTGGGTCCAGCTGTGCCATGGCCTGATCATGGTTTCGATAGGTGCTGGCTCCAGCTGTGCCACTGCCTGATTGTCGTTCCAGCAGACAATGGCTCCAGCCAAGCCGCTGCCTGATTGTGGTTCTGGCAGCTCTTGTGTCCAGCTGTGACGCTGCCTGATTGTGGTTCCAGTGAGTGCTGAGTCCACCTGTGCTACTGCCTGATTGTAGTTCCAATGGGCACCATTTCCAGTTGTGCCTCTGCCTGATCGTGGTTCCAGCATGTGCTGGGTCCAGCTGTGCCACTGCTTGATTGTGTTTCCAGTGGGCACTGGCTCCAGCTGTGCTGCTGTCTGATTGTGGTTCCTGCAGGAGCAAAGTCCAGTTTTGCCACTGCCAGACCATGGTTCGTGCGGGCTCTGAGTCTCGCTCTGCCACTGCCTGATTGTGGTTTAAGCAGATGCCCGGTCCAGCTGTGGCAATGCCTGCTTGTGGTTCCAGCGGTCACCGGGTCCAGTTGTGCTACAGCCTGATTGTGGTTCCAGCGTGCACTGGGTCCAGCTCTGCCACTGCCTGATTGTGGTTCCTGCAGGTGTTGGGTCCAGCTGTACCGCTGCCTGATTATGATTCCAGTGGGTACCAGGTCCAGCTGTGCTACGGCCTGATCCTGTTTCTGGCAGGTATTGTGTCCAGTTGTGCCGCTCCCTGATCGTGATTGCAGCATGCGCCCGGTCCAGCTGTGCCACTGCCTGATTGTGAATCCAGCAGGTGCTGGGTCCATTTGTGTCACTGCCTGACCGTGGTTCCAGCAGGCCCTGAGTCCAGCTGTGCCACTGCCTGATCGTGTTTCCAGCAGGCACTGGATTCTGCTGTGCCACTGTCTGATTGTGGTTCCAGCAGGCACCGGGTCCAGTTTTGCGACAGCCTGACCATGGTTCCAGCGATCGCTGGGTCCAGCTGTGCCATTGCCTGATTGTGGTTCTGGCAGGCGCTGGATCCAGCTGTGCTACTGCCTGATTGTGCTTTCATCGGGCGCCGGGTCGAGCCATGCTACTGCCTGATTTTGGTGCCAGCGGGCACCAGGTCCAGCTGTGCCGCTGCCTGATTGTGGCTCCAGCGGGCGCCAGGTCCAGTTTTGCCACTGCCTGACCATGGTTCGTGCAGGTGCTGGGTCCAGCTGTGCCATTGCCTGATCTTGGTTCCAGCAGGTGCTGGGTCCATCTGCACCACTGCCTGATTGTGGTTCCAGCAGGCACTGGGTCCAGCTGTGCCACTGCCTGAACGTGGTTCCAGCAGGCACTGGATCCTGCTGTGCCACTGCCTGATTGTAGTTCCAGCAGGCACCAGGTCCAGTTCCGCCACTGCCTGATTGTGGTTCCAGTGGGCACTGAGTCCAGCTGTGCCACTGCCTGATTGTGGTTCCAGCGGGCACTGGGCCCAGCATTGTTACTGCTTGATTTTTGTTCCAGTGGGCACTGGGTTCAGCTCTGCCTCTGCCTGATCATTGTTCCAGCAGGCACTGGGTGCAACTTTGCCACTGCCTGATTGTCCTTCCAGTGGGCACTGGTGCAGCTTTGCCACTGCCTGACTGTCGTTCCAGCAGGCACTGGGTCCAGTTGTGCCACTGCCTGATTGTGGTTCTAGCGGGTGCCATGTCCAGCTGTGCCACTGCCTGATCGTTTTCCAGCAGGCACCATGTTTAGCTGTGCCACTGCCTGATTGTTGTTCCAATGGGCACCTTGTCCAGCTGTGCCACTACCTGATTGTGCTACCAGCAGATGCTGGGTCCAGCTGTGCCAGTGCCTGCTTGTGGCTCCAGAGGGCACCAGGTCCAGCTGTACCATTGCCTGTTTGCAGTTCCAGTGGGCACCGGTGCAGCTGAGCCACTGCCTGATTGTGGTTCCAGCAGACACAGGGTCCAGCTGTGCCGCTGCCTGATTGTGGTTCCAGCGATGGCCGGGTCCAGCTGTGCTACTGCCTGATTGTGGTTCCAGCAGCCACCGTGTCCAGCTGTGCCACTGCCTGATTGTGGTTCCTGCCGGTGCCAGGTCGAGTCTTGCCACTGCCTGATCATGGTTCGTGCGGGCACTAAGTCCAGCTCTGCCAATGCCTTATCTTGGTACCAGCACATGTTGGGTCCAGCTGTGCCACTGCCTGATCGTGGTTTGAGCAGGCACCCAGTCCAGCTGTGCCATAGCCTGATCGTGTTTATGGCAGGCGCCTCCTTCAGCTGTGCCTCTTCCTGATTTTGGTTCCAGCGGCCACTGGGTCCAGCTGTACCGCTACCTGATTGTGGTTCCAGAGGGCGCTGGGTCCAGTTATGCCACTGCCTGATTGTGGTTCCAGCAGGCACTGGGTCCAGCTGTGCCACTTCCTGATCATTGTTCCAGCAAGCGCCCAGTCCAGCTGAGCCATTGCCTGAATGTGGTTCCAGCAGTTACTTGGTCCATTTGTGCCTCTGGCTGATTGTGGTTCCAGCGGGCACTGGGTACACCTGTACTACTGCCTGATTGTGGCTCCAGCGGATGACGGATCCAGATTTGCGTCTGCCTGACCATGGTTCCAGCAGGCGCTGTGTCCAGCTGTGCCGCTGGCTGATTGTGGTTCCAGCAGCCATTGGGTCATGTTGTGCCGCAGCCTGATTCTGGTTCCAGCAAGTGCTGGATCCAGGAGTGCCGCTGCATGATTGTGGTTCCAGCGGCCACTGGATCCAGTTGTGCCGCTGCCTGATTGTGGTTCAAGCGATCACGGTTCCAGCTGTGCTACTGCCTGATCGTGGTTCCAGCGGCCACTGGGTCCAGCTGTGCCCCTGCCTGATTGTGGTTCCAAGAGGCGCTGGGTCAAGCTGTACCACTCCCTGATCATGTTTCCAGCAGGTGATGTGTCCAGCTGTGCCACTGCTTGATTTTGTTTCCAATGGGCACTGGGTCCAGCTGTGCCGCTGATTGATTGTCGTTCCTGTTGGTGCCAGGTCCAGTTTTGCTACTTCCTGACCGTGGTTCCAGCAGGCACTGGGTCCAACTCTGCCACTTCCTGATCATTGTTCCAGCAGGCACCTGGTCCAGCTGAGCCACTGCCTGAATGTGGTTCCAGCAGTTACTGGATCCATCTGTGCCACTGGCTGATTTTGGTTCCAGCGGGCACTGGGTCCAGATGTGCTACTGCCTGATCATGGTTCCAGCGGCCACAGGGTCTAGCTGTGCCACTACCTGATCATGGTTCTAGCAGGCATGGAGTCCAGCTGTGCCACTGCCTGTTGGTAGTTCCAGCAGTTACTGGCTCCAGCTGTGCCACTGCCTGATTGTCGTTCCAGCAGACAATGGCTCCAGCTGAGCCGCTGCCTGATTGTGGTTCTGGCAGCTCTTGTGACCAGCTGTGACGCTGCCTGATTGTGGTTCCAGTGAGCACCGAGTCCACCTGTGCTACTGCCTGATTGTAGTCCAACGGGCACCATTTCCAGTTGTGCCTCTGCCTGATTGTGGTTCCAGCATGTGCTGGGTCCAGCTGTGCCACTGCTTGATTGTGTTTCCAGTGGGCACTGGCTCCAGCTGTGCTGCTGCCTGATTGTGGTTCCTGCAGGAGCAAAGTCCAGTTTTGCTACTGCCAGACCATGGTCCGTGCAGGCTCTGAGTCTAGCTCTGCCACTGCCTGATTGTGGTTTAAGCAGGTGCCCGGTCCAGCTGTGGCAATGCCTGCTTGTGGTTCCAGCGGTCACTGGGTTCAATTGTGCTACAGCCTGATTGTGGTTCCAGCGTGCACTGGGTCCAGCTCTGCCACTGCCTGATTGTGGTTCCTGCAGGTGTTGGATCCAGCTGTACCGCTGCCTGATTGTGATCCCAGTGGGTACCTGGTCCAGCTGTGCTATGGCCTGATCCTGTTTCTGGCAGGTATTGTGTCCATTTGTGCCACTTCCTAATCATGGTTGCAGCATGCGCCCGGTCCAGCTGTGCCACTGCCTGATTGTGGTTCTTGTGGGTGCCTGGTCCAGTTTTGCCACTGCCTGACCGTGGTTCAGGTGAAATCTGAGTCCAGCTGTGCCAGTGCCTGATCGTGGTTCCAGCAGGTGTTGGGTCCAGATGTGCCACTGCCTGATCATGGTTTGACCAGGCACCTGGTCCAGCTGTGCCACTGCATGATTGTGGCTCCAGCAGTTGCTGGGTCCTGCTTTACCACTGCTTGATTGTGGTTCCAGTCGGCACTGGGTCCAACTGTGCCCCTGCCTGATCGTGGTTCTTGTGGGTGCCAGGTCCAGTTTTGCCACTGCATGACCGTGGTTTGTGCGGGATCTGACTCCAGCTCCGCCACAGCCTGATCATGGTTCCGGCAGGTTTTGGGTCTAGCTGTGCAACGGCCTGATCGTGGTTCGAGCAGGCACCCGGTCCAACTGTACCACTGCCTGCTTGTGGTATTTGCGGTCACCGGGTCCAGATGTGCTGCAGCCTAATTGTGTTTCCAGTGAGCACCGGGTCCAGATGTGCCCTTGCCTGATTGTGGTTCCTGCAGGTGTTGGGGTCCAGCTGTACCGCTGCCTGATTGTGGTTCCAGTGGGCACCGGGTCCAGCTGTGCCCCGGGTTGATGCTGTTTCCAGCAGGCATTGTGTGCAGCTGTGCCACTTCTTGATCGTGGTTCCAGCAGGCACCAGGTCCAGCTGTGCCACTGCCTGATTGTGGTTCCAGCAGGCACCGGATCCAGCAGTACCCTGCCTGATTGTGATTCCAGCGGGCAATTTGTCCAGCTGTGCCGATGCCTGATTGTGGTTCCAGTGGCCACAGGGTCCAGCTGTGCCACTGCATGATCATGTTTCCAGTAGGCACCGGGTCCAGCTGTGACACTGCTTGATTGTGTTTGCAGCAGGCACCAGGTCCAGCTGTGCCACTGCCTGATTCTGGTTCCAACGGGCACTGGGTCCAGCTGTGCCACTACCTGATTGTGGTTCCAGAGAGCACCGGGTCCAGCTGTGCCACTGCCTGATTGTGGTTCCAGCAGCCACCAGGTCTAGCTGTGCCACTGCCTGATCATGGTTCTAGCACACATCGGATCCAGCTGTGCCACTGCCTGATTGTGGTTCCAGGTGTTGCTGGATCCTGCTGTGTCACAGCCTGATTTTGGTTCCAGCAGGTGTTGGATCCAGCTGTGCCACTGCCTTATTGTGGCTCCAGCAGGTGCCGGGTCCAGTTTTGTGACTGCCTGACCGTGGTTCCAGTGGCCGCTGGGTCCAGGGGTGCCACAGCCTGATTTTGGTACCAGCAGGTGTTGGATCCAGCTCTGCCACTGCCTTATTGTGGCTCCAGCAGCCACCATGTCCAGCTGTGCCATTGCCTGATTGTTGTTCCTGAGGGCACCAGGTTCAATCTTGCCACTGCCTGATCATGGTTCGTGTGGGCCCTGAGACCAGCTGTGCCACTGCCTGATTGTGGTTCTGGCGGGCGCTGGGTCCTGCTTTGACACTGCTTGATTGTGGTTCCAATGGGCACTGGGTCCAGCTGTGCCGCTGCCTGATTGTGGTTCCAGCAGCTGTTGTGTCATGTTGTGCCACAGACTGATTCTGGTTCCAGCAGGTGCTGTTTCCAGGTGTGCCACTGCCTGATTGTCATTCCAGTGGCCACTGGATCCAGCTGTGCTGCTGCCTGATTGTGGTTCAAGCCAGCACAGTTCCAGCTGTACTACTGCCTGATCATGGTTCCAGTGGCCACCGGCTCCAGCTGTGCAATGGGTCCAGCGGGCAATGGGTCCAGCTGTGCCCATGCATGATTGTGGCTCCAGCGGGCACTGTGTCCAGCTGTACCACTTCCTGATTGTGGTTCCAGTGGCCACTGGGACCAGCTGTGCCACTCGCTGATCCTGGTTCCAGCAGGTGATGGGTCCAGCTATGCCACTGCTTGATTGTGTTTCCAACGGGCACTGGGTCCAGCTGTGCCGCTGCCTGATTGTGGTTTCTGTTTGCTCCAGGTCCAGTTTTGCTTCTTCCTGACCGTGGTTCCAGCAGGCACTGGGTCCAACTCTGCCACTTCCTGATCATTGTTCCAGCAGGCACCCAGTCCAGCTGAGCCACTGGCTGATTGTGTTTCCAGCAGGCACTGGGGCCAGCTGTGCCACTGCCTCTTGGTGGTTCCAGCAGTTACTGGGTCCATCTGTGCCTCTGGCTGATTGTGGTTCCAGCGAGCACTGGGTCCAGCTTTGCTACTGCCTGATCATGGTTCCAGTGGCGAATGGGTCCAGCTGTGCCGCTGCCTCTTGGTGGTTCCAGCAGGTGCTGGTTCCAGCTGTGCTGCTGCCTTATGGTGGTTCCAGCGGCCACCGGGTCTTGCTCTGCCACTGCCTGGTCATGGTTCTAGAAGGCACCTGATCCAGCTGTGCCACTGCTTGATTGTGGTTCCAGCAGGTGCTGGATCCTGCTGTGCCACCGCCTATTGTGGCTCCAGTGGGTGCCGGGTACAGTTTTGCGACTGCCTGACCGTTGTTCCAGCGGGCACTGGGTCCAGCTGTGCCATGGCCTGATCATGGTTTTGATAGGTGCTGGCTCCAGCTGTGCCGCTGCCTGATTGTCATTCCAGCAGACAATGGTTCCAGATGTGCTGCTGCCTGATTGTGGTTCTGGCAGCTCTTGTGTCCAGCTGTGACACTGCCTGATTGTGGTTCCAGTGCGTGCCGAGTCCACCTGTGCTACTGCCTGATTGTAGTTCCTGCAGGAGCAAAGTCCAGTTTTGCCACTGGCTGACCATGGTTCATGCGGGCTCTGAGTCCAGCTCTGCCACTGCCTGATCGTGGTTCAAGCAGGTGCCCAGTCCAGCTGTGGCAATACCTGCTTGTGGTTCCAGTGGTCACTGGGTCCAGTTGTGCTACAGCCTCATTGTGGTTCCAGCGGGCACTGGGGCCAGCTGTGCCACTACCTGATTCTGGTTCATGCAGGTGTTGGGTCCAGCTGTGCCACTGCCTGATTGTGGTTCCAGTGGGCACTGCGCCAGCTGTGCCACTGCCTGATATTGGTGCCAGTGGCCACTGGGTCCAGCTGTGCTGATGCATGATTGTAGTTCCTGCAGGTGTTGGGTCCAGCTGTACCGCTGCCTGATTGTAGTTCCAATGGGCACCATCTCCAGCTGTGCCACTGCCTGATTGTGGTTCCAGCATGCGCTGGGTCCAGCTTTGCCACTGCTTGATTGTGTTTCCAGTGGGCACTGGGTCCAGCTGTGCTGCTGCCTGATTGTGGTTCCTGCAGGAGCAAAGTCCAGTTTTGCCACTGGCTGACCATGGTTCATGCGGGCTCTGAGTCCAGCTCTGCCACTGCCTGATCGTGGTTCAAGCAGGTGCCCAGTCCAGCTGTGGCAATACCTGCTTGTGGTTCCAGTGGTCACTGGGTCCAGTTGTGCCACAGCCTGATTGTGGTTCCAGCGGGCACTGGGTCCAGCTGTGCCACTACCTGATTGTGGTTCATGCAGGTGTTGGGTCCAGCTGTGCCACTGCCTGATTGTGGTCCCAGTGGGCACTGCGTCCAGCTGTGCCACTGTCTGATATTGGTGCCAGTGGCCACTGGGTCCAGCTGTGCTGATGCCTGATTGTGGTTCCAGTGGGCACCAGGTCCAGCTGTGCTATGGCCTGATCCTGTTTCCGGCAGGCATTGTGTCCAGCTGTGCCACTACCTGATCATGGTTGCAGCATGCGCCCGGTCCAGCTGTGCCACTGCCTGATTGTGGTTCCAGCAGGCACCGTGTCCAGCTATGCCACTGCCTGTTTGTGGTTCCAGTGGCCACTAGGTCCAGCTGTGCTGCTGCCGGATTGTGGTTCCAGAGAGCACCGGGTCCAGCTGTGCCGCTGCCTGATTGTGGTTCCAGCAGGTGCTGGATCCTGATGTGCCGCTGCCTTATTGTGGCTACAGCAGGTGCCGGGTCCAGTTTTGCGACTGCCTGACTGTGGACCCAGCGGCCGCTGGGTCCAGAGGTGCCATGGCCTGATCATGGTTCCGATAGGTGCTGGGTCCAGCTGTGCCACTGCCTGATTGTAGTTCCAGTGGCCAATGGATACAGCTGTGCTGCTGCCTGGTTATGGTTCAAGCAGTTACTGTGTTCATCTGTGCCACTGGTTGATTGTGGATCCAGCGGACAGAGGGTCCAGCTATGCCCATGCCTGATTGTGGTTCCAGTGGCCACAGGGACCAGCTGTGCTGCTGCCTGATTGTGGTTCCAGCGAGTGCTGGGTCCAGCTGTGCCACTGCCTGATCACGTTTCCAGTAGGCACAGGGTCCAGCTGTGACACTGCTTGATTGTGGTTGCAGCAGGCACCAGGTCCAGCTGTGCTGCTGCCTGATTCTGGTACCAGCGGACACCGGGTCCAGCTGTGCCACTACCTGATTATGGTTCTAGAGAGCACCGCGTCCAGCTGTGCCGCTGCCTGATTGTGGTTCCAGCAGCCACCAGGTCTAGCTGTGCCACTGCCTGATCATGGTTCTAGCACACACCGGATCCAGATGTGCCGCTGCATGATTGTGGTTCCCGGTGTTGCTGGATCCTGCTGTGCCACAGCCTGATTTTGGTTCCAGCAGGTGTTGGTCCGGCTGTGCCACTGCCTTATTGTGGCTCCAGCAGGTGCCGTGTCCAGTTTTGTGACTGCCTTACCATGGTTCCAGTGGCCACTGGGTCCAGGGGTGCCATGGCCTTATCATGGTTCCGAAAGGCGCTGGGTCCAGCTGTGCCACAGCCTGACTGTGGTTCCAGCAGCCAATGGATCCAGCTGTGCCGCTGCCTGATTGTGGTTCCAGCAGACACAGGGTCCAGCTGTGCCGCGGCCTGATTGTGGTTCCAGCGAGTGCCGGGTCCAGCAATGCTGCTGCCTGATTGTGGTTCCAGCAGACACTGGGTCCAGCTGTGCCACTGCCTGATTGTGGTTCCAGCAGCCACCATGTCCAGCTGTGCCACTGCCAGATTGTGGTTCCTGCGGGCACCAGGTCCAGTCTTGCCACTGCCTGATCATGGTTCGTATGGGCCCTGAGTCCAGCGATGCCACTGCCTGATTGTGGTTCCAGAGGGTGCTGGGTCCTGCTTTGCTACTGCTTGACTGTGGTTCCAGTGGGCACTGGGTCCAGCTGTGCCGCTGCCTGATTGTGATTCCAGCAGCTTTTGGGTCATGTTGTGCCACAGCCTGATTCTAGTTCCAGCACGTTCTGTTTCCAGGTGTGCCGCTACCTGATCATGGTTCCAGCGGCAACCGGCTCCAGCTGTGCAATGGATCCAGCGGGCAATGGGTCCAGCTTTGCCCATGCTTGATTGTGGTTCCAGCGGGCACTGTATCCAGCTGTACCACTGCCCTGATTGTGGTTCCAGTGGCCACTGGGTCCAACTGTTCCACTCCCTGATCCTGGTACCGGACGGTGATGGGTCCAGCTGTGCCACTGCTTGATTGTGTTTCCAACAGGCACTGGGTCCATCTGTGCCGTTGCCTGATTGTGGTTTCTGTTGGCTCCAGGTCCAGTTTTGCTTCTTCCTGACCGTGGTTCCAGCAGGCACTGGGTCCAACTCTGCCACTTCCTGATCATTGTTCCAGCAGGCACCCAGTCCATCTGAGCCACTGCCTGAATGTGGTTCCAGCAGTTACTGGGTTCATCTGTGCCACTGGCTGATTGTGGTTCCAGCGGGCACTGAGTCCAGCTGTGCTACTGCCTGATCATGGTTCCAGCGGCCACCGGGTCTAGCTGTGCCACTGCCTGATCATGGTTCTAGCAGGCACTGGGTCCAACTCTGCCACTTCCTGATCATTGTTCCAGCAGGCACCCAGTCCATCTGAGCCACTGCCTGAATGTGGTTCCAGCAGTTACTGGGTTCATCTGTGCCACTGGCTGATTGTGGTTCCAGCGGGCATTGAGTCCAGCTGTGCTACTGCCTGATCATGGTTCCAGCGGCCACCGGGTCTAGCTGTGCCACTACCTGATCATGGTTCTAGCAGGCATGGAGTCCAGCTGTGCTGCTGCCTCTTGGTGGTTCCAGCAGGTGCTGCTTCCAGCTGTGCCGCTGCCTTATGGTGGTTCCAGCAGCCACCAGGTCTAGCTCTGCCACTGCTTGGTCATGGTTCTAGAAGGCACCTGGTCCAGCTGTGTCACTGCTTGATTGTGGTTCCAGGAGTTGCTGCATCCTGCTGTGCCACAGACTGATTGTGGTTCCAGCCGGTGCTGGATCCAGCTGTGCCGCTGCCTATTGTGGCTCCAGTGGGTGCCGGGTACAGTTTTGCGACTGCCTGACCTTGGTTCCAGCGGGCACTGGGTCCAGATGTGCCATGGCCTGATTGTGGTTCCAGTGAGTGCCGGGTCCACCTGTGCTACTGCCTGATTGTAGTTCCAATGGGCACCATGTCCAGCTGTGCCACTGCTTGATCGTGGTTCCAGCATTCGCTGGGTCAAGCTGTGCCACTGCTTGATTGTGTTTCCAGTGGGCACTGGGTCCAGCTGTGCTGCTGCCTGATTGTGGTTCCTGCAGGAGCAAAGTCCAGTTTTGCCACTGGCTGACCATGGTTCATGCGGGCTCTGAGTCCAGCTCTGCCACTGCCTGATCATTGTTCAAGCAGGTTCCCAGTCCAGCTGTGGCAATACCTGCTTGTGGTTCCAGCGGTCACTGGGTCCAGTTGTGCTACAGCCTGATTGTGGTTCCAGTGGGCACTGGGTCCAGCTCTGCCACTACCTGATTGTGGTTCATGCAGGTGTTGGGTCCAGCTGTGCCACTGCCTGATTGTGGTTCCAGTGGGCACCGGGTCCAGTTGTGCCCCTGCCTGATTGTGCTTCCAACGGGCACAGGGTCCAGCTGTGCCGCTGCCTGATAGTGGTGCCAGTGGCCACTGGGTCCAGCTGTGCCGATGCATGATTGTGTTTCCTGCAGGTGTTGGTTCCAGATGTACCGCTGCCTGATTGTGGTTCCAGTGGGCACCGGGTCCAGCTGTGCTATGGCCTGATCCTGTTTCCGGCAGGCATTGTGTCCAGCTGTGCCACTTCCTGATCGTTGTTGCAGCATGCACCCCATCCAGCTGTGCCGCTGCCTGATTGTGGTTCCAGGAGTTGCTGGATCCAGATGTGCCGCTGCCTTTTTGTGGCTCCAGCAGGTGCCGCATCCAGTTTTGCGACTGCCTGACGGTGGTCCCAGTGGCCGCTGGGTCCAGAGGTGCCATGGCCTGATCATGGTTCCGATAGGTGCTGGGTCCAGCTGTGCCGCTGCCTGATTGTGGTTCCAGTGACTGCTGGGTCCAGCAGTACTGCTGCCAGATTGTGGTTCCAGCAGGCACTGGGTTCAGCTGTGCCACTGCTTGATTGTGGTTCCAGCAGCTGTTGGTTCATGTTGTGCCGCAGCCTGATTCTGGTTCCAGCAGGTGCTGGATCCAGGTGTGCCACTGCCTGATTGTGGTTCCAGTGGCCACTGGATCCAGCTGTGCCACTGCCTGGTTGTGGTTCAAGCAATTTCTGGGTTCATCTGTGTCACTGGCTGATTGTGGTTCCAGCGGACAGAGGGACCAGCTGTGCCACTGCCTGATCGTAGGACTGGCAGGCTTTGGGTCCAGCTGTGCCACTGCCTGATCATGGTTCGAGCAGGCGCCTGGTCCAGCTTTGCCATAGCCTGATCGTGTTTATGGCAGGTGCCTCCTCCAGCAGTGCCGCTTCCTGATTGTGGTTTCAGCGGCCACTGGGTCTAGCTGTGCCTCTGCCCGATTGTGGTTCCTGCATGTGTTGGGTCCAGCTGTGCCGCTGACTGATTGTAGTTCCAGCAGGCACCGGGTCCAGCCGTGCTATGGCCTGATCTTGTTTCCAGCAGGCATTGTATCCAGCTGTGCCACTGCCTGATTGTGGTTCCAACAGCACCTGGTCCAGCTGTGCCACTGCCTGATCCTGGTTCCAGTGGGCACTTGGTCCAGCAGTGCCACTGCTTGACCATGGTTCCAGCAGGTACTGGGTCAAGCTGTGCCACTTCTTGATCATTGTTCCAGCAAGCGCCCAGTCCAGCTGAGCCATTGCCTGAATGTGGTTCCAGCAGTTACTTGGTCCATTTGTGCCACTGGCTGATTGTGGTTCCAGCGAGCACTGGGTACACCTGTACTACTGCCTGATTGTGGCTCCAGCAGGTGCCGGGTCCTGATTTGCCTCTGCCTGACCGTGGCTCCAGCGGGTGATGTTTCCAGTTGTGCCGCTGCCTGACTGTGGTTCCAGCAGCTGTTGGGTCATGTTGTGCTGCAGCCTGATTCTGGTTGCAACAGGTGCTGGATCCAGGTGTGCCGCTGCCTGATTGTGGTTCCAGCAGCCACTGGCTCCAGCTGTGCCGCTGCCTGGTTGTGGTTCAAGCAGTTACTGGGTTCATCTGTGCCACTGGCTGATTGTGGTTCCAGCGAGCGCTGGGTCCAGCTGTGCTACTGCCTGGTCATGGTTCCAGCGGCCACCGGGTCTAGCTGTGCCACTGCCTGATTGTGGTTCTAGCAGGCATGGAGTCCAGCTGTGCCGCTGCCTCTTGGTGGTTCCAGCAGGTGCTGGTTCCAGCTGTGCCGTTGCCTTATGATGGTTCCAGCGGCCACCGGGTCTAGCTCTGCCACTGCCTGGTCATGGTTCTAGAAGGCACCTGGTCCAGCTGTACCGTTGCTTGATTGTGGTTCCAGGAGTTGCTGCTTGACCATGGTTCCAGCAGGTACTGGGTCCAGCTGTGCCACTTCCTGATCATTGTTCCAGCAAGCGTCCAGTCCAGCTGAGCCATTGCCTGAATGTGGTTCCAGCAGTTACTTGGTCCATTTGTGCCACTGGCTGATTGTGGTTCCAGCGGGCACTGGGTACACCTGTACTACTGCCTGATTGTGGCTCCAGCGGGTGCCAGGTCCAGTTTTGCGACTGCCTGACCGTAGTTCCAGCGGGTGCTGGGTCCAGCTGTGCCGCTGCCTGATTGTGGTTCCAGCAGCTGTTGGGTCGTGTTGTGCCGCAGCCTGACTCTGGTTCCAGCAGGTGCTGGATCCAGGTGTGCCGCTACCTGATTGTGGCTCCAGCGGGTGCCGGGTCCAGTTTTGCGACTGCCTGACCATGGTTCTAGCAGGAACTGGGTCCAGCTGTGCCATGGCATGATCATGGTCCCAGCAGGTGCTGGTTCCAGCTGTGCTGCTGCCTTATTGTGGCTCCAGCGGGTGCTGCCTCCAGTTTTGCGACTAGCTGACTGTGGTTCTAGCAGGCATCGGGTCCAGCTGTGCTATGGCATGATCATGGTCCCAGCAGGTGCTGGTTCCAGCTGTGCTGCTGCCTTATTGTGGCCCCGGCGGGTGCCAGGTCCAGTTTTGCGACTGCCTGATCATGGTTCCAGCAGTCACCGGGTCTAGCTGTGCCACTGCCTGATCGTGGTTCTAGCAGGCACAGAATCTAGCTGTGCTGCTGCCTGTTGGTGGTTCCAGCAGGTGCTGGTTCCAGCTGTGCCATTGCCTTATGATGGCTCCAGCGGGCACCAGGTCCAGTTTTGCGAATGCCTGTCCGTGGTTCCAGTGGGCGCTGGGTCCAGTTGTACCATGGCCTGATCATGGTTCCAGCAGGTGCTGGGTGCAGTTGTGCCACTGCCTGAATGTGTTTCCAGTGGCCACCTGGTCTTGCTGTGCCGCAGCCTGATTCTGGTTCCAGCAGGTGCTGGATCCAGCTGTGCTGCAGCCTTATTGTGGCTCCAGTGGGTGCCGGGTCCAGTTTTGTGACTGCCTGACTGTTGTTCTAGCAGGCACCGGTTCCAGCTGTGCCATGGCCTGATCGTGGTTCCAGCAGGTGCTGGTTTCAGCTGTGCCGCTGCCTTATTGTGGCTCCAGCGGGTGCCAGGTCCAGTTTTGCGACTGCCTGACCGTGGGTCCAGCGGGTGCTGGGTCCAGCTGTGCCATGGCCTGATCGTGGTTCCAGCAGGTGCCAGTTCTAGCTGTGCCACTGCCTGAATGTGGTTCCAGCGGCCACCGGGTCTTGCTGTGCCACTACCTGATCTTGGTTCTAGCAGACGCCGGGTCCAGCTGTGCAGCTGCCTGATTGAGGTTCCAGTGGCCACTGGATCCAGCAGTGCCACAGCCTGAATGTGGTCCCAGCAGCTTTTGGGTGCAGTTGTGCCACTGCCTGATTGTAGTTCAAGTGAGTGCTGATTCCAGCTGTGCTGATTGATTGTGGTTCCAGCAGCCTCCAGGACTAGCTGTGGCACTGCCTGATCCTTGTTCTAGCAGGCACCGTGTCCAGCTGTGCCACTGCCTGATTGTGGTTCCACCAGGCACTGGGCCCAACTCTGCCACTTCCTGATCATTGTTCCAGCAGGCATCCAGTCCAGCTGAGCCATTGCTTGAATGTGGTTCCAGCAGTTACTGGTTCCATCTGTGCCACTGGCTGATAGTGGTTCCAGCGGGCACTGGGTCCACCTGTACTACTGCCTGATTGTGGTTCTATTGGGCACCGGGTCCAGTTTTGCGACTGCAAGACCGTGGTTCCAGCAGGTGCTGGGTCCAGCTGTGCAGCTGCCCGATTGTGATTCCAGCGGCCACTGGATCCAGCTGGGCCACTGCCTGATTGTGGTTCCAGCAGCTGTTGGATCATGTTGTGCCGCTGCTTGACTATGGTTCCAGCGAGCGCTGGGTCCAGCTGTGCTACTGCCTGATCATGGTTCCAGCAGCCACTGGGTCTAGCTGTGCCGCTGCCTCTTGGTGGTTCCAGCAGGTGCTGGTTCCAGCTGTGCCGCTGCCTTATGGTGGTTCCAGCAGCCACCGCGTCAAGCTCTGCCACTGCCTGATCGTGGTTCTAAAAGGCACCTGGTCCAGCTGTGCTGCTGCTTGATTGTGATTCCAGGAGTGCTGGATCCTGCTGTGCCACAGCCTGATTGTGGTTCCAACAGGTGCTGGATCCAGCTGTGCCACCGCCTATTGTGGCTCCAGTGGGTGCCGGGGACAGTTTTGCGCCTGCATGACCATGGTTCCAGCGGGCACTGGGTCCAGCTGTGCCATGGCCTGATCATGGTTCCGATAGGTGCTGGCTCCAGCTGTGCCGCTGCCTGATTGTCATTCCAGCAGACAATGGCTCCAGCTGTGCCGCTGCTTATTGTGGTTCTGGCAGCTGTTGTGTCCATCTGTGATTTTGCCGGATTGTGGTTGCAGTGAGCGCCGAGTCCACCTGTGCTACTGCGTGATTGTACTTCCAACAGGCACCAGGTCCAGCTGTGCCACTGCCTGACCGTGGTTCGAGCAGGCACCCGGTCCAGCAGTGGCAATGCCTGCTTATGGTTCCAGCGGGCACTGTGTCCAGCTCTGCCACTGTCTGATTATGGTTCCATTGGGCACTGAGTCCAGCTGTGCCACAGCCTGATTGTGGTTCCAGCTGGCACTGGGTCCAGCTATGCCAATGCCTGATTGTGGTTCCAGCAGGCACTGGGTCCAGCTGTGCCACTTCCTGATCATTGTTCCATCAAGCGTGTGGTCCAGCTGAGCAATTGCCTGAATGTGGTTCCAGCAGTTACTTGGTCCATTTGTGCCACTGGTTGATTGTGGTTCCACCGGGCACTGGGTACACCTGTACTACTGCCTGATTGTGGCTCCAGCAGGTGACGGGTCCAGTTTTGCAACTGCCTGACTGTGGTACCAGTTGGCACTGGGTACAGCTGTGCCACTGCCTGATTGTGGTCCCAGCAGGCACTTGGTCCAACTCTGCCACTTCCTGATCATTGTTCCAGCAGGCACCCAGTCCAGCTGAGCCACTGCCTAAATGTGGTTCCAGCGGGCACTGGGTCCACCTGTACTACTGCCTGATTGTGGTTCTATCGGGCACCGGGTCAAGATATGCAACTGCATGACCGTGGTTCCAGCAGGCACTGTGTGCAGCTGTGGCACAGCCTGATCGTGGCTCCAGGGGGTACTGTGTCCAGCTGTGGCACAGCCTGATTGTGGTTCCAGCGGGCACCGGCTCCAGCTGTGCTACTGCCTGATTGTGGTTGCAGAGGGCATCCGGTCCAGCTATGCCACTGCCTGGTTGTGGTTCCAGCGGGAACTGTGTCCAGCTGTGCCACTGCCTGATCGTGGTTCAAGCAGGCACTGGGTCCAGCTGTGCCGCTCCCTGATTGTAGTTCCAGCGGCCAGTGGGTCCAGCTATGGTGCAGCCTGATTGTGGTTCCAGCAGGTGCTGGATCCAGCTGTGCCACTAGCTTATTGTGGCTCCAGCAGGTGCGGGGTCCAGCTTTGCGACTGCCTGACTGTGATTCCAGCGGCCGCTAGGTCCAGCTGTGCCATGGCCTGATGGTGGTTCCGGCAGGTGCTGGGTCCAGCTGTGCCGCTGCCTGATTGTGCTTCCAGCAAGTGCTGTGTCCAGCTGTGCTACTGCCTGATTGTGTTTGTTGCGGCCACCAGGCCCAGATGTGCCACTGCCTGATCGTGGTTCAAGCATGTACCAGGTTCAGCTGTGCCACTGCCTGATTGTGGTTCAAGCGGGCACTGGGTCCAGCTGTGCCACTGCCACATCTTGGTTCAAGCAGGCACTGGGTCCAGCTGTGCCACTGCCTGATTGTGGTTCCAGCGGGCACTGGGTCCAGCTGTGCTTCTGCCTGCTGTCTGATTGTGGTTCCAGCATGCATCTCGTCCAGATGTGCCACTGCCTCATTGTGGTTCCAGCGGGCACCGGGTCCATCAGTACCACTGCCTGATCTTGGTTCAAGCAGGCACCAGATTCAGCTGTGCCACTGCCTGATTTTGGTTCTAGCGGGTGCTGAGTCCAGCTGTGCTGCTCACTGATTGTAATTCCAGCAGGTGCTGGGTCCAGTTCTGCCACTGCCTGATTGTGGCTCCAGCGGCCATTGGGTCCAGCTGTGCCGCAGCCTGATTGTGGTTCCAGCAGATGCCGGGTCCAGTTTTGCCACTGCCTGAACTTGGTTCCAGCAGGTGTTGGATCCAGCTGTGCCATTGCCTGATTTTGGGTCCAGCAGGTGCCGGGTCCTGCTGTGCTACTGCCTGATCGTACTTCCAGCAGGCACCAGGTCCAGCGGTGGTGCTGCCTGATAGTGGTTCCAGCGGCCACTGGGTCCAGCTCTGCTGCAGCCTGATTGTGGTTCCTGGAGGTGCGGTATCCTGCTGTGCAGCTGGCTGGTTGTAGATAGAGTGGGCACCGGGTCCAGTTTTGCGACTGCCTGACCATTGTTCCAGCATGTGCTGAGTCCAACTGTGCCACGGCCTGATCATGGTTCCGGCAGGCACTGTTTCCAGCTGGTGCCACTTCCTGATCATGGTGCCAGCAGGCACAGGGTCCAACTGTGCCACTGCCTGATCGTGCTTCCAGCGGGCACCAGGTCCAACTGTGCCACTGCCTGATCGTGGTTCAAGCAGGGACTGAGTCCAACTGTGACACTGCCTGATTGTGGTTCCAGGGGCCACCTGGTCCAGATATGCCACTGCCTGATTGTGGTTCCAGCAGCCATCGGGTCCAGCTGTGCCATAGCCTGACTGTGGTTCCAGCAGGTGCTGCGTCCATTTGTGTCACTGCCTGAATGTGGTTCCAGCGGACACTGGGTCCAGCTGTGCCACTGCCTGATTGTTGGTCCAGCAACAACTGGGTCCAGCTGGGCTGCTGCCTGATTGTGGTTCCAGTGGAACTGGGTCCAGCTGTGCCGCTGCCTGATCGTGGTTCCGGCAGGCGTTGGGTCCAGCTGTGCCACTGCCTCATCTTAGTTCAAGCAGACACCGGGTCCAGCTGTGCCCTGCCTGATTGTGGTTCCAGTGGGCACTGGGTCCAGCTGTGCTTCTGCCTGATTGTGGTTCCTGGAGGTGCGGTATCCTGCTGTGCAGCTGGCTGGTTGTGGATAGAGTGGGCACCGGGTCCAGTTTTGCGACTGCCTGACCATTGTTCCAGCATGTGCCGAGTCCAACTGTGTCACGGCCTGATCATGGTTCCGGCAGGCACTGTTTCCAGCTGGTGCCACTTCCTGATCGTGGTGCCAGCAGGCACAGGGTCCAACTGTGCCACTGCCTGATCGTGCTTCCAGCGGGCACCAGGTCCAACTGTGCCACTGCCTGATCGTGGTTCAAGCAGGGACTGAGTCCAACTGTGCCACTGCCTGATTGTGGTTCCAGGGGCCACCTGGTCCAGATATGCCACTGCCTGATTGTGGTTCCAGCAGCCATCGGGTCCAGCTGTGCCATAGCCTGACTGTGGTTCCAGCAGGTGCTGCGTCCATTTGTGTCACTGCCTGAATGTGGTTCCAGCGGGCACTGGGTCCAGCTGTGCCACTGCCTGATTGTTGGTCCAGCAACAACTGGGTCCAGCTGGGCTGCTGCCTGATTGTGGTTCCAGCGGAACTGGGTCCAGCTGTGCCGCTGCCTGATCGTGGTTCCGGCAGGCGTTGGGTCCAGCTGTGCCACTGCCTCATCTTAGTTCAAGCAGACACCGGGTCCAGCTGTGCCCTGCCTGATTGTGGTTCCAGTGGGCACTGGGTCCAGCTGTGCTTCTGCCTGATTGTGGTTCCTGGAGGTGCGGTATCCTGCTGTGCAGCTGGCTGGTTGTGGATAGAGTGGGCACCGGGTCCAGTTTTGCGACTGCCTGACCATTGTTCCAGCATGTGCCGAGTCCAACTGTGCCACGGCCTGATCATGGTTCCGGCAGGCACTGTTTCCAGCTGGTGCCACTTCCTGATCGTGGTGCCAGCAGGCACAGGGTCCAACTGTGCCACTGCCTGATCGTGCTTCCAGCGGGCACCAGGTCCAACTGTGCCACTGCCTGATCGTGGTTCAAGCAGGGACTGAGTCCAACTGTGCCACTGCCTGATTGTGGTTCCAGGGGCCACCTGGTCCAGATATGCCACTGCCTGATTGTGGTTCCAGCAGCCATCGGGTCCAGCTGTGCCATAGCCTGACTGTGGTTCCAGCAGGTGCTGCGTCCATTTGTGTCACTGCCTGAATGTGGTTCCAGCGGGCACTGGGTCCAGCTGTGCCACTGCCTGATTGTTGGTCCAGCAACAACTGGGTCCAGCTGGGCTGCTGCCTGATTGTGGTTCCAGCGGAACTGGGTCCAGCTGTGCGGCTGCCTGATCGTGGTTCCGGCAGGCATTGGGTCCAGCTGTGCCACTGCCTCATCTTAGTTCAAGCAGACACCGGGTCCAGCTGTGCCCTGCCTGATTGTGGTTCCAGTGGGCACTGGGTCCAGCTGTGCTTCTGCCTGCTGTCTGATTGTGGTTCCAGCGTGCATCTGGTCCAGCAGTGCCATTGCCTGATTGTGGTTCCAGCAGGCACCGGGTCCAACAGTACCACTGCCTGATCTTGGTTCAAGCAGGCACCAGATCCAGCTGTGCCGCTGTCCAGATTGTGGTTCAAGCAGGCACTGGGTCCAGCTGTGCCACTGCCTGATTTTGGTTCTAACGGGTGCTGGGTCCAGCTGTGCTGCTCACTGATTGTAGTTCCAGCAGGTGCAGGGTGCAGTTGTGCCGATGCCTGATTGTGTTTCCTGTGGCCACCAGGCCCAGATGTGCCACTGCCTGATCGTGGTTCAAGCATGTACCAGGTTCAGCTGTGCCACTGCTTGATTGTGGTTCAAGCGGGCACTGGGTCCAGCTGTGCCACTGCCTGATCGTGGTTCCAGCAGGCACCAAGTCCAGCGGTGGTGCTGCCTGATTGTGGTTCCAGCAGCCACTGGGTCCAGCTCTGCTGCAGCCTGATTGTGGTTCCAGGAGGTGTGGTACCCTGCTGTGCTGACGCCTGGTTGTGGATCGAGCGGGCACCGGGTCCAGTTTTGCGACTGACTGACCATTGTTCCAACGGGCGCTGAGTCCAACTGTGCCGCTGTCTGATCATGCTTCCGGCAGGTGATGTTTCAAGTTGGTGCCACTTCCTGATCGTGGTTCCAGCAGGCACTGGGTCCAACTGTGCCACTGCCTGATTGCGGTTCCAGCAGCCACCAGGTCCAGCTGTGCCATAGCCTGATAGTGAATCCAGCCGGTGCTGGGTCCATATGTGTCACTGCCTGACCGTGGTTCCAGCGGGCACCGGGTCCAGCTGTGCCACTGCCTGACCGTGGTTCCAGCAGGCACTGGGTCCAGCAGTGCCAATGCCTGATCGTGTTTCCAGCAGGCACTGGATCCTGCTGTGCCACTGTCTGATTGTGGTTCCAGCAGGCACCGGGTTCAGTTTTGCGACTGCCTGACCGTGGTTCCAGCGATCGCTGGGTCCAGCTGTGCCATTGCCTGATCGTGGTTCTGGCAGGTGCTGGATCCAGCTGTGCTACTGCCTGATTGTGGTTCCAGCGGGCACCAGGTCCAGTTTTGCCACTGCCTGACCGTGGTTCCAGCAGGCACTGGGTCCAGCTGTGCCAATGCCTGATCGTGTTTCCAGCAGGCACTGGATCCTGCTGTGCCACTGTCTGATTGTGGTTCCAGCAGGCACCAGGTCCAGTTTTGCGACTGCCTGACCGTGGTTCCAGCGATCACTGGGTCCAGCTGTGCCATTGCCTGATCGTGGTTCTGGCAGGTGCTGGATCCAGCTGTGCTACTGCCTGATTGTGGTTCCAGTGGGCGCCAGGTCCAGTTTTGCCATTGCCTGATCTTGGTTCCAGCAGGTGCTGGGTCCATCTGCACCACTGCCTGATTGTGGTTCCAGCAGGCACTGGGTCCAGCTGTACCACTGCCTTATCGTGGTTCCAGCAGGCACTGGATCTTGCTGTGCCACTGCCTGATTGTGGTTCCAGTGGGCACTGGGTCCAGCTGTGCCACTGCCTAATTGTGGTTCCAGCGGGCACTGGGCCCAGCTTTGCTACTGCTTGATTGTTGTTCCAGTGGGCACTGTGTTCAGCTCTGCCTCTGCCTGATTGTCCTTCCAGTGGGCACTGGTGCAGCTTTTCCACTGCCTGACTGACGTTCCAGCAGGAACTGGGTCCAGTTGTGCCACTGCCTGATTGTGGTTCCAGTGGGCGCCATGTCCAGCTGTGCCACTGCCTGATCGTTGTTCCAGCAGGCACCACGTTTAACTGTGCCACTGCCTGATTGTTGTTCCAATGGGCACCTTGTCCAGCTGTGCCACTACCTGATTTTGCTTCCAGCAGTTGCTGGGTCCAGCTGTGCCACTGCCTGATTGTGGTTCCAGCGGGCACAGTGTCCAGCTGTGCCACTGCCTGATCTAGGCTTCAGCAGGCACTGGGTCCAGCTGTGCCAGTGCCTGATTGTGGTTCCAGAGGGCACCAGGTCCAGCTGTGCCATTGCCTGATTGCAGTTCCAGTGGGCACCGGTGAAGCTGAGCCACTGCCTGATTGTGGTTCAAGCGGGCACAGGGACCAGTTGTGCCACTTCTGATTGTGTTTCCAGCGGCCACTGGGCCCAGCTGTACCGCTGACTGATTGTGGTTCCAGCGGGGAACAATTCCAGCTATGCCACTGCCTGACATGTTTCGTGAGGGCGCTGGGTCCAGCTGTGCCTCTGCCTAATCGTGGTTCCAGCAGGCGCCCGGTCCTGCTATACCACTGCTTGATTGTGGTTCCAACAGGCAATGGGTCCAGCAGTACCACTGCCTGATTGTGGTTCCAGCAGGCGCTAGGTCCAGTTTTGCCACTGCTTGACTGTGGTTCCAGCAGGCACCAGGTCCAGCAGTACCACTGCCTGAGCGTTGTTCGAGCAGGTGCCCGGTCCAGTTGTGCTACTGCCTGATTATGGTTCCAGCAGGCATTTGTTCCATCTGTGCCGCTGCCGGATTGTGGTTCCAGTGGGCACTGGCTCCAGGTGTGCCACTGACTGATTGTGGTTCCAGCGGGCACCAGGTCTAGCTGTGCCAATGCCTGATTGTGGTTCAAGCAGGCACCAGGTCCAGCTGTGCTGCTGCCTGATTGTCGTTCCAGCGGCCACAGGGTCCAGCTCTGCTGCAGCCTGATTGTGGTCCTTGGAGGTGCGGGATCCTGCTGTGTCGCTGCCTGATTGTGGATCGAGCCGGTGCCGGGTCCAGTTTTGCGACTGCCTGACTGTGATTCCAGTGGCCGTTAGGTCCAGCTGTGCCACGGCCTGATCATGGTTCCAGCAGGCACTGTTTCCAGCTGTGCTACTTCCTGACCGTGGTTCCAGCAGGCACCGGGTCCAACATTGCCACTGCCTAATTGTGGTTCCAGCGGGCACTGGGTCCAACTGTGCTTTTGCCTGATCGTGGTTCCAGCGGGCACTGGGTCCAACTGTGCCACTGCCTGATCGTGGTTCAAGCAGGGACCGAGCCCAACTGTGCCGCTGCCAGTTTGTGGTTCCAGCGGCCACCGGGTCCAGATACGCCACTGTTTGATTGTGGTTCCAGCGGGCTCCAGGTCCAGCTGAGACACTGCCTGATTTTGGTTCCAGCAGCCACCAGGTCCAGCTGTGCCACAGCCTGATTGTGGTTCCAGCAGGTGCTTGGTCCATTTGTGTCACTGCCTGACCGTGGTTCCAGCGAGCACCGGGTCCAGCTGTGCCACTGCCTGACCGTGGTTCCAGCAGGCACTGGGTCCAGCTGTGCCACTGCCTGATCATGTTTCCAGCAGTCACTGGATCCTGCTATACCACTGCTTGATTGTGGTTCCAACAGGCGATGGGTCCAGCAGTACCACTGCGTGATTGTGGTTCCAGCAGGAGCTGTGTCCAGCTGTGCCGCTGCCTGATTGTGGTTCCAGCAGGCACTAGGTCCAGTTTTGCCACTGCTTGACCGTGGTTCCAACAGGCACCAGGTCCAGCAGTGCCACTGCCTGAGCGTTGTTCGAGCAGGTGCCCGGTCCAGCTGTGCTACTGCCTGATTATGGTTCCAGCAGGCGTTTGTTCCAGCTGTGCCGCTGCCGGATTGTGGTTTCAGCAGGCACTGGCTCCAGGTGTGCCACTGACTGATTGTGGTTCAAGCAGGCACTGTTTCCAGCTGTGCCACTTCCTGATCGTGGTTCCAGCAGGCACCGGGTCCAACTGTGCCACTGCCTGATCGTGGTTCCAGCGGGCACTGGGTCCAACTGTGCCACTGCCTGATTGTGGTTCAAGCAGGGACCGGATCCAACTGTGCCGCTGCCTGATTGTGGTTCCAGCGGCCACCTAGTCCAAATATGCCACTGCCTGATTGTGGTTCCAGCAGGCACCAGGTCCAGCTGAGACACTGCCTGATTTTGGTTCCAGCAGCCACCAGGTCCAGCTGTGCCACAGCCTGATTGTGGTTCCAGCAGTTGCTGGGTCCATTTGTGTCACTGCCTGACCGTGGTTCCAGCGAGCACCGGGTTCAGCTGTGCCACTGCCTGATTGTGGTTCCAGCAGGCACTGGATCCAGCTGTGCCACTGCCTGATCATGTTTCCAGCAGTCACTGGATCCTGCTGTGCCACTGCCTGATTGTGGTTCCAGCGGGCACCAGGTCCAGCTGTGCCACTGCCTGATTGTGGTTCCAGTGGGCACTGGGTCCAGCTGTACCACTGCCTGATTGTGGTTCCAGCGGGCACTGGGTCCAGCTTTGCTACTGCTTGATTGTTGTTCCAGTGGGCACTGGGTTCAGCTCTGCCTCTGCCTGATCAATGTTTCAGCAGGCACTGGGTCCAACTGTGCCACTGCCTGATTGTCATTCCTGTGGGCACCATGTCCAGCTGTGCTACTGCCTGATTGTTGTTCCAGCAGGCACCACATTTAGCTGTGCCACTGCCTGATTGTTGTTCCAGCAGGCACCACATTTAGCTGTGCCACTGCCTGATTGTTGTTCCAACGGGCACCTTGTCCAGCTGTGCCAATACCTGATTGTAGTTCCAGCACATGCTGGGTCCAGCTGCGCCACTGCCTGATTGTGGTTCCAGCAGGCACTGGATCCAGCTGTGCCACTGCCTGATCATGGTTCCAACATGCACTAGCTCCAGCTGTGCCGCTGCCTGATTGTGGTTCCTGTGGGCACCAGCTCCAGCTGTGCCACTGCCTGATCGTTGTTTCAGCAGGCATTGGGTCCAGCTGTGTCAGTGCCTGATTGCGGTTCCAATGGGCACCGGTGCAGCTGTGCCACTGCCTGATTGTGTTTCCAGCGGCCACTGGGCCCAGCTGTGCCGCTGCCTGATTGTGGTTCCTGCGGGCACCAGGTCCAGCTGTGCCACTGCCTGATCTTGGTTTCAGCAGCCACTGGGTCCAGCTGTGCCAGTGCCTGATTGTGGTTCCAGAGGGCACCAGGTCTGGCTGTGCCATTGCCTGATTGCGATTCCAGTGGGCACCGGTGCAGCTGTGCCACTGCCTGTTTGTGGTACCAGCGGGCACAGCGTCCAGCTGTACCACTGCCTGATTGTGTTTCCAGCGGCCACTGGGCCCAGCTGTGCCGCTGCCTGATTGTGGTTCCAGCGGGCACCAGGTCCAGCTTTGCCAATGCCTGACCGTGGTTCATGCGGGCGCTGGGTCCAGCTGTGCCACTGCCTGATCTTCTTTCCAACTGTCACTGGGTCAAGCTGTGCCACTGCCTGATCATGGTTCCAGCATGCACTAGCTCCAACTGTGCCGCTGCCTGATTGTGGTTCCAGTGGCCACCGGGTCCAGATATGCCACTGCCTGATTGTGGTTCCAGCAGGCCCTGATACCATCTGTGCCACTGCCTGATTGTGGTTCCAGCGGCGACTGGGTTCAGCTGTGCCACTGCCTGATCATTGTTCCAGCAGGCCCTGGGTCCAACTGTGCCACTGCCTAATTGTTGTTCCAGCAGGCACCGGTGCAGCTTTGCCACTGCCTGATTGTCATTCCAGCAGGCACTGGGTCCAGTTGTGCCACTGCCTGATTGTCGTTCCAGCGGGCACCAGGTCCAGCTGTGCCACTGCCTGATCGTTGTTCCAGCAGGCACCACGTTTAGCTGTGCCACTGCCTGATTGTTTTTCCAGCGGGCACCTTGTCCAGCTGTGCCACTGCCGGATTGTGGTTCCAGCAGACGCTGGGTCCAGCTGTGCCACTGCCTGATTGTGGTTCCAGCAGCCACCGGGTCCAGCTGTGCCGCTGCCTGTTTGTGGTTCCAGCAGGCACTGGGTCCAGCTGTGCCTGATTGAAATTAAAATAAAAAGAAACAGGAGTTTCTTTCCATGCTGGTAAAGATCAAGGGATAAGATGGAAAGTCCATATATGAATGTCAGGCGAGTAATTGGTTCAGCTAGACTACAATGTCACACACTGCCCGCACTTATTGCCTATGCTCACATGCTAATGTCTGGAACTTTGAACTTTCTACCCACCCAAGCTCCACCCCGGATGGCTCACCTATTATGCCAAACTGCCGGAATTCTGTGATGTCACTTCCACCAACATCTCCTGGAATATGTCCTACCAGATTTGGCAATCTAATATTATGTAGCAGGACGACCTGATATTACACTTTCGGCTAGAAATTATTTTTGGGGTTCATTTTTAGGAATAGAGGCCACTATTTGAAATCTGTCCATGCCCTTTCAGATTGATGAGTGTAGCACACAAACTTTATGTACCCACCCCATCTGAATGATTGCGGAATTGACTTGGGTGGCTCCAGTACTGCTGAGCCCTAGGCATGAGATAGCTCTCCACAAGGTTATTTACTACCATAGGGTAGATTTTAACTCTTCAGCAGCTAGCTAGTAGAGCACACAAGCTGACAGCCCAATCATGCCCACATGAGTCCTTGTCCATTTTGAGGGCCCAGCATTCATATCATGACGTAAATGAGCCCCACGCCCTAAATGAACATCCCGCTGCTGCTTACTTTCATGGGGCCAGTACAATAATGGTCATGCCAGCCAATCCAGCATTCCTGCTCCTGATCACCCCATAAAAATAATCTTTGACACATCACTTACATCTTCTTCACTCCCCAATATAAGTGGGTAGAGTGTGCAGGACACATGCTTTGTCCAGTTGTCTTTAAAATTGCATTGGAATCTTACGTACAACATAAGAACTTGACTTGTGCACAATAATGAGGTTCATGCTTGATTCAGGCAGATGTTTGGGCTGCCCAGCTGAAGGTCCAGCAAACATGATGGCAGAGCATGTAAACTTATTATTTAGAAGATGACAAGTTTACCAGAGTAATTGTTCCTGCAAAGAGAGTCGACTTAAAATCGTCTCTGATTTTCCAACATCACCTCTGGTATATTGAGTTCTTCTAATACATTGTATTGTACCAGGTATTAAATGAATATGCTGGGATGTTTTGCTCTTTTTCTGTCTCAACTGACCTGACAACTGACAAAAGATTCTGTGAAAGATGATGATGGCTATTAATTTTCAGTTTCTGCACACAACGGAATTAAGTGCATCTGCAAAGTAGCATAGATTATCATAATTACCTTACTGCATAGTCTTCATCATGTTAATGCTGTCATTAGTGACCGACAATCAGGCTATTGGGTGGATCCATTCATCCAATGACGACTGTGAAAGATTAAGGACACTGACAATTATGTTTTACCCTTCAAAAGTATAAACAAAACAGCTGCAACGTGCATTTATTTGTGCATTTAACCTGGTAAAATGTGCCGGGAACATTATGCACTGAGCCACATAAAGAGATATTAGAACAGGAGAGCTAAAGCTTGGTCATAGAGATAAAGTTTTATGTGCATCTTATAGGAAGAGAGAGGTAAAGAGGCAGAGAGCTTAAGGGAGGAAATTTCACAGCTTAAGGCCTAGGCAGCCAAAGGCACAGCCGCCAACGGTGGTACAATGAGAGTCAGAGATACAAATCCATTATAATCTTCACTAGAGACCCTAGTGGGCTGCAGCTGGAAATGGATTGGATCCACTACACTATTAGGGGCAAGGTTATATTAAGTGCACATTTAGTCCAAGTGTTAGGGTTGCCATCTCTGGTTGGATGTATCCCTGGAGTTTTCATTACATGACTGCAACCACTCCACCCAGTCGAACATTTTTTATTCAACCCACCGCCAGTAAATTTATAACCAGTAAATAAATGTGTTCAAAGAAACAAATATTCTTTAATACCCTGAAGATTTTTCTTCCAGGTCACTCACAGCAGTAAAGGAGACTCCAGGACAATTCAGGAGGATTTTCAACCCTACCATATGTCAGTATGTCAATGGTAAAGTCAATACTTCACAGAACAGCCCCGCTTCTGTTATCAGTAAAATCATTGTCTTTTTTGACAACTTGATCTACACATGAAATAATGAAATGTGAAAGCTCAATTATAGCAGAAATAAGAGGGAAAGAGGAAAAGGTAAATCCATAAAGGTGAAATTCCTTTAGACAATCATTGCTTCTGTTAGTACGTGGCACTGATATCAGTTTCGATGGTTGAACAGGACAAGAAAATCTGACTTGTTATCAAACTTTCAGATAATGGAAAACCTAAAATCCTTAGTCCCATTCAGCCAGCAGAAGTGCAACTGAGTGAGCACTGGTGACCTGTACTCCTGGCCCCACTTGAGTATTCAAACATAGGCTCAAATAATACAGCTAACTTAATGTATGATATGCACTTTTCTGCATCTATCCTTGGATTTTGAGGAAAATTCTCATCATATTAGCCCTGGCTGAAATCGCCATTAAGCAGACTGACCTGGCCAGGCTTCCCCTAAGATTCCTCCCAGCTAGAGCCCTGAACTCGATTCTTTCTCAAATTTCTCCCCTACCTCCCCTCATGGCTCTCTCTTAGTGCATTTTATTCATGAGACCCACCTCCTGCTCCCTCAATCCTATTCCTACCAAACTGCTGAACATCCAATCCCTCAGCCCCACCCCACAGCCCACCATGCTAGTTGATGTTGTTAGCAATTCCCTCTGCTTAGGTACTGCCCCATCACCTTTTGATCAGTCATCAACACTACTCCACTCAGAGTACTCTTGCCCTCTCTTTCCTTGCAAGCTGCCCCAACTTCACCCTTCCTTTATTTTCCGATGTCCTTAATAATTTTTTTTATCTGTTCATGGGATGTGGGCATCACTGGCTAGGCTTAGGTTTATTGCTCGTCCCTAATTGCTCTTGAGAAGGTGGTGGTGAACCAGCTTCTTGAACTGTTACAGTCCTTGTGATGTAGAATGTGTGGCTGAGGAGTTGGTGCAGGATGGACAGCTTTGGAATCCTGAGACATTGGAACCATTTTGGGGGGAGATGGAGCCTGCACAGGTTGGCTGGATTACACCTGAACAGATCCTGGACCAAAGTCCTTGTAAAGCCTTTTGGTAGTGCTATTGGGGAGGGTTTAAATTAGTTTGTCAGGCATGTGGAAACCAGGAAGTACAACCAGAGAAGAAAACCAAGGTGCAAAGAGAACTAAGAATGATTGATAACATTAGTGTAGGAAATAGTAAGGGATGAGGAGGGATCTGAGTAAGAGGGATGAAGGTAATATGGTCTAAGTTAATTCAAATCTGCATGTACATGAATGGGCAGAGGGTGCCGAATAAGGTTGGTGAGCTGAGGCGCTAATAGCCACTTGGAAATACAATGTTATGGCAATAATGGAGACCTGGCTCAAAGAATGACAAGACTGGGTTCTAAATATTCCTGAAATACATGGTGTTCATGGTGATAGGGAAGGAAAGAAAGGAGAAGGGGTAGCAGTATTGATTAAAGAGAACATTACAGTGCTGGGCAGAGAAGATGACCCAGAGAGGTCAAGGGCAGAATCTATTTGGTTAGTGCTAAGAAATAACAAAGATGCCATTATATTGCTGGGTATAATCTATAGACAACCAACTAATGACAAAGATATAGGGGTGAATTTTACACTTTTGGACAGGGTGTGGGAGGCTGACCTTGAAGTGCGCAGTCTGCTGACTCCTGGTTCTGCCCTTTATACATGCAGAATAAAGTGGTCAGTTAACAGCCACATGGCAGGAAGCCGACCAACTAGGTGAGGGAAGGGTCAGCAGCTTGCCCAATCGGATCTCTAGGGAAGGACATCCAGCGGTACAGGGGTCAGGCCATGAACAAGAACTCAGTCATGGCCACACATTTAAAGGCACCGTGGCATAGATGGTGGCAGTTGCAGGAGAAATTGAGGTGTTGATGAATAAGTGCATTGCCAGAAGACTGTTTCAGAGACCATTGAAGTATTGGAAAAGCAAGAGGTAAAAGCATTTTTGGTAAGTATTGTGATAGCAATGTTTTATCCAGGGCCCTTGCCAGGGATGAAAGAACATCTAAGCATACCCATCCCATTTCCCTTCTGAATAAGGAATGTTCAGAAAAAGATTCAAATTCAACCCTTTAACTCTGTTAGTCTCTCCACAGGGAGACGCTCAACCTGTGCCTTCTTGTAGATTCTCACATTTGAAAGTTGACACCTACAGCCAATAATGGAGAAAGGACAGATGGAAGAGACCAAGATGGAAGATGGTCCCACAATGATGACTCCCTGTGAGTCTTCCTTCAGGCTGTGAATAATCAGCAGGGATGTAGGATTGGAATCCCTGCCAACTGGGATATTTATGGAACATAATTTCAAACCCATGTTTTAACCTCATGATTGGAGCTATAAATTGCAAAAAGATAAGCTGTGGTCAGCATTGCAGGGCTGGGCAGCAAACGGTTAATTTGGACATTTAGTAAACACAGTGACTCATCAAAAGGGTTTGGACATTGACTAACTGCTATCAGAGACCAATGGTAGAAGGGAAATGCCATTTCCTGTCATCAACTAATGCAATCAAGAAGCCTGATTACCCAATACAATGGGACAAAGGACATATCATCAATACAATACATTCAAGGAATTATGCAATTAAGGTCTGCACCACAGGCAATAGTACAGGAATAGGGTAATTCAAACCCTCATTAACTTTGAAGCCAGGTGCTGTTGCTGTTACTGTGCCACATCAAACAGCAGGAGAATTGCCCATACAATGGGACCTGATAATATTTGTCTGGATACATCTTCCATGGAAAACCCCATATTGTTTCAAGCAGCAGAAGCTGATGATATTTGTCTGGATACATCTTCCATGGAAAACCCCATATTGTTTCAAGCAGCAGGAGTTGATGATATTTGTCTGGACTTTGCGTGGAATCAACTAAATGGACATTGGAACAACAGGAAATATGCTTTGACATGTCTGAGTTAAATTATTACAAAAGAAGAGCAGATCTGAGTATCTGGGCTGCAGCTGGAAGGAGGGATAGGGCTGGTCACCTTGACTCAGGCCTGCATTCTACACCAGAGAGACCAGCCATGTTGGGGATTATAAGTGTTTTCAGACATATCGTGGTGATATTGGCCTGAAGGTTTTGGGCTGCAGTCAGAAGGAGGGTCGAGTTTGGTCATCTTGACTCAGGCCTACAGTCAACACCAGGCAGACCAGTCATGTTGGGGATTGTAAGTTTCAGCCAAGTCATAGTGAGTTTTTTGCTGGTAGCTTGTAATTTGTTTCAGCTTGGTGATATTGGCCTAAGGGTTTTTTCCCCAAGTATTCAGGACAAGATGTAATGTATTGCCTGTGTTTTTATAAGTTTAAACTGAATTGTGGAGACTTTGTGTGGAGTTAGCATTTTTGCAAATTTAAGCCTGAGTCATGGTGATTTTGTGTTGGGTACTGGGAACAGGTTGTCTTAAATGTTGGGGTTTTGTATTGTGGGGTTGTGGGCGATTCACTAAAGCAATAATGAATTATCAGAGGAAACCTGTCTCGTTGGTCATTCTATGCAAACCATAAACTTGTGAATTTGGTGTCATGGGGCTGAATATGCCCCCCCATCGGTGGGGGTTATGTGGGGGTGGGCGCGAACCTGATCTGCGCCCCCAATCGGGGATGAGCCGCCATTTTATGTGGGTGGGCCAATTAAGGCTCTCCCAGTGTGACGCTTGCCTAGAAGCGCTGAGCACCCCCTGTGCAGGGAGATGCCTCAGATCGGTTTAACATGTGTAAACTTAAATAAAGCAAAATAAAAACTTTTAAAACATGTCCCCTCATGTGACACTGTCACACGAGCTGGGACATGTGAAAGAATTTAAAATTTTTATTGACTTTTAAAACACTTCATGAAACCTCATCCCCCCCCCCACCCCCCCATCGGTGGATGAGGTTTCATGAAAAACGTGAAGGCTGCCTGGGCTCCTCGCCTGCCCGCCAACCTTAAGGTTGGACAGGCAGCTCAGCTAATTGAATTAATTACTATTTAAAAGGCCTTAATAGGCCTTTGACAATTCGGCAGCTGAGTCGGCTGCGCGCCCGCCGAACTGGAAATCTAAATGGTACACGGTGAAGTTGGGACACCCATCCAACGTCACCACGCGTCATTTTACGCATCGGCGAGTGGGCCCTGCCCCCGCTTGCTGACCAGAGAATTCTGCCCATGAACTTGAGTGTGGGGAGGGTCTCTGAGGGAAAAGGGAAACCCCTCCAGAGGGTCCTCATGCCTGCTGATGAGAAGAGGAGACCTCCCAACCTGACCAAAGCAGCCTGGATGGAGGTCACAGAAGTCCTGAGCAGCCGTGAGGTTGTCCACAGGTCATGGCTGCAGTGCGTAAAAGGCTCAATCACCTCTTACGATTTGCCAAAGAGAATGCATAGCTGTTTTACAGATAGACTATATGGAAGGGTGAGAGATCATGTTGTGTGTCAAGTGTGGGATTGCCTAGTGTCTGAACCAAGGTGATATGAAGCAGGCATGCCACTCTGCATTTCAATGGGGTTTGTGGGGGGTTGGGGACCTCTTGAAATGCAAGACATGTTAGTTAGCAAGGATCATTGAGAATTGTTGACTACTGACAACAAACATGTTGGGCACACAAATCAAAGCATGATATTTCCACAGCAGATTCATTACAATGTCTCTTTTTATGTGCAGAATAAGAGGGCACATAATAATCAAGAGAGGGCAAGGATGGGAGGTGAAGCTGCCAACCTGGTCATTTTCACTCCTTTGAAGATGGAAGCATTAATGGCTGGCAGCAAACAAGTGGAGTCGCACCATTTACTGCGGCGAGGTTGAAGGACGATCTCAGGGTGGTGAGATTCCAAGGGCACAAAGCTGTCTCCTGCAAATATAATGCTGAAGGGGGCAGTGGGAGGGAAACTGGGGAAGGTGTTGGGGAGATGGCATTGATGGATTTGGAGGCTTTCAGAATTTGGGAACGAATTTATGTCACAATTTTGAATGGTTGAGGCTCAAATCCTGGTTACTAATGGTGAGAGTGTATATGTGTGTCTCGGAAGCATGTATCTCTGAAGTAATCTCAAAGGAAGATGGTGACCTTCATAATCCTAGCTTGTTTCTCCCATAAGTGAAAAGTCCATAATTCCAGCCACAAGCCCTGAAGGCCCACCCTGAGGAGGAGAAGGGAGACTCAAGGGGTGCACCGTCACATCCTCACTCCGCATTCAACACTTGAGGCCTTTCTATCCACCTTTGCAATGCCTCCTCATACCTGACATAAAACACACTGATCAATTGTCATATCCATTGAAAAATGGCATGGGCAACATAAAATAGCAGTCTACTGGGTTGTTGGCAAGCATAATATCTTCTTAATTTGTGTTTTTAAAAAATGGCGGGCCCTGCCGATCTCTGCGCCTACCCAACTTCCATATCATTGGAGACTGGCGTGAAGACATCAGTTTGCCGACTGGACGTCATCACCAGAATTTACTTAACTATGGTGAGGAGCATACAATTCACCTCACAGAGGAACAATTTTGCAAGGAAATTACAGAGAGCTGCAAAAATTACAGTGTAGATATAATGAGGACTTCAATTATCCTTATATAGACTAGCATCATAATAGTGTAAAAGACAGGGATGGGCAAAAGTTTCTAGAGTGTTCAGGAAAATTTTCTACATTGGTCTGTTTCTGTTCCAATGAGGAAGGAAGCACAACTAGATTTGGTTCTGGGGAAAGAGGTGGATCAAGTGAATCAAGGATCAGTAGGGGAACATTTAGGAGACACTGCTCATAGTGTTATAAGATTTTGGTTGGCAATTGAAAAGGACAAAGAGCAATCCAGAGTAAAAAAATAATTAATTGGGCCAGAATCCAGGGGGTGAGAATGGATCTAGCCCAGATAAATTCAAAACAAAGATTCTGGTCAAAACTATTACAGAACCATGGGCTGCCTTTAAAGAGGAAGTCAAGGTACATTCCTTCAAGGGGGAAAGGTAGGGCAAACAAATCCAGAACTTGCCGGATGATGAATGAGATAGAGAGTAAGATGAAGCAGAAAAAAGGATGCAAATGATAGCTAACAGGTGGATAACACAACTGAGAACCAGGCTCAATGTAATAGGTTCAGAGGAGAAGTGAAAAAAAGAGAAGCAAAGAGTGAAAGTGCTAAGAGACTGACAGCTAACATAAAAGGGAATCCAAAAGCCGCCGTTAGGCATACTAATAGTGATAGGGTGATAAAAGGAGGGAGGGAACTGCAATTAGGGACACAAAATGGAATTGGAGGGAGGGGGCATGACTGAGGTACTAAATGAATATTTTGCATCTGCCTTTACTAAGAAAAAGATACTGCCCAATTCACAGTGAAAGAGGAGATGGTTGAGACACTGGATGTGCTAAAAGTTTATAAAGAGGATGTATTGAATAGGCTAGCTGTACTTAAAGTTGATGAGTCACCAGGACAAGATGAGATGCATATACAGATACAAGGAAATTGCAGAGGCATTGGCCATAATTTTTTAATCCTCCTTAGATACAGGCGCAGTACCAGCAGACTGGAAAATTGCAAATATTACACCCTTATTCAAAAAATGGTATTCGGATAAGCCCAGCAATTTCAGGCCAGTCAGTTTAACCTCAGTGGTGGGGAAGCTCTTAGAAATGAAAATTCGGGACAAAGTTAACAGTCACTTGGGAAAATGCAGATTAATTGAGGCAAGCTAATACAGATGTTTTAAAGGCAAATCATGTTTAATTAACTTGCTTGAGTTTTTAATGAGGTAACAGAAAGAGTTGATTATATAATGTAATTGATGTGGTGCACATGGACTTCCAAAAGGGGTTTGGTAAAGTGCCACATAACAGCTCACCAGTAACGTTAGAACTCATGAAATAAAAGGGACAGTAGCACCATGGAGACAAGATTGGCTGAGTGACAGAAAATACAGAGTAGTGCTGAACGGTTGTTTTTTGGATTGGAGGAAAGTGTATAGTGGGGATCCCTAGGGTTCTGTGTTAGGACCCCTGTTTTTCCTAATATATATTAATGATGTAGAATTGGATATACAGAGCACATTTTCAAACTTTCTGGGTGACACGAAATTTGTAAGTATTGTGAACTGTGAGGAGGATAGTGTTAAACCTCAAAAGGACATAGGCTGGTGACGTGAGCAGACAAGCGGCAGATGAAATTTAACCCAAAGTGTCAAATGATGATTTTAGTAAGAGGAACAAGGCGAGGCAAAATTAAATGGGTACAATTCTACAGGGGGTGCAGAAACAGATATAAAACACTACTTTGGATTCAGCTGGAGGCTTGTGTTCCATTCTGTACCACACTGAGCTGGTACAGACACAATGGGCTGAATGGCCTCCCTCTGCATTGTAACCATTCTATGATTCCATGAAAACGAGGGCAGAGATTACTATCTGAAATTTCTGAACCCAATGTTGAGTCCAGAAGGCTATAAAATGACTAATTGAAAGATGAGATGCTGTTCCTTGAGCTTGCATTGAGTTTCACTGGAATACTGTAGTAGACCAAGGACAGAATGTCAGTCCAAGAGCAGGGTGGATAAAATCACAAGCGACCAAAAGCTTGGAGTCATGCATGTGGACTGAATGGAGGTGTTCCGCCAAGCGATCACCCAATCTGCATTTGGTGAACAATGTAGAACAGATCGCATTTAGAGCAGAAAATGCATGATGTAAATTTAAATAGGTACATGTAAATAGCAGTTTCACCTGGAAAGAATGTTTGGGGCCTTAGATGGTGAGGACAGTGGAGGTAAGAGAGCTGGTGTTACATTACCTTCACTTGAAGAAATGTGCTGTGGGAAAGGGGAGGGTATTGGGGGTGATTGAAGAGTGGGCTAGGTGGAGGGCATGGTCCCTAGGAATGCTTGAAAGGGGAAGGGAGTGGAAGAAGTCTTTGAAGGTGACATCAGGCTGGAGGTAGCGGAAATGGCAGAGGATGATCTGTTGAATACAGAGGCTGGTGTAGTGGAAAATAAGGTCAAGAAAACTGTATTATAGCGCTGGAAGGGAATGGAAGAGGTGAGAGCAAAGTGCAGGAAAATGCGAGACATGGTCAAGAGCTCTGACAACCATGGTTAGGGAGAAATCTTCTGTTGAGGAAAAAGGAAGATATATCAGAAGCGTTAGCATGGAAGGTTGCATCAGAACAGATGCATCAGAGATGGAGAAATTGAGAGAATGGAAAGGAGTCCTTACAGGAAGCAGGGTGTGAGGAAGTGTGGTCAAGCTAGCTGTGGAAGTCAGTGGGCTTAAAATGAATATTTGTTGATTGCCTATTTCCAAAAATGGAGGCAGAGAAGTCGAGGAAGGGAAAGAGTCAAAGATTGACCATGTGAAGTTGAGAGAAGGCTGGCAATTGGAAGTAAAGTTGATGAGGTTTCCCAGTTAAAGGCAAGAGCAAAAAACCAACACCAATATAGTGATCAGTGTATCAGAAAAGAAGTGTGGGGGAGTCCAAGTTGGACAGGGACAAGGACCATAGTAAACTATCCCTCCTTCGCCTTTTCAGTCTGTCTGTAGTCTTTGACAAGGTTGACCACATCATCCTCTTGTAATGTCTCTCCTTGTCATTCAGCTAAGTAGGACAGCCCTTTCTCTGACTTAAGTCTCATCTATCTTATCGAAGTCAATGAATCATTTGCAATGGCTTCTCTTCCCGCACCTGCACCACTACCTCTGAAGTTCGCCAAAGGTCTATCCTTGGCCCCCTCCTATTTCTCATCTATATGCTCCTCCTATCATCCCATCATCTGAAAACGCATCAGTTTCTGCATGTATGCTAATAAGTACCAGCTCTACTATACAACTCACTCAACCCATCTACTGTCACAAGTTTTTCACACTGCTTATCCAACATCCATTATTGGATAAGCAAAAATTTCCTTCAACAAAATATTGAGAAGACTGAGGCCATTGTCTCTGACCTCTGCAACAATTTCCATTCCCAACTATCAATGCTATCCCTTGCCCTGGCAATGACCAGGATTTTCCGGCCTTGCCTGCCACCGGGATCTTCTGGTCCTGCCGAAATTCAGTGGACTTTTGGCTGACCTGCCGTATCCCCCACAGTGGGTCCTGCCATGGTGGGGCCAGAAAATCCCGGCTAATATCTAAAGCTGACCAAGACCATTCACAATCTTGGGGTCATATTTGACCAGTTAGCCTCTCCATGACCAAGGACCCCTACTTTTACCTTTATAACATTGTTCAATGCTCCCTCACTCTCAGCTCATCTGCTGCTGAAACCCACAAGCATGCCTTTGAACCCCTGAACTTGATTATTCCATTGCTATTGGTATGAACCTGCTATCTTCCACCCTACATAAACTCTGCTCATCCAAAACTCTGATGGTCCCATTCATTTGTCACTTGTTCACTGACCCACATTGGATCCCGGTCTGGCAACATCTCAATTTTAAAATTGATGTTCTGGTTTTCAAAACCCTCCAAAGCCTCAACCCTCCCTATATGTCTAACTTCCCCCAGCCCAGGATTCCACAATCCTCCACGAACTCAATGCCCTCCCAGTTCTGGCCTCCCTGGTTTTAATCACTGCACCATTAGCAGCCATGTCTTCAGCAGCATTGACCCTAAGCTCTGGAATTCCCATCCCAATCTCGCCAGGTCTTCTCTCTTCTCCTTTAAAATGCTTCCTAAAACCAACCTGTCATCTAACCTAATATGCCATTATGTGACTTTGTTCAAATTTTGTTTGTTAATGCTCCTGTAAAGCACCTTGGAACATTTTACTATATTAAAGACACTATATAATAGGGACAAATAAAATATCTGAACCTCAGCCACATACGATAATTGTCAGATATTCAAGAGCCACAGGGAGAAACTTTACGGACATTTTTATTACTATTACACATATTTATGCGAGGAAATATACCTAACAAAAATGTAAGTGCAAATATTAAAAAACGTATTTGTATGTAAGAAGGTTTATGAATGTATGCATTTATTTATCTTTAAGTTTTCTCTTAACATCAGTCACCATAAAGTACATATATCACAGTTTCTAAATCTGAATTAATTGTTATAATTTACTTGTATTCAATATGCTTGCTTAAATTTAATTCTATTTTAAAATACTATTATAATAGTAATATCGCTTAAGTGAAATTATACTTACAGTTGTCAGGGCTGATCACTGCTAGATGTATAGAGACTTTTTGAGTCTCCATCCTGAATGCAAGTCTTTCAAAATCCGGCTGACATGTTAAGATGGTATGAAGGAGTGATTTGTAAAGACTGCGTGATGTTTCGATTTTGCGAGCTTCACCACAGAATACAGCAATTCACAGAAGAATGTCATGCCAAAAGTTGAACACTAGTCTTCTTGAGTTGAGGATATTTCGCTTCTGGCACTTGTTTCCAGAACTCTATTGTAGATTGGGATTTTTGCACATCTTTGAGCCCTGGTTTCTGATCCAAAAGGGATGGAGCTGATTACAAACCCACTTGAAGAGGACTTACTTTCGGCAAGTCGAAGCTGCTCCTCCTGCTTCTCACTGCTCAATTCCAGAGCCTTTGCTCACAGTGAAGGTTCAGGAGTGGGAAGTTCGGCGAGAGGGAAGGTTCACAGTGACCGGCAGTGGCAGAGGCCCAAGTCAGAGGGCCAGCGGTTAGAGGGTTAATCAGTGAGCTGGAGGGGCTGCTCCAAAATAACGCTGATTGGGTCATGTGGTCCAATGTCAGACCAATGGGGAAATAGTATTGAAAGGAATTGCAGGACTCTAAAAGGGAATACAGGCCCAATTCACTGACCAACAAGCAACTCGCTTGATTGGCACCTAATTCATCACCTTCAACATTCACTCCCTTCCACCACTGATGCACATTAGCAACAGTGTGTACCAACTACAAGATGCGCTGTAGCAACTCACCAACGTTTACCACCTAGAAGGTCAGGAGCAGTAGATGCAGTAGAACACCACCACCTGGAAGTTCCCCTCCAAGTAACTCACCATCCTGACTTGGAACTATATCGGTGTTCCTTCACTGTCAATGGATCAAAATCCTAGAACCCCCCTACCTAACAGCACTGTGGGTGTGCCTGCAGCGGTTCAAGAGTACGGCTCACCACCATCTTCTCAAGGGCAATTAGGGATGAAAACGAAATGGCTTAGCCAGCAAAATCCACACCCCAGGAAAGAGAAAAAAAGACAACACTAAATTGAAACGAGGTGAAACAGGGTAATGTTAAACAGGAATTTACTGTATGTTTCTTTAAGGAAACTTACCGCAGCCCTCAGTATTTCCTTGAAGGAAATGAGTTAATAGACCCATCCAGTTCCTGAATATTTCGTGGTGGGGGACAGCATACGGAGGTTGAGGATGAGTCACACCCATATTTTTCCATGAGCCACACTTTATGTAAAAGAGCCACATGCAGCTTGCAAGCCATGGTTTTACAACCCCTGCTATATAACTGCAAGTTGTTGTTGTTCACTGGAGACATTGCCCTGAAATGGTAATCTTTCCAGTCTCCTTGTATTATCTTTATATTCTACTTCTTAAGCCATCAAACAGTGGACAGGGAAGTGGGATGGGTTGAATACTATGACACTCCATCACCCACCTACAGATTCTGTTTCTGCTTCCACATTTATTGTACCAGTCATAGGATTTTACCAGCCATATTTTTGCCCCACACAGCCTTTTGAAATGCTGAAATATGCAATTAAAAATTTACGGCCTTTCAAAAGCTAACAACATTTTAATTTCCAAATGAAATGCAACCACTTGCTTTTAATTTTGCAGCATCATTTGTCAGCTGCCAGTTGAGTAATTCCACTTCTCCACCACATTGCACCCACCTCCATCTCCTCCCACACCCCCCCCCCCAACCACCCCCCCGCCCCCCCACCCCTCCACACACACTTTTCTGGGAGATTTACACTGACAAACAATTTGTGCTGAGGGTTCATGTGCATAAATTTAAATATAACTATACCAGCCAGGGAAATCCCATAATTAGCATTCAGGAAAAATGACCGGTGTAAAGTTCTCTGTTTCACACTAGGACTGGAAAATCTTCATCTACATATACCGAATCATCACAAACTATGAATGAACATAATCACTCAAGTTCATCTTGTAAACCAAAATTCTTTTATTATATGGAAAATAAATGAGCATATGCAATTGTTAGCCAAAACTAATGAGTTAAAGCAAGATGATACATCTGTCGAAATATATAGCAATATTCATTTTCTTTGAATGCATTTTCTGTATATATTCAAGCAGTTTATAATTACTTTCAGTTTTTTTACCAATTATATATCTAAAAAGCAGTTGAAACATTTGATGGTCAGCTTGCTTTAATAATCTGCTTTCATTTTTATGTGTTTGCATTAGGTAATTCAATATTTTTATGATTTTTGAACAATAAGTACTACCTGTGCTGCTATGTGGAAAGGTTTCCCTTTTTCAGAGCACTGGCTCAAGTCTGAATTCAGTTAATAATTCAGCTTTGGTTTCTGTACCCCCCCACAACCATCCCAACAGAGCAATCCTGTTAGAGTTTCTCATAATTAACCTTTACCAAGTCCTTACCAGCTTTTAACGAGCAATTGTTTTGTGTAGGCTAACTTTCATAATCAGATTTTGGCATAGCAGCAAGGCTCTGAATAGCATTAAAATTTAAGAAATGGCTGTTAGCACTTCCCAGTAGTCTTCTGGCTTCTCTGTTTACTGACATTTACTTTTGTATTAAACTTCCCTCAGAGAGGAAAATGTTATCCATATGCGATTTAACTGACTTGATCGTGAATCATTTGACTTGTCCAACAAATACAGTAGAGAGCAGTGTTGAAGGTAAAGAAAGACTTGCATTTATATCATGCCCTTCATGATCTCAGGACATCCCAAAGCACTTTACAGCAAATGAAGTACCAGAAGTATCATGCTATGCACTTCTTTTTCGGGCAAGTTAATGAATGTTATAAATCATAATCATAAAATAAGAATAATCACCATGTCTAAATATGTTTCCTGCTACTAGAAATATCAACAAAGAATTGCCTTGATACATAGGCTTAAAAAATGTCAACACGCAAAGTTCAGGCAGTAGCATTCATGTTCTCCCACTTTGGTGCTACATCATCTTGTTTAATCTTTAATCTGTCAATAATATCTTGACATCTATTCAATAAACATATACATGTATTTTCTTATTTGAGACATTGGGAGAAAAATTCAATGAGACCCAATATCAAGCATGATGCACAGTTACCTCATGCCCAGTCCCGTTGAGTCAGTCAGCATGCAAACTTTGTGCTACCTGCTCATCAGCATGATTGTTGTGTACAGCCCAGTATGAAACATGCTATCAACTGACTGTATGCTCAGCAGGAGGCCCAGCCACATGCATGGCAAGTATAGTGTACAGCTAGCCTGCAATTCATAAAGGCACCCTACCTCTCTTAAAGGGAACTGCATTCAGTCTACAGTAGCTGCTGGAACAGTATCTGGAAGACTTTGCCGGAAGGAAGAGAACTGGTAATGGAGCAGCAGAGCAGATAGAGCGTCCCCAGGTTCTCAGATTCAGTGTTGGAGGAGGCCTTAATGATTGAGGTCAAAAGGAAGAGAGAGGGCTGTCAAGTGTGTTATAATGATATAAAGGCAGCAATCACTCAAAAGGGATTGTGCATACATGTAATGGGTTCATTTGTTAATTCTAGGCATGTGTAAACAGATATATATGGATAGCAAGCTTGAGGACATCAGAGCTGCAGAGCTGTGTGTCTGTGTTCTGCTCCAGGTCAAAGTGAAACTGATCATATGACACACTTCCCTTAAAGTGATGGCATGCTGCGATCCCTTAAAGGCATATTACAATACTCCCTTTCTCTTTAAGGATACTTTCACCCTTTCCAACTAAGTCTAACTATTTACAATACATGTTCATGTTTAGTTACCATTACATAAGTGTATGGTCTCATGCCCACATGTCTGTCCTTGGCCTGCTGCAATATTCCAGTGAAGCCCAACACAAACTGGAGGAACAGCACCTCATCTTCTGATTAGGAATTTTGCAGCCTTCCGGACTTAACATTGAGTTCAACAACTTCAGACCATGATCTCTTTACCTTTACCCCTTTTTAAACTCTTTTTTATTTCATTTTTTCCCCTCAATCCCTCTACAGGGCTCTGTACTTGTTCTTATGGTTTGCTTTCACAGAGTGCTGACCCTTGTTCTGCTATTAATACATTCTGCTATCTTACCTTTGTGCCACTATCAGCACCTTCTTTAGTCTTCAGCACTACCATTAACACTCCCTTTACTTCTGTCCATGACACTTTTATCAAATTTCTCCTTAGTTCCCACCTATCCCTGACCTACTATTTTGTTGCACCTGCTCCAGCCCTTTTCAATAGTATAATATTGATCACCTTCCTAACTCTCTTTAGTTTTGAAGAAGAGCCATACAGAGTCAAAATGTTAACTGTTTTTCTTTCTACAGATGCTGCTAGGCCTGCTAAATTTTTCCAGCATTTTCTGTTTTTACTTCATAAGTGAATAGGACTGGTGAATCTGAGTCTTTCAAGCGTAGAGGTAATCTACTGGTACATCCAGGTCTTGTAATGATAACCTTGTCTGGAGGTTTCATTAATTGCTCACAGTGATCTGCAGGATTGTCATTCTTGAATGTTGTTCCTGGTTGCATTTGGAATCTTGTCCTAGGTGCAATAGGACCATACGGTGGTTGAGGATCTGGAATGGATCAGATTTGTCCTCAGTTTCACCTCACCATTGTGCCTTAGTAATGGCTTCATAGGACTTTGGTTCCAAGCAAATCCTTGTCACCTTGGCTGGTTGCCAAGTACCTTCTGTAGGATTCTGGATGCAAACTTGTCCCAACTGCAAACTTGGCAAATCTGTACTTGCATTTTTATCATGCGCGTTGGTCATCTTCACTTGCAGTTTTAAAAGCAGTGCTCTAGTTTCTGAGACAGTAGAATGGGTAAGAGGAGGCAAATTGGTACACACTGGCCTGCTGAATATACACTTTACCAGTGATAGAATAGTTGTACTTGAAGGTGTTGTTTTCTGATGTAACATTGCAATATATAGATCTTGTTTGACCTGTTTACATTTGTGAATTAGGGATCTCACCATGTGAATAATTTATTTAGCTGGGCCATTAGATCTAGGGTAATGATGAGAAGTAGTGTGATCGATAATCCACTTCTCACAAATGTCCTAAGATGGCTTACCAATAAATTGATGACCATTATCTGTAATGATCTTTCTTGGCACACCAGATAAACTGAAAACAAGCACTTAAAGTGCATGCAACAGTTGTGCTTGATGTATTGTGCAATTGTCGAATAATGGGGTACTTGGTAAAGTAGTTAACAATGACAATGAAATCAGTGCCATGGAGATGAAGAACGTTGGATATGATTTTGGACCAAGGATTGGTAGGAACACCATGTGAAATCAATGGTTCTTTGTGCTGACCTGGTATATGCTCTTGACATGCCTCGCACTTCTTGACGATGAATTCAATATTATTGTTCATACCCAACCAATAGACCGTCTGTCATGCTAATCTTTTCATTTGACCTATGCCCATGTGTGAGTGATAAAGTTACTGTTGAATATCAGGTCACGAAGATTCCAGTATGATGACCTGCCCAGCTTTAAAAATGTCTCCCCAGGAGATGCCTAGCTCATCCCAGTAAGGCCAAAATTGTAACATGTCAATAAGACATGAAAGAAATCAAAACTGTGTACATCAAACTTTATTCCTTTTTTGCTATTTAAAAATGGACTTCTGCTGAATCAAAAGATGGCTGCTGCAGGTCACATGACTCATGGGATTGGCTGTCTGTCCTGGAAGCTTCCAACAGGAGCTACAAAAACAGAAGAATTTCTCTCTCATCTTTGTGGAATCTCACACTCCATTGTTAAGGAGATTATAATCAGGAAACAAGAGGACTCACAGAGGTTGAAACTTGTTATTCCTGTGGAGGTATTAATAGACCCATCTCACAACTGGGAATATCCATATCCATTTCAAAAGGGGACCATTGAGGGGAAAATGGATGTCATTTCCATCCTTATAAGCTTACCCCTCTAGTAGAGCCACAGAGTCTGCCCAGACAATGGCTCCCCAAAACAAGATCCTCAATATGGATGGCAACTCTTTCAGAGACTAATGTCTGGGATATTATAAGCCATTAAACAAAGCTAGACCCAGATACCAGATGAACAGTCCTTTAGAAATCATTGAGGAGGAAGGAGGTCACATGACCCGAATGACTATTTTGAAATCTCTATATTCAGTTCAGAAATGAAAAATAAGCAGTTTGCATATACACAGCCTGAAAAGAACAACAGCAGAGATCCCGGCTGACCAAGCAGCTGGCAACATATCTTAGCTCCTCGAAGCCTGTTTTATTTTAAAAGTATCCAACCATCACCTGCCAAGTATGTCTATGCACAGAAACCTCATTGTACAGCATCATCATTTGCTCTAAAGAACTTTTGTGCTGCTGTCTCCAACCAGGGGCACATCTGAACTGAACTCCACCCTAAAGGAAACTCCCTCTGGACTTTGACTTTCTGGAGTCTGTAAATCATGTGAACTAATATTCATTTCTGTGGTTCTTTTACTATTCTTATCCATAGTGCCAAAACACCTTCTTTTCTTTCACCCTTTGTGTGTGTGTGTGTGTGTGTGTGTGTGTGTGTGTGTTTATTTGTGTGTGTGTGTGTGTGTGTTTATTTGTGTGTGTGTGTGTGTGTTTATTTGTGTTTGTGTGTGTGTGTGTGTGTGTGTGCGTGTGTTGAGAGCGCATGTGTGTGCATGTGTTGAATGTGAAATAAACTAACCTTCTGAGTTCATCATAAAGAGAGTTTGCTGCCACGTTACTTCTAAAATTGGACCCACAAACTGTGGGTTTGGGAAACGCGCCACAGCCTAGTTCTGAAACAATTAAAAACACCTCTGTTTATGGACAGATGGTGAGAGGATTAAGAAGATCAGTTGGCCTGTCTCTCCTGTCCGTAACAATGGTTTCATGTGTTTGTGGACGTGCTGAATTAAATCAGGCCATCCTTCACTGACAGTTTTCTGTCATGTAGAATCTTTTGCCGTTCCTTCTTGTAGCTGTTGGATTTGAGTTGTGCAAAACATACCAGGTCAGTTGATGGACTTGTGTTCTCCTGCAAGTGTAGTGTTGCAGCACCCTTGAAACTGCCAACTTTGTTGAAACATTCTGGATATTTCGAAGTTAGCTGATGAACTGAGGAAAAAGAGTAGTTTCTGAGGTCGATCTGCCTTGTGATGTCCAGCTAATTCCATGGATTATCACTAGTATGAGGCCATGGCTTGCTGGTAGCCTTGTCACTGCTGAACCTTTAGTCTCCATGATGTAGGACATCTGTGACACCCAGGTGGATTGATTATATATACTTGTACTTCAGGGCTATGGAACCTGCACATGGAATTAGTGAACTATTGTACGCTAAGAGTTTCAAAGAAGTAGGTTTTGCCATGACCTTTCACATCTCTGGATACATGTCTTTTAGAATTCGCAAAAGTAGTATGTTGGCAATTGCCCCATGTCAATCTTGGCCAACAATGAATAGTTACCAACTTTCGTAGGGCAGATAATTTTAGTCTTGGCAAATACTTCGGATGGTGTGATGGTATCTCCATCTTCACATCTCAGCCTTGGTATCTCTGTATTTGGCTGGAATTTTCTGTGCTCACTGGCATCAGGTGTGCCCGGCAGCGTGAGTGGACAATATGATGAGAAGGCCAGAAATCAGTTTCACGACATTTTGAAACTAGTTTGAGATTTTCCGCTCAGCCCATCGATGGCAGCTACGTTTCCTGCCATCAGATGTCGGGAACCTCATTGGAACACATCTGCATATCATTATAAGACCAGCCCACTGGAATTATCCCCCGGCTGGACCATCCGCCCACAAAATCACACAGACATGTTTCACAACAGCATATATAAGGCATGCACTTGGTAGGTTGCACTTTGAGGGGAACTTGGAGGTGAGTACACAGTAATGTTGCGCAGCACTCGTCCAGTTTGCCTGTTGAACTTCAAAGTTGAGGTGAGGGGGAAGGGCTTCCCTGTGGCTGATGCAACTTGGGGGTGGGGGCAAGTGTTGCCCTGCAGTTGAGGTGAGTTGGGGAGGTGAGGGGCAAGGGCTACCATGCGGTTAAAGGTAATACACAAGGACAGGCGGTGTGGGGGGGATGGGGGAGGGAGGCGGCACGCATTAGGGAAACCATGTGTAAATTGATCATTCCTCTGCAGCTGAGACAGTTCAGACGCAGCCACATTGACATGCGTGGAGTCGGGCCTCTAGCTTATCTGCCCACTCAAGCAATGCAGAGGCATTCAAGTGACATCACATGCTCCAGAGTTTTTCACCCCTTGGGCACAGACTAACAAGCATTTTAGTGGACTGCAGAACAGTTGGATGAGGAGGAAAGTTGTACTATCTCCTTGTTAAAGCTGACCATGGAGCAGTCACTGGTGGATGTGCTCACAGCCCCTTGCAATGTCAGCATCCTGGTTTGGACCAGTCTCCCCCATGGCTCAAGCTAACAGTGCTGCCTTGCAGTGTGGGTTAGGAGAATGCCTGCACCTGAGCTGAGAGCACAGCATGCAGTCCAATGGGCAAAGCTGCTGCCAATCAATCTGTTGGAGTGGGGTGGAGGTGGTTGAGGTTTCAGGCAGCCATGCAGTGCATTAAATTCTGGCCGTGCAAGTGGTGGCCAGCATTCTCCTGGATGCATTAAGAGGCCTTTGGACTTAACCAAGAGAGGTTCTTATTACACTCATGCTAACCCATGCACCTCCCTCTTTCATCCTGCAGGAACATGGAGCCTGGTGAACCAGCTGTATGTCTCTTGGTGTACAGAGAGTGGAGATGACAGAGAAGAGATCGACTCAGGCACCTGGCTATGCAGAGGGAGGAGCAGTAACTTCAGGAAGAAGGGACAGCTGGGGCTCCCGCACACGCTGCTGAAGAGCCACAGCAAGCCGTCGTTGATCGGCGCCTAGCTAGACCCAGGGTCCATAGACGGCACCTTTCATTCTTGCAAATGACTGACAACCACAGGCTGCGCATGTCTAAGGAACTAGTCAGTCACATCTGCCAGCTACTGCAGGATTTGGTGTTACAGGGACATGGAGGGTATCCACTACCAGTAGCCATGAAAGTGACCACGGTGATCAATTTTTATGCCAGTGGCTCGTTTCATGGTTCCACAGGTGACCTCTGTGGATTTCACAAACTTGCACCCAGAACTATATCCATGAGGTCAGGGATGCCATCTTCACGAGATCACACAACTTTGTGCATTTTGCCCAGGACCAAAAAAGCCAGGATGCAAGAGCATTTGGATTTGCCCAGATCTCGGGTTTTCCACAGGTGCAGGATGCCATCGACTGCACTCACGTGGTGCTCAGGTTTCCATGGCAACAAGCAGTCAACTATGTCAACCACCAGGGCTTTCATTCGCTGAGTGTGCAGCTGGTGTGCGACCACCACAAATGCATCATGCAGTTCTGCTCACGATTTCCAGGGAGTGTCCACAACTCCTACACTCTTAGCCGGTCACAGATCCCTGCAGTCTTCCCAGGTACACAGAGGTTGCAGGGTTGACTCCTTGGGGACAAGGGCTATCCACAGAAGCCGTGGCTGATGACACCCATGCGGCAGCCTCAGACTGCAGCAGAGAGAAGGTATAATGAGGCTCAAGCTGCAACTCACAACTTAGTGGAGCAAACCAGCGGGATGCTGAAAATGAGGTTATGGTGCCTGGACCGGTCTGGTGGAGCCCTGCAATACAGTCCCCGAAGAGGGTGTCATGCATTGTCAGCACCAGCTGCGCCCTTTACAACCTGGCATTGCAGCGGAGAGAGTAGCTGGCTGAGGAGGGAATAAAGGAGCTGGAGGTCTCCTGCGATAAGGAGGACATCGACGGTGGTGAGGGTGAGGTCCTCTTGATGCATTGTCCTACTCACCAAAAGGGATCCATCCACCTGCTTACCAACTCTTTAATTGGGTGCTGTCTCTGCACAGTAATTTCAAAGCTTTTCTGCACAGTCACCACGCTGCAATTTCAACACTCCCCTGTGCTATGACGTCAGTCTGACCAAAATGTTGAGGGTCATCTCATGCCATGAAGCACAATCTAAGGCTGTTCACCATGTGGTACCTGCACTTAATTTTGCTGCCAGGCTGAGCACTATGTTGTTTAGAAGGAACCACTACTGCACACTATATCTCATTTGTTAAAATAATGATATAAAGGCACCAATCTCTCATAAGGGATTGTGCAAACATGTTATAGGTTCATTTATTAATTTTAGGCATGTGTGAACAGATATACATGGACAGAAAGCTTGAGGACATCAGAGCTGCTGAACTGTGTGTCTGTGTTCTGCTCCAGGCCGAAGTGAAACTGAGGCTAGATCACATGACACACTTCCCTTAAAGTGATGGCATGCTGCGATCCCTTAAAGGCACATTACAATGACAGCATCATTTCACAGGGCATCAGGAGGCCTTCAAGGCATACCTGGCAAAGAAAATAGGAACAGGTGACCACAGAATTCCAAACTCTAAAACTGAGGACCTGGACCTTACATGAGAGGGCAAGGTCTGTAACTGCAACTTTAAATGATATTGCCTACCCATCACACCACCATACACCTATCAGAAATCAGGGCTTATTGCTAACATTCAGATGCTCCAACTCACCCTTGCACTCTTGCCCATGCTGCCAGCCTCATAAACATCTCATGCAACTTCCACATATCTCCAACTATTCAGCTAAAGCAGGCATATCACCCAAACCTATTGCAACACCCTATTATGATCCTGGTTGAGACTCTCAAATTATTCATATGATCAGGTTAGGGACCAGTAACTTTTTGTTTAAAGTAGACAAAGTTTGAGATCCAAGGTATTTACAAAGATAATAAAACCACAAGATTCCACGGATTTTGAACAAACAAAATAAACTTTACTATACACAGCCAGAAAACTAAAACAATTTACAATATCTATCTTATACACTGACATTCAGAATCAACTTGAGGTACATGTGAATTAACAGGCAAACTGTGGTCAAACACTCCACACTGCACAATAAATGGCGGATGCAACCAAAGCAAATCTTTTAGATTTCTCAGCGACCCACCCAGACATCAGTCAACCAATCTTGTTGAAAATCTGTCTTCCTTATGATGGATTGCAAATTTTCACTCTTCTTTCAAAGATCTAGCCTCAGAATTCCCTCAAAGTCACCCTGACTCGGCCTGACTGCTTCAAAGACTGCTTACTTCACAGGGCTTCAGTCTCATCTCCTGAAACTCCATTCTCCTGGATTCCTGAGTCTGCACTCCAGCAATAGCTGACAGGCACAACTCCAGCACTCAGCCACACTACTGCTCTGAAGAGTTACTTTTGCCCCAACAGCTTGCAGCAGGGAATCACCAACCTTTCACTGCCTTTCAGCTCTCCGGGGCTTCTCCCGAGCCCTCACCACTGGAAGCCTGTCAACCACAGCACTTTACTGCTTGGAGCTTCTTTCTTTGTTGCTCTCCCTGGTGGTTCTTACTTGTGGTGGTCTCCTCCCAGTGGCTCCTTTCCAAGTTCTCTTTCTTTCTCTCTGGGACTTCTCTCTGTTTGCTCTCCCTGCGTTCTCTCCCTGGGTTCTGTCTTTGGGACCTCTCCCTGTCCCCTCTCCCTGTCACCTGTCCTGGGACTCTTGTGTTATGGCGCCCCACTCCTGGGTCTAATGATTGTGTTTTCATGCCATTCCTTCCCAAACAAGTGCACAGGGCACATGTCCCCAGCCTGAAGATCTCTAAAACACTGTACTGTGCATATGCAGTCTGCTCCCCACACATATGTGGCACCACATACAGTTTCAAAGCTCTCTAATGCAGTCTCCAGTACATAAGATCTCTCACTTTCTCCACTCAATTGATTCAGCCCTCGAGTCTCATTCACTGAAGGCCATATTCTATCCGACGAGGTGCACATCTATTAACACTCTCTCACTCAGCTCACATCATCCTGACGGCATAGCTTTCCAGAGTTGTTTTTCAACTGACCCACAAAACCCAGTTCATGGTCTGGACCTTTGATATAAGCTCTCAGCTCTTTAGCTTTCCTGGACTATCTGCTCACTTTTAAGATTCGGTCCCTTTTAGTTTGCTCGTATATCACTTCCCCAGGAGCTTCTGAAGTCCTAGTTTCCTTATTACTGTCAGACAGAAAACTAACCTTTTTGTAGAGAACTTGCTTCCCTTCACACAAATTTTGTGTATTCTGCGACTGTATCCTGCTGCAGCAGAACAGGCAGAAACATGACACCACTCCAATTAACTTTAATTAGCTTTTTTTTAGCTTTCATCCGATAACAGCCTCAGCCAATCTGACTCAGAAGTGATGTCATATCCAAGAAATCCAATTATCACCTCCTTAAAGAATTCTCTTTAACTTCACTTTGGATTTTAAAGGATACCTCACAATTACAATCTCTCTGCAATTACCAAGCTCGTCACAAGGGAAAACAAATAATGAGAAAAGCCTAACAGGATTCAAGCCTTTATCTAGAGGAATAGAATAGACGTAGCTAAAAGTCATGCTTGAGCTTCATGAAGCCCTGGTTAGGACTCATCTACCCATCATACCTTAGGAAGGAAATATTGGCCTTGGAGGGAGTGCAGCATAGGTTTACCAGAATGATACCTGGTCCCCAAATGTTAAATTATGAAGAGAAATTGCTCAAACTGGAATTGTATTCTCTTGAATTTAGAAGGCTAAGGGTTATTTGCTTGACGCTTTCAAGATGTTAAGGGGAACAGATTGGATAAATAGAGAGAAACTATTTGCATTCTTTGAGGAGTTTGGACCAGGTGTAAAACTAGTGTAAAAATTAGACCCAGACCTTTCAGGATTGAAATAAGAAAACATTTCTACACACAAAGGGTGGCAGAAGTTTGGAACTCTTTCACAAACACCAATTTATGCTAAATCAATTGTAACTTATCTGAAATTGATAGATTTTTACTTTCCTAAGCTATTACTGAATATGGGAAAAGGCAAGTAAATGGGGTTAGGTCACAGTCAGTCATGATCTCATTGAATGGTGGACAGGCCTGAGGGAGTAAATGGTCTATTCCTACACCCAAATTCTAATGTTCTTATCCAATGCGCTCAAGCATTTCCTGATATCATGTGAAGAGAATTGAATTCGCCCCAGCTTTCTCTTTTGCATTCACACACTTGGCTCTGCCATCATTGAGAATGGGGATCTTTTTGCCATCTCCTTCCATTAATTGTTAAATTATCCAGCACCATTCATGACTGGATGTGAAAGGACCCCAGAGCTTTGATTTGATCCATTGGTTGTGTGATTGCTTAGCTCTGTCATTAGCATGCTGCCTCCATTTGTTTAGCATTTTTGTAGTATGATATTATAGCTTGACCAGGTTGGCACCTCACTTTGAGGTATGCCTGATGCTGTTCCTGGCACACTTTTCTACACTCCTTATTGAACCATGGGTAGTTCCCCTAGCTTGATTGTAACGGTGGAGTGAGAGATGTGCTGGGCCATGTGGTTACACATTGTGGTGGAATACGCTTCTGCTACTGCTGCTGATGGCTCTCAAACATTTGCAAGGGTATGAGGAAGGAAGAGGGAAGAGGGGGGCAGGCACAAATCAAATATGAGGGGATCTCTGGCCATTTTCAGCTTCCATTTTGGCAAGGAAAGTAGGAATATGCAGATGGAGGGTTAATGGTTATGTGAAAAATAGTGGAGCAAGAGGTGGACAAAGATATTGGGATTGAGTGGGCAGTTCAAAGATGAAGAGGTAACAGCAGTAATGGGAGTGGTAGGATGGAGTTGGAGCAGTAGTGAGGTGAATGGGCGTGACAAAGGAATCACTGTCATTGTCAAGCCACAGCATACCACCCAACATCTGCCACCCAAACAGAAAACAGAGAAACAGAAGAGGACAGTGAAGTGAGAAAAACAGGAGAAAAAAGAAAAAACAAAGCAGCAACATAAAGACAACAGAAACAGGACAGATAAAAGATAATATTCTTTGATTTATTGTTTGGAATGGAACAGAGGTCAACTAAATATGTACACAAATATAGATACATATACCTAGCAATCACAAAAAAAAGCAACCTTCACCTGCATTATTCTCTGTCATAAATAGAGGTTTTCCTTTGAAATGCTACCCCACTGCCTTGATTCAGTTTTCACCATGATCACCTATTTCTACCTCTGTAACATTGCCCGACACCGCACCTGCAGCAACCCATCTGCTGCTGAAAGTCATCCATGCTTTTGTCACCTCTAGACTTGACTATTCCAACACACTCCTGGCCAGCTTCCCATTTTCCAACTTCTGTAAACTTGATTTCATTCAAAATTCTGCTCCTCCTGAGTTCACTGGCTTATATCGGCTCCTGGTTAAGGAATGCCTTGATTTTAAAATTTTTATTTCTATTTTCAGATTCCTCCATATCATCACCCCCCTCCCTATCTTGGTAACCTCCTCCAGCCCCACAAGCCTTAGAGATCTCTGCACCTCTCCAATTTTGGCCTCTTGTACATCCCTGATTTTTATTGCTCCACTGTCAGCTGCCAAGGCACTAAGCTCTGGGATTCTGTCCTTTAACCTCTTGCTTCTCTACTTTTCTTTCTTTCTCTAAGACACTCCTTAAAACTTACCTCTTTGACCACGTTTTGGGTCTTCTGCCCCAATATGTCTTTACATGACTCAGTGTCAAAGTTTGTTTGTTAATGCTCCTGTTAAGCAAGCTGGGATGTTTAACTACAATAAATGCCTTATATAAATACAAGTTGTTGTTATTGATGTTAATACAAAGCTATTTAAAATGGAAGTAGTCAGAAGTTAAGTTCAAGTTGAAAGATTATTTGAAATCAGCAATAAAGTCACCTTCAAGACCTTAAAGCTCACATGGAAAAGTCGTCTATCGTCAGTATTTCATTTTCCTTTCAGTTTCAACATGACTCCCATTTTAAAATTTGTGCCAAAAATTACAGCGATGAGAGTTACCTGGCCAGAGAAATCCACAACTTGTTCCAGGGAAAGGAACAGGTTACATTAAAAATTGTCATAAATAACTGTTATTAGCCCATCTGTCAAAAACATGTTTTTCAATGGTTGAAACAGTAGTCAGGTCTGATAGAGGCTAATATGTTTGATCCTCAGTCAACTATTCATTGTAAAAGATTATACTCATCAAAACCCTTTATATCCATTTCTTAATTGTTCATGTCTCAAGAAGAAACTCGGTATTATTATCTGTCTATTTGTAAGTGAAAGACAGGATCAGTACAATTTAAAATAGCTCTTTAAATGAAGGGTGATTAACATTGATTTGTTTCTTTTTCTTTACATCTATTTCTTGTCATTATGAGTTCACCTCCATTGCTCAATTTAGTAACACCCATTCCAAATTCTCAAGGAGGGTTTCATCTCTGCAAAAGTATTAAAAACATCAACAGAAATAGACAAAAATGTCGAATTTAATTACAATTCCTCATATTATTTCCCCAGTGTCTTTCCTTAGTCGCTACTGCTATATGCCATTGTTAGCCAACAGGGGGGACATGCAGGTTATTTCTCGGTCCAGGCCAATGGTACTTCATGGCCTTCTTCTCAATGAGTTCTACTTGAAAAGCCTCTGTAAAGTTCATCTACGTTAACAGCTTTTAAGATCATGAACTGTGGACACTCATTAATTGGTCAGACCTCCCACTTCTCCCAAGAGATTACTTGGACTGAATAAAAAGCAATTTGTAGGATTTATTAAGGAGGATTAAAGTATATTCTGTGGCCCAATTTAGGGTACAGGCCAAGGGGCATGATCTGAAACCCCCACAAAAAGTAGGATTTGGAAAACTTAAAAATTAAAATTAAAATGGCATAGTTGAATGGAGAACAGGGTCAAAATGTTTAGGGTATCTCTACCTCCCTGCTCCAGAGCTGGCCACCTAATTCACAATTTACGATATCCTTCACAAGGTTGCCTTCGTTGAACTCTCCGGAGGGGAGCAGGAGAATGCTTGAGGGCCTGGCTGGTCGGTAGCAACAAGGAAAAAACAGGAAGGGGGTGGAGTGGTTGCAGGTAGAGTCGGGGCCTGAAACAATGCAACAGTGGGTCATGCAAGGACAGCAGGTGGGGTCAGACATTGATCTGCACAACAGGAAGGCCCTGGCATATTAGGAGTTCAAGGGATGGGGAAGCAGTTCCATGAAGCAATTGTCTGGCCTATAGGTGGGAGAGGGGTGGGTCCTCACTGTCTGATGTCAGGTTCGGGTGTCTAAAGAAGGCAGCTGTGACAGAGAGGGGAGTTCAAGCTTGATGATGGGTGGGTCAACAGTGTCTGAGGGCGAGTTGAGGGCTACCAATGTCAGGCTAAGGATTATGGAGGGAGACTCCAGGATCATAAGCAGCAAGTTGATGGAGAGGCTTGAGCATGAGAGATGGAAGGTCGAGGGTCACTATCACTGGGTCAAAGGTAATGGTGGGGGGTTCGAGTGTGATTGGAGGAAGGAGTACGGTAACATTCAGAGAATCTATGGTGATGGGCAGAAGCTCAAGGGTGACAGAGAGAGGGCGGAGGGCAATGGCTGATAGCCTCAGGGTTACCTTGGGCATGCCCAATGACACAGATTCAGCTGCCAAAAATCCAGGTTCAAGTAGGAGGGGGCTACTATGGGGTGGGTGGAGACTTGGCTGTGGCTCATGAGAGGCTTAGGAATTCCCATCAGTCAGCAGCTGCTCTATAGATGAAGAAGGCCATGTACACAGAGGCGCTCATTTCTTTGCCTATCATCTTCACACAGTTCACTTTATAGATTCGCAATGAGTCACATATACCCAATCTTTTTGCAACATCAGCCAATGGAGAAGAGGATTCACCAGAACATGGACATGTTTGAACATTAACAGAGGCCACCAGGCCATCAGCTGGCACCAGCTGAAGGGGAGGGAGATCAGGAAGAGAGCAACAAGAGCAAGCTTGGTCACTGAGGGGAATTAGTGCATCAGCACATGATCCAAACATGCATCAATTATCTCCAGCTCTCTAAGAGGTAATAGTAGAGACAGCTGAGGCTCTCCTGGAAGGCAGTCACTAACTTGTGTGCAGTCCTTCAACAAGACCTGCAGCCTTGTGGATTTGGAGAGAGGTCGATGCCAGTCAGCCTCACAGTGACTGCAGCATTGAATTTCTATGCCACCAGCTCTTTCCAGGTGGTATCTGCAGCATGTCCCAGGTTGCCACACATCGATGTATCAAGGAAGTCACCAATGACCTCTTCTGAAAGGCTAACCATTTCATCAGGTTTTCTACAGATGTGGAGAGACAAGATGTAAGGGTAGGGAGCTTCTGGGCCATCAATTGGCACGCACGAGTACAGGGGGTGATTGATGGCACTCATGACCATTGGAGCTCCATGGGAACAGCTAGCAACATATGTCAATTCAAGGGGTTTCACTCCCTTAAGGTAGAACTGGTCTGCAACCATGCATAACAGTTTATGCTGGCCTGTGCTAGTTTCCTAGGGAGCTCTCATGGCTCCTATATGTGACATCACTTATAGCTCACAGAGCTCTTTGAAGCCATTGCACAAGTCACCGGTTGGATCCTGGGTGACAAGGGCTGTCCCAGCAGGACATGGCTCATGATACCCAGTGTGGAGTCATCACAGCCTTGCAGAGTAGTGGTACAATGCAGCTCATGTTTTGACCAGGGCAATCATACAGCTGACCATTGAGTTATTGAAAATGTGCTTCTGCTGCTTTGACTGCACAGAGTGCCATGGATTGTTGTGGTCTGTGTGCAGTGTACAATGTGGTTTTGCAATGAGGAGAGGTATTGCCAAGTGAAGACATGGGCCGAAATTGCCCCAGGTTTGCATTAAATGCGATAGTGGGTGGGTAAAATTACATTTTATTCGCCAGCCACAATGGCGACTTTTCACACTGTATCGTCCCAAACCCGTCACATTAATTACACGTTCCAGGGAAACATGCCATTTCCATGATGGGCAGGCTCTCATTTGCTGGCCATGCCATCATCTCGCCTCTTCACCAGGCCGAGCACCATATTTAAGGTCCAGCCACACCTCTTAGTGCTTCCAGTCCATGATTCCTGCACGGAAGACAGGATGTACCTGAAAGGCAAAAAAACTGCAGCCCCCAGGATTAGTGACGCAACCCTCGAGTACCTTTTGGATGCTGTGGAGGCCCGCCACGATGTCCTGTACCCCCGCACTGGCCACAGGAGGGGCAGCGGCATTACTAATCCGGCATGAGAGGCAGTGGCAGCACTGGTGAGCATCAATGCCCTGCAAAAGAGGACAGCCATCCAATGCCACTGCAGGATGAATGGGCTCATCCATTCCACCAGGGTAAGTCACTCTTCTCATCACTCTCAACTCACACACTCACAAACCCATCACACATCCACGGGGATCTCACACCTCAAGGGACAACATCACGAACTCTCACACACACCCTCACATCTCCATCAGACTCAAACCATCTCAAGCTTGTGTCCTCATCCTGTCCATGGCTCCGATCACCACACAAACATTCCACGCAGTGCCATACGTCCTGCTCACACTTTCTTCATCTGTTTTCATGCAGGCGAAGCAGGCTCACATCAGCCGGGAGAGGCCCCAGACCGGGGGTGGAGTGGCTCAGTTTAGGCCCCTTACTCACTTTGAGTAACATGCCATCATGCTGACTGGTGAGGATGTGGACTGTGCCTGCGGTGATGGTGAGGTCAGCGGCGAACACCCACATGAGGATCCTGTACCATGTCATCCCTCTCTCAATGCAACTGTGAGTGCTCTCTCTCCTGCTTTTGATTCTGCTGCCATGCACTTATTATCTCTAAAAAAAAAACAAACAAAAACAAAAAAACTGCGGATGCTGGACATCCAAAACAAAAAGAGAATTACCTGGAAAAACTCAGCAGGTCTGGCAGCATCGGCGGAGAAGAAAAGAGTTGACGTTTCGAGTCCTCATGACCCTTCGACAGAACTTGAGTTCGAGTCCAAGAAAGAGTTGAAATATAAGCTGGTTTAAGGTGTGTGTGTGGGGGGCGGAGAGATAGAGAGACAGAGAGGTGGAGGGGGGGTGTGTGGTTGTAGGGACAAACAATCAGTGATAGAAGCAGATCATCAAAAGATGTCAACGACAATAGTACAATAGAACACATAGGTGTTAAAGTTAAAGTTGGTGATATTATCTAAACGAATGTGCTAATTAAGAATGGATGGTAGGGCACTCAAGGTATAGCTCTAGTGGGGTTTTTTTTTTATAATGGAAATAGGTGGGAAAAGGAAAATCTTTATAATTTATTGGAAAAAAAAAAGGAAGAGGGAAACAGAAAGGGGGTGGGGATGGGGGAGGGAGCTCACGACCTAAAGTTGTTGAATTCAATATTCAGTCTGGAAGGCTGTAAAGTCCCTAGTCGGAAGATGAGATGTTGTTCCTCCAGTTTGCGTTGAGCTTCACTGGAACAATGCAGCAAGCCAAGGACAGACATGTGGGCAAGAGAGCAGGGTGGAGTGTTAAAATGGCAAGCGACAGGGAGGTTTGGGTCATTCTTGCGGACAGACCACAGGTGTTCTGCAAAGCGGTCGCCCAGTTTACGTTTGGTCTCTCCAATGTAGAGGAGACCATATTGGGAGCAATGAATGCAGTAGACTAAGTTGGGGGAAATGCAAGTGAAATGCTGCTTCACTTGAAAGGAGTGTTTGGGTCCTTGGACGGTGAGGAGAGAGGAAGTGAAGGGGCAGGTGTTGCATCTTTTGCGTGGGCATGGGGTGGTGCCATAGGAGGGGCTTGAGGAGTAGGGGGCTATGGAGGAGTGGACCAGGGTGTCCCGGAGGGAGCGAACCCTACGGAATGCCGATAAGGGGGGTGAAGAGAAGGTGTGTTTGGTGGTGGCATCATGCTGGAGTATGTTCTATTGTACTATTGTCGTTGACATCTTTTGATGATCTGCTTCTATCACTGATTGTTTGTCCCTACAACCACACCCCCCCCCCCCACCTCTCTGTCTCTCTATCTCTCCGCCCCCCACACACACACCTTAAACCAGCTTATATTTCAACTCTTTCTTGGACTCGAACTCAAGTTCTGTCGAAGGGTCATGAGGAGTCGAAACGTCAACTCTTTTCTTCTCCGCCGATGCTGCCAGACCTGCTGAGTTTTTCCAGGTAATTCTCTTTTTGTTACTTATTATCTCTACTTTGGTTCACAGGGAGCTCTGCCAAGTGGCCGATACCTTCAGCCATCCAATACCTCAGCTCCATCCACATCCTCACCTGCAGCCAAGAGGACTCCTCCTCCTCCATTGAAGAGCTGGAAATAAGCAGCCTGGAAGACCCGTCACAGCGCTTACCCACAACGTCTACCAGCACAGAGACATGCACCTTTGTGGAACCTAAATCTAGAGCAAGGCTCATGTTTACAATCTGGTGGCCACCACATGGACACATGTCCGCAGCAGGAGGAGGCAGGTTCACGAGCTCCCTGGCACTCGGAAGACTGCTGGTGGTCAGGCATTTATGAGGTCCAAGTCAGATGACGAGCCTCTGGATTTGGCCTTCGCACTCATCATGGAGAGTCAGCAGAAGGCTCTGGAACATCACACGGAGTTCTTGGAAGCCCTCAACAGAAATGCATGTGAGTTGGAGGAGTGCGTTCACCTGCTCTCTGATGAAATGGTGCCCACATGTGTGTTTATGGTGGTCTTCATGGGGAGGATGGCAGACACTATGGAGACCCTGATCCAGCAGAACACAGAGATGCACGCAGACCTGCACTCCACCACAGGAACCATGGGTGAGTTCTTGCAGTGGCAACGCAAGAGGGAAACAGGGCATCTTGATGTCCCTCCAGGTGCTCCACCCCTCAAGGAATCAGGCTGGGGCCGCCGAAGGCAGGAAAAGCGGCAGCTGGACACAACTGGATCACCCACTCAGGAATCTCAGAGGCTGTCCTCTCCTTCCAAGTCCCCTTTGTCTGTGAGCCCCTCAACCGCATCCTTTGTCACCGCAGAGGGAGCAACTGGCCCACGAGTGATTCTGGAGGAAGAAGAGTGTCTGGCAGGGCCTTTTGGAACCTCATGCAAGCACTCTCACGTGCACGCAGATCCTTCACGTATCACACTCATCTCACTGTCCTGAGCATTTTGAATGCTGCCTGCTGGGGTTCACTTTCAGTTGTCCATCTGAACTGACCTGCATCTCCACCCACCCAATGATCACACTCCCATGCAGCACCTGTTCCCACCCACCACAACTCTCGTTTCACTTTTGTTTTAGACAGCATGGTCTGGATTTGCTTTTTAATCAGCTCCCTTGTCGTTTCCCCTCCCCCAGTCACCCATTTCATCCCCCCATCACATTTGACCACCCCCTGGAATCACCTTCTACCTCCCTTCCCTGACGTACCAGCCACAACCCTTTACTTGGGGATGTGCACATTCCTTTTCTTCCTGAAAATCCCACCCCATCCACATTCACCTCCCTGACCTCCTCTCTCCCACCCCAGGGTTCGTGTCTGCCTCCGAGTCCCCATCAACCATTGTCGCTATCCCCTCTACCGCTACCGTCGAATCCTCACCCTTCCACCCTACCACCTCACTCTGCCCCCGGTCATTCTCACCATTCCCTCATACCACTCCCACCCTTAATTCAATCTCCAGGAGGCAGCCATGGACTCATCAGACCCCTCCCTCGCACGTTAACCTGGACATCCACCCCTCCAGACCCCTTCCCCCCCCCAGAACTCCTTACCCCCTCCGGACCCCAGCCCTTCCACAGAATCCTTTTACTTCCGGAACCCTTCCCCCGCTACCGCCCCCCCTACCCCACCCAGAAATCCTTCCCAACCCCCTCAGAACCCCCTTCCCCCACTTAGCCCTCCCACCCACCTCCCAGACTCCCACCCTGCTTAGTCCCTCCCCCTTTCTGACTTCCTCAGACATCCTTATTTCTTCCACCATCCTTAGTCCTTCCCCCTTCCTCACCCCTTCCTGTAGCGCTACCTCTTCCTCCAGCCTGACTCCTTCCACCTTCCTGACTCCCTCAGACACATTTGCTTCTTCCTCCAGCTTGACTCCTTCTCCCTTCCCAACTCCTTCCTCTACCCTTACTTCTTCCTCCACCATTACTTCCTTCCCCACTGTACTCCTTCCTCCCCGCAGACTCCTTCCCATCTCTACACTCTTCTCCCAGCAAACTCCTTCTCTTACACCTTCCGCCCCTTACACCTACCTCCCCAGTTGCAGTCTTCTCCCGTTACCTCCTCCTCCCCCCATACTCCCTCTCTGCTAACCTCACCTCGACACCTTCATTTCCTCCCCTCCTAACCTCAGCACCCCCGACACCTTCATTCACCCCTCCCAACCTCATCCCCTCCCAACACCTCTTCCTCTCCCAGTTGATCCTAGGCCTTCCTCTCCCACCCCCTTGATCATCATCCATTGTGAACATCAAAAGTGACTTTCCTACTTCCATGAACTGCTTCATAGCGGAACCATGTCCATGAGAATCCACCCAGCATGCCATGGATGTTCCTCCAGTCTCCCGTTGTTGTTGGGCTCCAACATCTTTTGCTTCTCGATGTCCACAACGTGAGCAAGGCCCTGCCGATAAGTCCCAAGTTCCGCACATCACGCTTGTCGAGACGTGTTCTGCACCAATGTGTTTTCCTCCGATATGGGCGGACAATCTAGCAAGGTAGGGTGGGAGAAGAGTCCGGCAGGCTGGTCTGATAATAATATGCTGATGTATTACAATGAGGTTCCTGACACCCAATGACAGGGAGCACAAACTGGCTTCATAACATCATGAAACAGATTTTTGGCCTCCTTGCCATATTGTCCACTCACGCCACCAAACACACCCGATGCCAGCGGGCACAGAAAATTTCACCCATGGAGGATCTGCACTCTGACTTAGATGAGGATGATGGTGAGGAAGAGTGGTTGAATGGCATGGCACCTTTCCAAGATGTGAGGGCCATGGAAAGTTGTGCCAGGGATGCTAGAGATAACTTGATTTGAACCAATCTTACACAGGAGTGAGGCATCTAACTGACTAGCACCCCATCACCTGTAAACCATTACCCTGCTGGGGATTTTCACTGAGCTCTGCAAGTCTCACTCCGGAGTAAGCTTAAAACCCACATCCTCTACCATCTAGAGGGACAAGGGGAGTGGACCTTTGTCACACGCAATCGCAAGACTGTTCCCAAATATAACTGTTGCTCACTTGGGCATAAGTCACTGAAGGTACCAGGACTGACACTTTAGATCCTGTTCCAGCTATGAGTGAACCTGCAGTAGTCAGTCTCAGTCAGTGTCCTTGCAAATACACATAAGGGAAGACCACCAGATTTTTTATTATTATTATTCGTTCATGGGGTGTGGGCATTGCTGGCTAGGTCAGCATTTATTGCCCATCCCTAATTGCCCTTGTTCAGAGGGCATTTTTTTTGAGAGTCAGCCACATTGCTGTTGCTTTAGAGTTACATGTAGGCCAGACCATAGAACCATAGAACCATAGAAATGTTACAGCACAGAAAGAGGCCATTCAGCCCATCTTGTCCATGCCAGCCCAAGGACACCCCAGTGCCCTTTCTAATCCCACCTTCCTGCACCCGGCCCATAGCTCTGCAGCTTACAGCACTTTAGGTGCAGATCCAGGTACTTTTTAAAAGAGTTTAGAGTTTCTACCTCTACCATAAACTTGGGCAGTGAATTCCAGACACCCACTAACCTCTGCGTAAAAAAGTTCTTCCTCATGTCCCCCCTACACCTTCTGCTACTTATCTTGAATCTACGTTCCCTGGTTCTAGAATTCTCCACCAAGGGAAGCAATTTTATCCTGTCCACTCTATCTATTCCCCTCATAATTTTGCACACCTCAATCAAGTCACCTCTCAGCCTTCATTGTTCTAAGGAAAATAACCCCAACCTATCCAATCTCTCCTCGTAGCTACACTTTTCTAACCCTGGCAACATTCTTGTAAACCTCCTCTGCACTCTCCCCAGAGCTATTACGTCCTTCCTATAATGCGGTGACCAGAACTGCACCACATTACAGGTAAGGACAGTAGACTTCCTTCCCTAAAGGACATTAGTGAACCAAATGGGTTTTTACAACAATCAACAATGGTTTATTGGTCATCATCAGACTTTTAATTCCAGATTTTTATTGAATTCAAATTTCACCATCTGCCTTGTGGGATTCGAACCTGGGTCCCCAGAGCATTACCCAGGGTTTGCCACCACCTCTCCTGCATGTTCAGCCATGCCCCACCGAGTCGAGAATACAACCTTGCTACGCATGAACCTCTAATAAAGACTGAATGCAAATGCACAGGAATTGAGATGCCCTTCCAGTCCCTGCAGCCATCAGTGATTGCCAACCATGCAGCATGCCAGAACAATATGCCCTCTGATGAAGTGAGCCCCAATAAATGACTATGATGCGCACATGTGATATATTTTCATGTGAATAAATATACAGTGATTGAACACCTGTGCCACCTTTGTGCACTCATAAATTGTGCCACATACACTTGCGAATCAAAGGAAGTCATTGACCCATTTGTGGCACTGGTCCCAAGATCTTGGGTGAACCATACATTGGTCACCTCCTCTGCAATCTCCATGCAGGCTGCTTTGATCAGGCAGGAGGGTCTTTTGTTGCCATTAGTTGTGAAGAGCAATCCCGCCATTCCCAGATGGCCTGGAGGAGAATCTGCAGGGAGGCGTCGCTAACCAGTATGGCCGATCATTGTTTAGCTTCAGACAAATTACTCAGGTGGGGGGGAAGGGATTGGGCATGCGATGAGGGCTCCTGTGGATTATCTCTCTGCAGGAGTGGGGAAGTGAAGTGAGCTCCGAGGCGTTGATTGGATTGTAAATTGGTGGGAGAGTGATTGGACGTCCCAGGAGATTAAAGAATGAGGGCGGGGATTGATGGGGGTAGAAGCATAATAACCCCAAAGAGCGATGAAGGCTTGGCTTGAAGAAAATAACATTCTTCTTATAAGATGTTTAGCCTCCAGCTGAAGTACTCCCTGCCTGCAGAGCCTGAATGCTTACTGAGACGACTCTTTTATAGCCCTCTTGGACCTGAAAATGAGTCATCTGACAGCTGATCCAGTCACTTTCTGCTCATTCCTGCTGTGAGATCGTATGTGTCCCACGTGGCCATTGTTCACCCTTTAAAGTTTAATTGCATTTGTGTGTTCAGTGATTCCCAACACATAAGTAGAAGTGGCTGCCACCTCCACTTTGCTGCTGGGACCCATACGTCACAATTCCACCCTATGTATGGGTGAAATTCACTTAAAAAAGAAATTCATTACCACAAGAATTACAGTAATCAAAACTTTCTGAAAAAAAGGGTCAAGGTAACAACAAATAAAATCATAAAGAAGGGAATAATTGAGCCGAACTTTACACTCTTGGGTGTGGGTTGGCAGACAGATGGGTGCAATGCCATGGGGGCATTCCCAGTGCCTACCTGCCCATAGTAGCCTCACTGGAATCTTATGCATGGCAGGTTTTATGCCTTGGGTAAATGGGCAAAATTTTGCCTTTGGTGAGCAGGGGTCGGGTCCGCTCACCGACGCGTAGAATGGCGGCGGTGACATCAGATGGAACTCCCGTCACCGCTCCCTATTTAAATTTTCAGGAAGACTGGGGCGCAGCAAAATCAGCTGCAGGCCCGCCGACCTGTCAAAGGCCAAATGAGGCCATTGACAGGATCATTTAACCAATTAATGGACCTGCCCGTCCAAACATAAGGTTGGTGGGCAGGCCAGGAGCCCCGGCGGCAAATAGAGAAAACGTGAAACCAGATCCAGCGGTGGGATGAGATTACATGCAGGGTTTTAAAAAGTTTAATAAAATTATAGTGTAAATTATAAACATGTCCCATCATGGGGACATGTTAGAGTATTTTTTTTCAATTTTTAATCTTTTTCAAAGTATTAGCAATGTCACTGAGGCAGCACTTAACCTCAGGGAGATGTGCACTCTTTCATGTGCATGCGTGAAAGAGCGCACTCTCACTTTTGGGGAAATCCCCCCTCCACCCCCCCACCTGCACAGGCAGAAAATTCTGCCCATTGAGTTTGTTGGCTAACCAAACTCTAACTGCACGCCTTCCTATGTTCTCATCAATTGCTGTTTGTAATTAATAATGGGAAAAGACTGATGTAAGAATAAACAGTGATGGTTTATTGAGACATAGGGCAGAGGACCAGATCATATGTGCTCACTCAGAAACCTCCAGAACTAGACTTAAGGTTCCCAGTTGCCCACCCTGTACAGTGATTCATCAGTGCTGTCACATGATCAGTACATTTGCATGCTCTTAAAGGATCAGGGTACCTCATTTTAACACATCCCACCCCCTTTACTTAAAAAACAGCTAACAAGCTTAAAACACATTAACTATTTACACAATGACTATTTACAGGTCAAGTCTCTCTGGACACCTCCTTGGACATGTGGAGCGTTGTAGCCCAACAACCTCGACTGGTGTTTCCGAGACCTTCTTTTCAGGGTTCTATAAGGTTCCTCAGTGGAAATTGGCAGGTTTGTCTCCCCAACCTCCTCGGGTCCCACAGGCCCCACCAGTGCTTCCAAATCATGTGATCTGTCCTCTACATGCGGAACAGACTCAAGCGTAGATGTAGATTGTATTTCTTCTTGTGGGCCTGGTGCTCTTTTGTGGGATGATCCATGTGTCGTCTAATTATTCAGCCATTTGCTGATACATTATGCGAGCATATTCATTCTGATAATGCCTGGGTGAGCACTATGTAGCTCGGCTAATAACGGCCTTCGCCCCCTTGGGGTCACGATAAACCTTGCTCCCCAGTGTAATATGCCATCCTGGCAGGACAGTTCATATTTGCGATCAGAATAGAGTTTCATCTGCTTGGATTTAGATCCACCTGACCAACCATTCAAGATCTGCTCCTGGACTTTAGACAATAGTGGGCCCCGGCTTGTCCACTCATGGCTTTGTCTGGTCTGAACTGGGGAGGAATCCAGAAAATTTAGCACTAAGACTGGGGAATTGGAGCATCCCTGTTATTAGCTGGCAGGGGAAGGCAGCTTAGTGCGTTGGCATGTGCGATTTGAGTTCCTGAACGGTGAACAAAGTGTATTCGTAGGCAGTTAATATTAGCATCCATTACTGGATGTGAGCTGATCCAAGAGGGGGTATTGCTTTGTCTTCTCCAAATAATCCCAGTAGGGGCTTGTGGTCGGTTGTAATATGGAAATGGCGGCCGTGGAGATATTGATGAAACTTCCAGACACCAAACAATAGATAAGCCCTCCTTTTCAATCTCAGAATATCGTTGATCTGCGACACTGAGTGCGGGAGATGTATCGTTCAGAGCTATCCACCATCTGATGTGAAAGGACAGCCCCTATTCCATAAGGGATGCATCTCATGGTAAAATTAATTCCTTCTTGGGGTCAAAGTGGACCAACAAGGCCAACGATCTTAACAATCACTTCACTTTCAGGAAGACGTGTTGGTGCGGGGCTTGCCAACTCCATTTCTGGTTCTTCTTAAGCAGGCCATACAATAAGACCAGCACAGTTGAGAGATTTGGGAGGAATCAGCCATAACAGTTTACCATTCCTAAGAAGGCCTTAAGCTCTGTGGCATTTCTCGGGACAGGTGCCTCGCGAATGGCCTAGACTTTTTCTTCCACAGGACGCAGGCCCTGCGCATCAACCTTGTGGCCCAAGTAAACTACATCCTTAGCATGGAACAGACACTTCTCTAATTTTAAACGTACCCCACTTGTGCGAAGCATTTGAGCACCTCTTCCAGATTGGCTAAGTGTTCATCGTCAGTCAGTCCCATGACCAACACATCATCCAGGTAAACAATAACATGGGGTAAGCCTGGAGCAAGTTCTTCATCGCTCTTTGGAAAATCGCACACGCCTAGGACACCCCAAAGGGTAAATGTGTGTATAGATACAATCCTCGGTGCATATCAATGGTGACAAATTCCCTAGAGTCCTTTTCCAACTCTACCTACTGGTAGGCATGGCTTATTTCTAATTTTGAATATGTGCTGCCCCCTCCCAACCTCGAATACAATTCCTCAATCTTGCGTATCGGGGTGTCTATCAAATTTGGCCACCTTATTGACAGCTTATAGACACTGCATGAATGCACGCTTTGGTCCAGCTTCAGTACAGGTACGATGGGTGTCGTTCAGTATGACGGGCGTCGCCCACTCAGAAAATTGCACTGGTTGTAGGATGCCCAACTTTCCTAGTCTGTCTGCTTCAGTTTCAACTTTGTCCCGTATAGCATAAAGGATTGGTCTGGCTCTTAAAAATCTGGGGGTTGCATTTAGGTCTACATAGATCTTGGCCTGTAGCCTCTGAATCCTTCCTAACTCATCATTGAAAATGGAAACATACTTTTGCCTTATTAGTAATTTGAAAAATTTCAGCCCATTTCAGTTTAATCTATTTGAGCCAGTTGTAGACTATTAAGCTGGGGCCATTTCCAGCTACCACTAACAAGGGCAGCCTTTCAGTTTGATCTCCATACGTCACCAAGACTTGACAAAACACTTTCCGTCTTATTTCTTCACCCATGTATGTCCTCAGCTTTGTGTCTAAAACTTATAACTTCAAAAGATGGGTTCCTTTACTCAGATATCTATATGCATTCTCTCCAATGATGGACATTGATGCTCTCATATCAACTTCCATCTTAATGGGTTGTCTATTAACTGTAATGACTATTTTGATTGGCTCGATTCTACCCACTTTGAGGTTATATAACGAATGGATGTCTGATTCTATTTCTTCTGGCTCTTCCATGAGGCATATTTCACGATTGTTCCTTCTGCCTTGATAGTGGTGTTTTAGCCTTTCTCTGCAGTGCTACCTTATGTGGCCATAGCAGTGGTAGAAAAAGCACTCAACTTGTTTGAGTTCTCATTTGCTCACTGGAGGTCTGGATGCATTTCTCTCTTTCATTTTGTGGGTTTTTACTGCAGTACTGCTGTTTTTCAAAGGTCTTGCCTTTCTATGGAGCCGGAAGATTTCATGCCTTTTGTTGCCAGATTGTCCTGCTCAACCAAATGGACGGCGTCATTTTGTGTATCTTTTATAACTTCAGAATTTCTTACAACACTCTCTATCATGGTAGCTAATTCTAATGCTTTATTGAAATCTAGACTAGGTTTGGCTAGCTAACGCCTTTGGAAAGTATCATCTACAATCCCACACATCAGCCGACCTCTCAACTTATCACTAATGGACATTCCAAATTCACAATGCTCAGTTAATACCTTTAAAATGGCAACATAGTCAGCTATTGTCTTTTCTGAAAGCCTGTTCCTTGAACTGAACTTGAAGCGCTGCATAGTAACTGAGGGCTTTGGTCTCAGGTGGCTCTGTACAATTTTTATTAACTTGTTGAAAGTCTTCGAGTCAGGGGCACTGGGTGACTTAAGGCTGCGGATCAGCCCGTACGTTTTGCTCCCGCATGAGGACAAGAGAATCGCCATCTTCTTCTCCTCCCCCATGATATCATTGGCGGTAAAAAAGAACGCTAGGTGTTCAACATACTGAGACCAGTCATCTGAAATGGGGTCGAATGGATCGACATGCCTGAACTGCAGCATCACAAGTGACTGCAAGGGGACTGCTCTTCCGATAGACTTTCCAGGTAATGACGAATTTAGGTGTTTGGCTTACTGTGGAGTCGCCCTCTCTCTGAGGACACTTATAATCCTCTATCCATAGCCATTTTTCATGTATTTGCCAGTTTAAATGTATTGCCACTTCAAGCGCAGTCACTTTTTTTTTTACTTAGTTTCTGCAGCTGTCGGCTTTTTTCTGCTGGGTTTCGCACTCTTTTTGAATGTTGGCGGGATCCCTGCGACTGTGATTCTGCACAGTTTTTATTCCATTTTAAACTGCAGCACTGCTTTCTGCTCCGATTACTAGCTGTCACCTATTTTACAAGAAAATACAGATGCCTTTTCCAATGCTTTGCTCACCCGTCTTGAAATTAATTTTATTTTGTTCCTTATCCTTGTCACCACTTTTATGTCTTCGATAAATGCTTTTGCTGGCCAACTGAACTCTAACTGCACACCTTCCTATGTTCTCTTCAGTTGCTGCTTGCAATAATAACAGGGAGAGACTGATGTAAGAATAAACAGTGATGGTTTATTGAGACATAGGACAGAGCACCAGATCATACGTGCTCATTCAGAAACCTCCAGAACTAGACTTACAGTTCCCAGTTTCCAACGCTGTACAGTGATTTTTCAGCGCTGTCACATGATCAGTACACTTGCATTCTCTTAAAGGGACAGGGTACCTCACTTTACCACAGTGGGGGAGGTGGCGAGCAGCACACACACCCATGGGTCAAATAAAGCTTTTGATGGCCACTTAAGGGCCTCTTCCCAGCCCCACTGCAATTTTTCTTGTGGTTGGCACAGGTTGGCACCAATTGAATTTCACCAATTTCACTGCTCAGGCCGCTGCTGAGTAAGGGCGGGGCACCACCTTCATAAGCCCCCTTGGCCCATCGGAGTGCCCCCCCCCAACAAAAGTCTTCCCCCACAACCCTGGTTCCCCTCCTCAGGCCTGTCCACTCCTTCACCCCTATGTCCCCTTGCTGGGGCCTACCAGCCTGGCCCTGATGATGCCCACCCCACTCGCCTTGCCTTGGTCTCTGGCTCTAGTGATGATCTATATTGGGACTGGATGCAACCCCACCAGTGGTCACTGCTCCAGGTGGTGTGCTGTGACCTAGGAGTTGCCAGCCTGTTGATTGGCTGGAAGCTCTTGCTGGTGAGACTTCCTCCCCAGATGGTGGGGGAAGCCCAGCTTGAGCCAGTTAACCATGCACTGACCGTTAAATTTCCGTGGGGCAAGCTGCCAGGGTAGGAGTGGTGGGGACACCAGCACAACATAAAATTCCGCCCAATTATGTCTGCAATTGTTCATTAGGTTTAGTATTTTTCCAATATTTTATCAGGTGGTGATAGCATGAGGGTTCACACTGTTTTTCTCCAACAATGTCAGGGAAAGCCAAAGAATGAAAGCCAAACACTTTTCAAAAGGGAGAAGGAGAACTAAGGAGCTGACTATGTTTATGTATTTCCAGAAAGACTGATGCAATACAAGCATTGATAGATGGAACAAAGTGTGAAAAGCTAAAGAAAGGGGAACGTAAGTTTAATAAACAGATATCTTTAAAATATACACAGTAAAGCATTGTTTTCCCTCTAAGTCCTTTGTTAGTACATAGGTATTAATAAATATTTAGAATTCCCCTAAACTTAGTTTGAGTGAAATGTGTCTCTCAAACAAACCAAATCCTGGTCTAGTCAAACTCTCCAAAATCAAATATCATCTTCCAGAAAGTAGAACAAACCTCACAATGGAAAGTCAAACACTCAAGCATTCATGTTCCGTACATAATAACATTTTCTGAATAATATAAACAGGTGTTCTGAACCACAGTCGAATCCCCTTGTCTATCTGCAACTCAGTATTAAACAAGTGAAAAACAATGATTTGGTTCCTACATTTTGCATTATAATACTCATGTACAGCCAGAACTGTGAAAATGACAATCATATTTCCATACTCTTGCCACTCAATGAAACATTGAGGACACCTGATGGTTTTTCTGGACTTTACACTTGAAAAAGAATCCATTAAAATATCATTAAAGAAATAATTTCTTAAGTCAAACACAGCACTCGAGTATTATAAACAAAATACTTCAGAGACATCTGGGAGATATGGTTTTTATTTCCAGTCATGAAGTTAATCGTAATTCATCTGTGACTTTATCGTTTGTGAGATTTATGCGGTTCCAGCACTTATGGAAATATAAATCATATCGCATGGAGTTCCATCCTCTATTTATTGCACATTAAAAGGGATTTATTATTAAAAACCATTGATTTTGTATTATTATTGTGATGGATCTGTGTTAACCAAAATTATTTAAAAACAATCAAAATGCTATTAAAATTGCATCTTTAAGTGATCCAAAATTAACAAATCAGTGATGCTCTAATTATGCTGTGTTATTCCAGTTTTATAGTTTGCAAAATACCTACCCACATCATAATGCTTGTTAATCTGTTCATATGCAAAAGAAATGCTGCAGGCCAGCTGGGGTGTGTTGTTCTAAAAAATACACTGGAATAGCTGTACTTCTGATAACTCTAAGCTTCTTTAAGTGGCCAAGAATGCATGTGGGTATATTTAAATAAAGCATTGAATTCACAAGGTAGCAATACACAGAGGTTAGGTCTGGTGGCAGATACTAATAGCAGAGGCCCCTTTCCATTTCTCAAATCCGTTTTAAATTAATAAGAATGTTCCTTTTTGTTTTTCATCCTCAAAGAGATCTTTTGCATATTCATTTAATGTTATATTGATGGATTAAATTATCCACAGTTCAAAATCAATCCAGTGTATATTTATTAGACTGGACTAATCCCCTAGTGGGGATAAAGCGCAGAAAATGCATTTAGAGGTGCTGATAAGGCAGATCCCATTATATGTCATTTTAAACAAAGAGCAAAAAAAGCCTTTGGAGACGCTCTATCAGCTATTAAACAGAGACATTTCATGCGCAAGGAGATTGATGATTAGCATTTCCGATCCTGGGAAATGGTTCTTCCCTCACTGATGATAACCACTAAATGTCGGTTCATTTCTCAAACACAATTATTTCTGCTGTTTCACTGGCAGATAGATGCCTAGGCCTGGTCTGTATCCTTTTGTCTCTTCGTCAGTACCATTAGTTATAAGTGGGCAATGCTACATCAAAGGAGACCCAGGAAACAGTATATTAGTTCAAGTTGTTAAATAGATAGGCATAGTTCAGCAAATACATTTAGCCACATCAGCCTCCTGAGGAAGTCTACCATAGGGAAGCAGCTTTGGTGACAAATCACATTTGATTATACTTAACAAGAGTTTTATTTGCATCAAGTCAGAATGTAAAACAGCATGGTACCATTACAGTGCTGCAGTGTCAGCTGTGGCTCAGGTGGTAGCATTCTTGCCTCTAAGTTAGAAGACTGTAGGTTCAAGCCTTGCTCTGGAGTTTCAAATGCAAAAATCTAGGCTGACACTGTGGACTGAAATATTAAACCAAGGCCCCATCTGCTCTCTCAAGTGAATGGAAAATATCCCATGGCATTTCTTCAAAGAGCAATGGAATTAGCCCTGGTGCCCTGGCCAATATTTATTTCTCGATCAACATCACTAAACAGATTATCTGGTCATTATCACATTGCTGTTTGTGGGAGTTTGCTGTTTCACTCTCTGTCTTTGGCTCCATTTTAACCTGACTAAATCCCTTATCATCCCATTGAAGCCCATCTCTTCCACTTTACTAGTTCTACATCAGAGTGTCCCTTGTTCTTCTCCATTAACAGTCCAAATCTTATGATGTGATGATTCCCCCATACCCAAATGTCCCTCCAACAGATACTTGGTACACTTGACCCACCTCATTCCCCAGCACCGGATTCAGCAATGCCTCCCTCCAAGTTGGACCAAGAACGTACTGGTCAAGGAAATTCTCCTGAACACATCTCTGAAATTCCGACCAATCATTACCCTTTACACTAACATTGGGTGGGATTTTCCATGCTCACTAGCATTGGGCATGCCTGGCGGCATGGGCGGATAATATGGCGAGAAGATCAGAAATCGGTTGCACAAAGTTATGAAACCAGTTTGCAATCATCTGCTCAGCCTGTTGACGGCGGACTGCGTTTCCCACCATCAGAAGTCGGGAGCTTTATTGTAATACATCTGCACATCTTCGTAAGGCCAGCCTGCCGGATTCATCCCCCACTGTTGGACTGTCCGCCCACGTCGGCATAATTGCACACCGATGTGTTTCACAACAGCTTATAAAGGGTTGCCCTGCAGTTGAGCTGACTTGGGGGTGGGGGGTAAGGGCTGCACTGCCTTTGATGGTAGTGCACAAGCACGTGCGGGGTTGGGAGGAGGGAAGTGGCCATATACTAGGGCAACCTTCTGTAAAGTGACCATTCCTCCACAGCTGAGACAGTTCAAATGTAGTCACATTAACATGTGTGGAGTCAGGCCTCTAGTGCCACCAAGAGCTCCAGAACTTTTCACCCTTCGGGCACAGGCTGAAAACAAATGAATATTTTAGTGGACTGCAGAATAGCTATACGACTGCACACATTGTACAATCTCCTTGCTAAAGCTGGCCATGGAGCAGTCACTGGTGGAGGCACTCACAGCCCCTTGCAACGTCATCATCCCGATTTGGACCAGTCTCCCCCATGGTTCAAGCTAACAGTGTGGGTTAGGAGAATGCCTGCGCCTGAGCTGAGAGCACAGCAAGCAGTCCAGTGGGCAAAGCTGCCACCAATCGGTCAGGTGGAGTGGAGCAGAGGTAAGTGCAGTTTCGCACTGCCATGCAGTGCATTAAACTCTGGTCATCCAAGTGGTGGCCAGCACTCTCCGGGATGCATTAAGGAGCCTTCAGAATTAACTAAGAGAAGATCTTAGAACACCCAAGCTAACCCATGCGTCTCTCTCTTTCATCCTGCAAGAGTACATCAGGAGCATGGAGCCTGGTGACCTAGGTGTATGCCTCGAGGTATACAGAGAATGAAGACAATGGAGGAGAGAGCGATGGAGGTGCCTGGCTGTGCAGGAGGAGGAGCAGCACCCTCAGGAAGAAGGTGTGGCTGGGGCTCCCGGACACGCTGTTGAAGAACAACAGTGAACTGTCGCTGGTCAGTGCCTAGCTAGACCCAGGGCCTATAGATGCTGCCTTTAATTCCTGCAGATGGCCGAGAACCAGTGTCGCCGAAGACTGTGCATGTCTAAGGACCTGTTCAGTCACATCTGCAGGATTTGGTGCCACAAGTACATGATGGGCATCCACTGCCAGTGGCTGTGAAAGTGACCGTGGTGCTCAATTTTTATGCCAGTGTTTCTTTTCAGGGCTCCACAGGTGATCTCTGTGGAATCTCACAAGCCTCCACCCACAAATGCATCCATGAAGTCATGGATGCCATCTTTGTGAGGGCATACAACTTTGTGCATTTCGCCCGGAACCAGGAGAACCAGGGTGGAAGAGCGATTTGCCCAGATCTCAGGTTTCCCATAGGCGCAGGGTGCAATCGACTGCACTCACGTTGTGCTCAGATCTCTGGCGCAACACACAATGAACTATGTCAACCACAAGGGCTTCTATTCACTAAGCAGCTGGAATGCAACCACTACAAGCACATCCTGCAGATCTGCGCATGGTTTCCAGGGAGTGTGCACAACTCCTAAATTCCCAGATGGTCATGGATCCCTGATCTCTTCCAGGGTCCACAGAGGCTGCAGGGTTGGCTCCTTGGGGACAAGGGCTATCCGCAGAGGCGATGGTTGATGACACTGTGAGGTGGCCTCAGACTGCAACAGAGCGACACTATAATGAGGGTCATGAAGCAGCTCACAGCATGATGGAGTAAACCACCAGGATGCTGAAAAAGATGTTCCGGTGCATGGATAGTCTGGTGGAGCCCTTTAATACAGTCCACAGAGGGTGTCACGCATTGTCATCACCTGCTGCGCCCTTTACAAACTGGCACTGCAATGGGGAAAGGAGCTGGCTGAGGAGGAGATGGGGGAGCTGGAGGTCTCCTCCAATGAGGAGGACGTCGATAGTGATGAGGGTGAGGAGGTCCTCGAAGGCAGCAATGACGGCAATGAGGCCCTCGCACTGGTCAGGTGAGGTAGGCACACTCAGAAGGTCCCCATAGCTGCTAGATTTGTGGAAGATTATGACAACATGGAGTGAGGAGACACCATAGATCCTCACATTGCGTCTGTGAATGTTTGACTCCAATCTGACTTATGGCAGCGCCAATACCCTCAATGATAATTCTCTTGTCATGGAGACGCTTTGAGGGCCCTAACCATTGCTCAATTGCAGGAGGATGACGACGACATGCAGTGAGGGCACTTCATAGATCTTCACATAGCCTCTGAGAATGTCTGACTCCTGTCTGGCCAAGGGCAGCTCGCTTGTGCTCTCTGATCAGGGTCATATCACAGAGACGCAGTCATGAAACTTTAGAAGCATCTGATCTTTTGTCCGCCTTCAGCACCTGAGCCCTTCAGGAGCACACGGTCACTGGTCACAGATGCTGAAGGGCTCGGGGCTAGCCCCACCTTAAAGGTGCTGAGAGCACACAGAGAGAATGACGGGACTCTGTGATACCTACCCACGACATTCTGGCAGCAATGACAAGCACCACCGAGATGCTAATGTTTCCGGGGAATGTGAGGCCAGACCATAAATTTGGTCTGAAGGCTGCACAGAACACAGGGAAGAGGCCCTGGACTGAGACACCTGCCTTTATCTTGTGCAGAAAGGTTTCACATCTGAGCGACACAAACACTGTTCATCAGAACAAGGAGCCATAGGCAGGGAGACATTCTTGAGAGTTTATTTATAATAGTGAACGTTATGTACAGGAGATGAACACCCTTGCCCAGGCTGTGCAATTACATTTTCTTAACCTTCCTAACCCTGCCATAAGATCTAAGTGCTCCCCAGACATCCAAAGCGGAGGTGGAGGCAGCCTGCTGACTGCTACACCCTGTCTGTGATGACCTTGATGGGCGTCCTCTGGAGGGCTGAGACCTGGTGGGCCTAAGCCTGTCTTCTTCGGGATCCTGCTGTGTGGCAGTGACACCTTCTTCGGCCTGTGGAGCTGGAGCTGCTGGGATGGGCTGGATACTCCTGAAGTCACATGGGTGGATGACCCCGGGGTGTGTGCCTGCTGATCCTCCTCCCCATGGGTGCCAAAGGCAGTGCCAGGTTGTAAAGGGCGCAGCAGGTGATGACAATGCTTGACACCCTCTGTGGACTGTATCACAGGGCTCCACCAGACTGGTACATGCACCAAGCCTCATTTTCAGCATCCTGATGGTTTACTCCATCATGTTGTGAGCTGCTGCATGAGCCTCATTATAGCGTCGCTCCATGAGGAGAAGAGGAAGCTGGAGTGAGATTGAGCTACCTCGCAGCCCTCTCGCTTGCCTTTGCAGCTCCAGCAACTGTGACATGACCGAGTTCAGAGACTCATCATCTGACTCGGTCTTAGCAACGTTCTAGCCTCTAGCAGTCCTCCGAGTGCCGGAGACCTGGGAAGTCCCTGCTGCTGCTTGTTGTGGATCAGACAGTGCGATGTGCTCATGAGATTGTGATCCTGAGGTGACTCTAAAGCTAGGTCCCACTGAAGTGTGTGTCTCTGAGCTGGTGGAGGTGCCTTCAGTTTCCTCTTTGGAGGCTTCTTCGAGGCTTGAGTTGACAACCTGGGTCATCAACTCCATCAGCTGTTTCCCAGATGTGCCTGCAAAAGCAAGGAGAGATAATTAGTACATGGCACTGTGGTGGCCTAGGCAACTGCAGGGAGCCCATTTGGTACTGGAAGGGTTAATTGGAAGTTGAATTGTATGCCTAGCTTAAGAGAAAAATACTACAACCTTGAGAAACAATACCATCTTGTCTGACTACAGTTGTAGGATGAGCCCTGTGACATTTCTTTTTGTTCTTTCTCAGGCTGAATGTAATCAGGGTTGTGATAAGCAACTGTGTAACCAAACATCTGTTGTGAGGGAAATGGAAATTTACTGGAACATGGATTGGTCAGTTAACTGCAAATAAGCAGATAGGTTTGTTGAAAAACTTACTGATTGGCTGTAAAAATGCTTTTAACAAGTCTGCATGTATTCTGCTATGAGACTGTACAGTAGCTTTCATTGTGCTGTCTCCCTTGTGCACAAGTAATAAATGGGGTTTCTACATACGAAATGATGCCTAGGTGTGATTAATCTCCAACGGTTTCTTGGAGGTTCCACCGAGATGACCATCCCCTAGGGTTGGGCCATGGAGCACAAGCATTATGACCTCGCGGTTCAAGGACTCCTCAGTCCGCGGCAGCCCGCTTTGGGCTTCTGGAGTTCGTTGACCCGTGATCTGTCTTCACCTACCTGTGGCTGACTCTTAGGGTAAGTCATCTAATTGAATATTTAGGAGATTAGTTGTCGCGGTCTGGGACCACTCTGGCCAGGATATACTCGAGGTCAGTAGCCTCTGGAATTTAGGATATACTCGGGGTCGGTAGCCCTTGGAGTTGGTACTGAGTGTGTGTGTGCGTGATAGAGCCTCGGGGTCCGGGACCCCTTGAGCGTGTGAGTGGGCTGATTGATGAAAGTACATTGTGGGTCGGGGACCCGCCAAGGACTGGCCTTTCTTAGTTATTAGATAGAGAATGGATAATACATCATCAAAGAAACCCCAGGTTCCCCCTCCAAAGGGAACCCCAAATGCTTATATGTATGTCCATTATGGATCTGAAAGTGTCTAGCATGTTTCTGAATGGGTTAAGTGGACCCAAGGTAAGGGAGAGAGCTTCCCACTAGATGGAACTTTTAACCAGGATAGAATTGAGCGCTTAGCATATGTTTTAAGGGAGGTAGAGAAGTTGGGTAAGAAGAAGGATGGTTGGCCTGCATATGTCCAACGGAAGGACGGAACGCAGAGTCGGACAGATGAGTCAAGGAAAAGGAGTCAAGAATGTGAGAAAAAGCGAAAGGACTTTGATAATAAAGGGAAGTTCAGGATCATGGTCGTGCAGCTAACCGCGCAGCCCCCAGCACCTCTGTAGTCCGATGATGAGTTCAGCGATCAGGACTGGCCTGTCTACCGGTCTCCTCCTCCTTATGATGATCATGAACAGGTTCAACCCCAGGCTGCCGCTGCCCCACCGGCTCCGCCGGCTCCGCCACCTCCTGGGAGCGCATCAGAACCTAGTGCAGAATAGTACTACTGGTGTACGAACCCACTCCCACTCCCAACAGAGACGGCACTCGGATTCAGCCCTCCCAACCGACCCTTCACTCTCTAGCACCACGTTGCAGCTGCAAATGAGAGCATACCCTAATCCTATAAGGGGTCAGATACTAGTCTACCGTCCATGGATACCTTCCAAATTACGGGTGATTGTTGAATCCACCCCCAACCCTAAAGAGCGAGTTGAGAAGTTTATACAGAAACTCGAAATTCTCCACAAATATCATAACCCCAATTGTGATGATATAGATATGGTTCTTGATACTTGTTTGACTGCCCAGCATTGGTGATCAATTTGGGAAAACTGAGTGGCCACTAACCGGCCCTCATACTGCGGATCAGGAGACACAACTCTGGCACCGCATTTGTGCGGCCATGCGGAAGGCTTTCCCTGACATAGTTGATTGACGCAAAATCCACAGTATGATGCAAAAACCTGACAAGGATGCTTGTGATTATTTTTGTAAAATGTTCTGGTGTTAATCCTCAGGATTCTGTTCCAGCCCTTGTTAATGCTCTTGTACAGGGATTGCAGCCTGATCTTAAGAAAGCTTTTACCCTTACTTGTATTGGGTGGGAGGGTAAGGAAAATCTTCAAGAAATCATTAGCACCCCCCAACATTGTGAGCGCCAATTGAACCAATATCAGAAACCCCCAAAGAAAGGAATAATGGGACCGGTGTTAGACGATCCAGCAGCAACAGCAGCGACCCTTCCACCCACAGAAGCGATCCCTCCGCCAATTGCCCCTCTACCTGCAGCTCCACTCGCAGTGTGTGCGCTTGCACCAGCCCCTATATTTTACACTGCCCCTCAATTAGCCCCTCAGTTGCCCAACTTTTGCAATTGCCAGTCCCAATCTGATATGTGGCCTCAGAATATGTGGCAGCCTAATTGGCAACAGGGCACCCAGGGGAATCGATGGCGAGGGAGAGGAAGAGGCCGCTAGGTGAGACCAAAAGTGGGTGGCCGCTCAAATTATTTCAACTGTGGCCAGGAGGGTCATTGGGTCCGAACCTGCCCTCGGCCCTCTGCAGCTCCGGCGCAAGCGGCATCAGCCCCTGCCTCTCAGCCGATCCCCTACTTGGTAGCTAATCCATTTGGGGGTACGACACAATAGAGTCGCCACACCCTTTTACCTCTCATTACCATTGAGGAACCCACTATCCCTTTGTCTGTTAATGGCTGTCCCTTGAATTTCCTTATCGATACTGGAGTGACTTATTCTACCCTTTGGCCTGTCGAGGCTCCTGATGTCATCCTCTTTAGGGATTTGATTTCCGTTGTTGGGGTCTCAGGACAACCGCTTTCGCTGCCAATTTCCGAAGAAGTGCCCTTTGACCTGAATGGAAGAAAAGGATCTCATTGATTCCTCCTTAGGGCTGACGTCCCGGTCAATCTTTTGGGTCGTGATCTCCTCTGCAAACCCGGTTGCACTTTAGACTGCTCTAATAATTCTATCACTCTTCAAGGTCCCGAGTCTACTTACTCCACAGTCTTCGACCTTCTACAGGAAGAAGCTTCTCGCGTCATCCTCACGTTTAGTGGTGGAATTTTGGACATTGTGATTTATCCAATAAACTCAAGACTGTGCTACTCCGACTTCTGACTGACCGCCGTGTTTCTGCCGCAATAGCTATCCACCCGGCCCTGCAACACTGGCTTCGGGATCTTCACTGTACAGCGCACTACTCTGCCTGCTTGGATCATCAGGATGCCCATAAGATAACAGGCCATTTGGGTGAGTGCTATGTTCTTTCTATATCTTCCCTTTGCGTCGGACCTGAAGGGGTTGCTGGTTCCGTGTCCCTTCCTCCAGCTGCCCAACCACTTTTTCATACCCGGTATGTTGCACCTCATGTTACCCTCTGTGTCTCTGCTGGGTATCAGGCCAGGGACCTTGGTCCTATGGTGTACCGCCTTCAGTGCGTGGATCCCCAATCATCTGTGGAATTGATGGACGGCTACCTGAATATCTATGATCCAATTTTTTCCCTCTATGCCCCTTAAGTATCCTGCCTATTTTCAGCACCATGCTCTAGGCAGTGTAACTACTGGTTCCCTTGATGCCTTGGTAACTATCCCTGATACCTTGTGGGCAAAGTGTACTAATGATGTTGGTTGAGTATTATCAGCAGAACCCTTTTGGGTGCATTTAGATCCCTCTAAACCCCTCCCTCGGAAATCTCAATGCCCTCTTAATCCCGAAGCGATGGAAGGCATAAAGCCTGTCCTCAAAGACCTTCTAAACTTTGGTGTTGTTGTTCCCACTGTTAGCCCCTGCAACACTCCTATACTCCCTGTGCGGAAGCCAGGCAAGGATACCTGGCGTTTTGTCCAGGACTTGCAGGTGGAAAACGCTTGTGTGATCCCAACCTATCCAGTGGTGGCCAACCCGGCTACCATATTTACCTGTATTCCCCCTAACTCCACTTGTTATACTGTTGTTGACCTCTGTAGAGCCTTTTTCTCCATACCTATACACCCTGACTCTCAGTTTCTCTTCGCTTTCACCTTTTACGGTACTCAGTATACATGGACCCGGTTGCCCCAGGGGTATATGGAGAGCCCGACCATTTTCTCCCATGCCCTGCAGGCTGATTGCACCGACGTCTCCTTTCCCAGGGGTTCTACTCTCCTCCAGTACATCGATAACTTGATTCTTTGTGCTCCATCTGAGCAGACTTGTCTCGACGATTCCCTCACCCTTTTGAAAACCTTAGCCCATAAGGGCCATAAGGCTTCCTGTGATAAGTTACAATTTTGCCGATCCCATGTTGAGTACTTGGGCCATGTTCTTGATGGCCCCGCTTGCCTCCATTCAAACGCCGTGTCGACAGCATTATTTCCCTTCCCCTCCCCTGCGCTAAAAAGGATCTGACTCATTTTCTTGGCATGACAGGGTATTGTCGGCAGTGGATCTCTAATTATGTGGAGATCACTAGACCCTTGCAGGATCTTGCCCTCCCTTCTGCCCCAGAGGACCTCGCTTGGGAGTTGGACTCCCAAGCCGTTTTTGTGGCTCTCAAGACAGCCCTTATTTCTGCCCCCGCCCTCGGCCTTCCAGATTATACTAAACCTTTTCACCTTTATGCTCACAAACATTGCGGCTTTTCACAGGGGGTGCTTACCCAGTCCCATGGAGATGCCCAGCGACTGGTTGCTTACTACAGTACTCACTTAGACCCTGTTGCATGCGGTTATCCCTCCTGTATTTGATCTGTTGCAGCAGCCTACCTCGCTGTTGTCATGGCCCAGTCCCTTACCCTTGGGTACCCTGTTGTTCTGCACGTTCCCCACGCAGTCGCGGCTGTCCTTAACCATTCGGCTACCCAACACCTTACCACTGCCCGCATCACCCGCCCTGAGACAGCCCTTTTAGGGGATCCCTCATTGACTATTGTATGAAGCACCACTCTCAACCCCGCTACCCTGTTACCCACGGAGGAAGATGGCGAGCCTCATGATTGCTCCACTATTGTCCAGCACTCCACCCTACCTCGTCCAGATCTGCAGGATTATCCTCTGTTAAATCCCGACCTCATTCTTTTTGTCGATGGCTCCTCTACTCGATCACCAAGCGGTGATTTATTTATTGGCTATGCTATTTGTGACTCTTAGTCTGTTATTGAAGCTTTTCGTCTCCCGCCGTCCTGCTCTGCCCAGGCCACTGAACTTTTCACCCTTATACGAGCCTGCATATTTGCTGCCAAACAATCAATACGCTTTCGGCGTGACACATGACTTTGGGTAACTTTGGAAACGCCGGGGATTCCTCACATCAGCAGGAACCCCCATCCGCCATGGGCAGCTCATCGCTAATCTTTTAACGGCTATCCAGCTCCCCTCCTCCCTTGCTGTTATTAAATGCTCTGCCCATACACAGGGCCATGATTTTGTTTCTCAAGGAAATGATAGAGCTGACCATGCCACCCATGCGGCCGCAGCCGTTCTCACTGGGTCTGTGGTTCCCCTTTGTTATCTGGCTGCAACCCCCATCTCCTGTAGCTAGTCTACCCGTGAATGACACAGTTGGACTCAAGCATCATGTGCACAACGCTCTGATGGCCTCTGGATTTCTTCTGATGGCCGTGCAGTTGCCCCTGCTTCACTCCTGCCCTGGATCACCCAGATTCATTTACCCATGCGGGCAAAGGGTGGATGAACAGAATGGCACAATAGATGTGGTTGTGCCTGGGTTTTTCGCCTTGGCAGCTAAAATAGTTTCACAATGTCTGCTTTGTCAATGACATAACCCAGGCAAGACACCCACAGTGACTGCTGGTGCGGGACCCCAGCCATGGGGCCTGTTTGTACATCTACAAATGGACGTTATACAAGTGCCTAAATATATGGGATATAATTATGTTTTAGTTATAGTATGTTTGTTCTCGCGATGGGTGGAGGCATAGCCCACCCGACGAAATGATGCTATTATTGTTGCAAAATTGTTGTTGCATGAATACATACCCAGGTTTGGGATACCAGAGATATTATCAAGTGATAATGGGCCTCATTTTATCGCTGAAGTGATAAAGGAACTGCTGAAGGCCTTACAATGCAACCATCACCTTTCCTGCCCATACCATCCCCAGTCTACTGGGGCAGTGGAAAGACAAAACGGTATTCTGAAAAAACAAACTAGCTAAGTTATGTGAAGAAACTGGTTTGAAATGGCCTGAAGCTCTACCCTTGGTGCTCATGACTATGATCTCTCAACCTAACCGTACCACCTCCCTTTCCCCTTATGAAGTTGTAATTGGACGTTCCATGCACCTCCTGGTGGCCCCACCTTTGTCTGCTAGGGAAATTGACATCCACACTATGGATGAGGGAATGATTACATACTGTATAGCGCTTACTAATTCTCTCAAAAGATTGCATATGCAGGTAGTAGAAGCTCAGAAAAAGCCCACCATTGAAGACTGCCATCAATACCAGGCCGGGGACCTAGTCCTGGTCAAGACGTTCAGGAGAGAGAACTGTTTGGAACCTCAATGGAAGGGACCTTTCCAAGTCCTGCTCACCACCCATACGGCCGTGATGGTTGAAGGACGACCTTTGTGGATCCACGATCCTCGCACGTGAAGCGGATTCTGGCCTCGGATGGAAGTGCCTGTGCAGGAACTTTGATTGAGCCGTCGGAATGTGGACTCTGATTTGGATCCTGTCCTGCGCGATCCTTGTGGGGGCATGGACTACCAATTCTGCGGTTCCACGAATGCAGGCTGTCGCCTCGCAAGGCAATCGAACTAAATGTTGGATTTGTACTCATTTTCCCGTTAACCCTTCGTCCTCAGAGATGCATTTTCTGGTTTTCCCCTCAGATTCCACATGGTCCCTAGATAATACAGGGGCTCTCATTCATCAAACGCCCATTTGGAGACTGGAGCCCACCTTTGTGGTCATTAAGGGGCCGGCCTGGCTATGCGTCAGGAGAACTTATACCAAGGGTAGTACTCAGGTGGGTGAATTGCCATTGGGTTCCTGTGCCTACCTTGCTGATTATGACTACCAGGAGGGTCGATTTTGGTTCCACAACCAGTCTGGTCCTGTGACCGTCTTTTGGGAGTGCAAGGCTAACGAGGTCTCGCAGGTCCCGAGATCTGAGGCTAATCTTGCATACTTTAATGTGAATGGGTGTGATTGCCAGCAATCATACAATCTCATCTCAAATAATTCCACCTCCATTTGGACCTCTAATGGCTGCTACACTGAAGAATCTGGTCCTTGCAATTACAAAATCAGTCCAGTTGCCCCAACTTGTTGGCCCTGCGAGCATTGCAGCTCAGTCAGACCTGCTGCATCCGCTGGTATGCCCAGACGAATTCTTCTTTCATCTGGAAGCGGCTTAACTTTTGCCAAAATTCCACTTATTGGTACCCTACCCTTGTCCGCAATGGCTCATCTTGGCTTTGCGGAAACAGGGCATACAAAACCCTTGCTGTCGATTGGGCGGGCACCTGCACCATTGACGATATTGTCCCTGAGGCCTTTCGGGTCCAGCACCTTACCATCCACTCTGCACAACCATCTAGTGCCTGTAAGGCATCATAAACGATCAACCTGGAACCCACTTGTTACCCGTAACACCGGATTCCACAAGTTGGTCCGGGCCCTCATCCCAGGTCTAGGGGTCTCAGAGCTGGAAAAGGCCGTTATTAATATTTCCACTACAATGAAACTTATTGAGAATAAGACTGTTGATGCCATTCAGAGTCTGCAGTTGGAAGGTTCCAAGGTTGTCCTCCAGAACCGTATGGCCCTGGACTTCCTGCTAGCAGCACAGGGGGCAGTCTGCACAGCTATGTTGTTTTTACATTAACAAGGACCAGAGGATTGAGACTGATGTACATTTCATTTAGGACCAGGTGCACCTCCTCCATGCAGTTGCCCAGGAAAAATCCTTTGACTGGTGGGGATGGCTCCCTAACATCAGTGGGTGGTTTGGGGGCTTTTTTAAAGCCCTCCTCAAATACCTTGTCATAGATCTTGCCCTACTCACTGTCCTGTATGTAGTTATCCAGCTCGTCCTCTGTTGCATCTGCTCTGTCTGCTGACCTCCAGAGTCCTGGTGGCAAGCCAGCTATCTATTCCCTCCCTCTCCTCAGGAATCAGGACCCCACTGAGGATGAAGCCCGGCGACTAGGATACGTAGAACTTGGCTAAGGGCAGTAGATTGTGCTTTTGGGACAAAAGTGGGGAAGTGTGGTGGCCTAGGCAACTGCAGGGAGCCCATTTGGTACTGGAAGGGTTAATGAGAAGTTGAATTGTATGGCTAGGTCTAAGAGAAAAATACCACAACCTTGAGAAACAATACCATCTTGTCTGACCACAGTTGTAAGATGAGCCCTGAGACATTCCATTTTGTTCTTTCTCAGGCCGAATGTAATCAGGGTTGTGATAAGCAACTGTGTAACCAAACATCTGTTGTGAGGGAAATGAAAATTTACTGGAACATGGATTGGTCAATTAACTTATGCAAATAAGCGGGGAAAGGTTTGTTGCAAAACTTACTGATTGGCTGTAAAAATGCTTTTACCAAATCTGCATGTATTCTGCTACAAGTCTGTACAGTAGCACTCATTGTGCTGTCTCCCTTGTGCACAAGTAATAACTGGGGTTTCTACGTACGAAATGATGCCTCGGTGTGATTAATTTCCGACAGGTCGTCAACTTCATTGGCTGTTTCTCAGATGTGCCTGCGAAAGCAGGGAGAGATAATTAGTACATGGCTGTGGCCTATGAAACAGGACACATCACTCACCACATGAACCATTTAAATGATTGGTCAAGCAGGTGGCAGGTGGAGTATGATGTGGGGACATGTGAAATTATCTACTTTGGCAGGAAAAGTGCAAAAGCAGAATATTCTTTAAATTGTTGCCATTCAAAGGTATTTTTATATTCTTTCATTGGATATGGGTTTCGCTGGCTAGGCCAACATTTGTTGCCCATCTAAAATTGTCTTTGAGAAGGTGGTTCTTGAACTTCTTGAGCTGCTGCAGTCCATGTGGTGTAGGTACACCCACAGTGCTAGCGAAGGAACAACGGTATAGTTCCAAATCAGCATGATGTGTTGCTTAGAAGTAAACTTGCAGGTGGTGGTATTTCTATGCATCTGTTGCCCCTGTCCTTCTAGGTGGTAATGGTCACAGGTTTGGAAGGTGCTATCAAAGGAACCTTGGTGAGTTGCTGCAGTGCTTCTTGTATACAGTACACACTGCTGCCACTGTGCGTAAGTGGTGAACGGATTGAAAATTTATGTTGGTCAATGGGGTGCCAATCAAGTGGACTGATTTGTCCTGGACGGTGTGAAGTATCTTGCTTCTTGTTGGTACTGCACGCATACAGGCAGGTGGAGAATTGTTACAAGCACACTCCTGAATTGTGCCTTTTAGATGGTGGACAGGCTTTGGGGAGTTGGGAAGTGAATTACTTACCTCAGAATTCCCAGACTATGACCTGCTCTTGTAGCCACGGTATTTCTACGGCTGGCCAAGTTCAGTTTCTTGTCAATGGTAACCCCCAGGATGTTGATGGTGGAGAATTCAGCAATGGTAATGCCATTGAATGTCAAAGGGAGGTTCTGTCCCTTGTTGGAGATGGTCTTTGCCTAGCAATTGTGTGGCACAATGTTACTGCCACTTATCATCCCAAGCCTGAATGTTGTCCAGGCTTTGCTGCATATGGGAACATACTGCTTCAGTATTTGAGAACGGCAAATGATACTGAACATTATTGTGTTATCATCAGTGAACATCCCCACTTCTGACCTTATGATGGAGGGAAGGTCTTCGATGAAGCAGCTAAAAATGATTGGGCCTGGGTCATGATGCTGAGGGACTCCTGTAGTGATGTCCTAGGATTGAGATGATTGATTTCCAACAACCATCTTCCTTTTTTGTGCTAGGTTTGATTCCAAACAGTGGGGGGCTTTCCCTCTAATTTCCATTGACTTCAATTTTGTCAGGGCTCCATGATGTCACAATTGATCAAATGCTGCCTTGGTGTCAAGGACAGTCACTCCCACCTCACCTCACCTCCGGAATTTAGCTCATTTGTTCATGTTTGAACCAAGGCTGTAATGAGGTCAGGAGTCAATTGGCCCTGGCAGACTGAGCATCAGTGAGCAGGGGTTATTGCTGTGTAAGTGCCATTAGATCGTACTGTCAACAACCCTTTCCGTCACTTTGCTGATGATTGAGGTTGAGGCAGTAATTGGACAGATTTGATTTGTCTTGCTTTTTTTTCTGGACAAGACATACTTAGGCAGTTTTTCACATTGTCGGGTAGATGCCAATTTTGTAGCCATACTGGAACAGCTTGGTTAGGAACGTGGCTAGTTCTGGAGTACAGGTCTTCAGGACTATTGCTGGAATGTTGTTAGGGCCCATAGCCTTTACAGCACCTTCAGGCATATCTTGATATCACATAGTGTGAATCAAATTGGCTGAAGACTCCCATCTGAGATGATAGGAACCTTAGGGTGAGGCCAAGATGGATCATCCACTTAGCACTTCTGGTTGAATGTTGTTGCAAATGCTTCAGCCTTATCTTTTACACAACTGTGCTGGGCTACCCCATCATTGAAGATGGGGATATTTGTGAAGCCTCTTCCTCCTCCTCCTCCTCCTCCTCCTCCTGTTAGGTGTTTAATTGTCCACCAGTATTCACAACAGGATGTGGACCGCACAGCATTGATCTGATACATTGTTGGTGGGATTGCATAGTTCTGTCTATTGCATGCTGCTTTTACTGTTTATAATGCCAAGACTTGTATTGTAGATTCACCATGTTGACACCTCATTTTTAGGTATGCCTAGTGCTGCTCCTAACATGTCCTCCTGCACTCTTCATTGAACCAGGGTTGATGTCTTGGCTTGATAGTAATGGTAGAGTGAGGGATATATTGGTCTATGAGATTACAGATTGTGTTTGAGCACAATTCTGCTGCTGCTAATAGCCCACAGCACCTGATAAATCCAAGTTTTGAGTTGCTAGATCTGTTCTGAATCTATCCCATTTACATGGTGGTAATGCCACACAACACCATGGAGGATATGCTCAGTGTGAAGTCAGTGCTTTGCCTTCACAAGGACTGGGTAGTACTCACTCCCACTTGTACTGTTGTGGACAGATGTATCTGCGACAGGTAGATTGGTGAGGACCAGGTCGAGTAGGTTTGTGTCCCTTGATGCTTCCCTTAGCACTTGCCACAGACCCAATCTGGCAGCCTTGTCATTCAGGACATGACCAGCTCGGTCAGTATTGGTGCTACCGAGCCATCCTTGGTGATGGACTTTGAAGTCCCCAACTCAGAAGTGCCCTTGTCACCCTCAGTGCTTCCTTCAAGTGGTGTTCAACATGGATGAGCACTGATTCATCAGCTGAGGGAGGGTGGTAAATGGTAATCAGTAATAGGTTTCCTTGTCCACGTTTGACCTGATGCCATGTGAATTCATGGGGGTCCAGAGTCAATGCTGATGACTCCCAACTATTTCTGCCTCTGCTGGGGCAGGACAGGACATGGTAATGGCTGTGTCTGGCACGTTGTCTGTAAGGCGTGATTCCGTGAGTATGGCTATGTCAGGCTGTTGCTTGACTAGTCTGTGAGACAGCTCTCCCAATTTTGGCACAAGCCCACAAATGTTAATAAGGTGGACCTTTCAGAATCAACAGGTCTAGTCGTGCCAGTTGTTTCCAGTACCTAAGTTGATGCCAGGTGGTCCATCTGGTTTTATTCCTGTTTGATTTTTTTTGTAATAGTTTGGTACAACTGAATGGCTTGCTAGGCCATTTCGGAAGGCAGTTAGAGTAAACCACATTGCTGTGAGTCACATGGCAATCAGACCAGGTATATATGGCAGATTCTTTACCTGATGGATTTTACAACAATTCATAGCACCATTACTGATCCAGATCTTTATTAATTAGTTGAATTTAAACTCCACCAGTTGTCATGATGAGATTTGAACCCATGTCCCCCGGGCATTCTCTTCCGGGTTAGTACAGTGACCACTACACCATTTTCTCCCCTTGATGTCTTTGTACACACATCACATAAAATTAACAAACAATTGTAGCAAACAATTAGGAAAGCAATTGGTCTGTTACTATTTATTGCAAGGGGGTTGAATTATAACAGTAAAGATGTGTTTCTATGATTATCAAGTGAGACCATGCCTGAGTACCATGTGTACCTGTGGTTTCCTTACCTAAGGAAGGATTATCTTTCCTTAGAGGGGATGCAACAGAGTTTAGCTAGATTGATTCTTAGGATGAGGGATTGTCCTATGAAGAGGGATTGAATAGAATGGACCTATATTAGAGGTTAGAACAATGAGAGACAATCTCATTGAAATGTATAAAATCCTGAGAGAGTTTGACAAGGTAGATGGTGAAAGTCTCTAGAACTAGGAATTATAGGAAGAAAAATTGGATCAGGCCAGAAAACAGGCATGAAAACCAGGTTGTGCAATTAACTTGGGTGCTTCATTGTGATGCAGGTAGCACACAAACTTCTTGCTGTCTGCATATTGTAATAATAGTCTGTGGCTCAGTGCTTAATCCGTTGCTGAGTGGCTTCACACATTAAGCAGGGGACCTGAATTCATGCAAGGCTAGCACCATTTAAAGCTAGTCTTCACTTCTTTAGCTCAACCTGCACTTTTTAAAGGGGAGGTGCATTCCGACTGCAGCAGGTGTTTGAAACAACTGGGGGTGAGCCTTTGAGTGGGAAGAACAGTGCAAATGGTGCAGAAGTGCACCAAATTGCTCCAAAGTCCTCTGATGCAGCACTAGAGGGCTTGGTACAGGAGGTTGGCAGGAAGAAAGAGATGCTATACTTACAGGGGGCTAGGTGGACCTCCAGACAGACATTGAGATGGCAATGGGAGTAGTTAGTTATCACTGTCAATGCAAGCAGTCTAGCCCTGAGGAACTGAGTGCAGCACAGGAAGTGGTTCATTGCCCTCACTTGAGTGATCAAGGTCAATGAATATATCTTCAAATGCCAGATCCTTACAAATGAACCACTAGCCTCACATACCACTCTATTCACCATCAGCCCACTTTACTCACCGCCAATATTCTTTATCAAGCAGAACTCATACTTAACATTTGTAACTTTACCCCACCCTCAAACGCTTAGTACTTCTGCAAGCCTCACACCCACATCTCTCAGTTTACATACACTGCAGCTATTCAACAACAAAGGCACATCATCCAAACATGTTGCACCAAGCTCACTTTTTTCTCCCTTACGGAACAAGGTGTTGTATTATCAGAGGCAGCAACACCTAACAGATTAGAGCTAGATGACCACATCCCATGGTAGTGCTGGCCAGTCATCAGCAGCAACAGGGCTGAAACCATGGAAGATGTTGACATGTTCCTACCTAATGCATCATTTCACATTCCACTTCTCCTGATTTGTTTTTTTATTTATTTACAGGATGTAAATTGCCCTTGAGGAGGTGGTGGTGAGCTGCCTACTTGAACAGCTGCAGTCCAATTGATATAGGTACATCCATGGTGCTGTTAGGGAGGGAGTTCCAGGATTTTAACCTAGCGAAGGAATGGCGATATATTTCCAAGTCAGGATGGTGAGTGACTTGGAGGGGAACTTCCAGGTGGCGGTGTTCCCATCTATCTGCTGCCTTTGTCCTTCTAGATGGTAGTGGTCATGGGTTTGGAAGGGGTTGCCTAAGGAGCCGGGGTGAATTCCTACAGTGCATCTTTGTGGGTAGTACACACTGCTGCTACTGTTCATCAGTGGTGGAGGGAGTGAATGTTTGTGGAAGGAATATGAATCAAGCAGGCTGCTTTGTCCTGGATGGTATCAAGCTTCTTGAGTGTTGTTGGAGCTACACTTATCCAGGCAAGTGGAGAGTATTCCAACAAACTCCTGACTTATCCCTTGTAGATGGTGGACAGGCTTTGGGAGTCAGGAGGTGGGTCAGTGGCTGCAGGATTCCTAGCCCCTTACCTGCTCTTGTAGCTATTATATTTATATTCATAGTCCAGTCCAGTTTCAGGTCAATGGTAATGCTCAGGATGTTGATAATGGGGGTTCAGTGATCGTAATGCCATTGAATGTCAAGGGATGATGGTTAGATTCTCTCTTGTTGGAAATGGTTATTGCCTGGCATTTGTGTGCCACTTATAAGCCCAAGCCTGGATATTGTCCAGGCGTTGCTGCATTTGGACATGGACTACTTCAGTATTTGAGGAGTCATGAATGGTGTTGTGCAATCATCAGCGAGCATCTTCACGTTTGACCTTATGATGGAAGGAAGGTCATTGATGAAGCAGCTGAAGATGTTTGGGCTGAGGACACTGCTTTGAGGAACTCCTGCAGTGATGCCCTGGAACTGAGATGATTGACCTCCAACAACCATCTTCCTTTGTGATAGGCATGACTCCAACCAGTGGAGAATTTTCCCCCTGATTCCCACTGACTCTAGTTTTTCTAGGGATCCTTGATGCCACCCTTGGCCAAATGCTGCTATCAAGGGCAGTCACTTTCACCTCACCTCTGGAGTTCAGCTCTTCTGTCCAAGGCTGTAATGAGGTCAGAAGCTGAGTGACCCTGGTGGACCCCAAACTGAGCATCAGTGAGCAGGTTTTTGCTATGCAAGTGCCGCTTGATAGCACTGATGATGACCCCTTACATCACTTTACAGATGATCGAGAGTAGACTGATGGCGCGGTAATTGACAGAGTTGGATTTTTCCTGCTTCTTGTGTACAGACCATAACTGAGCAATTTTCCACATTGCTGGATAGATGCCAGTGTTGTAGCTGTACTGGAACAGCTTGGCTAGGGGTGCAGCAAGTTCTGGAGCACAAGTCTTCAGTACTAATGCCGGAATATTGACAGTGCCCAAAGCTTTTGCAGTATCCAATGCCTCAGCCATTTCTTGATATCACATGAAGTGAATTGAATTTTCTGAAGACTGGCATCTGTGTTGGAGAAGGCCGAGATGGATCATCCACTCGGCACTTCCGGCTGAATATTGTTGCGAATGCTTCAGCCTTATCTTTTACACTGATGTGCTGGGCTCCTCCAAGATTGAGGATGGGGATATTTGCGGAGCCTCCTCCTCCAGTAAGTTGTTTAATTGTTCACCAACATTCAAGATTGGATGTGGTAGGACTGCAGAGCTTGGATCTGATCCATTGGTTGTGGAATCGCTTAGCTCTGCCTATCACTTACTGCTTATGTTGTTTGGCATGCACGTAGTTCTGCATTGTAGCTTCACCAGGCTGACACCCCATTTTTAGGTGTCCCTGGTGCTGCTCCTGGCAAGCCCTCCTGCATTCTTCATTGAACCAGGGTTGATCCACTGGCTTGATGGTAATGGTAGAGGGGGGGGATATGCCAGGCCATGAGATTACTGATTGTGATTGAGTACAATTCAACTGCTACTGATGCCCCACAGTGCCTCATGAATGCCCAGTCTTGAGCTGCTAGATCTATTCCAAATCTATCCCATTTAGCACGGTGGTAGTGCCTCAATGCGAAGGCAGGGCTTCATCTCCACAAGGACTGTCCAGTGGTCACTCCTACTGATGCTGTCATGGACAGATGCATCTGCAGCAGGCAGGTTGGTGTATATCTTCTGATATACAAGCTGCAAATGGTCTAAGCATGCTCATTTTGCTTTCCTCCATATCCTTCAATGTGCTCTATCTTTCTGTCTTTCCCCTTTAAGATACCTAAGAGCTGCCACCTGGTCAGTAACTGGTATAGGAGCATGAAGTGCAAAAGGAGCAGGAAACTGATGATGAAGAAACACTGTCACTAGACCTCACACTGACAGCAACCGACTCAGATCCAGGTTCTGTGTGAATTTTAGAAGGGAACTGAGAGGTGGTATTTGCATGAGGTGAGTCACTGGGGCATATGTGGACTGCATCCAGAGCAGGGAGGAAGGATATACAGGTGCCAGTTCCCTGGAGGGCAAGGGTGGACACAAGTTCTATTGTAGAGGGCTCAGAAAAGACCTTCAATGGGGTGGCATATAGCAAAAGGCTGGTGGGCATACATACAGAAAAGCTTCATGCTTTGGCAGGCGTGTGAGAAAGTATGCTGTCACTGTCAAGGTGCTTTGTCCCCCAACAACTTGGTACAAAATTTTGTGCAGAACTTGGATGCCATTCTGTCCAGCATGGAAGTAGGGCTCAACTCCATGACAGCACTTGCGGAGCAGACCATCATGCAGTGTCTGATGGATGATGTCTCAGCTTCCATTGCAGGAAGGTATCATGAAATCAGCTAATTGTCATGCGAATGCCGCTTGCTGTCACACATGCTCAGATTGCTGCCATCAGAGCTGTGGATGCCAATGCTCAATGGTGCTTGCAGTGTCTCACAGCAACCTAACAAGTTGTCCTCCAACACATTACTAGGATTCTAAGGCACTGTCAGGGGAAATAGCAGTGACTCTGTGGAGCAAAAACCTGTTCTTATCTCTCAAGGTGACAGCATTTGTCCTCCCATCCCTGCCACTCCACTTGTGCCCTTGCTGTTGCCTGTCAGTTAGCCCAGGCTGCTGTTGCTGAACTGATGCAGACTGAAGTCAGCCTTCATGGCCCAGAGCTACTCAAGGCTGTCGTACAACCGTCTGCAGTCTCCCCCACTGAAAGGGAGCAATCTTCCACCAGCCATGCCATAGGCACTGACATTGCATTGCATAGGAGCAGTCAGCCAGGCAAAGGCACATGGAACACAGGCATTAAGGGAATCAACAAGGGTGATTATTTGGTTTTTGTATTGATTTGTGGGTGGTTTGTTTAATAAAGTTGGCTTGGAATGGTTATTTTGTGGTTTCAATAAATATTTAAAAAAAGAAAAGAGCTAACAAAGTGTCCTTTAGAAAGTGATTCTAGGGAATTAATAATTGAAAATAAGGAGATGGCAGGTGAATTGAACAGGTATTTTGCTACAGCCTTCACTATACAGGACACAAGTAACATCCCAGAAATTGCTGTAAATCATGAAATGGAAGGGAGGGAGGAACTCAAGAAAATTACAATCACTGAGGAACTGGAACTGAGCAACTTGTTGGAGTTGCGGGCTGACAAATCCTTTGGTCCTAGTGTCTTAAAAGAAGTGGCTAGGGAGATAATTGATGCATTGGTATTCATTTTCCAAAAATCCCTAAATTCAGGGAAGGTTCAATTAGATTGGAAAATAGCGAATGTAACTCTTTTATTCAAAAAGGGATGGAGACAGAAAGCAGGACATTACAGGCCAATTAGCTTAACATCTATCATTGGGAAAAAGTCAGACACTATTACTAAAGACGTTGCAGGACACGTAGATAAATTCAAGGCAGTCAGGCAGAGTCAGTGTGGTTTTGTGAGAGGGAAATCATGTTTAACTAATTTATTAGAGTTCTTTGAAGAAGTAACATGTGCTGTGGATAAAGGGGAGCCATTGGATGTGCTGTACTTAGATTTACAGAAAGCACTTGATAATGGTTCACATCAAAGATTATTGCAGAAAATGAAAGCTAATGATGTAGGGGGCGACATACTGGCATGGATAGAAGATTGTCTACTGAACAGAAGACAGAGAGTAAGCATAAATGGGTCATTTTCAGGTTGACAAGATGTAATGAGCGGTCTGCCATAGGACTCAGTGCTGGGGGCCTCAACCTTTATCAATTTATATAAATGACTTGGATGAAGAGACCGAAGGTATGGATGCTAAATTTTCTGATGACACAAAGGTAGATAAGAAAGTAAGTTGTGAAGGCGACATGAAGAGGCTACAAAAGGATAAAGAGAGGTTAAGTGAATGAGCAAAGATTTGGCAAATGGAATATAATGAGGGAAAAAGTGAAATTGTCCATTTCGGCAGGAAGAATAAAAAATAAGCATAATATCTAAATGGTGAGAGATGCAGAGCTCAAGATTTGGAGGGATCTGGGTGTCCTAGTGCATGAATTGCAAAAAGTTAGTACGCAGGTGCAGCAAGTAATTAGAAAAGCCAATAGAATGTTATCATTCATTGCAAGGAGAATTGAATACAAAAGTAGAGAGGTTATGCTTCATTATACAGGGCATTGATGAGACTTGTGTATAGTATTGGTCTTCTTATTCAAGGAAGACTGGAAGCAGTTCAGAGAAGGTTTACTAGACTAATACCTGGAATGGGAGGGTCGTCTTATGAGGAAAGGTTGGACATGTTAAGTTTGCATCTACTGGAGTTTAGAAGAGTAAGAGGCGACTTGATTGAAACATATAAGATGATGAAGGGTCTTTACAGGGTGGATGTGGAAAGGATGTTTCCTCTTATGGGAGAATCTAGAACTGATGTCACAGTTTAAAAATAATTGGTCACCCATTTAAGACAGAGATGAGGAGAATTTTTTTCTCTCATAGGGTAGTGAGTCTTTGGAATTACCTTTCTCAAAAGGCGGTGGAAGCAGAGTCTTTGAATGTTTTTAAGGCAGAGCTAGATAGATTCTTGATAAGCAAGGAGGTGAAAGGTTATTGGAGATAGGTGGGAATGTGGAGCTGAGGTTACAATCAGAGCAGCCATGACCTTATTAAATGGCAGAGCAGGCTCAAGAGGCCAAGTGATCTGCTCCTGCTCCTAATTTCTATGCTCGTATACATTTTGGGCCCTCAAGGAATCGAGGGCCCTGGGGATCAGGAGGCAAAGTGGAGATTGAAGTAGAAGTTTAGCCATGATCCAACTGAATGGTAGAGCAGGCTCCAGAAGCCATATGGCTGGCTCTTGCTCCTATTCCTTATATTCTTATGTGTGTGATGAGATTCCTATGAAGCAAGCCTCTAATTTCAGTGCCAATGATCAGGCTTACTGAGTGGAGGGTCATGATTTTTCTCGAAAAAGGGAGGAAAAATTATTCTATTGCATCATCAAATTTTGGCAGTCTATTCTCGCAGAAGTTGTGCTAAGTTTGAGAGACCTAGAAAAAAAGATAAATATGTGTGGTTAGACTTAAAATTAGTTTTTGTTAGGACAGTATGTATACACTCAAAAACATGTAGCTGCAGCTCCAGCATAAGCAAATTCCTAAAAACATTCTTATATGAGCAAATTGTCAAAAACAGCTTTATTTCATAATCAACTGTTCTGTGCAACTTCTTTTTGCCCAGACCTATGGTTTTTAACAGGATTTCATTGTGTTTTCACGAGTTCCTTCATTTGTTGAAAACAATGCCGTGTCAAGAAAAGGTCAATGAGGGTAATGCTGCTGATGTGATGTACATGGACTTTCAAAAGACATTTGATACAGAGCCACACAACAGATTTATGAGAAAAGTTATTGCTCATGGAATAAAAGGGACAGTAGCAATGTGGACACAAACTTGGCTGAAAAATAGGAAGCAGAGAGTAATGGTCAATGGATATTTTTCAGGCTGGAGAAAGGCTGGAGTTCCCCAGGGTTCAGAATTGGGATCCTTGCCTTTCTTGATATATATTAGTGATCTAGATGTTGGTGTGCAGGAGACAATTTCAAAATTTGTGGATGATATAAAGCTTGGGGTCATTGTAAACTGTGAGGAGGACAGTGTAGAACTTCAAAAGGGCAGAGACAAGATGGTGAAATGGACAGATAGGTGGCAGATGAAGTGTGAGGTGATGAATTTTGGTAGGAAGAACATGGACAATATAAAATAAGGGGTGAAATTTTGAAGGGGGTGCAGGAGCAGAAAGACCTGGGTGTGTATGTGCATAGATCATTGAAGGTGGCAGGGCAGATGGAGGGAGCAGCTAATAAAGCATATGGTATCCTGGGCTTTATTAATAGGAGCATAGAGTACAAGAGCAAGGAGATTATGCTGAATTTATATAAGACACTCATCAGACTTAAGTTGGAATGTTGTGCATAGTTCTGGGTGCCACATTGTAGGAAGGATGTGAACACATTGGAGAGAGTGCAGAAGAGGTTTACAAGAATGGTTCCAGGGATTGGAAACTTCAATTACCAAAGATAGATTGGAGAGGTTGGGACTATTCTCTTTGGAGAGAGGAAGACTGAGAGGAGATTTGATAAAGATGTTCAAAATCATGAGGAGGCTGGGCACAGTGGATAGGGAGAAGTTGTTCCTGCTCATAAAAGGATCAGGAACGAGAGGGCACAGATTTAAAATGATTTGCAAAAGAAGCAAATGTGACATGAGAAAAACTTTTTCACACAGTGAGTTGTTCGGGTCTGGAACTCACTGCTTGGAAGCGTGGTGGAAGCAGGTTCATTCGAGGCATTCAAGAGGGCATTAGATGTTTATTTGGATAGAAACAATGTGCATGGGTACAGGGAAAAGGCAGGGCAACGGCACAAGGTCAAAATGCTCATTTGGAGAGCTGGTGGAGACGTGACAGGCTGAATGGCCTCCTTCTCTGCCTTTAAAGTTCTGTGATTCTGTGATGTGCTAACTCTATAATTTTGCTCCCCATGTTAATAGCCAATTAGAAGGGTTATCAAGTGCAGTAAGCTGGTGTGTAGAAGGAGTCATAATATTCTCAAAATAACCACTGCAATCATCCTAACTGTGAAGGTTAATAGATGCATGGGAAATTTAGTTGTGCTGTGTAGCCCATAACAGCAATACAAACACAAAAGCAAAATACTGCAGATGCTGGAAATTTGAAATGTAAACAGAAAATACTGGAAACACTCAGCAGTTCAGGCAGCATCTGTGGTGAAAGAAACAGAGTTAATGGGCAGAAGCTAGTGAAGCCCTCGGGTGGAAAGAATGAGGTGGGTGGGAGCACTTAATTGTGCTTCCTGACAGCGGGATGAAAGTTGGGACATACGTTGGCAGTGTATTAAAGGTGGATCGTGGTTCCCAAAGGCAAGTGACGGAAACCTATTTTTCATGCATTAGCATGTTACGCATACTCATTAAAATACATTGTGCCAGATTAAATTGTATCTTTGGTATAAAGTCATCAGCAAATGAGAAACGCATGCCTTCAGACTGACTCCAGGTTAAGGGTGGCGCACAGCAGGCAATGTAATCTTCCTGGTGGAACTGCTTATCTTGTATGGGTAACTTTGATGGACCAGGGGAAAGGAGGCTGATCTGTTGCTTTCAGCTTAGGTGGCAGCTGATCAGAGAGGTCAAGGCATGGATGTCCGAGCAAGGAAGGTTGGGTTTTGGCTGCCCTAAGAAGTGGGGGACAGACGAACATACATACAAACTTACAAACATATGAATTAGGAGCAGGTGTAGGCCACTCGGCCCCTCAAGCCTGCTCTGCATTCAATAAGATCATGGCTGATCTGACTGTAACCTCAACCCCATATTCCTGCCTACCCCCAGTAACATTTCATCCCCTTGCTTATCAAGAATATATCTAGCTTTGCTTGAAAAATATTCAAAGACTCTGCTTCCACCACCTTTTAAGGAAGAGAGTTCGAAAGACTCATGAGCCCCTGAGAGAAAAGAATCCCTCCTCAACTCTGTCATAAATGAGTGACCCCTTATTTTAAACAATTAAGGGAGCTGGAGAACACAAGGAAGGTCAATCTCTGTTGAAGGCAGCTCAAGCGTGATAAAGGAGGGATCAAGGGTGACTGAGAGCGGGTCAATGTGAGGTCGGGAGAGTCAAGGGTAACTGAGGGCAGGTCAAGGGTGACAGAGGGAGGGTCGTGGATGAAAGTTGAGTGGTTGACAATGATGGGAGGCAAGTCCAGGGTGTCAGGGCACAGCTCAACGTTAATAGGGGGAAGCTCTGGGTTGACAGATAGTTGACCAAGGGTGATGGCGGGTGGCTCGAGGGTCACAGAAGGCAGGGCAAGGGTGATGGAGGGAGGGTAAAAGATGATGGCTCCAAGGTCAGTGAGGGAGTGTCCAGGGACATAGGTGTGACAGCTGGAAAAGGTTGATGGACACGAGGTCGAGGAGGACGGAGGCCACGGTGGATAGGTGGAGACTGGGTGTGATCGATGCACAGCAGTGGGCTCCCCATTAGACCACAGTCTTCAAGTCAGAACGGAGAGCCACATAGAGCTGGCCAGATCTTTGCTGGCCTTTTGGCTGCAGTTCACTTCAGGCAGACAGGGTGGGTCTTGTACACCCAGTGCTTTTTGATGCTGTGGCGAAGGAGGAGAGGAACCAGCATGGGCTGGCTCAGGGCCAGGTGCTGCAGTGGCCAGGTCAGTAGAGGGTCAGGCAGCTCAGGGTGATGGCGACCAGGGACCAGTGCAATGCCAATTGATAGCAAGTAACTAAATATACCACACGGGGAGTAACCACCTGCAAATGTCAGAGAGGCAATGTTAAGGACGCCTGAGATTGTCACTGCAGTTCCTGCAGGAAAATCTACAGTCATGTGGAATCAGAGGAAATCCTATGCAAGTAGCCTGTAAAATAACTGCCTCCTTGAATTTCTACAACACCAGGTCATTCCAGGGCTCTACTGGAGAAATGTGTGGCATCGCCCAGTTAGCCATGCACAGTTGCATAAAGGAGTTCATGAATGCCTTGGGCATAAGGACTGATGATTTTGTGCTGGTCACCACAGACCCTGAGAACCAGGTAGCCAGAGCTGTTGGATTCGGTACAAATGCTGGCTTTCCATAAGTATTAGGGGCAATTGATTGCACACGTGGAGCTCAGAGCCCCTGGGAACAAACAGCAGCATTCATAAAACAAAAGGGGTTTCATTCCATCAACGTGCAGCTGATTTGTGACCCATCGAAAATGAATCCGGCAGGTGTGCACTTGCTTCCCAGGGAGCTCTCATGACTTGTACATTCTCAGTCACTCTCAGGTGCCACAGCTGTTTGCTCCACCTGCACTACAGAGATGACTCCTGATGAAAGGTGATAGCCACAGAAAATCTAGCTTATGGCACCTGTGTGGAACATCCAAAACTCAGCAAAGAAGGGGTATGATGTTGACCATGCCTCATCAAGGACACCAATAGAACATAACACTGGACTGAAGAAGATAGGGTTCCACTGCCTGGACCGCAAAGGTGGAGCGCTGCAGTATATACCATAGAGAGTCCCCAGGATGATTGTGGTCTGCTGCGACCTACCCAACCTCAAGCAGTAAAGGAATGAGGAATTGCCAGACCAGAGATGGAGGAGCCTGATTCATCCTCAGCCGAGGATGAAGGGGAAGAATCAGAAGACTCTGAGGTGAAGAACACCTTTGCTGCTCCAGCTACAAATGCCTGAGCGATGGAGGGATGTGTCAGATTGGGCAGTGAGACACTCGTTGCGGCCTGATTTCAGCCAGAGTGTGGCCCTTGCTAGATCTTTTGTTTTCTGCCTCAGGAAAGTGCCACCATATGCATCACACTTCCTCCAGACCAACCTACAAGCCTGCTACCTCTGGCACCTAGAAAGAAAAAGGCTTCAGGCCCTTGGCATGAAAAAGCCCATATACATGGTCCTATCAAAGCCTCACACACTTCTGACTTGGAGGGAGTCACCCATGACTCAGTCACACACGCTCCAAAACAAAAACAGAATTACCTGGAAAAACTCAGCAGGTCCGGCAGCATTGGCGGAGAAGAAAAGAGTTGACGTATTAAGTCCTCATAACCCTTCAGCAGAACTAAGTAATATAGGAGAGGGGTGAAATATAAGCTGGTTTAAGGTTGTGGGGGGGTGAGGGAGAAGTGGGGGGTGTGTTGTAGTGACAAGCAAGCAGTGATAGGAGGAGATAATCAAAAGATGTAACAGACAAAAGAACAAAGAGGTGTTGAAGGAGGTGATATTATCTAAACGAATGTGCTAGTTAAGAATGGATGGCAGGACACCCAAGGTACAGCTCTAATGGGGGTGGGGTGGAAAGACTAACAGGGCATAAAAGGTATAAATTTAAAAAATAATGGAAATAGGTGGGAAAAGAAAAATCTACATAAATTATTGGAAAAAACAAAAGGAAGGGGGAAGAAACAGAAAGGGGGTGGGGATGGAGGAGGGATTTCAAGATCTAAAGTTGTTGAATTCAATATTCATTCCGGAAGGCTGTAAAGTGCCTAGTCGGAAGATGAGGTGCTGTTCCTTCAGTTTGCGTTGGGATTCACTGGAACAATGCAGCAAGCCAAGGACAGACATGTGGGCAAGACAGCAGGGTGGTTTGGGTCTTTCTTGCTGACAGACCACAGGTGTTCTGCAAAAAGGTCGCCCAATTTACGTTTGGTCTCTCCAATGTAGAGGAGACTGCATTGGGAGTAACGAATGCAGTAGACTAAGTTGGGGGAAATGCAAATGAAGCACTGTTTCACTTGAAAGGAGTGTTTGGACCCTTGGACGGTGAGGAGAGAGGAAGTGAAGGGGCAGGTGTTGCATCTTTTGCGTGGGCATGGGGAGGTGCCATAGGTGGGGGTTGAGGAGTCGGGGGTGATGGAGGAATGGACCAGGGTGTCCCGGACACACGCTCTAATCCTGGCAAGGCCTGACTAAGGACTCTACAAGTTCACCTGAAAAATTTGGATTTCCTCAGCTGCAAATGCTGCTGAGATAACAAAATCTGAGGGGTGATAAGGGGCTGAACAACATGCACTGGCTTGGCAGTGGGGTTCCAATCCCCAACCAAACAGAAATTGACAAACATAGAAACCACCATTTGTCAAGAAGATCAGAATTGCCTCCGAGTCTCAACAATAAATGGTGTCCATAACCCCCACATCAGCAATCATTGAGTTTCAATGAAGCATGAAGCCTTTAAATGTTCCCATCTGGTTTCAAAAGTCACAACATGACCATTCAAAACACATAAATCTAATACTCAAAACTATATATTTACACATAAACTTACAATGTAATAGAATGATTGGATACCTTTGTGCCATTAGAGGCTTTTTGCTTACGTTCTCTATCTTGGTTCGACCCTGACATTCACAGCCCAGGTGGAGGCAGCCTGCTCAATGCTATGCCCCCATTGCTTGAGATGTCCTTGGTGGCCGTCCTCTGATAGACCGAGGCCTAGAGGGCTCCGGTCTGCTGAGGGTCTCCTGCAGAGATGCAAGTCCAGCCTTGTCGACTTCACCTACTTGGAGGCACTGGGGTCACTGGCAGAGGGAAGGAGGAGTGGCAACTCACCCTTGGACTGCCCTGAGATGACGCCCCCAAGACAGATCACTGCAACTCCTCGCTGCACGGTGACACCTCCCTGACTTCAGGACACCAACTGAGCCCCTGCCTCTCCACTTAAAGGTCTGTCCCTGGGACGCTGCCTGCACCCAACTGGCCTCCTCTCCCTCCTGCCCCTCTCTTCCTCTTTAGAGAAATTTCCACCAGTGGAATACACTATCCCCGTTAGATGGTGGGCAGAGGAGCAGTGCCTTGAAAATGAAGGAGCACCATGCTGCAATACTCAGGGGAACCTTCCAGGAAAGATGAGGACCTGAGAGGCTGAAAGGCAGGTTCAGCAATCAAAGGAGATGTCAATAAACTCTGGAACACCTCTGCACTCACATGGCAAAGGACCAGCAATGACAGAGAAAGTGCTGCTGCCCCGGGGGCCTCTTATCCCACCCATGGATGAAGAGTTGATTAAAATGTGAATTCTGCCCACACATTTTGCCTGTGCGATGAGCTAAAAATCACATGGGCAATGTAAAATCACTGTCAATTGGCTTTTTATTTACCTTAATTGGCCCTTTAATTGTCGGCGGGCACTGCTCCAACTCTCACGTGCATGCCCAATGACCTCAGTATTGCACACATTTGCAATGACATAGGGATGTCCAATGTCTTTTTGTGCAATTTTACGTGCATTCAAGACAATCGCATGCCCGACCTCGGAATACAAAATTCAGGCCCAGGTTGGAGACATCCTCATCCTGTTGTCTTGATATGCTGACCTTTTTGTCCACAACTGAGTGTTCACTCTGCTCCCCGGCCAGTTTGACCACCTCCTCCTCTGCAGGTGTCAATATGCGGATGTCAGGGACACTTCCACCAGTCTTCGAGTGCTCCCTCAAATTATGCGTTCTTTTGTCCTCCAGGCACACAGAAGGATTGAGCATCATCTCAATAGACAGCAGAATCCTTCAGACGCTTGCAGGCCTATGACAGTTAATGTCAACTCTCTAGTGTGAGAGACTAAGACCTGTATGTGTTTATAAAATATTTATACATATCCTTCAGACTATTTCTAAAATTTTAAAAACTGAGCAAAGATCTTTAAGATGGTTGTGTCTGGCCTATGACCCCAGAACAAAAGAAACGATTTTGCAGTTTCAGAAATCTCATGCCTTATTGTCTCTGAGGAGCTATTAACAGTCACCTGGGGACTGCATAGCCCAGCTTCAAAAAGAGCTATACAAAGGTCATCTGCATTTAATAATCCAGGCAGGCCAGAAGGAGGTGGATTGTCTGCTAAGACAAAGGCCCCTCAACCTTCCTTTTAATTCCTAAAGGCTAAGACTCTTTGGAATCCAGACAATGGATACACATCCTTTGTCAAAGATGATGGAGAGGTGCGAGTCATGTGACATGGGCCTCTGGCTTATGGAACTTGTTCCATAAGCCAAAATACCACCTCTGAGGGTGATGACACTGAACACTTAGAGGATGTACCATCAAATCGTTCCCTTGCATTCTCCACCAGCACAGGGAGATTAGGTCCCTGATCCATCTGTTGAACTGCATAGTCTCAGTCTGCTGTTTACCATCTAACTGGAAGCCTCACAGAAAAGGAGCTCTGCCCAGGTTGAACACTTGGCCCCACCTACACTGCTTCTGTTGGAAGTTCTGTGCCATCGCCTACAAGACTGATTCATCTCTACATGCCTCATTGTGTAAAGTCAACATGACCAGAAAAGTGAATTTTACATTAGTTTTCAGCCCGTCAACCATTGTGAAGGAATACCTCATTGGAGTTTGATTCTGGACTCTGGAACCCACATGAAACAATATTTGTTTCCTCTGTAGTCTTTGTACTGTAAATCTTTCTTTTCTCTATCCTTCTCCTTACTATCTGGAGGTGAGGGGGACATTGCAAACCCTCTATTCACATTTTGAGTGTGTGCAAATAAACTAATCCTTTGACTTGAGTTTGCTGTAATAGAACATTGGATCGCACAAAAACTGAGGGGTTGGGAAACGCACCATTGCTTATAAAGAGTGAAACAAATCAAAACACCTTTCTGTTTACGGACAGGAGATGAGAGGAGAAATTAGTGCTGTTTAAATTAACTCCCCTCCTGTCCATAAGCCAGTAAGTGTTACACATACTCTCCTGCAACTGGTACAACTTTCACAGCATGAACTGGCTCCCACACATTCAGTCCATATGCTGCTGAGGCCTAGATCCCAAACTCCTGCCTGACATATCTGTCCACTCACATATTTGCATTGTTTGATGCTGTCGTGAGTGCCACTTTGCAGTGACTACACCATGCCCCCTAACTTGCAAAACATCTTTGGAACTTTTGTGGCATTGGGCCCAGTTTCGGTTGTTAACCTCTGCTGCAATCTACGTCCAGGCCATCTTGGCCAGGCAGGAGGGTCTTCTGCTACCATCACTGGGAAGTAAGACTGGTGTTCCTGGAAGGCCTGGAGGGAGGGTAAACCACGAGCTACTCATTCCCTGCGCTGAGCCATGTACCCACTTTTGAATGGAATGAGAGCAGGAGATCAAAACCTAAAGGTGAGCGGATGGCAGAAACTCCAGGGATCCATTTGTGGCAGGTGGGCAAGGGGTGGCAGCAGTTCCAGTTCAAAATCCTACTTTCAGACAGGCAGAATAATGCTGCTGGCTTGCAGGGCTTGGATGCCTATCTAGGTGCCATTTAAATATGGCATCTGATTCTTCAACCCTGTGAGGCAACAGTGGGGTTGGCAACTTCCTGCCTGCCCTTACCACACAATTGGCCAAGCCCCTTTACTGTGCATAACTAATTAGCTGGCTGCTGCGTGAGTGCAGGTGGCCAGCCATCCTGCTTCCGAGTGGAAATCCTGCTCACTTCGGTCCCACTGTCGGGACACTCGCCGCTGCAACAAGGTTCCACCCAAGATTACAGGTCAATGACCGTTCCGATAGATTATCAACTGAAACATTAACACTGTTTCTGTCTCCACAGATGATAACAGTAACTTGCTTTTAAATGCAAGGACACTCATTCCATTGTAAATGCTACAATCTAACATCTAATATTATTGGGCTGCATGCCATTCTATATTTATGCCCATCATGAGGTTATGCAAATATATTTTTCTAGTGGCAACCTACATAAAATGAAGTCGACAAATTACCACAAGAAGTCACTGAAGCAAATAGCTTAGATGCTTACAATGGAAACCAGATGAGTGCATGAGAGAAAAGGGAATAGAAAGATATGCTGAAAGGCTGAGCTGAGGCAGATGGCATGCGAGGAAACTTGTGAGGAGTATAAACACCAGCAGAGATTTGTTAGGCTGAATGCTCATGGGAATCCATAAACTAGATGAACTAAATTTACCGAATGACCCAAGTAAAGAAATTACCAAATAAGATTTAATTTTTTGTGACTTTTACTTTAATACAAAGCAGAATCAATGTAAGTTAAACATAAACTTATAGCCAGATCATGATAGGTATTCACTATAAATTATGCATGGAATGGCAGATACAACAAAGATAGATTTCATGGATCTCTTAAGCAGTCTACTCTGCTTGTATGGCATCAACTTCAGCCACACAGTCCTTCCAAGCTCAGATCTTCCTTGGTTAGAATTCCAGCCCATTTCCTTCAAAGGGATTCTCCTCAGGCAGTTTCAGTATAAATAGGGTACCACCATGCAATCTTCTACAAAATGACTCACTTTTTTCTGGAACCTTCTCGGCTCCCATCAGTCACGGTATTATGGATCTACCAGAATTGTCTTTGCCTTCAATTCTGAACATTTAATTATTCAGAAGCAGCAGCAGTTGTAAATGTGCTTTTTGATCACTCAGAAATCCAGCTGTCTGACCCAGCTTGCAGACTGCCTCCTCTCACCCTTCCTTCTTTATCTGTCTGCCACTTGACCCCCATAACTTAACTCCCTTCCTGTTGGTACTGCTTGCAGGTCAAGTGTCAGTCACCAAGTTTCATGGATCAGGATTTCTTATTATTGCTCAAAAATGAGACATGCTGTCAAAGCTTTTCATCTTACATTCATCAGGACAGAGTCGCAAGAATACCAACTGTAAAGGTAGCAAAAAAAACTTGGCTGTTAACTGGTGCATTCTCAATGGCAATGCCTCTATCAATCAATGCCACTTGCCAACCAATCAGCACTTTCTTCTCATGCAGTATAATTGTTGCTCCCTTTACAATTAGTATTCTTGTAAATCTATACTGCTGAGTGCAAGACAGAAAGCTTTGTCAGCATGTCTCTTTTTTGCGGCAATAATCAAGTTCTATCCTCCCAAACGACTATCTCTTGTTATCCAAAAGAATTATGATTGATATCTTAAAAAGTGATTCAAACTCTAAGGTTGGAATTTTCTGATCCTTCCCGCCAGCAAGATCTTCTAGTCCTGCCAAAGTTATCAGACATTTGAATGGCTCACAACAGCCACCGTAGGGGGATCCCACCATGGCAGGGCTGGAAAATCCTGGACTAAAAGTCCATTTCAAGCATTTTTAAAAACAATTGCAGATTTCACAAATATTTTAAAGTAAGGACAAATTTTACTTCCTGTTGATGCTTCTGTGTGAAAAGCTGTCACACTATGGAGTATCTTCTCTGTAATATTTGAAAAAGAAAATTTGAAAAGAGGATGAGGAAAGACCAAGAGAGTGAAATTAAGTGCATAACTCTCTCAGAGAGCTAATAGAGGCATAATGGCTTGAAAGGATTCCTCCTGTGATTTACAATTCTATGATTCTGTTATCAAATTCCACAAATGCCGCAACTGTTTGAAATAGCGCCAGCTGCACATAGTACTCAGTCAGAGGAAGTTTCTTTAATCACTTCTTTGCATCAACCAATTCTTCAGATGTTGCCATATCCAACTGATCAAATGTGGCTCCTATAGACTTTCAGAGACAGCAATCCAAGCTGATCACAGTCGATATACCAGCAAGATCTTCTGGGTTGCACTGAATTTTCTTTTCGCATTAATGTATCTTTACTTAGTTTAAACATCTGTAAGCACTCTAAGGTTTTCATAGTGGTACTTTACTGTGCATAGTCAGTGTGGAATAATAAACATGCAGTTACATTTGTGAGTGCTTTGATGTCCTGCAGATGTTGCATGCACTGTACACACATGTGTATGCTTAATGATGTAGGAGGCCCACTACTACCACACGAGCTTAACAATGATTTCAGTTAAATGTAGCTGGATTAAAAATAGTTGCTGTAACCCATTAATATAAATTATACATTTATAGTTGAGGGAAGTTTATCAATAATTATGTGGTGCTTGTATAAATGGAGATATACCCCACCAACTCAAATGTGACATGCTCCTCAGAAAGTAAGCATCCTAAATCTCAACACTGATCCATGCCTTTGTAATCACCAGACCTGGCAATTGGCAATGCTACCCTGGCTCTCTTCCCATTTTCTATCACCTATAAACTTCAGCTCATCCAGAACTCCGCTGCTTTTATTCTATTCTGTATCAAGTTCCACTCACTCATAACCCTTATCCTCATTTGCACCTGGTTCCCCCAATGCTCTGACCTGGCCTCTTGTGCATATCTTTCCCTTTTGCCGCACCAGCCTAGTCAACAACAAAGAGTTAACCTCCCACCAAGTAGATGGTCAAAACTAGCCATTGGACGAGTCAATAGATTGGTTTAAGTCTACTAATAGATAGGCTACAATAGTTGTCAAAAATTATTCACAAGTGGGATAAATCAGCACATCTAATCAATTTGCCACCGTCTTTTATTCACAGTGGTTTCACCAATTGGGGTGCAGTTTCGGCACCAGCTCCCTGCTTCTATACAATATAATCTTTGTAGACACCAAACTCAAGATATAAGAGCATGGGTTCTCATGCGCAGCCTTCAGGTAATGCAATCCAACAGCTGTCAAACCAATCCTCAGAATTTCTTCACCAGCAATATGCATTACAATGTCACAAGTATTTAGAACTGATTCAAGTAACGGTGCCTACCTACATAAAGCTGATCAATACATACATTCAGAGATCCAGTAGCTCAGCATGTTGTGAAAATCATAGCGATTGCTAAGAAGGCCTAATTTCAGTCGTTTACATAACTAAATTAAAGTGACTAAATAATATCTTTTTATACACTGTACAGAGACTCATGTGAGGTAGCATTAAGGAAATATGTAAGAGGCACTGGGTATGAAACTGAACATGGGCAGGGAGGGAAAACAGATGGAATCGCATTTCTGACGTTACAAAGGTAGAAAATTTGAGAATTTTAAAGCAACCAGGCTCCTTCAAGTACATATAAATGCAAACTGTTTTTGTTGTTAAAATCCTATCTTCAAGACCAAATTTTTGGTTACCAGTCCTGATTTCGGCTTATGAGCAGAATTTTACACCTCGTGGGAGGGCACATGTCCAACCTGATTGGGCATAAAATAGCACGAGAAGACATTGGGCGAGCATCTCGATGCCATCCCACATGTGCGCACGGGTGTCAGAACTGCGCCCGCCATCAATTAAAAGGCCATTAGAAACTCAATTGAATCAAATTTTACATTGCCCGTGTGAATTAGTGCTTATTGCATGGGCAAAACGGGCAGGTGGGCAGCTCGCATTTTGCAAAACCTATCCAAGGGCAGGATAAAAAGAGTCAGCAGCATTGCCACTGTGAATAGTGAAGAGTTTAGGAGGTAGTTTGCTGCTGGTTGCTTATTTGATCTTGACAGCATCTCTCTGTTCTGAGTTTCATTCTTAGTATTTCTAGGCTTCATTTCAGGACTCATTGGTGTCCTGGATTGGATTTTGACCATGTGGACCCTTCCAGGCACCAGACAGCCTTCTGTTACCTTGGTAATGGGGATTGTGCTCTCTGCTGGAGGCACCTCCTCTGAGGAGGAAGAGAGGGACAGAAAGGAGAGGAAGACACGTGTCCCTATGCAGCTTCCAGGGGATGGGCCTGTGGGAGAACAAGCACAGGTACAAGGTGCAGGGCCAGCAAATAGTCCAAGGCAGAAGGGGCCACAGAAGACACCACTATCCTGGTGCCAGGATTCACAGGCAGTGATGCAGCTACCTCAGTATGTCCGAGGTGCAATGCTGAAGGAGGCTTCACCTCTCCAGGGGGACCTTGACCTCTATTTGTCACATGATTGGGCCTGAGAGCAGCTCCGACTGTATGGGTGGACACCCCATGCCGGTGGCTCTGAAGGTCAGTGGCCCTCAACTTCTATGCCTCCGGCTCTTTCCAGGGGTCAGTGGGGGATCTGTCTGGAGACTCCCAATCAGCTGTCCAGACCTGCGTCAAGCTGGTGAATGAAGTTCTGTTCAGGCGGCTAATGAAATTTATTTATTTCCATACGGACGAGGCCAGTCAGGCTGAGCAAGCCAGAGGGTTTGCAGCGATTGCCAGGTTCCCCACATCCAGGGTGCAATAATCGGCACACATGTGGCCGTCAAGGCACTAGTGGGTGCCTTCGTCAACAGGAAGGGATTCCACTCGATGAATGTCCAGATAGTGTGTGACCACAGGATGCAGATTCTGAAAGTCTGTGCAAGGAACTCTGGCAGCTCCCATGCACTTATATTCTGAGACACTCACAGGTGCCGAGGTTATTCAGTACTTCAGCCCAACTGGATGGATGGCTGCTGGGTGACAAAGGCTATCTGTTGAAAAGGTGTCTTATGACTCCTCTCCACCACCCAAGAACAGAAGCAGAGCAGCGTTATAATAGGAGTCAATAGGTAGTGATAGAAAGGACCATAGGTCTTCTGAAGATGAGCTTCTATTGCCTGGAGCATTCAGAGGGAGCACTACAATAATCCCCAAAGCAGGTGTCACTGATAATAATTGCATGTTGTGCACTCTACAATCTGGCACTGGCAAGGGGAACCAATTGGAGGAAGAGGATCTTGAGGCAGCTCCACAGGTCACAGAGGATGAATCCAGTAGCAAGTCAGAAGAGGAGCACGGTGAGGAGAACACTGTGGATGTGGAGGCAGACCTCTGTATCCTTCAGGGAGGCAGGGACACCAGGGATGCCTTGATCCAATGCTCCTTCAGCTAGGCTGCCAAAGATCTGCTTCCACTGCATGCCAGGGCTGCCGGCTCCATCCCGGATGTCTGAAATGACCCTTTCATTTGAACCCAAAGTCCACTCAGTGCCTGAGCAATAAAGTTTAGAGCCACTCATGTCCAGCATTATATGTTGGTGTGCCTTGTATCAAAAAAATAAAAAGATGAAGCATACTCAGTAAATTACGACAAAAACAAAATGTATTTAATTTTCATAACTAAACAAATTAGCATAACCTTCTCTGGTCTTCATTCCCACACCAGTAAACATAAACAAAACATTACAGAACAGATAATCACCCGTTAACAGTCCCTCTCATGCTCACGGTGCCTTAAACTTATGTTTACGAGTGCTACATCTTGGTGAAACCCTTCACTGGCAGTGGCATTGGAGACAGCCTGCTGACTCTGCTGTCTTGTTGGCCTTGATGACCTTGGCGGTTGTCCTCTGGCCAATGGAGTCTGTGCTCGCCCTGCCTGCGAGGAAGTGGCCAGTGCCATGGCTGGCATCTCCCCAGTCACTGTAGCCTCATCAGATGCCATGGTCGCAGGCAGAAAGGTGGAGGTGCTGCTGCCGTCATCCGGAGCACCCTTAGAGGAGCCCGCAGAGACAACAAGCAACTTGAGTGCCAGCATGAGGTCTCTCTGGACCTCCCTGCTCACCATTGATGGATGGGCACCTAGCTAGGATACTGAGTGCTTCATCCATCCCCCAAACTGGTACTGACCACCTGAGGTCATTGCCTGTGTGAGGGCTTATATGTCCGAGTGCAATGCCAGGAACCCCTGATTCTGTTCATGAAGCTGCCTCTTCATGCAAGTCGACACTCTCAATGGAGGAGGCAGTATGTTGGCCATGAGGGTCAATGTAGTGCTCATGCTCCGCATGAACCCCTCCACATCAGAGACCATGGCTCGCATACCCTCATGGATCTCAGCCGGATCCACCTGCACATCCCGCTGGATATCCAGCATCTACCAACTAATGGGTGACTCCAGAGGCTCATCACCTGCCTTAGACTCAGCATCGTCCTGGTCTCCAGCAGTCCTTCGACTGCCAGCGCTCTGGGCATTCTCTGCCTCCGCCTGCTCCTCAAGCGAGTGTGAAGTGCCCTCACAACTTTGCTCCTACACTCTATCTGAAGATCTAACGCTCACCAAGGTGCTGATATCTTACCTGGTGCCTGGTGCAGATGCAGCTAAAGCCCAGCAGTTATCTTCTGTCAGGGGTGGCTCTTCGGGGTCCTGAGAATGAGTATGTGCTGGCAAATCAAAGGGGGAACAACGACATGTCATTAGTTTAAGTCATCACATTGTCACTGTGCATGCCAGGCACCCTGGTGAGACAATTGAGATCTGCATCATGGTGCCATCGTCTTTCAATGATCAATGGGGACTCCAGGTTTGAGGCTCTCATTAATGATGAGACTATACAAGAATGTTTTCACCATCCAAAACTCTCACCTCTGTTCACTGCACTTTTACCTTCATCTGACACCCAGCCACTCCGCAACCAGCTGACCGAGGTGCATGGCGCCTCTCGAGCTCCAAGGTGTCCTGCTCAAATCTTGCAAGGATTAGGATGTTTGGGGGGCCTCCATCTGTCCACGACCTCTCAATGTTATTATGGCTCGTCTACTGCTGAAAGGACAGAGGAACAATAATTAGTCCACTCTCCAGCTGTAGCACCATTGCAGCCTGGCCAAACCCAGCTGAGAACACCTGGCAGGGCACATCCAAGTCATGGCCCTCGAACCAAAAGGCACTTAGTCGAAGCAGCCAGGACTCACCTCCTTGGCCGGCTCTGACGTTATTAGCAGTTGGCACTCAGACTAATACCCCTGAGCTCCATGGGGTGATGGCCAGACCTTAACACTTCAACACGCTGACTCATGCCAACACCGAGCCTTCCCAAGCACAGCAGGTCATTGAACCTTCTGCAGCACTTCACCCATGTTTACCGCACAACGTCGTGGCTGTTGACCTGGACTGCCATCTCCTCCGAAGATCTTTTTATCAGGTGCGGTGGCCTCCTCCTTCCATTTCTGGGAACGAGGGTGTCCCTCCTGGCAGCCACCTCCTCCAGGAGAATCACAAGGCACTTGCCCAAAAACCAGAGGGCCGAGTGCCCACCCAACCTGCCCTCCCACCTGGCATCTCCAGCTGCATTTGAGGCCATGGCTCCAGTCTTCAGCAAGCAGAAGATATGTTCTTTCCTGGCAGCGTTCAAGAAGCTGCCTATGCTGTTTTTAAACCAACCAGCAGGTTGCCATTGGACCCAGCATCCAAAAGGTCCCTGCCCGGCCCTCCCCGATCATTGGGAAAACGCATTTCATGCTGGGTGGGCCTTAATTGGCCAGGCAGCATGAAATCGTGATCGGGAGCTGATCACGGGTGGGGGCCCTTTTCCTGACGGGTCGCGGTTGTTGTTGCGTGGGTGAGAGCGTATATAGTGCATGTTCTCAGGATATTGGATCTGGGAGTATCGCAGGCAAGTCTCAGACTGCCCCCTGCAATATCTATCCAAGTGGATTTTGCAGTTACTAGTCAGCAATGATGTGGAAGACCTGATTGATCTTAGGACACTGGAGTCCATTGTAGTATATTCGCCACCACTTCTCACTAATGTAATTGTAACTTTAAAAGCCACAGTTGGCAGTATAACCTTTGGTAATTTTCAGTGCTGGCTTCTGGGTCTCATCCAGGCCACTCGGTAGTGGTTTCATTTTTAATTAGCATTCCATCTAATGGCTACTGAATGATTGAACCAATTATAGATTACTTACCCACTTTTGTGAATTGTGAGAGAGGAAAGTGGAAAAGAAAGAGTTACATTTACTAAATGCTGTATCATTATGTTGTCAGCCTTATTTTAGATAGCAGTTATGATGTTGGCACTAATAGACCTTTAAGAAAAAACAAAATGACAGCTGCCATAACCTATTGCAGTCTTCACTCATGCAGAGTAATCATCTCTTAAATTTTTCAATTGAATAAACTACCACGGGATTTTCAGATTAGTCTCTTGGTAGGTTACAGAGTTAAATGCTGACAGGTTGAACATGTGCTCATATAGCATTGTGACCGTTAATGTGCTCAGGTTCACAAGTCTAGCAGTGTTGTGGGTACACACAGAAGTGAGAGCTAAAGATTAATAACTCTGCCTCTTCTGCATTAGAAATAATTATGGGGGCAGGGATGTAAAGCAGGCAGTAGTGGAATGGCCACCCAGTACACACCTGCCTAATTTTTCTTTTAATTTATTTCAATATTAAGGAAAATCAGGTAGACTGTAAAATGCAGGGCTGGTTGAGACTGCCTGTTTAAATCCAAGATGAATTTTACTCCCAATATTTATCTGAATATAATCATATTACAAGTACATCCTCACAGTTTGTTGAGGAAACAACAAACAAGAAAATACTCTTATAACACAAGACTTATCTAAAATTAATAGTTTTGGCAATAGGCAAGACAGGTTGTATAAAATGATGGCCAGTCCCCACAAGTTCTGTATTTATGTTCTAGCCTCTATCATAAGAAAGATTATTGGCCTACATTCAGGGTTGCAGTAATTCACTTCTTAAGAAATGGTTAAAGAAGCTAGATTTGTTTTCCTTGTAAATATTCAGGATTAACTAACAAGGATGCCCAGGTGAATTGTTTGCAGTGGCAAAGGTTTCAAATACCAGTTAAAAATTGGAGAACCATCATGAAGGTTTGGAATAAGAAGCCAAGTTGGATGAACTATCTCATCCAATAGGTAAAACAAAAGCAAAATACTGCAGATGTTGGTAGTCTGAAATTTAAAAATGTGCTGGAAACACTCAGCAGGTCAGGCAGCATCAATGGAGACAGAATAGTGTTAATGATTCGGGTCAATGACCTATCTGAACTGGAAGATGTTAAAGAAGAACAGCTTTTAAGCAATATCAGAGACAGGTAGTGGTTGGGAGAAAAGGAAAAAATTCTATGACAGAGTGGAGGCATAAGAACACAAGAAATAGGAGCAGGATTAGAGCATTCGGCCCCTCAAGCCTTCCCCACCATTCAATAAGATGATGGCTGATCAGCCCCAGGCCTCAATTCATCTTTCGTGCCAGCTCCTCATAGCCCTCATTTCCCCGATATTTCAAAAATCTATCTACCTCCTCTTTAAATACTTTCAGTGATCTAGCCACCACAACTCTCTGGGGTAGAGAATTCCAGACATTCACTACCCTCTGAGAGAATAAATTCCTTTGCAACTCAGTTTTAAATGGGTGCCCCTTATTCTGTAACTATGTCCCTTAGTTCGAGATTCCTCCACTAGTGGAAACATCTTCTCAACATCTACCCTGTAAAGCCCCCTCAGAATCTTGTATGTTTCAATAAGATCACCCCTCATTCTTCTAAGCTCCAATGAATAAAGGTCCAACCTGTTTAGCCAGTCTTGATAAGTCAAATTTTTCATCCCAGGAATCAGCCTAGTGAATCTCTTTTGAGCTGCCTCCAATGCCAGTATATCTTTCTTAAATAAGGGGACCAAAACTATACACTCCAGGTGCAGCCTCACCAACACCCTGTACTGTTGTAACAAGACTTCCCTATTTTTAAACTCCAACCCCTGAGCAATACAGGCCAAAATTCCATTTGCCTTCTTAATTACTTGCTGCACCTGCATACTAACTTTTTGTTTTTCATGCATAAGAACACCCAGATCCCTCTGTGCTGCACTTCTTTGGAGTCTCTCTCCATTTAAATAAAAGTCTGCCTTTTGATTCTTCCTACCAAAGTGCATGACCTCATACTTTCCTACATTGAATTCCATCTGCCAAGTTTTTGTCCACTCGCTCATCCTATCTACATCCCCTTGCAGATTCCTTCTGCCCTCAACCCAACATACCCTCTCACCTATTTTTGTATCATCGGCAAATTTGGATACATTACACTCTGTCCTTTCCTCCAAGTCATTAATATAAATAGTAAATAACTGAGGCCCTAGGACTGATCATTGTGGTTACATCTTTCCAACCTGAAAAAGACCCATTAATCACAACTCTCTGTTTCCGGGTGTTAACCAATCCTCAAAACATGCTAATACATTACCCCCAATACCATGAGTTCCTGTCTTGTGCAATAACCATTTATGTGGCAACTTATCAAAGGCCTTCTGTAAATCCAAATACACTACATCTACTGGTTCCCCTTTATCAACTCTGCTTGTTATATTCTCAAAGAACTCTAGCAAATTTGTCAAACACATGCACTGCTGGTTCCTAAAAAATTCCCAATCCTCTGGCCTATCACTAGTTTTCACTTTTTGTATGCCTTCATTTTTGATTGAATATTCTCCCGCATTTGTTAACCATGGATGGTTCATGGTTCTCATCAAGTCCTTCTTTTTGACCAGGATAAATTTTTGCTGAGCATTATGAAATATCTGCTTAAATGTCTGCCACTGCTCATCCACTGACATTCCCCTGAGTCTATTTTCCCAGCCAGCTTTCGACAACTCTTTCTTCATTCCTCTGTAATTTCCCTTATTTAAGTTGAGGACACTGGTTTGAGACCCGAGTTGCTCATTCGCAAACTGAAGTTGAAATTATACTATGTTGTGATTGCTGCCCCCTAGAGGATCCTTAACTACGAGGTCTCTTATTAATCCTACCTCATTACACATTACTAGGTCTAAAATAGCCTGTTCCTGGCTAGATTGTACAATGTATAACTCTAAGAAACAATCCCTGATGCACTCTTCAAATTCATCTTCCCTGTTACCGCTGCCAATCTGATTTAACCAGTCAATATGCAGATTAAAATCACCCATGATAATTGTAGTGCCCTTCTTACATGCCTCCATTATTTCCCGATTTATCCTTTGTCTTACAGTGAGGCAACTCTTTGGGCCTATAGACGACTCCCACCTGTGACTTCTTCGCCTTGTTATTCCTTATTTCCAACCAAACTGATTCCACATCATGATCTATTGCACCTTTATCACTACTCATCACTGCACTGATACCTTCCTTTATTAACAGAGATACCCCACCTCCTTTTCCTTTTTGCCTATTTTTCCTGAACATCGAATACCCTTGAATATTGAGTTCCCAGTCTTGGTCACCCTTCAACCATGTCTCTGCAATAGCTTTCAAGTCATATTCATTTATTTCTGTTTGTGCTGTCAACTCATCTATCTTGTTACAAATGCTGCATGAATTCAGATAAAGACACTTGAGCTTCAAGTTTTTTTTACCATTATTGCTCATTCTGGTTCTAATTTCTTCTGCACTTTTCTGCTTATACTTTCTGCCCCTTCCTGTCATACTTTGATGATCATTCACCTCTTCGCTATCCTGTACCTCTGCTCTCTCGTTTCTTTTTGATTTTTTAAACTTGCCTACAATTGAACCCTCCCCGCACTAATTAGTTTAAAGTCCTATCTACAACCCGAGTTACACAATTCGCCAGGACACTGTTCCCAGCATGGTTCAAATGAAGCCCGTCCCAATGGAGCAACTCTCTCCTTCCCCAGAACTGATGCCAGTGCCCCACAAATCGGAACCCATTCCTCCCACACCAATCTTTGAACCATGAATTTACCTCTCTGATCTTATTTAACCTATGCCAATTTGCACGTGGCTCAAGTAATAATCCAGAGATTATTATATTTGTCGTTCTGCTTTTTAATTTAGCCCTGAGCTGCATGTAGACCCTCAACAGACCCTCTTTCCTCGTCCTACCTATGTCATTGGTATGTAAGTGGACCATGATAACTGGATCCTTCCCCTCCCACTCCAAGTTCCTCTCCAGCCCAGAAGACATGTTCTTAACAGGAATGATTAAAATACAGAAGTGAATATTTTTGGTCTGCATGTGTCTCCCCAGTGTAGAGGAGAATACATCATGAGCCACTTATAAAGTATATTTGGTTGGAAGAATTACAAGTAAATTGCTGAATTACCCAGAAGGAGTGTTTGAGACCTAGAACAATGAAAAGCGAGGAGGTGAAAAGGCAGATGTTGCATCACCTGCACTTGCGGGAAGGTGGTGGGGGCAAAGAAAGGGCGTTGGAAGAAATGGAAGACTAAATCAGGGTGGTCACAAGGGAATGACCCCTTCAGAATACTGAAAGAGCTAGGAAGGATAGGATGTATTGGTTGGTGCCATCACGCTAGAGGTGGCAAAAACCGTTGACCGGTTGAAAACAGAGACTAGTCAGGCAAGGGGGCTATTATGGTTCTGGGAGAAGAGATGATGGCAGAAGTGCAGGAAATGAGACAGGCAGATTCTAGGCAGATTCTAGGCCATTTAATTGTCCAAAGGTGTATTGAGTTACCAATTAAGTTATCACAAAAGGCCATTGAAATATACAGTAAATATGTGTTCATGAGAAAGCTCAATCCATTCCTGGAGAGAAGAGAGATTGGTATGTGAGATATGTTGATGGGACAATTTCTGAAAAGGGACAGGTTTGATGGGCCATTTCCTATTATTTAGCGTTCTCATGTTTTTCATCAAAATAATAGTCATTGACAAGGAATAAAATCCCCAAAAATCCATGTCCTCTTGTTGATTATCACCAGCATGCCTCAATAAAAGTAATTAAAATAGAATTTAAAACTTCAGGTTATGTACTGACATTTTTACATTTGATGGTGCATGGTAACAGGGAGTATTAACATACGAACATATGAAATAGAGCAGAAGTATGCTATTCAGCTCCTCGAATCTGCTCTGCCATTCAATAAGATCATGGCTGATTCGTTTGTGTTTTGAATCTGACATTCCCATCTATCCCCGATAACCTTGCCTAACAAGAATCTATCTACCTCTACATCTGCTTTAAAAAAATTCAGTGACTCTGCATACAATGCCTTCAGAAGCAGAAAGTTCCAAAGTTGCACAACCCTATGGGAGAAAAACAATTCTCCTCATCTCTGGCCTAAAATAGCAACCCCGAATTTGAAAACTGTGCCCTCTAGTTCTGGACTCACCCAACAGTGAAACATCCTTTCCACATCCACCTTGTCAATACCGTTTAGGATCTTATATACTTCACAGAATCACAGAATTGTTATGGTGCAGAAGAAAGCAGAAGAGCAGGTGCATGCATGATCTCTGAGCATTTTAACTTAGTGCCAATCTCCTGCCTTTTCCCCGTAACCTTGCAAGTTGTTTCTGTTTAAATAATCATCCAATGCCCTTGTGAATGCCTCAACTGAAACTGCCTCCACCACATTTCTAGATTGTGCATTCCAAACCCTAGCCACTCACTGTGTGAAAAAGTTTTTTCTCACCTCGCTAGACGGCTGGGAACAGGTGAAGCCCAAGGAGAATATAAAGAAAGTAGGAAGAAACTTAAGCAAGGAGTCAGGAGGGCTAAAAGGGGTCATGAAAAGTCACTGGCAACCAGGATTAAGGAAAATCCCAATGCCTTTTATACATATGCAAAAAGCAAGAGGGTAGCCAGGGAAAGGGTAGGCCCACTCAGGGACAGAGGTGGGAATCTGTGTGTGGAGCCAGAAGAAAAGGGAGAGATACTAAATGAATTCTTCTCATCAGTATTCACCAAAGAGAAGAACTTAGTGGTCGATTTGTCTAGGGAAGAGTGTGTAGATAGCCTGGATCATGTTGAGATCAAAAAAGAGGAGGTGTTAGGTGTCTTGAAGAATATTAAGGTGGATAGGTCCCCAGGGCCAGATGGGATCTACCCCAGAGTACTGAGGGAGGCAAAGGAGGAGATTGCTGGGGCCTTGACAGAAATCTTTGTATCTTCACTGGCTGTGGGTGAGATCCCAGAGAACTGGAGAATGGCCAATGTTGTTCCATTGTTTAAGAAGGGTAGCAGGGATAATCCAGGATATTACAGGCCGGTGAGCCTTATGTCAGTGGTAGGGAAATTATTGGAGAAGATTCTTCGTGGCAGGATTTACTACCATTTGGAAGCAAATGGACGTATTACTGAGAGGCAGCATGGTTTTGTGAAGGGGAGGTCGTGTCTCACTGACTTGATCGAGTTTTTCGAGGAAGTGACAAAGATGATCGATGATGGAAGGGTAGTGGATGTTATATACATGGATTTCAGTAAGGCCTTTGACAAGGTCCCTCATGGCAGACTGGTACAGAAGGTAAAGTCGCATGGGATCAGAGGTGAGCTGGCAAGATGGATACAGAATTGGCTTGGTCATAGAAGACAGAGGGTAGCAGTGGAAAAGTGCTTTTCTGAATGGAGAGCTGTGACTAGTGGAGTTCCACAGGGATCAGTGCTGGGACCTTTGCTGTTTGTAGTATACATAAATGATTTGGAGGAAAATGTAACTGGGCTAATTAGTAAGTTTGCAGATGACACTAGGGTTGGAGGATTTGCAGATAGTGAAGAGGATTGTCAAAGGATACAACAGGATATAGATCGGTTGGAGACTTTGGTGGAGAAATGGCAGATGTAGTTTAATCCGGACAAATGCAAGGTAATGCATTTTGGAAGGTCTAATACAGGTAGGAATTATACAGTAAATGGCAGAACACTTAAGTGCATGGAGATCTGGGTGTACTGAAAGTGGCAACGCAGGTGGATAAGGTAGTCAGGAAGGCATATGGCATGCTTGCCTTCATTGGCAGGGGTATTGAGTATAAAAGCTGGGAAGTCATGCTGCAGCTGTATAGAACCTTGGTTAGGCCACATTTGGAATATTGCGTGCAATTCTGGTCGCCACATTACCAGAAGGATATGGAGGCATTGGAGAGGGTGCAGAGAAGGTTTACCAGGATGCTGCCTGGTCTGGAGGTTATTAGCTATGAGGAGAGGTTGGAGAAACTCAGATTGTTCTCACTAGAGCGACGGAGTTTGAGGGGCGACTTGATAGAAGTTTACAAAATTATGAGTGGCATGGACAGTGTAGATAGTCAGAAGCTTTTTGCCAGGATGAAAGAGTCAATTACTAGGGGACATAGATTTAAGGTGAGAGGAGAAAACTATAGAGGACATGTGCGTGGCAAGTGTTTTGCACAGAGAGTAGTGAGTGTCTGGAATTCGCTGCCAGAGGAGATGGTGGAAGCAGATATGATAGTGGTGTTTAAAAGGCAGCTTGACAAATACATGAATAGGATGGGAATAGAGGGATACGGAGCCCGGAAGTGCAAAATGTTTTAGTTGACAGGCAATATGTTCGGCGCAGGCTTGGAGGGCCGAAGGGCCTGTTCCTGTGCTGTACTTTACTTTGTTCTTTGTTCTTTCTTTGCTTCTTTTGCAAAACACTTTAAGACTGTGCCCCTTGGCTTTCGATCTGCTTACGAGCAGGAACAGTTTCTCCCTATCTGTTCTGTCCAGACTCCTCATGATTTTGAAAACTTCTGTCAAGTCTCCTTTTAGCTTTCTTCTCTCCAAGGAAAGCAGTCCCCCAACTTCTCCAATCTTTCCTCATAACTGAAGTGTCTCAGCCCTAGAACCATTCTTGTAAACCTCTTCTGCACTCTCTCCAATGTGTTCACATCCTTCCTATAGTGTGGTGCCCAGAACTGTACACAATACTCCAGCTGAGGTCTAACCAGTTTCTTACATAAGTTTATCATAACCTCCTTGCTCTTGTACTCTATGCCCCTATTAATGAAGCCTAGAATACTGTATGCTTTAGAAACTGCTCACTCTATCTGTCCTGCCACTTTTCATGACTTATGTACATATACACCCAGAAATCTCTGCTCCTGCACACCCTTTAAAATAATATCCTTTATTTTATACTATCTTTGTATGAAAGTGCATCATGTCACACTTCTCTGCATTGAACTTCATCTGCCACCTATCTGCCCACTCCACCAATGTGTCAATGGCCTTTTGAAGTTCTACACAAACTTTGAAATTGTCCCCTGCATACATTTATATATATCAGGAAAAGCAAGGGTCCCAATACCGACCCCTGGGGAACTCCACTACAAACCTTCTTCCAGCTTGAAAAATACCATAACTCTCTGTTTCTTATCACTCATCCAATGTTGTATCCACATTGTTACTGTCCCTTTTATTACATGACCTATAACTTTCCTCACAGGTCTGTTGTGTGGCACTGAATTGAACGCCTTTTGGAAGTCCATATACACCACATCAAGGCCTTGTCCTCATCAACCATCTGTTTCCTCTTCAAAAAACTTCAGCAACTCAGACACTATTTTCCTTTAACAAATCCATGCTGACTCTTCCAAATCAATCCACATTTTTCCATGTGACTATTAATTCTATCTCGAATAATTGTTTCTAGAAGTTTCCCCATAACCGAAGTTAAACTGACTGGTCTACTATAGCAGGGCAGATCTTTACAACTTTTTTGAACAAGGGCGTAATGTTTGCAATTCTCTCGTCCTCCAGCACCTCCCCCGAATCCAGGGAACATTGAAAGATTATTGCCAGTGCCTCTGCAATTTTCACTCTCACTTCTTTCAATATTCTTGGGTGCATCTCATCTGGTCCCGGTGCTTTATCAACTTTGAGTACCAACAGATTACCCAATACCTCCTCCTTATCAATTATAAGCCCTTCTAGTGACTGAGTTTCCTCCCCTGTCACCATGGCCTGGGCAGCATCTACCTTGTAGGTAAAGACAGATGCAAAGTATTAATTTAACACCTCAGCCATGCCTCTTGTCTTGATGTGTAAATCCCCGTTTTGGTCCCTAATCAGCCCTACTCCCTCTTTTACCACCCTTTTCCTATTGATGTGCTTATAGAATATTTTGGGACTTCCTTTTATGTTAGCTGCCAGTCTTTTATCATAATCCCTCTTTGCTTTTCATATTTGCTTTCCCACATCCCTTCTGAACCTTCTGAATTCAGCTTAGTTCTTAATTGTATTTTTACCTGAAACCTGTCATAAGCACAATTTTTCTTCTTTAATTTTCTATCTCATTTGTCATCCTGTGAGCTCTGGATTTGTTTGTCTTAACCTTCCCTTTTGAGGGAACATACTTTGACTGTGCCCAAACCATCTCCACATTGAAGGTATCCCATTTTACAGCTACTGATTTCCCCGCCAACCTTTGATTCCAATCTATCCGGCCCAGCTCTGTTCTTGCCCCATTGAATCTGCTTTCTGCCAGTTGATTATTCTTGCTCTGGATTGACTAATATCCTTTTCCACCATCATCCTAAACCTTATGATGCAATGATCACTGTCCCTTAAATGCTCCCCCACTGTCACTTGATCTACTTGGCCCACCTCATTACCAAGAAACAAGTCTAGCAGTGCCTCCTTTCTTGTTGAACTGGACACATTCTGCTGTAGGAAATTCTCCTGAATACAATCTAGGAATGCTTCTCCCTCACTGCCCCTTACACTACCACTATCCCAGCCTCTGTATGCGTAATTAAAGTCCCCCATTATTTCTACTCTACGACGTTTACATCTCTCTGTAATTTCCTTGCAGATTTGTTCCTCTACATCCTTCCCACTAGTTGGTGGTCTATATATTTCACCGAGCAATGTAATTGCACCCTTTTTATTCCTTAACTCTAGCCAAATCAATTCTGTCCTTGAATCCCCTGACACATCCGCCTTCTCCAGTACTGCAATACTCTCCTTAAGCAAAAATGCCACCCGTCCTCCTTTTTTCCCTTTCCTATCTTTTTTGAACACCTTGTAACCAGGAATATTTAACATGCAGATCTGCCCTCCCTTAAGCCAGGTCTCTGTTATCGCCACAACATTATAATCCCACAAGTCAATCTGTGCCTGTAACTTGCCAATTTTATTAACTATACTCCACAATGTAAACTTGATTTAGACTTCATTACTTGCTCCATTTCTCCGACTCCATCTATTAACTTACTGTTCTCTGTTTTAATGCTACCTACCTCTCCCATTCCATGCACCCTGGTATTACTTTCTAATATTCTCTCCTGGTTCCCAAAACCCTGCTGAGTTAGTTTAAACCATCCCCAACAGCATGAGCAAAATGACCCACAAGGAACTCAGTCCTGGCTCTGTTCAGATGCAACCCGTCCAGTTTGTACAGGTGCCATCTCCCCAGGGCCACTCTCAGTGTCCCAGGAATCTAAAGCCCTCCCTCCTGCACCATCTTCCCAGCCACGCATTCATGTGTCTCATCTTCCTATTTCTGTATTCACTTTCACATGGCACTGGGAGTGATCCAGAGATTACTACTTTAGAGATCCTGCTTGCTAATTTTCTACCTAGCTCCCTAAATTCTGATTGCAGGACCACATCCCCCTTCCTACCTATGTCATTAGTACCAATGTGGACCACAACTTCTGGCTGTTCGCCGTCCCCAACAAGAATGTTCTGCAGCCGTTCTGTGACATCCATGACGCTAGCACCAGGGAGGCAACAAACCATCCTGGAGTCACGTTGATCCTACTAAAGAATCCCCATTTCAATACTTTTCTTCCTTCTGCTTTTCTTCCTCCCCTCCTACACAGCTGGGCCACCCACGGTGCCACGGGCTTGGATCTTGCTGCTCTCCTCCAAGGATCCATCGCCCTCACCGATATCCAGAATGGAAAACCTGTTAGCGAGTGGGACCTCTGTGGATTCCAGCACTACCAGCCTGTTTCTCTTGCTGCCTGGTGGCCATCTATCCACCTCCTTTCCTCTAACTTGCAGTGTGACCACCTCTCTGAGCGTGCTAACCACGTAGTCCTCTGTCTCACAGGTGCACCACAGTGATTCTAACTGCTGCTCAAGGTCTGAAACGTGGAGCTCAAGCTTGTACAGCCAGTGACATTTCCTGCACATGGGCTCGTTTGGGTAACGAGAAGTGTCCACGACTCCCCACATGCCACAGGATGGGCATTCCACTTGGCTGAGCTGTCCTGCCATGCCTTAACCTTAAACTTTTAACTCATTTTATTTACTTTAACTTTTAGTTACTTTTACTTACTTTAACTTACTTTAACCTGTCATGAAGCTATTAATGTATATAATATTATTGGAAAATATTTTTTTTTTAAAATAGAGGTTTAGTCTGTGGGCATGTTTGAATTGGATTAAACTTAGCTAGTCTGGGTGCTTTGATGTGTATTAGTTTTGAGATGTAAGAGATGTAGAGTGCATTTGCATTTTTCAAATAAAGCATTCAAGAAGTGGGGTGAAATCTGGCACCTAGTTAGCAGAAACCAAGCAATGTGTTTATATTGCTAATAAAATTGGTACTATGAAAGGGGTTTTATCATTAAAAGAGGCTGGTGAGACAATGAGAATTTACATTCAATGAGATGAGCTAGGCATATCAGAGGGCAGTTTTGCATGGGCAGAGGCAATGTAAGCTCAAAGCAGCTGTAAGCCTCCAACTGTCTCCAAAGGAACCGAAGGGAAAAGAACCTCATTTTGAATTTGTAAGGTGAAAACGCCTCGCCTGGTGTCTGCTTAAACCTATGGGTCCTGTTGCCTTAATGGAGATTAGTTTGGGAATTTGTTAAAAGCTATGATAGTAGTAATTTGTAGCCATGTATATGTGTTTAATGTATTGTAACTTGATAAAATGTTTCATTTCGTTTAATATAAAACTTCTCGAGAACTAGTGGGCTGATTCCTGAATTTAGAGTTGCATCTCAAACATACCATTTAAAATTATAGATTAAGGCAGTTGTTTAAAATTTCCCTCTGGGATTTTTAAATAACCCAGCTTTACCGAAAGGCTATCTCATAGCAAACCTTACTCTTGTACTATTAACTATAAACTGGAGATTAGTAGAAAGTAGAAATCATTCACCCTCACTCACAAATCAGCTCCCCTTCCTATAAATTCTTACTTTCCCTGTACTTGTTTAGAAATGTATGTTTTTCAAAATTACTGGAGTTGAAACACAATCCCTAACAGCAACTGCTCAAGAACCAATCAATTCACGACTTTCCTGTGATTTTACTCTCACACCTCTTTCAAATCCACAGAGGGGCTCAGGAAGGGTGTTCTCACACAGGTCCGACTCCTCTCACCCGCAAAAGGCTGCCTCTCCTCTCATGCTGTTATCAATCTCCCGACTGTCTCTCCTCTCGCGCTGTTTCCAATCTCCCGACTGCCTCTTCTCTCCAATCAAGTCACCCCTCGCTTTTCTAAACTCCAGTGGAAACAAGCCCAGTCTTTCTCACCTTTCCTCATAAGACAACCCGCTCATTCCAGGTATCAATCTAGTAAACCTCCTCTGAACCACCTCCAGCCCATTTGCATCCTTCCTTAAATAAGGAGACCAAAACTGCACACTATATTTGATTTGTGGTCTCAATAATGCCCTCTATAACTGATGTATAACATTCTTACTTTTATGTTCAATGCCTCTCATATTGAAGGATAGCATTCCATTAGCCTGCTTAATTACTTGCTGTACCTACATACTAACTTTTTGTGATTCATGCACTAGAACACCTAGATCCCTCTGCACCTCAGAATTTTGCAGCTGTACTCTGCCTTTTTATTCTTCCTGCCAAAGTGAACAGCTTCACATTTTCCTACATTATCATTAATCTGCCAGATTTTTGCCCACCCAGTCAACCTATCTATATGCATCTGCAAAGTCCTTATGTCCTCTTCGCAACATACCTTCCTACCTATCTTTGCGTCATCTACAAATTTAGCTACCATGGCTTTGCTCCCCTCATCTAAGGCATTTATATAAATTGTAAAAGGTTGAAGTCCCTGCACAAACCTCTACGGGAGTCCACTCATCTTATCCTGCCAATCAGAAAAAGACCCATTTATGCATACTCTCTGTTTTCTGCAAGGCTGCCAATCTTCTAGCCATGCTAATATGTTACCCCCTACACCATACACTTTTATTTTCCACAATATTCTTTGACATGGCAACTTATCAAATGCCTTCTGGAAATCCAAGAACAGCACATCTACAGGCCCTCCCCTTTCTCCACAGTACATGTTACTCCTTCAGGAATCTCCAATAAATTGGTTAAACATGATTTCCCTTTCACAAAATCATGCTGACTCTTCCCAGTGACCTCGAGTTTCTCTAAGTGCCCAGCTATAAATTCCATCATGATTAATTCTAACACCTTCTCCATGATAGACGTCAAGTTAACTGGCCTATGGTTTCCTGTTTTGTGCCTCCTTCCCTTCTTGAAAAGGACTTATATTTGCTACTATCAGGTCTGATGGAAGCTTTCCAGAATCTAGTGAATTTTGGAAAGTTAACACGAATGCATCTACTAGCTTATTAGCCACCTCTTTTAAGACCTTAGGATGACGCCCATCTGGACGCAGAGACTTGTCAACCCGCAATTCCATCAGTTTGCTCTGTACTGCTACCCTAGTGATTGTAATTTCACCAAGTTTCCCTCCCCCTTCCAGCTCCTGATTTACAGCTATTACTGGAATGTGTTTTGTATCCTCTATAGTGAAGACAGAAGCAAAATATTTGATAGTTTCATCCGCCGTTTCCTTATTACCTGGTATTGACTCCCCACTAGAGGGGAGGGCCAATGTAGTGATTGTAAGTTAAAATTGTCATACTGTTATAGGGATCACGTGACTGTATAGATGAATCAGCCCTAAGTGCAGGTAATCTTAGGGGCAGAGCTTTCTAACCTTAGTCTTGGTTCAAGCATGTAGCTTCATCAGGAACTCTGTAAATAAAGTTTGCTGGGCAGAATTTAGCCCTTGTCAGGTGGGCTTGGCAGGGGCAGTCGGGAAGCCAACAGCCACCCACAATCGGGGCCGGATTGTGATTTCACATTAGCAGGCCAAATAAGGCCCACCCAGCATGAAACATGAGCAGCAGTGCTGCCTGTGCAGGCGGGGGGAAGTGGGAGTACGAACCTCAAGTGGGCAAGTGCACACTTACAAATTTCCATAGAGCTGCCTCGGGGAGATGAACATTTTTCCAACTATAAAATAAAGATTTCAAAAATATAATAAAACATGTGCCCTCATGTGACTCTGTCACATGAGCAGGGACACGTTATAAATGAAATGTAAAATTTTTTATTTCATTTTTATTTGCTGTCGGAAACCTCATCCAACTCTTGGATGAGGTTTCCCACAAAGTTGAAAGGTCGCTAGGCCTTTACGCCAGCCCACCAACCAAAAGGTTGGATGGACAGTGAAAAATTAATTTTAAGTACCTTTTAAATGGCCTTAATGGGCCTTTCAATTTTGGCGGGTGCACTGCCGATTCCAGTGCATGCCCGCCAGCCAAAAATATCATGCAACTGCGAGTTGATATCAGGACACTTGCCTGACATCAACGCATGTCATTTTGAGCAGGTCAGGCGCACACCCCCCGCCGAGGTAAAAATTTTGCTCACTGTTTCTAACAAGAAACCTGTCCAGTCCACCAAGTTTATTACACTCACTTTACTTACTCCTATCCTTTTTAAATACTTGTAGAAACTCTTGCTATCCGATTTTACATTTCTAGTTAGTTTCCTTCCAGTCTAATTTCTTTCTCCTGATTAACCTTTTAGTCATTTTCTACCATTCTTTATATTTTAACTAATCATCTGACTTGCCACTCATCATATGCTTTTTCCTTAAGTTTCGTGCTTTCCCTAACTTCTTTAGTTAACCACCAATGGTAAATCCTCCCTTCAGCTAACTCAGCTTTCACGCTCACATAGTTGCCCTTATTTAAGTTTTAAACACTAGTTCTAGACTCACTCTTCTCCTTTTCAAACTGGCTGTAAAATTCAATCATATTATGGTCACTGCTACCTAGGGGTGCCTTCTCTCTGAGGTCATTAATTAATCCTGTCACATTACACAATGCCAAGTCTAATAAAACCTGCTGTCTGGTTGGTTCCAGAATGTGCTGCTCTAAAAAACTATCTCAAAAACATTTAGTGAACTCTTCATCCAGGTCACTACTGCCAGTCTGATGTTTATCTAGTTTAAATGGAGATTAAAATCACCCATGAATACTGCTGTCCCTTTATCACAAGCACCCAATATTTCTGCTTTTATAATTTGCCATATATTGTAGTTACTGTTCGGGGGCCTGTAGACCACTCCCATGAATGACTTCTTTCCCATACTATTCCTCACCTCCACCCAAACTGATTCTACATCCTGATCTCCCGAACCAATGTAATATCTAACTATTGCACCAGTGCCAATCTTGATTAATAGTGCTATCCCTCCACCTTTACCTAGCTTCTTATTCTTCTTGAATATCATATACCCGTCAATATTCAGGACCCAATTCTTGTCATTCTGCAGCCATGTCTCTGTAATGGCAATCAGATCATATTTATTTACTTCAATGTGCGCTATTAATTCATTTACTTGGTTATGAATGCTACACGCATTCAGATACAGAGCCTTTAGTTTTGTCTTTTTGTTATCTTTGTAATATCTAGTCTTGACTATTGGTGTATCCTTCAGTTTTACCTCTCTGTCCCTTCCTGCTATTCTATGACATTCATTTCCCATATTACTATTATGGTGTCCTGCTTTGAACCTACCTCTTGATTTGCCACATCTACCCAGTCTTGATCCCTCACCCCTCGTTTAGTTTAAGGCCCTCTCTACTTCCCTAGTTACTCTACTTCACTCGTCCCAGCATGGCTCAGGTACAGACCATCCCAACGATACAGCTCCACTTTCCCCAGTAATGGTGCCAATGCTCCATGAACCAGAACCCACTTTTCCCACATCAGTCTTTGAGCCGTGCATTCATCTCTCTAATCTTATTTGCCCTATGCCAATTTGCGTGTGGCTCAGGTAATAATCCAGTGTTTATTACCTTTGAGGTTCTGCTGCTTAATTTTGTATCTAGCTTCTCATACTGACTATGCAGAACCTCCTTTCTTGTCCTGCCTATGTCATTGGTACCTACATGGACCACAATGACTGGATCCTCTCCCTCCCACTGCAAGCTCCTGATGTGCAGCTTCATACTGGAAAATTGTTGCTTTGCTCTTCGCATTTTCTATACCTTATCCAAATAGATTGAGGTTCAATATCCTTAAGTGCAAGCCTGTATTCAGGAGACCATGGCACCAACTAAAGTTCACTTCACAACAGCTAAGTGCTTGCTTGAACTTAACAAATTCACCAAGATATTTTTCATTTATTCATCTGACATTTTGACTTCGGGTTTAATCTATATGATCCATTGGAAAGGCTAATAATGATGAACAGTGACCTGGGCTTGGCTTTAAGCCTTCTATGACTTAAAGTTTTTAAAGTCTGTTAACCTTGTGGATAAGATGATGGGTGGATATAGTTCAGACTTGAAGAATTAACATGAGTAATAAAGGAATAAATTTAAAGCCCTTTTGTTATTTAATCTCTGCTACCTTCCATCCTATCACAGACATTTCCTTTTGTTCTTTTCCCCCTCTATCATTCCTCTGCCTTTATATTTGCTTAATCCCTGTTACTTCTCTAACTTTTCCCAGTTCTGGCAAATGGTTGTCAACCTGAAACATTAACTGTTTCTCTCTCCACATATGCTTCCAACTTGCTGAGAATTTCCACCATTTTCTGTTTCTCGTTCAGATCCAGCATCGATAGTATTCAGCTCTTATTTTAATCTCTCGTTAAGCAGTGTGTCAAAATGCTACAAAATATCAAGACTTCTGGGCAGAATTTAACAGGGGGCAGGGTTTACTGCCCTGCCACACCAAGAGTCAGCAGGGCACACATCCCCACTGATCACAGCTGCCCCGCAGCCAATTAACACACCAAGGAGCATTAATTCTCTGGAGGCGAGGTTTCTATGCCTCACTTGGAAGCAAGTCCCGCCTCAGACAGTTGCCAGCCAATCTAATTCTAATCCCAGCAGTGCCACTGGGAGTGGTGGCCACTGTTGGGACTACATTCAATCCCCATGAAGAAGGATCAGAATCCAGATGGAGGGAGGGAGGGGCAGCGGAGAGGAGTGACGTCTTTCAGTTGTGGCAGAACAGGGGACCCGGGGGTAAGGGGGTCTTGATTGAGAGGCCAAGGTTTAGGGAGGACCCGGGAGGGGAACAGACCTTCGGGGGAGCCCAATTCAGAAAGGGAGCCAGTGAGGGAGGTGCCCCCCTTTGCACCCAAGGCCTGAGCAGGCTAACCTGCTGGACTTCCCATCCCTGATCTCCTCCTGCCTGTCTAAAAATCGAGGCTCAGAGGGTACTGGCCATTAATTGGACATGTAAGGGCCTTAATCAGGGTGAGAGCCAGCGGCCCACCCCAAGCCTCGCCTGCCCTCCGCAAAATTGTGGACAGATCGGGGATGGGCTGGATGACAGCAGGAAGGCCAACCAAGGAATGTTACAGCGCCCCTGTCTGCAGGCTCATCAGTGGGGACCCATAACATTCTGCCAACTACAGCTTTTCTCAGGTACAACAAACAACTGTCATCTGTGGCTCAGCTGGTTGCACACTTGCCTCTGAATCAAAGGGTCCTGGGGTGAAGTCCTACTCCAGGGCTTGAGCACTAACATCATGGCTGACAGTCCAGAGCAACACTGAGGGAGTATTAAAAACAAAAAAACTGCGGATGCTAGAAATCCAAAACAAAAACAGAATTACCTGGAAAAACTCAGCAGGTCTGGCAGCATCGGCGGAGAAGAAAAGAGTTGACGTTTCGAGTCCTCATGACCCTTCAACAGAACTCTGTTGAAGGGTCATGAGGACTCGAAACATCAACTCTTTTCTTCTCTGCCGATGCTGCCAGACCTGCTGAGTTTTTCCAGGTAATTCTGTTTTTGTTCTGAGGGAGTTGGAGATGCCATCTTTTGGATGAGATGTTAAACCTGCTCGTGTGTCTGCAAAATAGCACTATTTTAAAGAAAAGCAAGGAAGTTATCCCTGATGTCCTGGCCGATGTATATCCCTCAATCAACAATGCGAGAAAAAAGATTTTCTAATCATTAACACATTGCTGTTTTGGTGAGAGTTTGCTGAGCACAAGTTAGCTGCTGTTTTTCCTACACTGCAACAGTGACTGCACTTGGAATAAATACTCCTTTGGCTTTGAGGCATCCAGTGGTCATGAAAAGCATTATATAAATGCAAGTCTTTCTCCTATTAAATAAGTCTGATCAGTTTCACTTCCAAGTTATAAACTAATCTCTTTAAACTGGCAGCAGCCATGATTCAAAAGTTCTTGCTCTGGGAATATCAAAAACTGCAAAAGCTGAAAATATTCTAAAGTGCATCTGCCCAGTGCTAAAAAATAATAAATATCAAACATCCACTCCTTAAAATATTTGTCCCTCAAATATTTATCCAATTGTTCCTTACATTTTTACTCACTGTGTGCCTCCACTACCTTCCTGGGAATCCATTCCACACATTCATTACCATTTTTTGGCTAATAGTTAATATTGCTGAAAAGAGTGACATGTTGTGGAAGCTTTTCGTCTTGCACTCATCAGGGAAAATACAAGAATGCCAAATTTCAAGTGATCCCAACAATTTATACTACAGGAGAAAAGAGTGCTGATTGATTGGCAAGTCAACTTTGACTGGCCAAGGCATTACCATGGAGAATGCAATGTGGATTTATAGGCTCCACAAGCTCCTAGCTAATTCAAAAAGGTGCAAGGTTTAAACATATTCCTTCTATTTGCAGAAAATGGGTTCTTGCATATGTCACTTCCAGCAAATGTAAATGGGCCACATTATGATCCCAACAAATTATCTTAAATTAGTTGTTAGTGTAGATAGTGTACAAAATGTCTACAGTTAGATGTGATTCCATGATTGGGCAGCACCTGCTGAACAATCGTGGGTGCCCTAATAGTTACATGAAATTGGCCCAACCTACAACCTTGAGCACATAATCTGTACTGACACTCAGTTCAGTACTGGTGAAGCATTGCACTGGTGAAGTATGTGCTGTTATACTATTAAGTTATTAAATCAAGACATCAGCCACTTTCTCACATGTTTTATTGAAGAGCAGGGCCGTTGCCTACATTTAACCCTCAAATTACATCATTAAAACTGATCATCTGGCCATTGATCATATTGTTGTTTGTTGGACCTTCCTGTGCACAAATTGGTTGCCATATTTCCCTATATTACAGTGGTAAACTACAAAAAACACTTCCTTGGCTGTGATTTGCCTTGCAGTGTCCTGAAGTCATGGAAGATGCCATATCAAATCAAGTTCTATTTTTTAATCTCTCCTCATAGCTCTGATGTTTTAGGCTAGGAATAGATTTGTTTGCCCTTTTCCGTCCAGGCTCCAGTGCCTGCATATTTGTGCTGTATTGCACCAATCAGAATTGAGCACATTTCTCCATGTGTGAATGTACCAGTTCCTTGGACAAACTCATTATCACTTCTTGGAATTTGTGTTCTACCTTTCTGGCAATTGATCAAGATTCAATTTAGCTCTCTTTGCCCCTGCCACATGCTGCACAGTTAGTTTTAATAAGTTATCCATTAATGGTCTCAGGTCTCTTGTGGCCCTGAAACATTGTGTATTTCTGTTACCTGACTGTATTATCTTGCATTTGCCTACATTAAACCCTATTTGAAATTTATCAACCCGCATTCCCACGCAATCCTATTTGCCTGTTACCTGTTGTTTGATCTACCCTCATCCCACAAAAAATGGTATGATCTGCCATTTTTTTTTCTGCTCCTGGATCTGAATCATTTATATGTACTATAACCACTGGTGGTATTTTACTGACCTGCTACACTCTACTTCAGGCCCTCTCAAACCATCTTATCTTGCCCTGGTTTAACTAATTATTAGTTCAACTTAGAAGCTTATCTCCAATTTCCTGCTTCGACAACTTAAGGATTAATTGTTTGTGTGACACAGAATCTAGAGCTTAAAAATTCCATTCAATTGTTTTACTCAAGGCAGCGCTATGGAAGCCAGAGGGTCTCTGAATGGGGCATGCAATGGAGCTGCCACAAGGCCCCATACCATGCCAGTGCCAGAAATTTCCCAACCACCAGATTGTGACATTGAACAGGCATAATGTCTGATTTGGCACATGTATTCCAAACTTGGGTCACTCAGGTCCAATGAATGCATTCATAGTCACTGCTGTTATTTGAAGAGTAGCTGCTGTGAAACCATGCTTTATATCAAAAAATGATTTTTGAATTTACTGGCTGGAAACGCCCAGTTGTTTTCTTTAAAGAAAAACACAAAAGCCACATTCTCATGACTTGGGGGTCACAGTCAAAGATGGCTGTACATTTGCATCATCGTATTCCTTTGAAAAAGATGAACAGGAACCATCTCATATCCTATTAGCAAAGCATGTGTACTCAACTGGTTGGAGTCAAACCATTAGACATAATCACTTAAACAATGGGACCCTGATTGTAAGAGGAATTCCCAGCCATGATAAGTGGAGCATACTAGCCATGACCATATTTGGGTCACTGGGCAATTGGAAAGGGAAGATCACGTGACAAGCCAAACCCCTGCGTGTTTTAAGCACCTGCTTTCTTGGCACAACAGGACAATCAACTGAGACCCTGAAAGAATGAGACCCGGAGTGGGTTCCTTCCCTCTCTTTCTCGCTGCATCCAACTTGCAAGTTGAACTCTGTCTGCTGATTTTGACTATCTCAGACAGAGATTTTAAAAAGAACTCAACCCAGCGCTGTTGTCTCCAAAAGAACAGATAAATTGTCTGTCTACAGCTTTATACTGCCTTAATGCTGAAAGCCTCAGGACCAAGAGGTAAAAGCATCAGGACTATTAAGTTCAGCATGAAGCCAGCCAAGTCACTTAGCTTCAAGAGTATGCCCCTTTAATTTTACTGGACTCTAAATTACTTAATCTCTCCTCCATATTCTGTAATCTACTTGTGTGTGAACTTCGAGGGTGTGTGTGTTTGTGTGTGCATGTGTGTGTGTGTGTGTGTGTGTGTGTGTGTGTGTTATAGTCGAAGCATTAGACCAGATTAAGTACAATAAAAGCTATCCAGTTTTCTTTTTAAAAGACTCAGGAAAACCTGTCTGATCGTGTCTTTTATGGTCATAGCGCATAAACAGTTAAACACTCATGGATTTGGTAAGTATATCCATTTTTAGAAAACCCTGTTGCAGTCAAACGAGAAGTGGGAAAAAAGGTGAGCCCTTCGATCCCTCCTTAGCTGATTGCAACACTGGCCATCAACCTTCAAGTAAAATGATCATGAGGAGAGAGCGAATGTTTAAGTGGTGGATAGGATGCTGATCAAGCAGCCTTTATTGTCTTGCAAGGTGTTGAACTTCATGAATGTTGTTGGAGCTGTATTCATCAAGGCAATTGGAGAATATTCCATCACATTTCGGACTTGTGCCTTGTAGATGGTCAACAGGTTTTAGGGAGTCAGGAGGTGAGCTAGTCGCCACAAAACTCCCAGTCTCTGATCTGTTCTTGTCGCCACAATATTTATTTGGCTGGCCCAATTAAGCTTTGGATCAATGGCAATTCCTAGAATGTTGATGGTGCGGGATCAGTGATGGCATTGAATGTCAAGGGGAGATGGCTATGCTCTCTCTTGTTGGAGATGGTCATTTCTGGGGACTTGTGTGACATGAATGTTCGTCGTCGACTCAGTGCCATGCTGAGTGGGGTAAGCAATCATGGTCTTCCAAATTTTCCAATCGTAGTAATAGTGGATAACCTCAGTGTTGGAGTTCTGGTTGAGCTGGTTTTTATTGTTGTCTAGCTGCTTCCTTTGTTGTCGGCCTCTTGCTCTTTTTCTGTTAATCCTTCTGATGGCGATTGGACTTTCCAACACATGCTCAGACAACATGTATAAGAACTCCATTTGTCTTCTTTTGATATTATTTAAGAGTTCTCTTGTTCTCCTGGCCTCAATCAGTACTTCTTTGTTAGATCTTTTCTCCACCCAACTTACGCTAGGATCCTTCTCAGGCACCACATTTCAAAGCAGTTGATTTTCTTTTCTTCTTCTTTCCTAATGCTCCAAGTTTCATATCTGTAATTCATGGCTGACCAGGCAGGACATTTTTCATAGATTCTCATTTCAAGACTTAGGCTGACGTTTCTTAGAATGTTGCTTAATTTTGTAAAAACACTTCTGTCTTTTCGAAATTTTTCAGATTTCAGTACTGCTTTTGACATTATATGTTACTGTAGTTCCTAGGTTGATTGGTGTGTTCTCACTTGCTTCCATTTATTATGATGTTGCATACTAGAGTGTCATTTTTCTTTGTCATTATAGTGTATGTTTTCTAGCAGTTGAACGTAACCTTATATCTACCATTTTCCCTTATGACTATATCAATTAATTTTTGCAAGTCTTCCTCATTTGGTACTATAGGAACATTGTTGTCAACAAGTGGATGTTGTCCTCAATTCATCTGAGAATGCATTCACTGTATGGTCCAATGAGAGAATGCAGCCTTGTCTAACCCCTCTTTTGATCATTTGCCAACCACCAAGTTCATTCTTATATCTCCGCTACCTGATTCCAGTAAATATTCCTGATGAATTAAAGATCTTTCCCATCAATGTTTATGTCTTCCAGCACTTTCATCAATGATTGTGTTGGACTTTATCATATGTTTTAGCATAATCAAATAAAACACAGATGGATGTCATTTTGCATTTCAATGGCTCTTTCTGCCAATGTTTTAGAAGACAGAAATAAAAACAGAAAATGCTGGAAAAACTCAGCAGGTCTGACAGCATCTGTGGGGACAGAAACAATGTTGAGTCTGTATGACCCTTCCTCTGAGGCTTTTAGCTTTTTTTTAGAAGACAGGTTGCATTTCATGTTCCTTTATTTTTGACAAAGCCACGCTAAGTATCTGAAATCTGATTTAGGTTTCTTTCTATCTCTAGCCATTAGGATTCTGAGGATGATCTTTATTAAATGGCTCATTAGGCTGATTGTTCGATGTACCTCACATTCTATTGTGCCAGGTTTCTTTGGCAAAGCGATAAACCAGGCTTAATTAGATCTTCAGGAATAATGATAGTTTGTAGATCCTGTTGGCTATAATAGGCAGTTTTTCAGTTCATAGCATGAATGTTACTTGCAGCCCAAGTCTGAATGCTTTTTGGTCTTGCTGGCCACAAGTCGTTTAGTATCTGAGGAGTTGTGGTTGGCACTGAACACTATGCAATCATCAGCAAAAATCTCTACTTCTGATCTTATTATGGAGCAAAGGTCATTGATGAAGCAGCTAAGATGGTTAGGCCTAGGACACTACTCTGAGGAATTCCTTCACAGGACATCCTGGGGCTGGGATGATTTATCTCCAACAACCACAACCATCTTTCTTTCTGCTAGGTATGACTCCAAGCAGTGGAGAGGTTTTCCCTGATTCCTATTGGCTTCAGTTTTGTGAGGGCTCCTTGATGCCACATTTGGTCAAATGGTACCCTGATGTCAAGGGTATATTCACTCTCGCCTCACCTTTTGATTTCAGCTCTTTTTTGGACCACGTTTGGACCAAGGCTATAATGAGATGAGGAGTCAAGTGGTCCTTATGGAACCCGAACTGGGCATTAGTGAGCAGGTTATTGCCGTGTAAATACCCCTTGATAGCACTGTCAACGACACCTTCCATCACTTTGTTGATGATCAAGTGGTAATTGGCCAGATTGCTACTGTACTTCATGCCTCTACTTATAAAGCCCAGACCTCATATGCCTTTTTAACTACTTCTTCATCTTGCCCTACCACCTTCAATGATTTTTTCATCCTTTCCCACAGATCTCTTTGTTCCTGCACCTCATTGAGAATTGTACCCTTTATTTTACATTGTCTCTCCTCATTCTTCCTATCAAATTGTATCATTTCAAATTATGTTTCCAGCCCAATGAGGAAGGAGGTATTGATGGATCTGGTTCCAAGGAATGAGGTGAGCTGAGTGGATCAAGTGTTGGGAACTTGCAGAGATGAAGTCAAAGTATTGGTGAGACTGCACAAATCTCCAAATAATGCCTCAATCCAACCTTTCCAGCACCATATACCCCGCATGTGGCCGAGTCTGCAGATTGCGCATTGGACTTATCAGACATCTCAGAACTCATTGAACCAGAGTGGAAGCAAGTCATCCTCAATCCCAAGGGACTGCCCAAGGAGGAGAAGGGAATCCTCTGTCACTACTGCTTTTTTAATCCTTCTCCTGCTCCTTGTGCGGCTGAACAACCCGTGGTGCTGTAAACTTGGTTCTGGCTGCACTGCCCAAATGAACCATCACTCTCACTAGTATTTCAGTTCTGAACTGAATTCTGGTTGGAGTGTGAGGTGCACTCAGGTGTCTCTTTTGCTACCTGCCTTGGCTTCTTTAATTGTCTGGTGGTCACCCATTCCCTTTTTGCCTGTGCACCCTTTGTGCTACTGGGTCACCACATCCGTAAATGAGCTTTCCATGTAGCTCTCAGCCTCCCAAATGTGCCTCCATGACATTGGTTGCTGCTCAAATTCTGAAACACAGAGCTCAATCTGCTCCAGCTGACGACACTTCCTGCACATCGGGTTGTCCAGGACAGGGGAAACATCCTGGAGCTCCCACATGGAACAGGATGTGCACTCCACTGAATTGAGGTGGCCTCCCATGCCTCTATTTATTGGACTAACTAAATTTAACAGAAATCAATCAAAGACTTATTAAAGTCACAGAAAAATAAGCTCCCAGTTACTCATCAATCAGTACCTGCCCTTGTGCTGTCATGACTTTAGTTTTCTATTAACCTCGCTACCTGATGCTTGCATTCACTCCACTGTGCTGCTCTGCCCATAAACTCCTTCACGTTTGCACTACTTATCTTCAGGCTTGCTAAATAACAAATTATTTACCTGTGATGTCATCCCTCAATTTTCTTTCTTTTGATTTGTTCTTACAGTGGTCTCTCTGACTCCTGTTGACTTGCCACTGCCACTTTTATTTGTTGGTCTCTGGCATTGTTTTCCCTCAGGTACACTCTCTTTATCCCATAAGGAATTCAGGAAAACATTTTTCATTCAGAGAATGATAAGAGTATGGAACTCATTACATTATGGAGTGGTTGGGGCAAATAGCTTCATTGCATTTAAGAGGGAACTAATTAAGCACATGAAGGAGAATGGAATAGAAGAATTGTTGAAAGGATGAGGTAAAGATGAAGGAGACTTGTGTGAAACATAAGCACTACTGTAGATGTGTTGGGCCAAATGGATGGTAAAATAAATGATGTTGGCAATGCAAACAGAATTCCAGGTTAATAAGGCCTGAGGGGGGATTTTTATTCTTGTTGATCAATTGGAGAGGAACAAAGGAGTTGCTAAAATGGAATGGTTCCATTTCCAGCTCTGTTTTTACTAATCTGCAATTTTAATGCCATTGTATTTGGTGACAAGTAAGGCTTCCAGTGAACTCCAATGGGAGCCTCATTAATACGTGCAAATCAGGGTCCCATTACATATATAGGAACCTAATAACATTTTAATCAGTCCCAGCTCTACAAGGAAAGTCTGGGCTGCTGCAGCTCCAGGCTCCCCACCTCCCCAGCCATGAATCTCCCACTTGGGCTTGCAATGTGGCCAGCAGCCTTCCCCTGAGGCTCTCACACAGACTCCACATTCGCCCAATCTTCATCCTGCTTCTTTGGCCAGATGCCACTTTCCGCCAGAAACTGTCGAGCAGCTGACCAGCCGCATTCAAATGAGATCTGTTCTTTAAAATCTTCCAAACTTCCAATGAAAGGAAGCAAAAATGACATGAGGAAAGCCTTTTTCACGCAGACAGTGGTTAAATTCTGGAATACACTGCCTGAGAATGTAGTGAAGGCAAGTTCAATTGAAGCATTCAAAAGGGAATTAGATTTTTATCTGAAAAGGAAGAATGTGCATGGTTATGGGGAGAAGGCAGGACTATGTCACTAAGTCAACTGCTCATTCGGACAGCAAGTGCTGACACGATGGGCTGAATGACCTCGTTTTGTGCTGTAAAAATTCTGTGATTCTGTGAACAAAGGCATGGGATTGCCTTTAAAGCCTTTAACTTTATGAAATTCAGTCCTGGAGTAAAAAAAAAAACTGCCCATCTAGTGTAGCCTAAGTAAGGAGTCTGGTGGTTGAAAGGGATAAGTTTTTCACACAAATGTCAATTTCAATGATTTAGCAGCAAGTGGACATTAGCAGAAAATATGTCTGCTTTCAACATTATGTAACACCTGTGAAAAAAAGTTCCAAATATATAAAACACATTAAAAAACTAATTGAATAAACAGATTTCTGTCAGTTTTTTGTTGCTGTGGCATTTTTAAAATCAGGGAACTTTATAACAGTAACATTTAAACATTGGAAGAATTTTTTTGGGGTAGATCTTGTACATCTTTAGCCTCCCCTCACCCCAAAGTAAATGTGGTTTACATGGTGACTGAGTTAATCTTGTGATCCAAATATACAAACAAATTTACCCCCTTCTAACTGGAAGCTGTGCATTTTTGTAAAGACAAAACATATTACTTCAACTTTCTCAGACACACCTTAGCTAAATATATTACAATTATTAAAATTATTCACATGTCAAGATGGAATTCTATTTCTAATCTACTTCTGCCTCTTCCTGTCTTGTCCACCCCTCCCCCATCTGAGCAGCTGGCATCTGAACACAGTGAGTTCCTCCTCTTGTCACCAGTGACGAGGCCTGCCAGCAAGCAATTCCATGAGGAACCTCATATATCAGCATTTGAATCAGCAAAATTTATAATCCAAAGTTTGGTAATTAAACTTTCTGGAAGCCAATATACGAATTATTTGCCAACTTTCTTACTGATTTCAATTACGCAGCTTCCATTCACTTGTATGAACTAAACTAATGGAGGATAAAAGATGATGGGAGAAAATTAAAGGGAGGAATACCAGCAAACAGGGCTTTTTAAATATATTATTTTTTTCAGTAGAGCCAGCCATGAACATTAATTTAAAGAGCTCCTCTTAGTAGAAAGAAAGAGCTCACATTTACATAACACCTTACCACCTCACAGGAGCAATTCACATACAATGAGTTACTTATGAATAACTTGAATGACCAATTAAACTGTTTTTGGTTACGTTGTTTTGAGGGACGGATGTTGCCCAGGACACCAGGAAAACTCCCTTCTCCTCTACAAGTAGCACCTTGAGACCTTTTACATCCATCTGAACCAGCAGGCACTTTAACGTCTGATCTGATAAGTAAAACTTCCAAGACTTAAACACTCCCTCAGACCCACACTGAAGTGTCAGCCTAAATCATGTTCTCAAATGCTGGCATGAGGCTTAAAATTACAACCTTCTGACTAAAGGTGAGGGTGCAACCACTGATGTTAGCTGCCATATCATAATGCTTTATTTTAAAGAATGAATAGAGATGTTCAGAGCATACATTGCAATTTTGCACTGTCTCTTGTCTTCCAATCACATTTGGTAAACTCCTAGTATTTAAAGGTCCATTCTTAAGCCCATTTTAAATACTTGGGCCTGAATTTTACCCTTGGCGGGCACACACGATTGGCAGGCCCGGGAGCAGTCAGGAAACAGACCCCCGGCCAAAGTTGACCCACGACTGCGATTTCATGCTGGCTCACCAATTAAAGCCCGCCCAGCATGAAACACGTCTTCCCAAATATCGGGAAGAGCCAGGAGGGGGCCTGTAGGGCGCCGGGTCCAATGGTGACCCAGTAGGCTGTTTAAAAATGGCAGAGGCAGCTCCCTGAAGGCTGCCAGGGGAGAATCATATTCAGCAGTCTGGAGACTAAAGCTGTGGCCACAACAGCGACTGGAGACATGGGCAGGAGGGCAGGTCGGATGGGCAGTCAATCCCCCATTTTTCAGACGAGTGTCTTGCGGTCCTCCTGGAGGAGGTGGGTGTTAGGCGGGACACCCTCGTTTCCAGAGATGGGAGGAGGAGGCTACTGCACCAGACAAAAAAACCTTAGGAGGAGGTGGCAGCCAAGGTCAGCAGCCACAACATTGTGTAGTGCACTTGGGTACAGTGCCACAAAAGGTTCAACGGCTGGCTGCGCTCAACAAGGGTGAGTATCGTGTTGGCATGGATCAGTGTGGTGAAGTGTTAAGGGCTGGCCATCTCCCTGTGGAGCTCTGAGAGTCAACTGTCAATGATGCCGCAGCTGTCCAAGGGGGTGAGCTCTGGCTGTTGGGACTGAGTGCCTTGCAATGCAATTAATGACCAGATAATCTGTTTTATTGATGTTGGTTGGGGATAAATGTCGGCACCAGGAAACCAGAAGAACACCCTGTGTTTCTTTGATTGGTGCCAAGGAGCCTTTTATGTCCACCTGGAGGGACAGATGCTGAAGTGTCAGCATAAATTCTGAAACCAAGGATAAGTGATTACCCTACTTGCAGCTAGGTTTAAGTAGTATAGTGTAAAAGTATCAAATAAATAAGTATCAAGTTAAATAAAGTCCAGAACATTTACAGAATAAAGCAACCATTGGAAATATATTAAATTAGTGTTGGGAAGCACAATCATCAGAAACTTTTAGAAAGTTTTGCTCTCCATTCAGGTCCTTATTCGCTTATAGTTTTCACAGGAGATGACTTTCAGCAATAAGAATTCTCCATGATGCAGACTGGAAGTGTGTATTACAAAACTACCCATCTATTTCAATTTGCTAACCTTTAACTTTAATAAAATCACTGGATATACACAATCTTAAAATATGCATTCCAAACACACACCAAAGAGAGGCATATCCTAATGTTTACCCATTGCATTGTTTCTCAATCAGAGAACAAGTAAATTTAGTTACATGTAGTGAAGGGCCTGGGCTAATTTTCTAAATTGTAGAATTAGTATTGGGGAACTTTCTCTGGCAGAAACATACGTTAGAAGGTGACAAGAAATGTATATGCAATTTTTTGATATGCATTGCTGTTTGCATGGTTTCCTGCCAGCGTGTTTATTTGGAAAATTACGCCCACAGATATTGCACAACATAAAGAAGCGAAGCACATTATTGCTTGCAAGAACCCACAAAATGCATTTACCTCCAAAAAGACTTCACATATTTCACAAAGATTTTCAATGAACAATGGGGGAGCCAGTTACAAAACATACAAAGTTGCATGTTCTGATATCTATGACTAATTTATAGATAGCTCATGTCTGATTATATCTAGGAAAGGAAGCTATTTAGTCTTCTCTTTAAAAATAAAACACAATTCCAAATTCATCAGTGTGTGGGAGATAACTCCCTCAATAGCTTATTTTGAGGAAGAATATAAGTTTGCTTTCACAGCTTCCCTTGAAAGGCTAGCAGGAACTCAATGCCTGGGTATAGCAAGTGTGAGGCTAGTTGCAGATTCGTGACTTTTAAAAAAATGCATAACATGTGCAGCAAACAAAGTTGATGGCATGCTAAATAAAATAAAGATCCATCTTTTACAACTGGATACAAATTCTTTTGTCCTAAGTGCACTTTGGATTTGCTCCAGAGTAACACTGATATACGATTAAAATGAAATGGACTCCCCTCTCCAAAATAAATGATGACAATTTAACCTAAAATAGCAACACAAAGAACATTCTTTGCAAGAAATCAATTTGTACCATGTGCCTCTACTAAATAGGAGTTTCAACACTGGCTGTTATATGGGCAGCTGTGATCCAGAGCAAGCCACTGATAATTTTGGACTATAAACAACCACAGCTGAGAATTTAACTATGATGTTCTCCAGATCACATACTCATTCCCTATATAAAAAAAAATCAGATACAGATCTGCATTGCAATCTGTTCTCTCTGCCGTATTGCCTGTGTTTGTGTCGTCCCCAGCATTCGCCATCAGCACTTAGCAAATTAGCAACATCTGTTGCTTGGATTCCAAGGCAACAGCTCCACCATTCGTTGGCAAGGGAGAATGCACTCCCCGCATGAGGAAACGTTAGGATGAACAGATAAACAGCTGCCTTAGGATTGTGTTAAAATGATTAAGACAGACAAACTTCTAGATTTTTCAGGTCAGTAATAGAGTTTCCAGAGACAGGTCATTCTCCACTAATGAACTGTCAATGTTGGGTGTTCGTGTAGCATCTGCACCCGGCCACAATGTTACAGTTGGTTCCGTCTATGCAATACTTCAGCTCAGTGCTTGGAGCTATCTGGGAATGTAGATGCTTTAAAATGGACCTTATAAATTGCACTGAAATATTACAAACCCACTTCAGATGAAATATGGACAGTTTGATAGATTGTTGCCTTTGTGCATGCCTTGGGCCTTGCAGTTATGCCATGATGTACCAGCGTACAAATATTTAATATCTTTCTCTGAAGTCCCTCTCTTTGTCATTTTAACATTAACATTAACAATTTAAGTAAAGGGTTAAAATCTCCACTAAGATAGGAAGAAGAATTTCAGATGAAAATATCAAACACTTGTTTCTTAATATACAACAACCCAATTTTATGGCATCACTGATTTTTCCTCTAAGTATAAAACATCCTGTAAAATTGATAACTGGCAATGTTACAGTATTATTGTCCTTGTGATTCACATTTTAGGCACTCTATCTATATTTAACTATTATTACTGTAACTAGCGGATCACAAGAATTAATTTTGGATTTCCTGCTCCTATTCTGGGATCTGCAACATAAACACACCTGCTTGAAAGGGAGAAAGAGGCAATCCTGTTGACCAGTTTTAGGAAAAGAGGGAGAGATCTGTTTTGGTGTGAGAGGCAGAGAGAGGTAATGATGTAATGGGGAGGATGAGAGAGAAGTAAGCTGTGAAGGAGGATCAGGTATGTTGAGGAAGACAAAATCTCTTCTAGAGAGGTGGGGTGTTACTTCCAGCTCTGCTGGAAATTAAAATGAGATATGGAGAACATGGTTTAGACATAGAGGAGATATTTTCACTTGTGGGGAAGGCCAAAGCCAGGAGCCATAAATCTATAATAAATCCAAAAGGGACTTCAAGAAAACACCTTTACCCATGGTATCTTTAGAATATGGAGCTCACTACCACAAGTAGATGTTGCACAGATTGCTGTTGTTCTCATCAATCACTCGGGGCCAGGATGACGTCCGTCAGGCATCGTGATCTGTATGTCTTCAGGTGACTCAGCAGCCTAATCCTGGAGCCACAGGTCTTTGGACAGAGGACAAGAGTTGCCCTGAGGAACTGGGGTTCTCAACCCAGGGTTCTGCTCTCTCTGCTTCCGCTATCATCGGTTCTGTTTGGCAGAGGTTGTGTGGTCAGTTTCCAACTATGCTGTAACTTGTTGGATGAGGAACTGCCACATCATTTGTGGCAAGTTCCTCCCGTGCACCAATGTCCACTTGCCTCCTTTTCAATGAACCGTCAGAGTGTCCTTAAAATGTTTTCTCTGTGCTTCTTGAGATCGGGTGGCATCCTTAAGTTGTGACAAGAGGATCTGCTCCGGAAGCCGATTATTTGGCCTGTGGATGTGGTGTCCAGACCCGGGGAGCTGATTTCCTATGATCATGGTTGTGATGCTGGAGGCGTTGGCTTCAGTGAGGATGCTGGAGTTTGTTTGCCTGTCTTCCCACTAGACATTGAGTATCCTGTGGAGACACCACTCAAGAAAATTCTACAGCACCTGGAGGTGCCTTTGGTAGGTGACCCAAGTCTCACTGCCACAGAGAAGGATGGTGGCAACAGCATTGTAGACTAAAGCTTTTGCCCTATAATGGACAAAATATTGTCTCCATTGTCAAAGGTTTTTGGTAGGCTGTGCTGACACAGTTGATTCTGTTCCGGTAAAAACAAAAAAACTGCGGATGCTGGAAATCCAAAACAAAAACAGAATTACCGGGAAAAACTGAAATAGTTCTGTCTAAGGGTCATGAGGACTCGAAACGTCAAATCTTTTCTTCTCCGCCGATGCTGCCAGACCTGCTGAGTTTTTCCAGGTGATTCTGTTCTGGATCGCCTCCTCATTGAGAAAGGTAGCTGCCAAGATATGGGAGGTGTTCAATGACTTCTGGAGTCTCTCCACCAACAACAATATCTGAAGGTGAAGATGCTTGTCCGGAGGAGGACTGGTGAAGGATTTTGGTCTTGCTGATGTGGTATGAGAGACTAATTGGAAACATCCCTGATCCATGCATAGGCACCTTCTGGACTATGCATTGTCTGTGCCCAGGATTGGAAGGATGTGCACACCACCCAATCCATGCTGGACAGACAACAGACTTGTGCACTCCACCATGAGCATACGCCTGGCACCTAAACACCAAAGATCCTCAAAGAAATCCGGGGGAAGGTTTAACATCCACATTCTCCAGGATATAAAAACAAGAAAACAATTCCAGATGTAACTTTCTTCCTGACTTGCTCTCAGGCTCCAATGCTGCCAGTGTGGTCTTTTTGTATGTGGTGTTGGAAGAAATTGAGGGTGTTTCAATGTTGCTTGCAGTGTGGGCCACAACAGTGCAGTTGAATGCATATTGTAAGCTATGGATATGATGGAGTGTCACCTGAGTCTTGGCTCTCAGCCTTTTGAGGTTAAAAAGCTTTCCACTGAGTCAAAACTCAACCATGATCCCTTGTCAAAGTTGGCCACAAGTGAATTCCATGACCAGGCTGAGGTGGATAGTGAAGAGATTTGGTGTAATCACACAGTCTTGCTTGATGCCCACCCAGAGACAGAAGTGCTGACTCTTCTATCCATTGCAAAGGGATACCATTATGCTGGTGTCACAGGATTGTAACAAATTTTGCTGGACATACAAGTCTCTGGAGATCTTTCTAAAGGAACAGAATCAAAGGCCTTTGATAGGTCAGTAAAGACCTTGTAGAGCTCTTTGTGTTGTTCCAGACACTTTTCCTGCATTTGTCGAGTGACAAACATTATGACTGTGGTTACCCTGGATGGCCAGAAACTACGTTGGGTCTCTGGAATTCAATTGGCCTTCTCCACTCACCACATACTCTTGATGGCATGTTTTGTCTGAGCTTTAGATTTGAGTAGTAAGTATTCATCTCGTTTCTGCTGTGACATAGGGTGATTTTGACATGTGATGAAGGCTTAGCATTTCCAATCAAGAACTTTGCAGATTTCTTTATCATTCTCGTTGAACCAGCCTTGGTGCTTGAGAGGTTCAAGCCTGATGATCTGGGTGTATGTCTCTTGGATCACAGATTTGATCTTGTCCCAAAGGCCTTCCACACTGGCATCATTGGAGCCTATAGAAGCAAGATGGGAAGAAAGTTGCACCTGGGGAATGTGGATGTTAAATCATCTCCTGGATTTCATTGAGGGTCTTCAGTGTTTGGTATGCTCATGGTAAATGTACAAGTCTGTGGTGTCTCCTGCAGTCAATTGTATCTCATGTGGCTCAGGTTTCCTATCCCAACCACAGTCAAAGATGTAGTCTAGGAGGTGCTAACGCATGGATGTTTTCATGTTGTCTTGTATTTATCTTTCTGACAAAAGAGAGAGACAAAAGGGAGCCCATGTTCATGTGCATTTGGAAGAGGAGGGAAGAGGCATTTGATTTCTCCATTCCTTTTCTGACGTTGTCCTTCCAGACAGTGTAATTGCATCCACCTCTGGCATTAAAATCTCCCAGCAGAATCAATTTGTCTTGTTTTGGGAAGGCTGTCAGTACAGAATCCAGGTCCACATCAAAGTGGTCTTTGATATTGTTGGTAGAATTGAGTATGAGAGCATAGGCATTGATGATTGTGGCCCATTTGTTGCCACTAAGCTGACGGTGTGGGATCATGAGCCACTTGTTAATGTGCTTGGAAGTTCTGTAAGTATATTTGCAATTATATTTTTGATGGTGAACCTAACTCCATAGATCCAACAATCCTCCTCTGGTTTCCCCTTCCAGAGAAAGTGTAATCACCTCCTTCCTCTCTAAGCTGGCCTTCTGCAGAGGTTTCACTGAAAGCAACAACATCGATGTTAACTCTTGCAAGAAACTATTGTCGTCTCTTTTCAGGGCATTCACTGTTTTGATTATCCATAAGGAAGCACACACTCCAGGTACATAAATTCATGCATTTGATTGCTTGTGTACATTTTCAGCCATGAAGGTGACAATCCTTCCAGGTGCAGTTTCCTGTTCAGGACAGTTTGGGACAGCCTAGATTTGAGGCACCTCTTCTAGCCCCTTCCTCAAGTGAGGCAGGCCTTAAAAAGTACTACTCAGCTACAAATGTTGCTGCCGGGTGAGCTATTTCTGTTCCAAATCCAAGACCTCAGCAGCCATCAGGCATCCACTGCGTATGTGCAGATTTGTGACTAGAGGCCTGCAGATTCACAGCCCTGGCCCTGACACCACTCATCCATCGCCATAGGGCTTTTGCTCCCCCTGGCAGAGGACTACGCATGTGACCTTTTAATGTGAGGTAATCTGTGCGCAGTCGTCAACCACACAATCTTGATGGATTGGCAACCTTTACACTTGAGAGTGTAACTTGAGAGAGTCAAATCCCACTACAGCTTTCATCTGCACAACCATTGATGTGCACATGTTTCTCATTCATCGCCTGTTCTAATGTTGAGGACATGTTTTAATTGAAGTTCACTCCTCTAAATCCACCCAGATCAGCGTCTTAGGCTCTGATCGTGCAGGATTTAGCTGCGAGGGTCTTGGTGGAAAGACTAGCTGTGAGCAGAGCCACAACCAGTCCACCTCCCTGAGATGTGAGAACCAGTACCAGTGGGAAGGTACGACTCAGCTGAGCCCTTGAGGTCAAATAGCACAGATTTATTTAAGGGGATACATGAGGGTGAAAGAAATAAAGGTTAATTTGATAGGAATAGATAAAGTAGGGTGGGAGGGGACTAGTATGGTCCAGTTGGGCTGAATGGTCAATTACTGTGTTGTGCTTTCTAAATAATTCTATGTCATTGCTGTTGTGGTTTAACAGGCCAGTGTTCTAAACCACAGCATTTTCCATCATACCAGGACTATATGAGTAAATCATACTATTTCAAAATCCCGTGAGCCTTCTTCCCCCATTCCCCAAAATCACTATCCATCTCCTACTGACCTAGAACTGCTTTTGTCTTCATAACAACTTTGATGCCACATTCAGTCAAATACTGTCTTATTTTCAAAAGTTGTCAGTCTCAATTCAGCTTTGGAATTCAGCTCTTTTGTGCATGTTTGGACCAAGGCTTTAATGAGGTCTGGAACTGACATGTTGAGCTTTCCCATTCTTGAGCATGGGGATGTTTGTGGAGCTCCTCCTCCAGATAGTTAGTTGTTTAATGTTCACCACTATTCACAACTAGATGTGGAAGACAGCAGAGCTTAGATCTGGGTCCTTGATTATGGGATCGCTTTTCTGTTATTCTGCTTCTGCTGTTTAGCATGCATGTAGTCCTGTGTAGTAGCTTCACCAGGTTGCACACCTTATTTTTAGGTATGCCTAATCTTAGCTATGAAAGAGTACAGAGTTTCTTCTGCCTTTCTGCTGGTTTGGATTAACCATATGCGTTATCAGTTACATGTCTCGCTGAGGCCAGTTAGGTTCCATAAACCATAAGAAAGGAAAAGATTGAGTCTTTTCCCTGACCATTCTAAATATTCTGAGAGATCTGCTATTATAATGGTGCCTTCTGATGCATTTTTTCTGTTTAGACAATCTTGCTGAAGTGAAAAAATTCAAATCAAAACATCAAGCTGTTGGGTTTTTCAGTGGCCTGCTGGATGAACGCACTCTGTGGTATTGTGTCGGACCATATAGAGCAGGAAAGCCCCAGACTGAATGTCTGAATTTTACTTTTGGCTGGTATCAAGCAAAACAGCACTGAGAGGAATGCAATCTGCTTCAGCTGACTGGATTAGGAAATGGGAGCTTTAGCCACTCCCGATCACTATGCAGTATACATGCTGGATGTTAGGTGAGGCAGGATTATACTTGGATATGATATGCCTTCATAGTAAATAATCTCAATAACATTCATTGTCTAGTCGTGCACGAGGGATAATTACTTGGGTGAAGTACCAAAGGAATGTTGATGCCAATTGAATTCAATCACAGCAGGACATAAATTAAATTTGAAGCATTGAGAGGGCATAATTCAATATTGTGCTAAGGCTAAATATATAAAATGACCCATGAGTTTTTAACTATTAGAACAACAGCTGCAGGCTATTAACACGCCTCACAGTGAAGTATTACAGACTGCAGTATCATCACAGTCAATCACTTCTGACTTGAATTGTTGCTAACTGCTAACCACAATCCTGGCAACAAGTTCAGTCACATGGTAACTTCATTTATACATTTACTGTAGCATGTAGCTATGAACTGCTCCTGCCAATTAAAAGTAACCCAGAAATATGCAGCAAGTGAAAGGTTTAGATGAGTCACCAACAATAAATTTTAAAGAATTTTTGAAATGATCAATTATAATCTACTATGGCTATCCTACACACTGTTAAAATTAAATATGCACCATTCGATTATAAATCCCCTCCCCCCCACCCCACAGGAACAATAATGTTTGAGTTGGTATAATTAGCTACAGGCTACAATAAATATCCCATATTAAAGCACCAGAAGCAAAAATCTATTAGTCTTTGAAAATAGTTAGTGCAATATGATCAGAATAGAATGAACACAGCATTGACACAACTTAAGCCCGAAATTTGCTGTTGATGCAAACAAGTTTACTAATGCCAACCTACTGATAGAGGGTAGCAATTTGGGTAATCTGTTATTTCAAGAAATTTCTGACCATCAAATGCCTGTCAGTAGTATTGCTGGAGCCATTTTAGGCTGGTGGTGGACAAAGTGCCTAGACTGTTTTTGTTTCTGCTCATTAATTGTGGGGACTATTGCTTGTTAAATGGAGGCCACAAAATTGAAATCTTCATGTGTAATGCCGTCATTCTCCCAAATTAAACAGAGCTGAGATAACTTCTCATATTTCTGGAATGAGATGGCAACTGCAGAATTTCCACACAATTTGAGCGGACAGAAATCTTACAGCAAATGGCATTGCTTCCAGTGGGGTGAACAGGATCAAGGAAGGGCTGCCGAGATATCAAATGGCACCAGAGGTGCATTTTACAGATTCATCACTGTGCCACCCATTGCAGCTAAAATCTCAGTCCCAGCTGTCTGGTGATGATTGAGGAATACTGTCTCCAGAAGGTCAGGGTTGGCAGATAGGCAGTTAAAGACCGGAGCATCTGCTTCAAGACGATCAATAGACTACTTTAAACGAAGGCTGTGCCCATCAAGATGACCTTTAGTTTTATGCCTCCAGATTCTTCCAGACAGGCTATGGGACAACTGCAGTGGTAACCAACTTGGGGGGGAGCAGATTGTTGTACAGATTCTTCTCAGACCCAGCCAATTAATATCTGGCAGCTTGGGAAGTCATCCACTGAGGCAGTGCAGCCAAGAGAAGTGGTCCCAGCTTAGTCAACGCTTAATCACCAACTGCACTTGGGATTCGAAGGATCATATTTTATTAATGGTTGTCACCTGCTCTTCATGCATTTTGAATGAAACTTGGAGTGGTAAAAAAGGAATCATTTACCGTTTTGCATATTACTGAGTCTTTAACAGTTCCTGGGCTCCCACAAAGGGTGCGAGGGGCCAGGTTACTACGTAAATAGTAAGGGCTAACAAGGAAATAGCAACAGGGCTACAAAAGATTGGAGCTTTATTAGATTGAATGGATCTGTCATTAAGGATTATTTGAGACATGCCTGCATTAGCGCGTGTGAGCCTCCCCTTGGCTGCAGTCTCACAAGGTCTCCGTCAGGTTGTGCCTGTTCAGTATCTTCCTCCATATCCTCATTATCAGAGGAGGCATCGTGCTCCACAATAGCATCATTGTTCAAAACTTCTTCCTTCAATAGGTCAGGTTGTGTAGTGCACACCACACCACTATGCTATGCAGGACCCTTGCAGGGGTATAAATGAAGGGCGCCATCAGATCTATCCATGCATCTGAACTGCATCATTGGAAGCTTTATGGCTTGCTCAATAGTGGCAACACATTGTCCCGAGCCAGCTGTTGTATTCCTCCTCTACATCTGTGCTTGAGCTCTGGTCGTAAGTAAGCATGTCTTCAGTGCCCTGGTCTGCCAATATACATCCTTGAAGGCAAGCTGGAGGAGGGAACTGAAAACGTTGCACACCTGGGATTGCTGTCATGGCAGCTTCCCTGGAACCTTGCACTGACCTGAAGGATCCTTTTGTGTTAATCACATACCAGTTGCACATTGAGTGAGTTAAAGCCCTTCCCATTGATGAAGGCTGCTGCCTGGTCTGTGGGAGCCTTGATGGCTGCATGTGTGTAGTCGATGATGCAATGCAACTGGGGGAATCCAATGAGGCACCGAGTCTTTTAGCCTTCTCAGCCTGACTATCCAGGTTGATATGAAAGTACACTTACTGGCTGGCCCTCTCATACATGGCATTGGTGACCAGTTTAACGCAGTGATGAGCCGCAGATTGTGAGATTCCACAGATTTCCCCAAAGATCCTTGGAATGATCCTGAGGCAGAAAGCTGAGGTGACCTTCAGTATCACGGGCAATTGGTGCTCACTACTTGCCATGGGGCTCAGCTCATTTTCCATCACGGCTCACAGTCGGTGACCGTATCCCTGAAGAGAAGCAATCTTAAGAGACAATGATGCTCCCAACATTTGCGGGATCTGACCCCAATGATGCTCCCAACATTTGCGGGATCTGACCCTCAAACAGCAGACACTCTCAGGTGGGTAGCGTCTTGTGGGCACAAGAGGCTGGTTGCATGTCCTTTTGTGCCCTTCTCATCCATGCCCCCTTCATGAAGGTGCTGCTGATGCCCCCAGGGTGTTCAAGGCCCACTCCCAGTGGCTGCAGCTCTCACCCTCTTTTTTGCTCTTACTCATTGAGGATCTTGAAGCCTGCTTAAATGAGAGCCATTTAGCAGTTGAACTCACTTTTCGGGCCTTTCCTCCCCTCTTCCTTTTCCCACACATGAGCCAAGTCAACAAGGGCACTCAACCAGAATGCTCTGCTGTGCCAATCAAGTATGTTTTGGCATCAAACTGCTACTGCTGCTGTGTACCCTGTATAACCCAACTTACCAAGCAATGCTACCACTCGCAATGGCTGCTGATTGCAGCCACGACTGACCTACCACTGAGCTTCCATCTTGTTATATCTGGTGAGGCTCTGAAGCTCCGTTGTTCCTCCACACCCCTCGTTAAATGTGATACTGCTCATAAAATAGCAGTTAATTGACTGTTTAACAGACTTAATTTCCTTCCCACTATGACAAAGTGCAACCTTCTCCCACCAGCCCAGTCACCTCTCGTAATATCCATAATTAACATGAAGACTGATGCTTTCCACTGTGATTTTTGCAGCCCTCCCATTTCCAAAGAGCAGGTAAAACTCTGATCCAGTGTCCATCCTAATATAATCCCAAACAAAACTTCGAGGGAAAGTTCAAATGCAGTGCCACCAATTTGTTCCCGTTCAGTGTTTGTGAGGAGCCCCCTCCTAGAGTGAATGAAGACAATGTAAACCTCACTGAAAGATCCTGGGGTTTGATCACTGGAATTTCAGTGACCCCCGATTTTCAACCCCCCAGACAGGAAGAAAATTCTCTCCCATATTTCTTTTCCCTGTTGTCTCTGTACTGTAAATCTTTTTTTTCCCTATACCTCTCCTTACTCTATTAATGCAATGGAGGCAACGTTGTTACCCTCCTCCTGTGGCTTGAGTATGTGCAAATAAATTAACCCTTTAACCTCATCCTATCTCAAGTTTGCTGTGGGGTTATCAATAAAAAATTGGATCACACCAAAACTGGGGGGTTGGGAAATACACCACTGCTTATAAAGGGGGATGCAAATCAAAAACACCTTATTATTTATGGATGGGGGCGAGAAGAGAAATTAATGCTGTTTAAATTAAACACCCTCCTGTCTGTAACACCTTGTACATCAAAGATGAAAGTTAACATGCAGGTATAACATATAATTATAAGGCAATTGGTATGTTGGCTTCTGTTACAAAGAGATTGGAGTATAAAATAAGTCTTACTAAAGTTATACATGACATTGGTGATGCCACACCTAAAGAATTATGTACAGGCTTGATCTCCTTACCTATGTTTGAACATAATTGCCCTAGATATAGACACAGTAGATTGCTTCCTGGGATGAGAGGGCTGTCCTATGAGGCCAAATTGTGCAGAATAGGTGATATGTCTTCTGGTTCTCAGAAGTTCAAAATAATCAACTTTTAGACTCAAAATGCTGGGGCTTCATTAAGTGTATTTCTTACAGCTCTCCATGTGGCTAGTGTTGCTCAGCACCTGACTGTAGTGTAGCAGTAACTGCAGCACCCTGGATGTAAATTCTCATGACAGTAGTTCTTCACACTTTATCACTAATATAACAATATACCATCCCACTTTCTATATAAAAAATGCTTCTATATATCAATGTAACTGTTCCAATCATTAATATTTTTATATACTTATGTTGTTATGATCTGAGATCAGACCTCCCAAGTTTTTGCTATGATCTGATTAGGGCCCAGTAACCATTTGTTTAAAGCAGATAATGTTTGAGATTCAGAACACAGAGAATAAAGCCACCAGATTCCATGGGTTTTGAACTAACAAAAAATAAAATTTATAATTTCAGAAAGACAAAAAATTTACAAATTCTATCTTATACTCTAATATGCAGGGTAAGTATGAGGTGCATATAAATTAACAGGCAAACTGTGGTCGAACACATCACTGCACTGCACAATAAATGGCAGATTCATGGATTTCTCAACAACCTACCCAGATGTCAGTAACCCTGTGAGCCAACTAACCTCGTTGAAACTCTGTCTCTCTCATGAGGGATTCCAGTCTTCTCTTTGGAAGATCCTGCCTGGAATTCTCCCCAAAAGTTGTTTTCAATCTTGCTCCTGAGATTCTGATCCCCTGGATTCCCAAATATGTGTTCCAGCACCAACTCACACACACAGCTTCAGCTCTTTAGCTGCCCTGAGCAGAGCACGACTGCTCCAAAAGGGTACTTTCACCCCAACAGCCCGCAGCACTGAGTCACCATCCTTCTGCTGAGTTCTTAGATTTTCAGCACTGCTTCTGAGCCCTCTTTGATTGCCAGGGCTTCTCTTGAGCCCTCAGCACTTAAAGTCTGCCAACTGCAGCCCTTCTTCTACTTGGAGTCTCTTTCTCTGTCCCTCTTCCTTCTTAACCGGGACCTCTCCCTATCCCATGTCTGGGACTTTCTTTGGGACCTCTCCTTGTCCCCTGTCCCTGTCCTCCGCCTGAGACTCTTCTCAAATATGGTACTCCACTCCATGGTCATATATCCCATTTCTGCACTGTTTTCTTTTCGCACAAGCACATTGGGCCCATTCTTGGCCCGAAGAAATACAAAATGTCAGATTGCACATGCGCTGCCTACTCCCGATCTGTGCATGCTCAGAAATTCCCGTGGACTGTCGGGATCCAGGCCCCGCTCACCAGCAAGGTTGTCTGGACTTAGTAACAATCTCTAAACTAAAAAAGATTAACTATCGATTTTTATAAACAAACACATCAAGAGTCCTTTATGGCTTATTTTTCTCAAAAACATTATTCATGCTATCACTTAGGTGGTAGGATGTTGTGCCTCCACCTTGTAGATTTGGCATTCATCACTTTCAGTGGTGAGTTGGAGGGTTACACAGGTGTTGCTGTCCTTGCTCCTCCCGGTGTTGTAGGAGTTGCCCTTGAATGTTGCTAATATTGTGTTACTCACTGGTGAGGTTGCTGAACCCCTCAAGTTCTCTGGAGATTTTTTTAAAATTCATTCATGGGATGTGGGCTTTGCTGGCTGGGCCAGCATTTATTGCTCATCCCTAGTTACCCTTCAGTGAGCTGCCTTCTTGAACCGTTTCAGTCCACGTGGTGTGGGTACACCCACAGTGCGATGAGGGAAGGAGTTCCAGTATTTTGACCCAGTGAAAGTGAAGGAACGCGATATATTTCCAAGTCAGGATGATGAGTGACTTGGAAGGGAACTTCCAGGTGATGCTGTTCCCATCGATCTGCAGGTTTGGAAGGTGCTGTCTAAGGAGCCTTGATGAATTCCTGCAGTACATCTTGTAGATGGTACACACTGTAACTTCCATGCATCGTGGAGGGAGCAAAGTTTTGTGGATGTGGTGCCAATCAAGTGGGCTACTTTGTCCTGCATGGTGTCAAAACTCTTGAGTGTTGTGGGAGCTGCACTCATCCATGCAAATGGGGAGTATTCCATCACACCTCTGACTTGTGCCTTGTCGATGGTGGACAGGCTTTGGGGAGTCAGGAGGTGAGTTACTTGTCGCAGGATTCCTAACCTCTGATCTGCTCTTGTAGCTACAGTATTTATCTGGCTAGTCCAGTTCAGTTTCTGGTCAATGGTGACCCCCCAGGATGTTGATAGTGGGGGATTCAGTGATGGTAATGCCACTGAGCATTAAGGGGCGTTGGTTAGGTTCTCTCTTGTTGGAGATGGTCATTTCTTGGCACTTGTGTGGTGCGAATGTTACTTGCCACTTGTCAGCCCAAGCCTAGATATAGTCCAGGTCTTGCTGCATTTGGACATGGACTGCTTCAGTGTTTGAAGAGTTGCCAATGGTGCTGAACATTGTGCAATCATCAGCAAACATCCCCACTTCTGACCTTATGATGGAAGCAGGTCAGTGATGAAGCAGCTGAAGATGGTTGGGCCAAGGACACTACCCTGAGAAACTCCTGCAATGATGTCCTGGAGCTGAGATGACTGACTTCCAACAACCACAAGCTGTTTGTGCTAGGTATGACTCCAACCAGTGGAGAGTTTTCCCCCGATTCCCATTGGGTCCAGTTTTGCTAGGGCTTCTTGATGCCACACTTGGTCAAATGTGGCCTTGGTGTCAAGGACAGTCACTTTCACCTCACCTCGGGAGTTCAGCTCTTTTGTCCACATTTGAACCAAGGCTTTAATGAGGCCAAAAGCTGAGTGGTCCTGGAGGAACCCAAACTGGAGGTCAGTGAGCAAGTTATTGCTAAGCAAGTGCCGCTTCATAGCACAGTTGTTGACCCTTTCCATTACTTTACTGATGATGGAGAGTAAACTGATGGGGCTGTAATTAGCCAGGTTGGATTTGTCCTGATTTTTGTGTACAGGACATACCTGGTTAATTTTCCACATAACCGGGTAGATGCCAGTGTTGTAGCTGTACTGGAGTAGCTTGGCAAGGGATGCGGCAAATTCTGGAGAACTAGTCTTTAGTACTATTGCCGTAATATTGTCAGGGCCCATTGCCATTCCACTATTGAGTGCTTCAGCCGTTTCTTGATATCACGTGGAGTGAATTGAATTGGCTGAAGACTGGCATCTGTGTTGCTGGAGACATCTGGAGGAGGCCGAGATGGATCATCCATTGGGCACCTCTGACTGAAGATTGTTGCAAATGCTTCAGCCTTACCTTTTGCACTGATGTGCTGGGCTCCTCCATCATTAAGAATGGGGCTATTTGTGGAGTGTCCTCCTCCAGTGAGTTGTTTAATTGTCCACCAGCATTCATGACTAGCTGTGGCAGCACTGCAGAGCTTAGATTTGATCCTTTGGGTGTGGGATCGCTTAGCTCTGTCTATCACTTGCTGCTTATGCTGTTTGGCATACAAGTAGTCCTGTGTTATAGCTTCACCAGGTTGACACCTCATTTTTAATTATGCTTGGTGCTGCTCCTGGCATGCCCCCTGCACTCGTCATTGAACCAGGGTTGATGGTAATGGTAGAATGGAGGATATGCTGAGCCATAAGGTTACAGATTGTGTTCGAGTACAATTCTGCTGCTGCTGATGGCCCACAGCACCTCATGAATACCCAGTCTTGAGTTGCTAGATCCCATTTAGCACGTTGGTAGTACCACACAACACAATGGAGGCTATCCTCAGTGTGAAGGCGGGAATTTGTCTCCATAAGGACTGTGCGGTGGCCACTCCTACTGATGCTGTCATGGACAGATGCATCTGCAGCAAGCAGATAGGTGAGGATGAGGTCAAGTATGTTTTTCCCTCTTGTTGGTTCCCTCACCACTTGCCGCAGACCCAGTGTACAGCTATGTCATTTAGGACTCGGCCAGCTCGGTCAGTAGTGGTGCTACTGAGCCACTCATGGTGATGGAAATTGAGATCTCCCACCCAGGGTATATTCTGCACCCTTGCCATCCTCAGTGCTTCCTCCAAGTGGTGTTCAACATGGAGGAGTACTAACTCATCAGCTGAGGGAGGACAGTACATGGTAAACAGCAAGAGGTTTCTTTGTCCATGTTTGACCTGATGCCATGAGACTTCATGGGGTCTGGAGTCAATGTTGAGGACTCCCAGGGCAATTCCCTCCCGACTGCATACCACTGTGCCACCGGTGGGACAGAACGTACCCAGGGATGATGATGGTAGTGCCTGAGGCATTATCTGTAAGATATGATTCCGTGAGGATGACTATGTCAGGCTGTTGCTTCTCTAGGTGGTGAGGCAGCTCTCCCACTTTTGACACAAGCTCCTGGAGGATTTTGCAGCATCGACAGGGCTGCGATTGCCGTTGTCGTCTCTGGTGCCCAGGTCAATGCTGGGTGGTCTGTCCAGTTTCATTCCATTTTTGTGGCTGTGTAGCGGTTTGATACAACTGAGTGGCTTGTTAGACCATTTCAAAGGCATTTAAGAGTCAAACACCTTGCTCTGGGTCTGGAGTCACATGTAGCCAGACCAGGTAAGAATGGCAGATTTCCTTCCCTAAAGGACATTAGTGAACCAGATGTGTTTTTACAACAATCGACAATGGTTTCATGGTCATCATTAGACTTTTAATTCCAGATTGTTATTAAATTCAAATTCCACCATCTGCCGTGGCGGGATTTTAACCCGTGTCCCTAGAGCATACCCTTGGGTCTCTGGATTACTCGTCCAGAGAGGTGAATTGGTTTCCATTGTCACATATCATTCTTTCAGGAATCCCTCACTCAACAATTAGAGCTTGCACTGCTGAGCCGATTGTTGTAGCTCTCAAATCTTTCACCTTTCAGATAAAGGGAACTTCGATTAGTAGTCTGCAACTATGAGGTACAATTCTTGACTGTGTGCAAATAAATTGGCTCCCACAGTATTCCATGGTCTGCGTGGTACTTTAGTAGTTATCATTGCTTCTTTCTGCTGTGTATTTCTGTGCTTCTGGCATACATTGCACCATTCTTTCGATGTCTTTGAATATGCCTATTATAGTAATTATGTGTAATTTACCTTTAAGAATAATGCTTGTTTGGGAAGATCCCATGATCTGTAATAACCAATAGGAGAGTAGCATGGGCTACCTCCGCAGTCAGTGTAGAGATAGATTTGGAAGTTGGAAGCACAAATGTAGTTGCTACTGAGTATATTCTAAATAAACTTAATGTTTCCATTTAAGAACTGTCTGCAGTTTAACTCTACTACAAATAGACAACTTGGACACCCTACAACAAACTGGCAATGAGGATAAAACAGGACTGAACAGAAGAAATCAAGTTAAAGAAGAAATTGGCACTGTACCTCACCCAGTGATTGCAAGTATCCGTTATAATTAAATAGGTTATCCTCTCTCAAACTGTCACAAATTGAGAGAATTGATCTTTTTGAACGGACAATTGGTTTCATTACAAAGAACACCTCATGTTCTTTTTTCATGTGAACAAGATTATGGGGGAAGAGTAGAGGCAAGCGATCTCTTGAGTACTTGTGGGAGCAAAGCCTACAGTTTGATTCAAAGTTTGATGGCACCTAGTGCCCCAGATTTGAAGAATTCGATGAATTGGTGGACCTCGTGAAGGGACATTTTCAACCCAAGTCCTCAGTCACAATGCAGAGGTTCAGGTTTAATTCATGAAATAGAGCCCCTGATGAGATAATTGCATGCTATGTGGTAAATCTGAAGCTGCTAACTGAACGTTGTGAGTTAGGTACAACTCTGAACGATATGCTCAGAGATCGTTTAGTGTGTGGCGTGAAAGAGGACACTATTCAGAAAAGATTATTGTCTGAAGTGAATCTGGATTTTAAGAAGGCACTAGAGATATTACTGGCCATGGATAGCACTATAAGAGATTCACAAACAATACAGGGCGCACAAAACGGCACAGTCCTCCACATCAGGCGGGAAACCTCAGCCGAAAGTGGCGCAAAAAAGCAAGACTGCCGAGAAGCAGGAAACAGCCCCTGCTAACCGAATAATAAAGAAAAATAACTAAGCAGTGAAATCAAAGAATAATTTTAATAGAGATGGAAACAATCAATCTTTTACTAATTGGCAGTTTAAAAAAATCAAATGCTACGATTGTCATGGAAATGGACATATAATGAGACAGTGCAAGGAAAGATTCAATCAGGCTTGTAAACAAAAGAAGAAACCCAATGAAATCTACAATGCAGAAGAGCCTGAAACAACAAATTGTGACATTTACTCGTTGTTCAATCTGAAAGTTGGAAAGACAGAACCAATATCTGTTACAGTGAAGGTAAATGGCAAACATGTTAAAATGGAAGTAGATATGGGAGCTTCCACTACCGTAATTGGGGAACAAACTCATATATTTGAATCGTGGTGACCATCAGTTAAAATTGAAACAAACAACAGCCAAGCTAAAAATGTTCACAGACAAAGACATTCAAGTAAAAGGCATAAGTAGAGTGTCCATTATGAAAGCCAGTCAGCACAGCTACCCATGATGGTGGTGGCAGGTGAAGGTCTAAGCCTCCTTGGGCAAGATTGATTAAAGGAGATTAAGTTAGGCTGGTCCAAAATCTTCCAGTTGAGAGCAATTGGGCTACCAGAGTTACTTAGAAAGTTCATCTTCAAGGATGAACTGGGGAAAGTCCAGGGCCTGTAGGCCAAGATTCATGTGGATCCGAAAGCAACCCCTCGCTTCATGAAGACGAGACCCGTGCCATATGCACTGCAAGAAAAAGTTGACACTGAGCTGAATAGGCTAGAGAAACTAAGGGTTATACAAGCTATTCAGTTCTCAGAGTGGGCAGCACCCATAGTCCCATCCTTAAACCTGACCAAAGTGTCCAAATTTGTGGGGACTACAAACTAATGGTTAACAAAGTAGCCAAAATGGACAGGTACCCCATTCCAAAAATTGAAGACCTGTATGCCAAGCTAGCAGGAGGGACAACGTACACAAAGCTTGACATAAGTATGCTTATCAATGACTAGAATTGGATAATGCCTCCTGGGAATTTGTCACAGTTAATATCCACAAAAGGTTGTACCAATATACACAATTGCTTTTGGTGTCTCCTCAGCCAGCACCATATTTCAGAGATCAATGGAAAGTTTACTGCAGGGACTGCCCCAGGTTGTAGTCTATTTAGACAATGTTTTGATGACAGGATTCACTGAAAAAGAGCATTTGGCAAACTTAGTAGAAGTCTTAAAACATGTCTTGCAAGCTGGGGTGCGCCTAAAAAAAGAAAAGTGCACATTCCAAGCAAGGGAGGTAATCCATTTGGGCCACTGGGTAGATTCACAGGGTCTCCACCCAGTTCAGGATAAAGTAAGAACCATAAGAGATGCACCTGCGCCAAAGAACGCTTGAGAGTTCAAAACATTCCTAGGAATGATCAACTATTTGGTTCTTACCCAATTTGTCTACAATGCTGGCCCCTGCATTCTCTATTCAAAACAAAACCAACGTTGGTCTTGGGAGTCACCCCAGAAAGAAGCTTTCATAAAGGTGAAGCAATTATTGTACTTGTCCAATCTATTAGTGCATTATAACCAAATGAAAGAATTGGTGCTGACATGTGACACATCTTCCTACAGAATGGGAGCAGTGCTATCTCATCAGATAAACGATGGCACAGAACAGCCAATAGGTTGTGTATCAAGGACGCTTACCACATCAGGAAAGAGATACTTGCAGATAGAAAATGAAGGCCTGTCCATCATCTTTAGTGTCAAGAAATTTCACCAGTAAGTACATGGCCGGCATTTCACAATCATTTCAGACCACAAACCACTGTTAGGTTTGTTTAGTGAGGAAAAGGCTATATCACCCATAGCCTCAGCAAGAATACAATGATGGGCCTTAATTCTGGCAGCATATGAATACACTTTCATACATAGGCCTGGCAATCAAATCACAAATGCTGATGCCCTTAGCCTTTTGCCTTTACAAGAAAATGATGAGCACATCCCAGTTCCACAGAAACTTGTCTTACTGTTAAGTTTCTTAGATCCCTCACTGGTATGTGCTCAACAAATCAGAGACTGGACAAACCGGGACAGTTCTAGCTCAGGTACAAGAACAAGTGCTACATGGTTGGTACCAGGAGTCCGTACCTGATGAAATAAAACTGTACTTCAACAGAAGACATGAAATAACCAGTCAGGATGGCATCTTATTGTGGGGTGGATGAGTGATAGTTCCTCCAAAGGGAAGGGACGCACGTTTAATTGAACTACACAGTGCCCATCCAGGATTTCCCCTATGCAGACCATAGCATGCAGCTATCTATAGTGGCCAGGGATGGATGGAGTAATAGAGAGCTTAGTAAAGCACTATGTGCAATGTCAGCAACTGCAAAAGTTGCCATTGGCAACCCCATTACACCCAGGGTAGTGGCCAGGTAGACCCTGGGTGTGGTTACACATTGACTATGTAGGACCTTTCTTGGGCTCATTGTTGATGCTCATTCAAAATGGTTGGACGTAATGAGGTGAAGTCACCAATGTCAGGTGCTACAATTGAGAAACTACTTCAGGGTTTTGCCATTCACGGACTACCAGAAGTAGTCATTTCAGGTAATGAAATGGCATTTACGAGTGCTGAGTTTCAACGGTTTATCAGCCTCAACGGTATCACTCATGTGGAGACTACACCATACCACTCTTTCTCAAAAGGACTGGCCAAAAGGGCGGTTCAAATTTTCAAGGCAGCCATGAAAAAGTTAACTGGCAATTCCTTGGCAAACAAGCTAGCACACTTTCTTTTTCATTATCGACTATCCCTTACTCAACAACAGGTATCACACCTGCGGAGTTATTGTTGAAACACTGTCTCAGGACGAGATTCAGCTTAACAATGCTGAATTTAGAACGGAAGGTGGAAAGGAGTCAGGGAAGCCAGAAAACTAGACACCACTGGCATAGTCATGAGACGATATTTACCATGGGAGAGCTGGTATTCAAGAAAAACTTGGGGGAAGGCCCAAAGTGGTTAATGGGTGAAATAAGTGCGGTGACAGGACCTTTATCTTACCATGTGGAGATGGAAGGCTGAATCAGCTGTAAACTTGTGGACCATTTAAGGAAGAGAGAGACAAAGATATCAATATATGGTTCCACCAGTGACCATGACTGGGTTTGCGTTTCGTGTTGAAGATGCTCAACCCACGACATGTCTGATGTTGAGGATGCAGAACTGCAAGTGCCCACCGAAGCACCTGAGATTCAGGCAACTCTGGAAAAGGAGGTTCCTGACAAAAAATCTGAAGTTGTGGAGCTGCGACATTTCACACGTACCAGGAAACCACCTGGAAGACTGAACTTGTAAATTCCTTACCCAGTGTAAATATTATGTTCTCTTGAAAAATATGCACTTGTAAATATAATATATAGCCAAGTTATAAAGGGAGGAATGTAGTAATTATAGATTTATTTGGTGTGTAATGTACCTTTAAAAATAATACTTGTTAGGGAAGATCACATGATCTGTAGCAACCAATAGGAGAGTAGCGCAGGCTACCTCCGCAGTCAGGTAAAGATAGAGTTGGAGTTGGAAGCACACGTGTAGTTGCTGCTGAGTATACTGTAAATAAACTTAATGGGGAGAGTTTTCCCCATGTCAGGTGGGCCAGACGGGAGCGGGCGCAGGCCCAATTGCTGCTTGACGCAGGCAGGCCAATTAAGGCAGCGGGACAGGCCAGGCCGGAGGGTAGGCCATCGGGGCAGGCTAGGCCGGAGGGTAGGCCAGCGGGGCAGGCCAGGCTGGAAGGTAGGCCAGCAGGACAGTGTGCCCCTCGTTTTTCAGGCGAGTGCCTAGCTGCCCTCCTGGAGGAGGTGGCAGTGTGGTGGGAGGTCCTTCTTCCTACGGACAGGAGACGGACACCTCCCCACCTGACCAAACGTGTGTGGGAGGAGGTGGTCAAGAGTGTGAGCCCCCATGATGTGATGCGGTGCTCATGGCTCCAGTGCCGCAAAATGATCTCCTGCGCTCAGGAAAGGTGGGTACCATGTTGCCTCAAGTCACTTAATGCAGCCGTCATCCTTTCCCCCCCAACCGCCGCCCTGCCCCGCCCCACACCCCCACAACTCTGAGCACAGTAATGGCATTGAATCATTCAGGGCATGGATCCCTCACTGGGTGTGATAGCAGATATTGCCCATGCCCAGTTCACCCTGAGAGGGTTGAGCTAGGATGTGTTCTGCATCTGCAGCATGTGTGACACTGACACCCAGAGAACAGAATGGGGGTGAAAGTCAAGGGTCTGCACCTAGGCAGAGTGCTGGAACTGTGAAGCATGTCAAAGTCATGGTGCTAACATGATGGGAAGGGAGCTTCCAGTTGGCAGGGCACCAATCCATCTGCTGGTCTTTGTGCTCCGTGAGCTTGTGCCTCCTTGCTTAGCAAAGTAACACCTTGTGGTGCCACATGTGAAGGACGCAGCATGTGGGCAATGTGGTGGGGGGGGAGGGGATGGGGTGGGGTCAGCCCTGGCTTGTTTGGGTGTGTGTGCGGCAGCTGCAGGGTGACGAAGAACTGGAGTCCTGCAATGTCCCACTGATGGGAACTCAGGTGCAGGCTGGACTGATCAATGCCACTCTCTCCTTTTCAGGAGACACAATGTGTAGGAGCAAATGCAGACTAGCGGAGGGCAAGCCCAGTTGGCCATTCTTATGCCTTTTAAGCAGGAGGCCATGGATCTAGAGAGGTGCCATGCCCCCAGGTCTATCGGTGGCGGTGAGGCTGGGGTGCCACGGGGAAGTAAATCTGGTGAGCACTCAGGTCACCCTGTGTGTCACGGAAACCATGGCACTGCTGAATGCTCCGTGATTGAATTTAGCAACATGGGTTTACCAATGATTATGGAAGGATGAGCACATAATGATCTGGGGGAGCAGCATGCACGTTGACATTGTCTGCATCGTAACTAATCAAATGTCCTTTTCCTTCCTTTCAGCATCACCGGAGCAGGGCCGGGAGGAGGAGACAGAGGGCCCACCTCCCAACCCTGAAGCCCCAGAGCAAATGCACTGTACAGCGTCACACCATCTCAGCCAGGCAGGCACCAGCACAGATGCTAGCACCTCGGTGGGAATTGGATCTTCGGTTAGTCCCGGGGCATGGCAAAGAGGGCACTACACACTCGCTTGAAGTATGGGCAGAGAGAGAGAGTGCCCAAGGCGCTGGCAGTCGAAGGACTGCTGGGGACCAGGTACTTGCTTGGTCGGTGGCTGATGATTTGCCTCTGGAGTGTCCGTGAGGCAGCAAATGCTGGAAGTGCAGCAAGATGTGCGGGATGATCTGGCGGAGATACATGAGGCAATGTGTGGCATGGTGCCTGTGCTAGAGGAGTCCACGCGAAGCATCACCAATGCATTGAGCCTCATGGCTGAGTGCTATGCTTCCTCCATGGAGAGAGTGGCGACCCTTATGGAGAGGCTCCTCCAGGAGACCAATCAGGTCCTCCTAGGGATGTGCTCGGACCTGCAAGCCCTCACAGAGGCACTTCCCACTGCTGGTCAGTCCCAGGGTGGGAGATGGTCTGGGTACCAAGAATTCCAACTCAGTGCCCATCCATCTAAGGTGAGCAGGGAGGTCCGAAGCGACAACAGGTCAGTGCAGCAGCTGTATGTCGTCTCTGCGGACTCCTCTCAGGTTGCTCTGAATGAGGGCAGCAGCTCCTCTGCCCCTCTGCCAGTGCCTGTGGGATCTGATGAGGCTGTGGTGACGGGGTAGATACCAGCTCCCTCCCAGGCGGGGCCATCAAATGCTCCGTGGGCCAGCGGACGTCCACCAAGGTCATCGAGGCCAACAGGGCAGCGCAGTGAGCAGGCTGTCTCAGATGCCAGTGCCAGCGAGGAGACAGCACCTAGAAGTAGCACCTGCAAGGATAAATTTTAAGGCACCTTAGGCACACCACGGGTTTCTTGCTGGTGCTTTTATTTTGGCCCAAAGTACGTAGTTGAAAACTCGGTGTGATGTTCAGCACTGTTTTTGTTTTGCTTTATGAATCTACTTCTGTTTACTCAATAAATTTTGACATGTTGCCATGCCTCAGGGTGATTCCTTACTCCTGCACGTGTACAGGAAGCCATGATGTTAGGAGTGAGTTGTTTGACATCGAGCTTTATTGACGAGGGCCTTAGTTAAGGTTATTATCCAGGCTGATTTAGCACTCAGGTATCAAGTGTGGAGCCTGCAGCCCTAGTGTGTGTTGAGGGTCCATCTGTGGTGAGCTAGCTGAAGGTTCTTTGGATTAAAGCCTCCCACATGTCCCTACCTCCCTTGAGTATGCCTGGGTCAGCATCTACCCCCTCAGAGTGTTCCTGTGTGTGCTCATCCATGGACTCACTGCTGGACTCATCGTCTGCAGCCAGAGCAACTGCGTCAACGTCTTCATCGTCCACTGAATCTCCGCTTTCCTGCGTCAGGTTGTGGAGAGCGCAGCATGTAACCACTATCGGTGACACACGATCTGGGGGATACTGGAGTGTGCCCCCTGAGTGGTCCAGGCATCGGAAGCGCATCTTGAGAAGACCAATGGTTCTCTTCACCACAGCCCTTGTGGAGGCGTGGCACCTATTCTACAACTGCTCAGCTTCTATTCTTGGATGGTGGAGAGGCATCATGAGCCACCTTCTGAGAGTATAGGCCTTGTCACCCAGCAGCCATCCATCCACCTGGGCTGGAGCAGTGAAGAGCCCCGGCACTGAGGATGTAAGCGTCGTGGGAACTTCCTGGGTACCTTGCGCAGACTTGTAGAATCAGCATCCTGTGGTCACACACTATCTGCGCGTTCATGGAATGGAAGCCCTTCCTGTTGACGAAGGCACCTAGCTCACCTGCTGGCGCCTTGATAGCCACATGTGTACAGTCTATTGCACCCTGGACATGGGGGAAGCCAGCAATGGCCGCGAAGCCTCTGGCTCACTGTGTCTGACTGGCATCGTCCCAGCGGTAGTGGATGAAGGTCAATGCACGCCTGAACAGAGTGTCTGTCACCTGCTTGACACAAGTGTGGACAGCTGATTGGGAGATCACCCACCGACCCCTGGAAAGAGCCAGAGACATAGAGGTTGAGGGCAGAAATGACCTTTAGAGCCACTGTCATGGGGTGCCCACCCACACAGTTTGCAGAGATCTCAGGCCCAATCATCTGACTGATGGAGGTGACTGTCTCCCTTGAGAGACGGAGCCTCCTTTGGCTCTGCACCTCAGACATATTGAAGTAACTGCTTCACCACCTGTATACCCTGGCAGCAGTATAATGGTGTCTTCTGTGGCCCCTTCCGCTTTGTATTTTCTGTTGGCCCTGCACCCCTTGTGCCTGTATCTCTCATCCCAAAGGTGGCTCCCCTGGAGGCTGAATGTAGACTCCTGGCCTCCTCCCGCTTCTGGCCATCCCTTCCTTCTCGGGGAGGTGCCTCCAGTGGACAGCACGACTCCTATTTCCAGGCTAAGGGAAGGCTTCCTGAAAGCTGCAGGCCCCAGAAATAATTTTGACTGTAGAGTCCTGACCAAGGCTTTTACTCCTGTCCTGGCAGCAGGTATGAGTTTTGAAGTATTCCTGCTCACCCAGGCAAGTATAAATAACTTTCACATTTTAATCCCTCAAACATCACATTCTCGATCTCACTCACCCCTCTTATCCCGCCCATGGATGAGGTTTATACAAATGTCTCCTACCCGCCTGCCCATTGCACCCGTGCGACATCCTGAAGATTGCACGAGCTGCAAACAGTCAAGATCAATTGCTGCCTCAAGGACCTTAACTGGCCGGTTAATTGATGGCAGGAGCGCATCCGAACTTATAGCGCACCCGTCTTCCCAAATAGCGCAATGGCACGTGGTGATGTCAGGATGCTCGCCCAAAGTCACAGCACATCATTTTACTTGCGGGCATGTGGATCCCGCCCCCACACGCCAACGGGAAAATTCTGGCCTATGTTTCCATTCAAAAAATGTCTGCAGTTCAACTCTATTACAAGTTAGCAATTCAGCCACCCTACAACACTTATCCAGTGCAAAGCTGATCTGGCTCTGAACTTACCTTTTTCCATGCCCATATGGCATTCATGTATCTTCTGGAGAAGCTCTTTCTTCGTTGTTTTGGGTGTGATTATTTTGGATCTGGCCAGCAGAACACTATCTTCTAATGAGATGTCATCTCAGATAGGCCAGTGCTGCCGTATTGCTGTATGTGTTTACTGTATCGTACTGGGCCATCCCTGGATCATTTGCTGAGGGACCATCTGTCACTCTTCATCTTTGCTGATCTTATCCTTAACTTGACTCAGTTTTGGTGTTGTTACACCCACTAGGTGATGGATCTTTATAACTAGAACTTTTATCTCATGTTTTTCCTGTGGTGATAACCGAGATCGGGTATTTGCTAGCACCATTTCTCTCCCTGGTTTGTATTTCAGAGTGACATCACAACCCTGAAGCTTCCAGTGTAACCTCTGCAATCTTGTTGGAGCTCTAAACAGATATTTCTCATGGATCTGTTCTAGTGGACAATGATCACTCTCCACTATGAACTTTCTCCCATAGAAATAGATATGGAATTTCTCACATCCACACATGACTGCTGAAAGCTTTATGTCAGCATATCTGGTCTCAGCTGATATTAGAGTTTTAGATTTGAATGCTATCGGTCTTTCCTCTTGTACCATGGCAGCTCCCCAGTCCTTTTGTAGAAACATCTACTTGTAGAGTGACAGGTTTCTTTCTGTTGAAGTGTGATAGACTTGTCTCCTTGAATACTATGTCTTTGAGTTTTTTGAAATTCCTCTCGTGTGACTCTGACCACTGGTACTGAACATCTTCTCTCGTCAGCCCTCATAGGTTTGCTGTGTGTTCTGACATGTGAGATATTAAAGAATTGATAAACTGGTTCAGACCAAGGAAACTTCTCAACACTTTCTTGTCTCTTGGAGCATCCATCTCAGAGATGGCTGTGACTTTTTCAGGACGTCAGGTGTGTGCACCATTCCAAAGAACTGGCATTCCGTCACCTCCACAATGCATTTGTCTGCATTTAACTTGACCCCAACTCACCAGGTTCTCTCCATGGCTTCATGTAGTTGGTGGTCATGCTCTTTTTCATCTACACCATAGATCTGGATATCATCAACAATGCCAACTGCTCCTTTAGGTCCTCGGTAAGTATCATCTTACTTTCTGCTGGAACACAGCCCATCTCACTTTAAGGCTAAAAGGCAGTTGCAGGAATTTGTATTGTCCAAAGTGTGTGTTGAATGTTGTCAACAGTGAAGATTCCTCAATAGGATGGTGAGCACAGAGCTGGACAATAAGGAGACTGATGTCTGGGAGATTACACCACCGATCTTGCTGCTAGCAAGTTTGAACTCAGGAGTGCATTTGATGGCGGTGATCTGGGTCCCAAAGCCCGCATGAAAATCCAGTCCAAGATGACAGAGGCCACTGACGTTCCACCAGTCCCCCAGTGAACACTTTTAACTTGTGAAACTGACATCGCTAAAAGAGATGAGGTGAGTGACTGCTCTCGATATGAAGGTAGCATTTGACTGAGTGTAGATTTTTTATCACATGTTTCTCCTGTAGCAACAACCATGAGAGGGCATCTGCTAGCACCATGTCTCTTCCTGGCTTGTATTTCAGAGTGAAATCGTAACTCTAAGGCTTCAAGAATAACTTTTGCAGTCTCATTGGAGCTCTACACAGAACTTTCTCATAGATCTGAGCTAGTGGACAATGATCACTCTCCACTATGAACTTTTTCCCAGAGAGATAGGCGTGGAATTTCTCACATTCATACATGACTCACAAAAGCTCCCTTTCTTTTTTGCCATATATTGTCTCAGCTGATGTTAGAGCTTTGGATGTGAATACCATTGGTCTGGTCTTCCTTCTTGTACCAGGACTGCTCCCAGTCTTTTAATGGAAGCATCTACTTGCAGAGTGACAGATTTCTCTCCATTAGAGTGTGACCAACTTGTTTCCTTCAATGTGACTCTGACCGTTGGTATTCAACATCTCAACATCTTCTCTCATCAGCATTCATAGGTTTGCTAGCTTCCTTTTTCTTCAGCCAAGGATTCCCCCTCCCACTGTGGTTTGTAGGGTCTTCAACAATGTCCAATTCATTTCCCGTACTTCTACTTTCACCCCTTTGCCTCCCTCCCAAACTGTGGTAGGGTCCCATGCCACCAGCATCTACAGTCAAAGGATCATCCTCCGCCAGTTATGCCATTTCCAGCATGATGCCACCACCAAACACATCTACCCCTCTCCTCTCTTGTCAGCACTCTGAAGGGACTGTTCGCTCCACAGCACCTGGTCAATTCCTCAGTCACCCCAACACATGCTCCCCTTCCCACTGCACCTTCCTATGCAATCACAGGAGGTGTAACACCTGTCCTTTTGCCCCCCTTCTCCTCAATTTCCAAGGGCTCAAAGACTTCCAGGTGACGCAGTGATTTACTTGCTCTTCTTTCAATTTAGTATATTATGTTCAAGTCTCATAATGCAGTCTCCTCTACACTGGGGAGACCAAATGGAGATTGGGTGGCTGCTTTGGGTAACACCTCCACTCAGTCTACAAGCATGACCCTGAGCCTCTGCAGTGCAGCTGAGGAAACTAAGTGCAAACTTGGGGTTTGGTGAGTGGGGGAGTTTGGTGAAAGGGGGAAAGGTGGTGTTTGTTTCCTTTTTCTACCTTTCTCACCCTGTGGGAATTGATACTTTCTTTACCACAGGGAAAGGAGCTAGCTGTTTGGTGAGTATCTGGTAAGCGGGTAAGTTTTATTCTATCCCTAAGGTTTAAAATAGTATACAAATTGGTGGTAAAGTTAATAAAATATAGAAAAAAAAAACATAAAAAGTGAATAATGTAATTAAGTAATTATTTATGTTATGATGCAACAGATGATGTGTGCCAAGCAGATCAAATCCACAAAGGAAACTTGGTCATGTGGTCACAACGATTTTGCAATTCATATTTTATTTCGAGAGGAGTGCCCTGAATTTGGTTATAATAAGCCTACCAAGACTCTAGGGATTTTTTACAAAACTAAATTAAACATTTATTAACAAAAGAAAATATTTCAAGCACATACATAGGTCTACAAATTGCTACTATGATAATTCCTAAAACCCCTAATTAATCTGGCTTCCAGTTACACCCCCCCATCAAGGCAACAGTAAAAATAAATCACCACAATACCCTGGACAGTAGAATTCAAAGTGGCTTTTCCCAGTTTTGGTTTCTGTAGACAGCAGCTTAATGCACAACCACTGGAGGTTTTTCACACTTCTGGTAGATCTTACCATGCCTTCTCCTCTGAAACATAGCCTCTTCACCTTTCTACATGTTTCTCCCTTTCAATGCAAATTCCATTGCTCCCATATGCCTTTTAAACTTTACCTTTCTCACAATATAAATATTTTCATGGTACTAATACTATCAGTAACCTTTTGGAAAAATAAACACACTGCTTGGCCTAGCTTCTCTGGCTAGGTGTAACATCCTACCATCTCTTTGAAAGTCAAACTATCCTGATTTATCTAAAAATGCAAATGCTCCTCACTACACTTTCTAAAATGACATTTAAAACACTTTAAGGATGGCAGGACAGGTGATGTGTCAAGCCTGCAGCATGTGGGAGCTTCAGGACACCAGTGTGATCCAGGGCAAATCCGTCTGCAGTAAGTGTTTGCAACTTGAGGAACTTTGGCTCAGAGTCATTGAACTGGAGGCTGCACTGCAGACTCTGTGACACATCAAGGAGGGAGAAAGTTACCTGGATGCTTTGAAAAAGAATGCAGTCACACCAATTAGGATAGGGTCTTCTGATTTGGTCAGTGGTCAAGGACAGGAGGGTGTGACTATAGTTGAGGCAGGTAAGGGGACTCAGAGGGCAGGAGCACAGGAGCCTTAGCCTCTGCAATTGTCCAAAAGGTTTGAGGTTCTCTCAGCTTGTTTGGGTGAGAGGGAGGGCTACAGGGTGGTTAAGCAAACCGACTATGAGACCATGGTACAGGAAGCCATTCAAGCAGGGGGAGAAAAAAGGAATGTAGTGGTAGTAGGCGACAGTATAGTGAGGGGGATTGACACTGTTCTCTACAGCAAAGAGCGTGAGTCCAGACAGCTGTGTTGCCTGCCCGGTGTCAGGGTTCAGGACACCTGCTCAGGGCTGAAGAGGAACATGCAGTGGGAGGGAGAGGATCCAGATGTCATGGTCTGTGTATGTACCAATGACATAGGTAGAACTAGGAAAGAGGTTCTGCAGAGTATGAGGAGCGAGTTACCAAATTGAAAATCAGAACCTCAAATGTTATAATCTCTGGATTATTATCTGAGCCGTGTGCAAATTGGCAAGCAGTATATAAAATTAGAGAGATGAACATGTGGTTCAAAGGCGGGAGAAATGCATTCAAGTTTCTGGGCTGTAAGAGATTGGGTCTTTAATGAACGGTTATTTTCTGCATTTTATGGGATTAGCTAAGCAACATTGATTCTCTCTCTGGAAAGAGTATTTCTAAACACTTTGACCTCTGAACAGTCTTAGTTCAGGCTGCCATGCTGACATTCCTAAAATGTTGCCTTGTGCACCCCCTTATCTATGCAATTGTTTTGAAAGGACCAGGACATGATTCTCAGTATGATGTAAACTAAAAAGCTGACCTTGAGCAGGGTGATGCACAAGGGAGGTGGTAACCACCCTGCCAGTTTGGGTACATGTCCTAAATCCATTGGTCAGAAGGGTTTGGATCGATGATTGACACTGGGTAAGCTACCAGCCCCCAGAAAAAGATTATATTAACAAGTGCTCAAGCACTTGACCTGGTAGGGTTATGGTGAGATCCTAATGATGTGTGGTAAGTTTGCAGTGCCAGTTGGCAAATGCCTTCTGCAGAATGGACAAAGGAGAGGAGGAAGATGAGCTCAACACAATGTGTGCCAACCATTTGTCTGCCGTCTGGGACAGTCAACTGTCACAGGTCATATGCTTTTTCTATATAATTAGTTGGTGCATTACATCTAAACTCTTGCTTCTTAACAAACTTAAACCATCGTAAAATTACTTATGACTAGTTGGCTGCCTGTTTAGGTACCTGTGGCCCCCAAATCCCAGAATTTTACAATTGGTGTCAGAAGTGGGATCCACAGTGGTTGATATAAACTTGGCTTAGAATTTGAGAAGCAACAGTATTAAATTGTAGTCAAGTGTGTGGTGTAGTTATTAAGTGAAGCCAGGAGTCAGAATAGCATACGCTGGGGAACAGCTGATAGAGAGTTTGACTGAATAAACAAGCCAGCCCTGAGTGAAGCAGATACTGAGATTTGATGAGCTATGGTGCACATGTGTTTGCCTTACAGCTGAATAAGAAGTATAAGGAGTTGAGGGAACAGGTCTATAAGTTAGAAAAGAAGTTAACCTGTCTGATCAGTTCCACTGCAAAAGGGGAGACTCATTGTTATGACTTGGCAGATGATGTGTGCCAGGCAGATCAACTCCACAAGGGAAACCTGATCACACGGTCACAACTGTTTTGCAATTTGTATTTTATTTCGAGATGCATGCCTTGAATTCAGAAGTAATAAGACTACCGCAACTGCAGAGGTTTTTAGAAAACTAAATGAAACATTTATTAACAAAATAAAAGATTTCAAGCACATGCATAAGTCTACAAATTATTATTAAAATAACTCCTAAAACCCCCCAATTAATCTGACTCCCAGTTACACCAGTCAATAGTAAAAACAATTAGACTTAAACAGACCCAGGCAAAGCAACACAATACCCTGGCCAGGAATATTCAAAATGAGTTTTCTTAGCTTTTGTTCCTGTAGACAGCAACTTGAAGCACAGAGGCTGTAGGCTTTTCAGACTTGTGTTAGATCTTAGAATACCTTCTCCTCTTACACATAGCTTCATCTCCTTTATAAATTTTTCTCCTTTTTTAATGCAAATTCTATTCTTCCAATATGTCTTTGGAACTTTACCTTTCTCATAATATAAATCTTTTCATATTGCTAATTTTATCAGTAACCTTTGGGAAAAATAAACACACTGTTTGGCTTAGCTTCTTTTGGCTAGGTGTAACATCTCACCATCTCTTTGAAATTATAAGTAACCTAATTTAACTAAAAACACAAATGTTCCTTACACCTCACATTCTAAAACTTCAGCCGTGTTTATGTATTTAGCATTTCTATCCTGGCTTCTTGTTGCTAACCCAAAGCCTCCAGTCCAGCTGTCTCCAATTCAATTAAATCCCACATACACACACGTACACAGAGAGACTAATCCAAACCCCACTATTAACCCACTTTATAATATTAAATCTGCAATGATATTATGAAAATTATTATATTTTCATGACACACACAACAGGGTACCTTATACAAGGCAAAAGATTTGACCAAACACTGGAACCCATGAGGGTTGAAGCAGCTTCACAGAAGCCACATGAATCTCTCTTTTCAAGTTAAACTGGGACCAGAAAGGTTCCAAAGCAGAGTTAGAATGCAATTATGTTAAACAGATCCGCCTAGCTGCAGGCTCCATAGAATTAAAACAAGAAATTGACCGGGACACACACAAGGACCTAATTAGCTCAAACAGGTCCCCACTGAAGGTCGGAGTGTATTAATGTCAGCGGACTCTAACTTCTCCACCTTTATCATCCACGACCCTTGACCAGGCCCAATGAAGTTGGCAGCAATTTGCCCAGCTGAGAGTATATTGTACATTTGAATCAAGTCATTGTTAAAGCAAGGTGTTGTTCGCAAACAACAAAGATCCAAAAAATTGGGTTTGAGGAAAAAGCAAAAATGTTTAAAGCTCACACAACATGTTTTACTGACTTTAAACTGCTGTGAGGTTCTGTTTAAAAAAAAAATTAAACTGTACTAGTATAGAACTGTGAAGGCCAGGCTGTTCCGAAAATATAAAGATAGGCCTTACATTTGGCAGAAATTCAATTTGAACTTTTCAAAACATGAGTTAAAAATGAACTGCTAAAATTCAAATTACAGACACGGTTACTCCCTGGTGCTAGGGTCAAGGATGTCTCAGAGCGGCTAGAGGACATTTTGAAGGGGGAGGGTGAACAGCCAGTGGTCATGGTACACATTGGTACAAATGACATAGGTAAAAAAAAGGATGAGGTCCTAAAAGCAGAAACTAGAGAGTTAAGTTGTAAGTTAAAAAGTAGGACCTCAAAGGTAGTGATCTCAGGATTACTACCAGTGCCACGTGCTAGTCAGAGTAGAAATAGCAGGATATATCGGATGAATACGTGGCTGAAGAGATGGTGTGAAGGGGAGGGTATCAGATTCCTGGGACATTGGGACCGGTTCTGGGGGAGGTGGGACCAGTACAAACTGGACGGGTTACACCTGGGCAGGACTGGGACTGATGTGCTAGGGGGAACATTTGCTAGAGTAGTTGGGGAGGGTTTAAACTAAAAAGGCAGGGGGATGGGAACCTATGCAAGGAGTCAGAGGAAGGGGAGTCAAAGACAAGAACAAAAGACAGAAAGCGGAATAAGAAAAGTGATAGTCAGAGAAATCAAGGACAAGAATCAAACAGGGCCTCAGTGAAAAATAGTGGGAACAGGACAAGTAATGTTAAAAAGACAAGCCTTAATGTTTTATGCCTTAATGCAAGGAGCATTCGCAATAAAGTGGATGAATTAACCGTGCAAATAGATGTAAACAGGTATGATATAGTCAGAATTACGGAGACATGGCTGCAGGGTGACCAGGGATGGGAACTGAACATCCAGGGGTATTCAGTATTTAGGAAGGACAGACAAAAAGGAAAAGACTGTGGAGTTGCATTGCTGGTTAAAGAGGAAATTAATGCAATAGTGAGAAAAGATATTAGCTCCAATGATGTGGAATCTGTATGGATAGAGCTGAGTAACACTATTACTGGGGGTTGTATATAGACCCCCAAACTTTAGTGGTGATGTTGGGAAAGGCATTAAACAGGAAATTAGAGACGCATGTAATAAAGGAACATCTGTAATTATGGGTGACTTTAATATGCATATAGATTGGGCAAATCAAATTAGTAACAATACCGTAGAGGAGGAATTCCTGGAGTGTATACGGGATCTTTTTCTGAACCAATACATTGAGGAACCAATGAGAGAACAGGCCATCCTCAACTGGGTATTGTGTAATGAGAAAGGAATAATTGGCAACCTAGTTGTGCAAGGCCCCTTGGGGATGAGCGACCATAATATGATAGAATTCTTCATCAAAATGGAGAATGACGTAGTTGATTCTGAGACTAGTATCCTGAATCTTAATAAAGGAAACTACAATGGTATGAGGCATGAATTGGCTATGATGGGTTGGGAAACGTTAGTTAAAGGGATGACGGTGGATAGGCAATGGCAAACATGGGTGAACTGTAACAATTGTTTATTCCTGTCTGGTGTAAAAGTAAAACAGGAAAGGTGGCTAAACCATGGCTTACGAGGGAAATTAGAGATAATATTAGATGCAAGGAAGAGGCAGACAAATTGGCCAGAAAAAACAACAGACCTGAGGATTGGGAGAACTTTAGAATTCAGCAAAGGAGGACCAAGGGATTGATTAAGAAGGGGAAAATAGAGTACGAGTAAGCTTGCAGGGATCATAAAAACTGACTGTAAAATTTTCTATAGGTATGTGAAGAGAAAAAGATTGGTGAAGACAAATGTAGGTCCCTTACAGTCAAAAACAGGGGAATTTATAATGGGGAACAAAGAAATGGCTGACCAACTAAATACACACTTTGGTTCTGCCTTCGCAAAGGACATAAATAATATTCCAGAAATGTCAAGGAACACAGGGTTTAGTGAGAGTGAGGAACTGAAATAAATCAATATTAGTAGGGAAATGGTATTGGGGAAATTGGTGGGATTAAAGGCTGATAAATCCCCGGGGGTCTGATAATCTACACCCCAGAGCACTTAAGGAAGTGGCCCTAGAAATAGTGGATGCATTGGTGGTCATCTTCCGAGATTCTATAGACTCTGGAACAGTTCCTACAGATTGGAGGGTAGCTAATGTAATCCCACTATTTAAAAAGGGAGGCAGAGAGAAAATGGGGAATTATAGACTGTATTAGACGTCGGTAGTTGGGAAAATTCTAGAGTCCATTATGAAAGATTTAATAGCTGCGCACGTTGAAAACATTGGCAGAATCAGAAAGAGTCAGCATGGATTTATGAAGGGAAATCATGCTTGACAAATCTACTGGAATTTTTTGAGGATGTAACTAGTAGAGTTGATGAGGAGGAGCCAGTGGATGTGATTTATTTGGACTTTCAGAAGGCTTTCGATAAAGTCCCACGTAAGAGATTTGCGTGTAAAATTAAAGCGCATGGGATTGGGGGTAATGTCTTGAGATGGATAGAAAACTGGTTGGCTGACAGGAAACAAAGAGTAGGAATAAACGGGTCTTTTTCCAAATAGCAGGCAGTGACTAGTGGGGTACCGCAGGGATCGGTGCTGGGACCCCAGTTATTCACAATATATATTAATGATTTAGATGAGGGAACTAAATGTAATATCTCCAAATTTGCAGATGACACAAAGTTGGGTGGGAGGGTGAGCTGTGAGGAGGATGCAGAGATGCTTCAGTGTGATTTAGACAAGCTGAGTGAGTGGGCAAATGCATGGCAGATGCAGTGTAATGTGGATAAATGTGAGGTTATCCACTTTGGTAGCAAAAACAGGAAGGCAGAATATTATCTAAATGGCTATAAATTGAGAGAGGGGAATGTGCAACGAGACCTGGGTGTTCTTGTACACCAGTCACTGAAGGTAAGCATGCAGGTGCAGCAGGCAGTAAAAAAGGCAAATGGTATGTTGGCCTTCATAGCCAGAGAATTCAAGTACAGGAACAGGGATGTCTTGCTGCAATTATACAGGGCCTTGGTGAGACCACACCTGGAATATTGTGTGCAGTTTTGGTCTCCTTATCTGAGGAAGGATGTATTTGCCATAGAGGGAGAGCAGCGAATGTTTACCAGACTGATTCCTGGGATGACGGGACTGACATATGAGGAGAGATTGAGTCGATTAGGATTATATTCACTGGAGTTCAGAAGAATGAAGGGGGTTCTCATAGAAACCTATAAAATTCTAACAGGACTAGACAGAGTAGATGCAGGAAGGATGTTCCCTATGGTGGGGGAGTCCAGAACCAGGGGTCACAGTCTGAGGATATGGGGTAGACCATTTAGGACTGAGATGAGGAGAAATTTCTTCACGCAGAGAGTGGTGAGCCTGTGGAATTCGTTACCACAGAAAGTAGTTTGGAACAAAACATTGTATTTTTTCAAGAAGGAGTTTGATATAGCTCTTGGGGTGAAAGGGGTCAAAGGGTATGGTGAGAAAGCGGGAGCTGGCTATTGAGTTGGATGATCAGCCATGATCATAATGAATGGCGGAGCAGGCTCGAAGGGCCGAATGGCCTACTCCTGCTCCTAGTTTCTATGTTTACTGACTATTTCTTTCAAATTTGGTTAATTAGCGAATATTGGAACTTGAAAATTGCTTTAAGGGAGGGAAAGGATAAACGAAAGAGACAGGAAAGATTTTGTTCAATTTCTACAGTTAGTTTGTAAGGACTTTGGTCTTAAAGTCCTGGTGGTATAAAAATTGGGTGGGAAACATCTTACAAAACACTAAAATGTTTCAGAATAATTGGACTTTAGTAACATTTGGGCAAAGTTGAAGAGAATAGAACTCAAGGATTTAATAGAGCACGTTTAAAATCGAGTTTTTTTTTGTGTTTGGGGTAGTTTTTTTTTCAGTTTTGTAAAGTGACGGAATTGCTTGCCAAATTTTCTCCACCACCCCCCTTGCCCCAGTCTTAATAAGCACAGGAGTTAACTCTTTCTGCTGACAGCTGCTTCTTTTTAAAATGCATCACACAACTTTCGGATTACTATATACTACATACGAACATATGAACAAGGAGCAGGAGTAGGCCTTTCAGCCCACTCAGATTGCTCCGCTTTTTAGTAAGATCATGGCTGCTCTGATAGTAACATGAAATCTACATCCCACCTACCCCACCGATAACCTATCACTCTCTTGCTTACCACAAATCTATTCACCTCTGCCTTAAAAATATTCAAAGGCTTCCATCACCTTTTCAGGAAGAGAGTTCCAAAAACTCACGACCCTCTGAGTGAAAAAATTTCACCTCATCTCTGGTTTAAATGGGCAACCCCTTATTTTTAAACAGTGGCCCCTAGATTCTTCCACAAGAAGAAACATCCTCTACACATTCACCCTGTCAAGACCCCTCAGGATCTTACGTGTTTCAATAAAGTTGCCACTTACTCTTCTAAACTCCATCAGATACAAGGTCTGTCCAACCTTTCCTCATAAAATAGCTCACCCATTCTAGGTATTAGTCTTCTCTGAACTGCTTCCAATGCATTTACATCCTTCCCTAAGTAAGATGACCAATACTGTACACAGCACTCCAAATGTGGTCTCACTAGTGCTCTGTATAACTGAAGCATAACCTCTCTCCTTTTGTATTCAATTCCAATTGGAAAAAATGACAACATAGCTTTCCTGATTACTTGCGCACTAGCCTTTTGTGATTCATGCACCAGGACATCCAGGTCCATCTGCACCTCAGAGCTCTGCAATCTCTCACCATTTAGGTAGTATGCCTCTCTTTTGTTCTTCCTGCCAAAATGGACATTACACATTACACTCCATCTGCCAGATCTTTGCCCACTCAATTAACCAATCTATATCTTTTTGTAGCCTCCTTATTCCTCTTCACAACTTACTTTCCTAGCTATATTTGTGCCATCAGCAAATTTGGCAACCATCCCTTCATCCAAGTCATTGATATAAATTCTAAACAGTTCAGGTCCCAGCACTAATCTGTCTGGCACACCACTCGTTACATCTTGCCAACCTGAATATGCCTATTCTCTGCTTCCTGTTAGCCAGCCAATCTTCTACCCATGCCAATATGTTACCCCCTATACCACGAGCTTTTATTTTCTGCAATAACCTTTGATGTGGCTCTTTATCAAATGCCTTCGGGAAATCTAAATACAGTACATCCACCAGTTCCCCTTTATTCAGATTATTAGGTTTGAAGTTTCTAAATTTACTGGTATGGTTGGCCATATTAACTTAATGGGCCCTTGGCCAGAGCCATAATGAATTGTTTGTGTTTTTTTTCAAGCAGATGATGATGGTTTCCAGCTCCAAATGAACCCAGCAGATTTGAAAATTAAAGCATAGTGTAAAGGATGGAACTTTCTGTGCCCGCTGGAGTCAGGCGTGTTCAGTGGCGTGAGTGGGCATTATGGCATGATCGGTTTTACCACATTGTGAAATCAGTTCGCAATTGTCCACTCAGCCCACCGATGGCGGGCTGTAGTTCGTGCCATCAGACATCGGGAACCTCATCGTAATACATCAGCATGACAATATTAGGCCTGCCTGCTGGAATCATACCCCCCACCCCCGCACCTCCTCCACCCCAGCCAAATCGTCCATCTGCATCAGCGGGAAAAAATGTCGACGTGTTTCACAACAGCACGTAAGTGACATGCACTTGGCAGGCTGCACTTTTGAGGGGACACTCAGAGATGAGTACATAGTAAAGTTGTGCAGTGCTCACCAGGATCGCCTGTTGGACTTCAAGATTTAGGGGCACTGGAGGATTAGGGGTTAAGGGCAGCCCTGCCGTTGAGGCAACTTGAGGGGCTGGGGGGTGTGCGGCAAAGGAAGCCCTGCTGTTCAGGTGATTTGTGGGGGGAGGCAAGGGCCTGCTATTGAATATAGCAAACCAGGCGGTGGATAGAGTGGGTGAGGGAAGCAGCCACGCACTAGGGAAACCTGTATAAAGTGACCATTCCTCGTCAATTCAGACAGTTCAGGCAGAGCCACATGGAAATGATTGGAGTCGGGCTTCTAGCTTATCTACCCACTCAAGCAATGCAGAGACATCAAATTGCCACGTAGTGCTCCAAAGCTTTTCACCTCCCGCCACCCACCCATCCCCACCCTGCACTCTACCCCCAGCCAGCACAGATTGCAAACTCATGACCATTTTAGTAGACAGCAGAACAGTTGGACGACTGCACAAGTTGTTCAATCTCCTCGGTAAAGCTGGCCATGGAGCAGTCACTGTTGGAGGCGCTCACAGCCCCTGGCAATGTCATCATCCTGGTTTGGACCAGTCTCCCCCATGGTTCAAGCTAACAGTGCAGCCTTGCAGTGCGGGTTAGGAGAATGTCTGCACCTGAGCTGAGACCACATCATGTAATCCAATGGGAAAATCTGCTGCCAATTGGTCGGGTGGCCTGTGGCAGAGGTGGTGGGGTTTCGGGCAGCGATGCAATGCACTAAACTCTGGCCGTCCAAGGGGTGGCCTGTACTCTCTGGGAATTGTTAAGGGTCCTTCATTATTAACCAGGACAGGTTTTAGTACATCCATGCTAACCACGTGTCTCTCTCTCTCTCTTCCATCCTGCAGGAGGACTACATCATAGAGCCTGGTGAACTAACTGGATGCCTGATGGCCTACAGAGAGTGAACACAACGGAGGACAGAGCGACTGAGGCTCCTGGCTGCGCAGGAATAAGCAGTGGCTGGGGCTCCCACATACACTGCTGAAGAGACACTGCGAGCCATCGCTTGTCAGCGCCTAGTGTCACCCAGGGTCTATAGACGCCACCTGGCATCCTAGAGAAGGGTCATACGGACTCGAAACGTTAACTCTGTTTCTCGCTCCACAGATGTTGCTAGACCTGCTGAGTTTTTCCAACATTTTCTGATTTTGTTTCAGACATTCTTGGGAGTTTATTGACAACAGTGAACAGTATGTACAAGTGATTAGCACCTGGTGCCCAGGCTGCACAGCTAATTCTTCTTAACTTTTAATTGGTTGACTCCAAAAGAGTTCATTCTTCTTAACTTTCCTAACCCTGTCGCTACGTCTTGGTGCTCCCCGGACATCCACAGCGGAGGTGGAGGCAGCCTGCTGACTGTGATGCCCTGTCTGTGATGACTTTGGCGGGGTCCTTTGGAGGGCTGAGACTTGGAGGGCCCCAACCTGGTTTTGGGGTCCTGCTGTGTGGCAGTGGCACCCTCCTCGGCCTGTGGAGCTGGAGCTCCTGAGTTCACAGGAAGAAGGGACTTGGATGGGCCGGACACTCTAGGAGTTAGCTAAGTGGACGGCCCCGCAGTGTGTACCTGCTGACCCTCTTCCCTATGGGTGCCTGAGGGCCCCAGGCTGATTCGTTGAGCAGAAGGGGCAGCTGGAGTGAGATTGGGCTCCTGACCCCTCTTGCATACACACTATTGGAGGACAACTATGGCATCAGCGATGAAGTTCAGCCCAGCAGTACAGGAGTGACGTCCTGGACCAAGGTCACCACGGACCAAGGTCCCACCGAGGTGTGTGGCTCTGCGCTGGTGGAGGGTGTGGGTGAGTGTAGTGATGGGACTTCAGGGAGGGTACCTCCAAATTCCTCTTCTGAGGTGTCTTTGGTGCTTGACTGAAGGCCCTGGGTCATGGATTCTCTTGCCTGTTTGGCATGTGCCTGTGAAAGCAAGGAGAGATAATTAGTGCATGGCAGTGGCCTGTGAAACAGGACACATCACTCACAGCATGGTTGTTTGATGGATGTTGCACTGCTGGACCCTCACTTGGTAGAGAACTGCCGACCTCACTATCAGCACAGAACAAGTCCAGGTCATCGCCAGCCAGCTGGAAGGCTCTCCTTTCAAAGGCATTCCTCCACTGGTCTACGACCTCTCCTTGTTGTTGTGTGCCAGCTTGTTCTGCATGAATAGAAATGGAAAGAGTGTAAGCAGAATGCCTGCCAGGCTAGATGATAAGTATGCCTGGCATGTGTGGGTGGTGAGTGGTCCCATGGATGGGATGAGGACAATGAAGATGTGTGTGGGAGGGTGAATAGTGATGTCTCTCTACTGTCAGTGAGTCAGGACCATGTGGATGTGTGATGGGATTGTGAGTGTGTGATTTGAAAGCCATGAGATGAGTGACTTATCCTGGTGGAACAGAGGAGATCATTAATTCTCTTGCGGCACTGGGTGGCTGTCCCCTTTTGAAGGGCATTGGCACTGACCACTGCTGCCACCGCCTCCCAAGGCTAGTTGGTGACACTGCTGCCCATCTTGTGGCCAGAACGGGGGTATAGGGTATCCTGGTGGGACTCCACTATATCCAAAAGGCCTTCCAGAGATGCATCGCTGAAGCATTTCAGGTTCAATACTGTCTTCCATGCAGCAGTCGTGGTCTGGACGCACTGAGATGTGGCTGGACTTTAAATATGGCCCCGGCTTGATGAAGCAGTGAGGTTATGGCGGGAGGGCGAATGAAAGGCCACCCGCCATCAAAATGGTGTGTTTCCTGGGAGTGCAAAAATAATGTGGCAGGCGTGGGATGATATGGCGTAAAAACCTGCCATCGTGGCTGGCAGGTAAAACATTGTTTTACCCACCCGCTACCACACTTAGTGCAAATCTGCGACCATTCCGCTCAATGACTTTACTTTTCAGAGGTTTGGCCTCAACCAAGGCCATGTGTTACTATGTGTTATCTTTTGAGACAAAGTGTTTGAGTCTGGGAGATATGGAAATCACCTCAAAACTGAGGGCAAATGCTTTTGTCTCTGATGCAAACCACCATTTAAAACCACCAAGCCTGCTTCTGAAATTGGAATTGATAAATAACTGGACATGAGTTGGTATTTCAAGCATTCAAAAGGGAAATGTTTAATGTTTAAGGGGATAAACAAATTCTAATTTGTCAAAACAAAAGCTAATGGAGAAAACAGCCTTGATGGTTTCACAGTATTAAAAAAATAAATTGAACACTAACAAAACCTGTCAGCCCCAAAACACTGTTACTTGAATTTGGGATAATGTTAAAATAAAAAAAAGTCAAGCATGATCTAGGGCAGGCTTGTCCAATCTTTTCGCTGGGGGTGCGAGGGGGGGCACATTTCAAATTTTCTGTCGTTAGGGCGGCCAATGCGTATTTTTGGAAGAAAAGGAAACAGGCTCGGAGGAATGGAAATTTAACTCATTATCACTCCAAGCAACATACATCTGCAACTCTGTGAACAAGCCGCAGATGAGTTGGCTAATTTATCATCTTACCTTCACAGCCTTGTTGAGCCCTGATTCAGTGAGACATCTGCCTTTGTTTTTGCCTGCCACAAACAGTCAATGCCTGGCCGTGTACTTGATATAGTGCCGGGGCGCATCCCAGACCTGATGCCTGCCTGGCAGCCCATGAATAACCCTCCCCTCCCCGACATGCTGTATCAGGGCTCTGCCATGTGGTCTAGCCCTTGGCCAAGCCTGATCTAGTGGGTTACTTTTGAGAAAATAAAATGTTGTTTAAGTGAAAGAACAAACAGGTAAAATGCCGGAAATCAAGTGGGAAATATTTAATTTCTGTTTTAAAGGTGTTATGAAAATATGTTATTGGACTTTAAAGCTTCGCCAGAACTCCTGAAATGGCAACTAATGGGATGCCCCACTTAGAATAATAGGTAGTTTGAGGGAAAAAGGACACAGCACAAATGGGAATTGGAATAACTCACCTTGGGTGTAGTTCAAATTAAATATGTAAATCTGGTATTGATGTATATTCTAGTGAAAGGAAAGTGCAGATGGAGAAATTTGTGTTTTTGATAACCTGATCATCGCCTGGGACATTGGGCCCATAAAGGGAGGAGATAAGCAAAGATATTGAAATAGAGACCCCTTTGACCTTTTGAGAAGATTACCAAAAAGTCAGGAAAAATGATCAAATGGTGCATCCTTTTAAAGACAGTAACTCCCGGATGCTGAAGTTAATTGGCAAAACACATAGCACGATCCCTGTAGACCTGATAAATCTTCCACAAATCCAAAACAAGGATTTGTGGGAGAGGGCAGGGAGATTACCACCAAGCACGATGATGGAACACTGCCTGAAAAGAAAATTTGGTAAAAAGAGAATCACTAAGAACCACATACAACAGATAGGGAAATGTGTGAAGATGATTAACAAATGTGAAATTCCAACAGAGGATTAAAGAAGAAATTGGGACACTGGTGTGAGTGTGCAGAAGTGATTTGTAACTTGTGAAGTAACTGACATGTGAGAGTGCATGGTGCAACACCACTGAAGAATGGGTCTCAGACATGCTCAGCTAGTTGACAAATAGTGTGACATGAAATAGTTAGCATGGCCCAAAGAGTAAGAAATTTTTTAAATGTAAAAGGAATTGTGGTTTGGGACAAATGAAGGCTGGGGAGAAATAATACTAAGTAGGAATTATCCACAAGATGGATACGGGTGAAGGGAGAACTGGAGAATCTTTTAAGTCCATGCATAATCTATTACTGTACTTATATATACTTCAATGCTAAGAGCCTGGAAATTAGCAGCACTCCTGCACAAGAGTCAAGCCAGGATTTTCTAGCTCTGCAGGACCCAATGCAGGGAATACAGTGGGCCAGCCAAAAGTGTATTAACCCTCAGGACATTTCCCTCTCAAAGGGGGGTACCGTAAGATCTGCAGGCAATGAGAGCCAAATCAAAGAATCAGATAATTCTAGTAGCTTTAGTATGGTATCTATGGTATGTAACCAAGAAATAAAGGAAACACCGTATATTTTTGAAATAACTTATCTAAAAATTAGTTGTAAGAAGTCAATAAGGATACTTCCTTCTCAAAGGGAAGAACTGTAAGATATTGGGGTCTTGAATAAACAGACATTTTTTGCATTATATAGAACCTTTTTAGGGTTTTCTGAACAACATTGGTTCTCTCTCTGGAAAGAGGATTTTTAAACAGTCTTAGTTCAGGCTGCCATGTTGACATTCCTCAGCTGTTAGGATGGTGCCTTGTGATCCCCTTACCTATGCAGTTGTTTAGAAAGGACCATGATATGACCCTCAGATGTAAACTAAAAAGCTGATCTTGAGCAGGATGACGAACAGGTGCAGTGGTAACCACCCTGACAGTTTAGGTACATGTCCTGTATCCATTGGTCAGAAGGGTTTGGTTAGGTAATTGACATTGGGTAAGCTACCAGTCCCCAGAAAAAGATTATATTAACATGTGCTCAGGCACAGTGGTTGTGTCCTGGTGGGGTCCTGATGAGGTGTCATGGTGAGGTTGAAGTGCCCTTCAGCAGCTGCCTTCCTCAAAATGGACAAGGAGGAGGAGGATGGTGAGATCAACAGCTACCATTTGTCCGCTGTCTGGAATCAGTAAACCACTCTCAACTGTCATGGATTGTATATTTTATCTGCCTAATTAGTTGCTGCATCATCTAAATTCTTGCTTCTTAATTAACTTAATAAAACATCTGATCAACCGCCTATTTAGGCATCTGTGACCCCTAAATTCCTGAATCATACAGGGGCACTGGTATTAGTACTCGGGAAAGTGGAGACGATCTATGCCTTAACCATGCTGGGACCTGTGTTCTAGCGAACTACATATCTAAGGAAATAGAGAGGGTTTTGAACAAAGTAGTGGGGGCAAAGGATAAAATGTGGAAAAATGTGGTATATCAAAGAGTAGAGACAAGGTAAGAGATGAAAATAGTACTATGGAAACCAAGGGTAAGAGAATGGCAGAGAGGGATAGAGAGAAAAAAAACCTAAGAATGCATCAGAATCAAGACTTGGGGGAGAATTTTCAGCTCGGAGTCACCATGTGTCATTTAGATTTTCAGTTCGGCGGGCGCACAGCTGAGTCAGCTGCGCGCTCACCGAAATATCAAAGGCCTGTTAAGGCCATTAATTAACTAATTAAACCTATTGAGAAAGCTGCCCATCCAACCTTAAGGTTGGCAGGCAGGCGAAGAGCCTAGGCGGCCTTCACATTTTTCATGGCGGGATAAGGTTTCATGAAGGGTTTATAAATTAAATAAAGTTTTTCATTAAAGTTCATTGATTTGTCCCAGCTCATGTGACACTGTCACATGAGGGGACATGTCTTAAATTTTTTTTCTTTATTAAAATTTTTCAAACTTCAAACTTATCTGTGCCTCAGGGAGATTTCTGCACTCTTTCACATGCATGCGTGAAAGAGTGCACTCCCAACTCAGGGAACACCCCCCCCCCCACCCCCCCCCCGCCCCCTCTCCCCTGCCCCCGCATGCCTAGGAAGTGCACAGTGCTTCTGGGTGCATGTCACACTGGCCAGGCCTTAATTGGCCCGCTCACATAAAATGGCAGCGCGGACTGGATTGGGTGCGCCAATCAGGTCCGTGCCCACCCCTGCCCATCCCCACACAACCCCCCTGATGGGGGGAAATTCTCCCCTAGATGTTACAAAGATAACAAAAAGACTAAACTAAACGCTCTGTATCTGAATACATGTAGCATTCATAACAAAGTAAACAAATTGATAGCGCACAAGTAAGTAAATGAGTGTGGTCCAATACCTATTAGGGAGACATGGCTGATGAATATCAAGGATTGGGTCCTGAATATTGAGAGGTGTATGACATTCGAGAAGAATAGGAAGGTAGATAAAGGTGGAGGGGTAGCACTGCTAATCAAGGATGGCATTTGTGCAATAGTTAGAGATTACCTTGGCTCAGGAGATCAGGATATAGAATCAGTTTGTGTGGAGATGAGGAATAGTAGGAGAAAGAAGTCACTAGTGGAGATGGTCTACAGACCCCTTAAAAGTAACCATAATGTACGACAAAGTATACAAGAAGAAATATTGGGTGCTTGTGTTAAAGGGACGGCAGTAGTCATGGGTGACTTATATCAACATATAAACTACAAAAATCAGATTGGCAGTAGTAGCCTGGATAAAGAGTTCATAGAATGCTTTTGAGATAGTCTCTTAGAGCAGCACATTCTGGGACCAACCAGAGAGCAGGTTATATTAGACTTGGTATTGTGTAATGTGATATGATAAATGTTATTGACGTCAGTGTAAAGACACCCCTAGGTAGCAGCAACCACAACATGATTGAATTTTACATCAAGTGTGAAAGGGAGAAGGGTGGGTCAAAAACTAGTATTTTAAATTTAAATAAGGGCAACTATGTGGGTGTGAAAGCTGAGCTAGCTGAAGTTAACAGGATCCTAGAATAGGGCATAAATTAATAGCAGTGGCAGATGTTCAAGGTGATATTTTCAGAATACTCAGAATAAGTATATTCCTACTATAAAGAAAAATTCTAAAGGGAGGACCCACCATCCGTGGTTAACTAAAGAAGTCAGGGAAAGCATCAAACTTAAGGAAAAAACATATAACTGCACAAAGATGAGTGGCAGGACAGATGATTGGTCAGAATATAAAGAACAGCAGAGAATGGCTAAAAGGTTAATCAGAAGGAAGAAATCAGAGTTTGAGAGGAAGCTAGCTAGAAATGTAAAAACGGACAGCAAGAGTTTCTATAGGGATTTAAAGAGGAAAAGAGTAGATAAAGTGAGTGTTGGTCCTCTAGAGAGTGAGAATGGGGTGTTAATAGTAGATAATTAGGAAATGGCAGATGAAATGAACAAATATTTTGCTTCTGTCTTCATTATAGAGGATACAAAAAACATTCCAGTAATCGCTGTAACTCAGGAGCTGGAAAGGAGAGGGGAGCTTGGTGAAATTACAATCATGAAGGAAACAGTACTGAACAAACTGATGGAGCTGGTTCCAGATGGACCTCATCCTAGGTCTTAAAAAAGGTGGCTGATGAGGTAGTAGATGCATTGGGGTTAGTTTTCCAAAGTTCGCTAGATTCTGGAAAGGTTCCATCAGACTGGAAAGTAGCAAATAATTCTATTCAAGAAGGGAGGGAGGCAGAATACAGGAAACTATAGGCCAGTTAGCTTGATGTCTGTCATGGGGAAGATGTTTGAGTTGAGCATTAAAGATGTTATAACTGGGCACTTAGAAAATCTCAATATATTCAGGAGTCAACATGGTTTTTTGAAAGGGAAATCATGTTTAACCAATTTACTAGAGTTATTTGAAGGAGTAGCATGTGCTGTGGATAGAGGAGAGCCTGTAGATGTACCATACTTGAATTTCCAAAAAACCTGTAGATGTGCTGTACCTGGATTTCCAGAAGGCATTTGATAAGGTGCCTCATCAAAGATTATTGCATAAAATAAAAGCTCATGGTGTAGGAGTTAACATATTTGCCTGGATAGAAGATAGGCTGACAGGCAGAAAACAGAGAGTATGCATAAATGGGCCTTTGTCTGATTGATAGGATGTGATGAGTGGAGTCCTATAGGGGTCTGTGCTGGGGCCTCAGCTTTTTACAATTTACATCAATTACCTAGATGAGGGGAGCGAAATTTACAGGTGACACAAGTACATTGTGAAGAATACATAAGGGGTTTACAGATTACATTTGGATATGGATAGGTTGAGTGACTGGGCAAAAATCTAGCAGATGGAGTATAATGTAGGAAAATGTGAAGTTGTTCACTTTGGCAGGAAGAATAAAAAAGCAGAGTATTACTCATAACGGAGAACAACTGCAGAATTCCGAGGTCCAGAGGAATCTAGGAGCTCTCATGCATGAGTTACAAAAAGTTAGTATACAGGTACAGCATGTAATCAAGAAGGCTAATGGAAGGGTATCCTTTATTACAAGAGGAATTGAACATAAAAGTAAGGATGCTATGCTTCAGTTATAGAGGGCATAGGTGAGACCGCATCTCGAATGCTGTGTGCAGTTTTGGTCTCCTTATTTAAGGAAGGATGTAAATGCATTGGAGGTAGTTCAGAGGAGGTTTACTAGATTGATACCTGGAATGAGTGGGTTGTCTTATGAGGATAGGTTGGACAGGCTGGGCTTGTTTCCACTGGAGTTCAGAAGAGTGAGGGGTGACTTGATTGAAGTGTATAAGATCCTGAATGGTCTTGACAAGGTGGACGTGGAAAGGATGTTTCCTCTAGTCAGTGCTTCCAGAACCAGGGGTCACTTTTAAAATTAGGAGTTGCCCTTTTAGGACAAAGATGAGGATAATTTTTTTCACTCAGAGGGTTGTGCGACTTTGGAAATCTCTGCCTCAGAAGACAGTGGGGGCGGTGTCACTGAATATTTTTAAGCCAAAGGTAGCTAGATTCTTGTTAGGCAAGGGAATCAAAGGTTATCAGGGTAGATGGGAATGTGGAACTCAAGACACAAAGAGATCAGCCATGATCTTATTGAATGGTGGTGCAGGCCCGAGAGGCTGAATGGCTTACTTCTGTTCCTATTTTGTATGTTTGTATGTTCGTATGTCCAGTGAAGCTCATCATAAGCTCAAGGAATGACACCTCTTCTTCCGATTAGACACTACAGTATTCTGGACTCAACATTGATTTCAGCAATTTCAGACCTTGAACACTGTCCCCCCTTTGGATTTTTTTTTGCCACGTGCTGGTCTGAATCATGTTTTTGCTTTTGGACAAAGCTGTTCATTATTTTGTATTCACACTCACTCTGGACAAATGCTTTAAGACCATAAGGCATAAGATGTAAGAGCAGAAGTAGGCCATTCAGTCCATTGAGTCTGCTCTGCTGTTCAATGAGATCATGGCTGATCTGATAATCCTCAACTCCACTTTCCTGCCTTTTCCCCATAGCCCTTGATTCCCTTACTGATTAAAAAACTGTCTATCTCGGCCTTGAATATACTTAACGACCCAGCCTCTACAGCCTTCTGCGGTAACGAATTCCACAGATTCACTACCCTTTGAGAGAAAAAATTCCTCCTCATCTCTGTCTTAAATGGGCGACCCTCACTCCGAGATTATGCCCTCTGGTCCTAGACTCTCCCACAAGGGGAAAAAACCTCTCAGCATCTACCTTGTCAAGCCACCTAAGAATCTTATATCTTTCAATAGGTTGCCTCTCGTTCTTCTAAACTCCAATGAGTACAGCCTCAACCTGCTCAACCTCCCCTCAAAAGAAAATCTCTCCATCCCCGGGCTCAATCTAGTGAACCTTCTCTGGACTGCCTCCAATCCCAGTGTATCTTTCCTTAAATAAGGGGACCAAAACTGTTCACAGTATTCTAGGTGTGGTCTAACTAGTGCCTTGTCTAGTTTTGGCAAGACTCCCCTATTTTTATACTCCATTTCCTTTGAAATAAAGGCCAACATTCTATTTGCCTTCCCTATTACCTGCTGAACTTGTATGTTAGCTTTTTGTGATTCATTCATGAGGCTCCCCAAATCCCTCCATGCTGCAGTTTTCTGAAGTCTTTCCCCAGTTAAGTAATATTCAGCTCCTTTATTCTTCCTGCCAAAGTGCATAGCCTCACATTTTCCCACATTATATTCCATCTGCCATGTTTTTTCCCACTAATTTAACCTGTCTTTTATCCCTCTTTGTATCTTTACTACAACCATCGCCACACCCTTTGTGCTTTGTTCCAAGTCATAATTGTAATTTAATCTCTCCTGCCTTCTAACCTATTCCAGATCTTCTCTTTTGTTCATTCCACGTCCCTGCCCCCCACCCCCCACCACTCCACCTTTCAATGGCATAAAACCCAAAGGTTTATACCTTACTTCAGTTCTGAAGAAAACTCGAAACATGAACTCTGTTTCTCTCTTCACAAGTGCTATCAGACCTACTGATCAAAAGATAGTTGCATTCTGTCCAGAAAGGATTTCACAAATCAAGAAGTAACACTTAAAGTTTTGCATGGGTTTGAGCTTTATAGAAAGTTATCAACAACAAATAGAACTTGTATTTCTATAGCATCTTAAATTTAGTAAGAAGTCCCAAGATAAGGAGCATTAAACAATCTAAATAACCCGCTTTCACAGCCATATCTTCTTTCTCAGTGACTGTCTCCATCTCCGACTTACCCCACGTGGATTTCAACTGAAATTCCACCCCTCATGTTTCGAACCCACCCAGGATTACAGGTATCTCCGGGACATAAAACGTTTCTTGGACCGCTGTTCCCATCACATTCTGAAATCCACACTCAGTGCCATGCGCCGCCATATGAACACACTTGACCTCTCCCTCCAGCAGCACCGCCGTACCCTTTTTCAAAGCTGCGCGTGCCCCCAGTTTCATTTTATCCTTCGGCTCATCCGACGCCTCAACAAGAAACTTTTTCTCTTTCTCTCAAGTGCTAAGGAACGCAAGCTCCAACAACTCATCGACACCAACACCCATCTAGGACCCTCCACCCCTGCCTGTCCCTCCGTCCCCACCCTTTCTTCCAATCCCAACCCCAGCCGTGTATTCAATATACCCCCTGACCTTCCCCTCTCCGATGCTGAACGTTCAGTGCTCAGCAAAGGACTTAGTTTCATACCCTTACGCCCTCACCTCAATGAATTTCGAGCTCGGCATGATACTGAACTCTTCTTCCGCCGTCTTCGTCTCCGGGCTCACTTCTTTGGGCAGGAGTCCTCTCCCAGTTCAACGGATCCTTTTACCCATCTCCAATATTCTCCCTCCACCTGGACCCCTCCCTCTGGATTCTTACCTTCTCTCGATCTTTTCATTGAGAACTGTCGGCGCGACATTAGTCGTCTCAATTTCTCTGCTCCTCTCACCCATTCTAACCTGTCTCTCTCTGAACTTACTGCACTCCATTCTCTCAGGTCCAACCCTGACTTTGTCATCAAACCCGCTGACAAGGGTGGTGCTGTTGTTGTCTGGTGCACTGACCTCTACCTCGCGGAGGCTGAGCGTCAACTCGCAGACACTTCCTCCTACCTCTCCCTGGACCATGACCCCACCACTGAACATCAAGCCATTGTTTCCAGGACTGTCACTGACCTCATCTCCTCTGGGGATCTCCCTCCCACAGCTTCCAACCTGATAGTCGCCCAACCTCGGACGGCCCGCTTCTATCTCCTACCCAAAATCCACAAACAGAACTGCCCCGGTAGACCGATCGTCTCAGCTTGCTCCTGCCCCACAGAACTCATTTCTCGTTATCTTGACTCCCTTCTCTCTCCCCTTGTCCAGTCCCTTCCCACCTACATCCGTGATTCCTCTGACACCTTACGTCACATCAACAATTTCCAGTTCCCTGGCCCCAACCGCTTCCTCTTCACCATGGACGTCCAATCCCTCTACACCTCCATCCCCCACCAGGATGGTCTGAGGGCCCTTAGCTTCTTCCTCGAACAGAGGCCCGAACAATCCCCATCCACCACTACTCTCCTCCGTCTGGCTGAACTTGTTCTCACGCTGAACAATTTCTCCTTCAACTCCTCTCACTTCCTCCAAATAAAAGGTGTGGCTATGGGTACCCGCATGGGCCCCAGCTATGCCTGTCTCCTTATGGGGTATGTGGAACATTCCTTGTTGCAGTCCTACTCCGGCCCCCTTCCACAACTCTTTCTCCGGTACATCGATGATTACTTCAGTGCCGCTTCATGCTCTCGTCGGGACTTGGAAAAATTTATTAATTTTGCTTCCAATCTCCACCACTCCATCATTTTCACGTGGTCCATCTCTGACACTTCCCTTCCCTTCCTTGACCTCTCTGTCTCAATCTCTGGTGATAGACTGTCCACCAATATCCATTACAAACCCTCCGACTCCCACAGCTACCTCAACTACAGCTCCTCACACCCCGCTTCCTGTAAGGACTCCATCCCATTCTCTCAGTTCCTTCGCCTCCATCGCATCTGTTCCGATGATGCTACATTCAAAAACAGTTCCTCTGACATGTCCTCCTTCTTCCTTAACCGAGGTTTTCCACCCACGGTCGTTGACAGGGCCCTCAACCGTGTCCGGCCCATCTCCCGCGCATCCGCCCTCACGCCTTCTCCTCCCTCCCAGAAAGATGATAGGGTCCCCCTTGTCCTCACTTATCACCCCACCAGCCTCCGCATTCAAAGGATCATCCTCCGCCATTTCCGCCAACTCCAGCATGATGCCACCACCAAACACACCTTCCCTTCACCCCCCTTATCAGCATTCCGTAGGGTTCACTCCCTCCGGGACACCCTGGTCCACTCCTCCATCACCCCCTACTCCTCAACCCCCTCCTATGGCACCACCCCATGCCCACGCAAAAGATGCAACACCTGCCCCTTCACTTCCTCTCTCCTCACCGTCCAAGGACCCAAACACTCCTTTCAAGTGAAGCAGCATTTCACTTGCATTTCCCCCAACTTAGTCTACTGCATTCGTTGCTCCCAATGTGGTCTCCTCTACATTGGAGAGACCAAACGTAAACTGGGCGACCGCTTTGCAGATCACCTGCGGTCTGTCCGCAAGAATGACCCAAACCTCCCTGTCGCTTGCCATTTTAACACTCCACCCTGCTCTCTTGCCCACATGTCTGTCCTTGGCTTGCTGCATTGTTCCAGTGAAGCCCAACGTAAACTGGAGGAACAACACCTCATCTTCCGACTAGGCACTTTACAGCCTTCCGGACTGAATATTGAATTCAACAACTTTAGGTCGTGAGCTCCCTCCCCCATCCCCACCCCCTTTCTGTTTCCCCCTTCCTTTTTTTTCCAATAAATTATAAAGATTTTCCTTTTCCCACCTATTTCCATTATATAAAAAAAAACCCCACTAGAGCTATACCTTGAGTGCCCTACCATCCATTCTTAATTAGCACATTCGTTTAGATAATATCACCAACTTTAACTTTAACACCTATGTGTTCTATTGTACTATTGTCGTTGACATCTTTTGATGATCTGCTTCTATCACTGCTTGTTTGTCCCTACAACCACACCCCCACCTCTCTCTCTCTCTATCTCTCCGCCCCCCACACACACACCTTAAACCAGCTTATATTTCAACTCTTTCTTGGACTCAAACTCAAGTTCTGTCGAAGGGTCATGAGGACTCGAAACGTCAACTCTTTTCTTCTCCGCCGATGCTGCCAGACCTGCTGAGTTTTTCTAGGTAATTCTGTTTTTGTTTTTAATCTAAATAACTGGGTTGTTCAGCAAAAAGAAGTGCTGAACATTTTGGAGAAAGTTTTAGCAATTAGGTGGTGAAGATTGGTGAAAATTCAAAGATATGCAAGGAACTTGGAAGACAAAAAGAAATAGGAATTTAAAAACTGATTACGTACAATTGCTAATTACAGCTCCATTCATTTCAGAAAATACAATGAGGTTTTTCTTTCAGTAATCCTGACAATCCTACTCAGATTGGCAGCTACAAATAACCCTAAATATAAAAACAGCACAGGTAAAATGTAGCCAACATACCCTTGGCATAACATTTCTGATGCAAGTACAACTCTGGCACTTAATCAAGAAGTTGAAGTCAGCAGTGGGTTCATCCCTTGTAATCCTGATAGATGGGTATTAGCGCAAAGACGTCTGCCTATCTCTTTCGGACATGAAACATTCCAATGTTCCTTTCATTCATACAACCTGAAAAATGAACAAACACACTGTTTTATCACAGAGAAGTACTGTTTCTCATTGAATGCCTTTTGATGTTGGTTGTCGAGCAAGCTAACTCAAAATTACTGTTTCCTCAACATTATCAATAGAACTGTACAATCTGTCGACAATAGTTCAATTTGCCTTTTGAAGTACACTTTAATTAGGCAAGAGCTTCTTTGAAAGATGGATTATGTTACATTCACAGCCTATGTGGATAGTTATTGCATTTGAGAGTCTGCTGCCTCTGTGAGAGTGAAATTCTAATCAGCTCCACTTGTATTACAGCTGATGATTATCAGGCTATAAGTGGACTGGGAGTTTCCCACACAGACGAGAATAATTGTGGCTTAAAACCAAAACTCAATTTAGTGCTTGTGCAATGTGAACTTTTACGCCTGAAGACAGAACTGCTCGAAGGATTCAATTCTTTACTGGTTGGCTGACCACGTGCTGGTATGAATAGCGAAAATTCTTCTTTTAATCGTATATATCCATTGCTATTGTGTATAATATATTTTAACACCAGCTAAACCAGTATGTTGGTTTAAGGGATTACTACAGTTGCATGCTATCTTTGCTTCTCATAAGCAATGACTGTAAAAAGATATACTGGGGCCACAAAACTGCTAATGCAGAAATTTTACATAAAACCTATGACTAAACTTTAATTGACCCACATCCTGTTACACAACAGCACCCACGTCCTCTTGAAGAATAGGATCAAAATATTTCCCAATAAATGTTCAACCAGACATGGGCAATACGATAAATATCCTAACACTTCCCGTTTTCAAATATTTCCATTAAACAGATTCTGTTACAATATCAAAAAAATGATCATATACCCCTTAATGTTTAAAAACAAAGAAATACCACTGAATCACTGATGGTTACAACACAGAAGGAGGCCATTCAGCCCATCATGTTTGTGCTGGTTCTCTGAAGGAGCATTTTACCTTGGACCTTACCCACGCGTTCTTAGTCCTGCGCATTCTTCCTTTGCTGATAATAATCCAATTCCTTCTTGAATGCCTCCACCACAGTCTCAGGAAGTGCATTCCAGATCCTACCCACCTGCTGCATGAGAAAGCTTTTGCTGATATCACCATTGCTTCTTTTGCCCATTATTTTAAATCTGTGTCCTCTTGTTCTCAGTCCTTCCACCAGTGGGAACAGTTTCTCCCAATCTACTCTGTCCAGACTCCTCATGATTTTGAATACCTGAATGAAATCTCCTCTCAACTTTCTCTTCTCCAATTTGTCTGCGTAACTGAGGGTCCTCATCCCTGGAACCATTCACTTGAATCTTTTCTGTACTCTCTTGAATGATTTCACATTCTTCCTAATTTGTGACACCCACAACTTGATGCAGCTCTCCAGCTGAGGCTGAACTAGTTTTCTATATAAGTTTAACATAACTTTCTTGTTTTTGTACTCTCTGCCTCTATTAATAAAGCCTAGGGTGCTTTATGCTTTGCCAACCGCTCTCTAAACCTGTCCTGCCACATTCAATGATATATATACATATTCACCGAGATCCCTCTGCTCCTGCACCCCCTTTAGAATTGTACCATTTACATTGTTTGTCCGTATTCTTCCGACGAATATGAGAAGGGGTGATGGCACAATGGTGTCGTGTGCAATGTGGAATTTTAATCATTAGTTTCACTGAGTGGTGTAATGCCTTGGAATATTTTTAAAAAGGAAAGAAACAGCTGGAACTGCAAAGACATTGGGCAGAATTTTGCCCTTGGTGGGCGGGTGGTTCCCACTGGCTCAGCGGCAGGTGGGCAGCCAAACTCTGCTGCCGAAGTGGGCCCCGCTGCCATTTTAAGTGGGCGGGCCAATTAAGGCCCGCCCAGCAGGCCAATTAAAGCCTGCCAGCAGGCCAATTAAGGCCCACCCAGCAGGCCACCCGATGGGAAGAACCATGCGCTTCCTGTGCAGGGGAGGGAGGGGTTCCCCAACTGTCAAAGTCTGCTCTTTTGCGCTTGTGCATGGAAGACCACACATCTCCCTGCGACTAAGTGCTGTCTCAGGGAGATCACTGAAAGTTTTTTAAACATCAAGAATAGACAAATTAAAAAATTAACATGTCCCCTCATGTGACAATGTCACACGAGATGGGACATGGTAATAAAAAGGACATAAAGTTTATTAAACATGTTTAAAACGGACATGAAACCGCCAGTAGATGAAGTTTCATATTTTTTCAATTCCCCGCTGGGGCTCCTAGCCTGCCCACCAACCTTAATGTTGGACAATCAGGGCATTTTATGAGCTTAATTATCCTGTCAATGGCTTGAACTGGCCATTGACAGGTCGGGGGGTGGACAGCTGATTTCGCTGTCCGCCCGCCTTCCTCAGTATTTAAGTGGACTGGGATGATGTCGGAGGTTCCTCCTGACATCATCCCGCATCATTTTCGCGTCGGCAAGCGGGCCCCGCCCCCAACTCGCCGACGGAAAAATTCTGGCCATTGTGTTTTAAAATGGCTGCAGAGGTCACCTGACCTACAAACTGGCCAAGTTGCTAGAAACCTCTGAAAAGGGACTACCAGGAGACATGTCTAGGCAGTTCCTCTGATGGAATTAACATGTGCCATTGAACACCCATAGGCTGCGAGGACCTCCTATCTGATTTGATGGCATCTTGATAGCTTTGAAAATGGGAGATCGAAACTCCTTCATTAATATGGATTTCCTGCCGTTGTATGCCAATTGCCAACTGTGTCTCTTCCTCTTTCTCTCTCTCCCTCCCCCCACCACCCCTGCTATCCTCAAGTTTGGACCCTACTCTGTTACAGTTTGGAATACATCACAGAGATAGAGAATTTGATAAAAAGAAACTTCAAGTGCCATAACATTCACTTTGGAAAAAGACTGATTACAGTTAAAAGGGACTGCCTTCAGAAAACTAACGAACTTACATCAGCCACAACACCATTGGGATTTTAACACCACCAAAGAAACGTCGGAACATATATTTCCTTTTTTCTTACGGATTTTAACTCTTATTAAATATACCTCCTTCACTCTGTAACTTATCTGTTTTTCTTGCTAGTGTGAATGTTTATGTCATGGGATTTGGAACATGCTTTTACCTTTTTAATAACTAATACTTTTACTTAAGTGAGTTTTTAGCAATAAAACTAGCTCCTTACTTGTTAACTCAAGCGACCTGGCTGGCTTATTACTTCATATAGCTTTACATACAGTCAAGTACATATTGAATTGAAAAATTGCAATTTTCTAAAAATTCAAACTCTGTTATAACCAACCTCAAGAGGGGAAAAGAGAGGAAATTATTTACTCCTCAGGACATGGTCATAACAATGATCAGGGGAAAAATTTTCCCCTCATCGGGGAGAGGTTCAGGAGCGGACATGTGCAGGCACAACTCTGATCGGCTCCCCTGATTTTACGTGGGTGAACCAATTAAGGCCCACCCATTGTGACCATTGCCAGGAAGTGCTATGCTCTCTCTGTGTGGGTGGTTGGGGGGTGGGAAAGAAAAAAAAAAAGCTCCCGAAAGAGTGCACTCATCTCCCTGAGGCTAAGTGCTGTCTCAGGGAGATCGGCGCCAAATTCAAAAATGTGAAATGTAGAAAAATAAAATTTCCCTGACATGTCCCCTCATGTGACACTGTCACATGAGTTGGGACATGTCCATCACTTTTAATTAAACTTTTATTAAATTTTTAAAAACCAACATGAAACCTCATCCCGCCCGTAGCTGAGGATTCATGCTATTTCTGAAGCCCGCCAGGGATCCCAGCCTGCCCGCCAACCTTAAGGTCCTTTAAGTACTTCAATTAGTTTTTAAATGGCCTCAATTGGCCGTTGACAGGTCGGCGGGCGCACAGCTGATTTGGCTGCACCCTCACCGACCTGAAAATGGAAATGATGTGGGATGATGTTGGGAGTTCCGCCTGATGTCATCCCATGTCATTTTATGCATCGGTGAGTGTTATGCATCGGTGAGTGGGCCCCACCCCCCCACTTGCCGACCTCAATATCCTGCCCTATAAGTTTATTCAAAGTGGTGGTTTTAAGAATGGCCCTAAAGAAAGTATGGGACGGAGAGGCAGGTGGATTTAGGGATGGAACACCTGAATGTTGGATCTAAATGATTGAAAGTACCGGTGCAGCGAAACGAAGCCAGAGTTGGAGGAATGGCAAGCCCTGTGGCAGTTGGAGGACTAGGGAAAATTACAGAGATGGCAAGGGGTGAGGCCATTAAGGGATTTAAAGACAAGCATGAGATTTTGTTTTTGGATATTGAGGAAGGGAAACAACATAGATCATCAAGGACACGGTGATAGGTGCACAGAACCTGGCGCAAGACATGGGCAGCAGCCTATCTTAGACTAAACTCATTTGTTTAGCTCATAACATAATACTTTGATAATCATATTTTTATGCGGATAAGACCTTCAAAGCTGCAGCTTACGCGTTTAAGAACTACTAGCATTTGCATGCAGCAAAATAATTGCATAATAATTTCAATGCATTTCCTCATGTAATTTCAGGAGCATCAAGTGTATCAAAAAACATGAAACAATCACAAATTGACAATTTGAAGAAAAATTACCATAATACCACGCTAGACATTTAAGATATCTATTATTCCAAACGTTCCACACTTAAAAGGGATCTCAATGCTTTGAAGGTGAAGATATTATTAAGTTTGACATTTTAAGCAGTTGAAAGCTGCAGTAAATATCTTTAAGATAAAATGGTTATGCTATTAACATGAGATAATTGGCTGAATTTCTAGTAACCAGGGTTACAAACTGTAAGTAGGTTTATTAGAAAATAACTTATGATATTTGTTACAGAACCAGGTATTTTTGCACAAATTCTCAACTATCTAGTGACAGTTTCTTTATGTGGACCATATTCTCTGCAATCTGTGCCTTTTCACTCTCCATTTCGACAGTGTGTATGCCAGTGAATTAACAATGATCGCACCTGCAATATTACTACCAAATTAGGTGTAGCCTTTTCCTGAACTCTTTAGTTCTGCTAATATGAAAATATTATAAATAGTCATGTAACTGAAGAGTCTAAAACATCTGCTTTAGTTTAATTACAAAACCAGGTAGAATTGTAAAATACAGGGAGTAGACTAATAGTAAACCATAAGACAGGTAGAATATACAGTTTATCAGCATTCTCATTAGATTTATCCGATAGTTAGAATCTTAGTTGGAATGAAAACAGACTATCAAGTTCCAAGGACAGACACAATGAATGTTTAACAGTCCAGTCTTCTCATTCCTCAAGGTAACATAAAGCTAGCTTCAGGAATATCCCTCAAATAGGGAGCTTCACATGAAATACCGAAGCCAAGCAAATCACAATGGTTGTAGTGAGCAATATGTCAGAGAAGTTAAATTTATCAGTCAAGAAGAGACACATCTTATTGCATCTTCAATTGAAATCACAGCTAACCCTGGACTTCTATGAGATTAAAGGAGGGTCTGAGTTTGACTTAATTTTCTTTTTACAAAATGATTGCACTCTAACAGATTTTCGGCCTTAAATTGTTCATCAGTTCTTAATGTGATGGTCAGATCATTAGTCAACAGATCTAGTTAATATATCTATATTCTTCACACATTCAAAACAACAACAGCAAATCAAACCAGAGGTCTTTTTTAATTCCATAGGAAAAATACGCAGGTACAAAGTTGAGGACATATGAGTCTACCTAACATGGCCGAGAAATTTGATTAACCAGCACCAGATTTTCAGCTGTGAGCCATGTAACTGGAGATCCAATGCGGACATAATTTGCACAAGAAATGCATCACATCCATATCGAGTAAAGTTATCTTTTTTCAACCTGTAACAATGTGTGAGGCACCGGCACTTCACCAAGAAGGATGTAACTGAGCTCAGCTGTGACACCTGTTGGAGCCCCAACTGGATACCAAAATAGGGGATGGAGGGAATGGTCTGTGTCAGTCAGTGCTCAGTTGGTAGTACTCTTGCCTGAGTCAGAAGGTTGTGTGTTCAATTCCCACTCCAAGAACATGCGTATAAAAACCTAGGCTGACAGTATACTGTCCTACTGATGGAATGCTGCACTATTGGAGGTGTCACCTTAAGACGCTAAAATGAAGTCTTGTTGGTACTCAAGCAGATGTAAAAAAATCACATAGCACTATTTTGATGAAGAACAGGGTAGTTAGCCCTGAGGCCAATAATTATCCTTCAATCACTATCACAAATACAAATTATTTGGGCATTATCATATTGCTGTTAGTTGTGTCTTACTATTTGCAAATTGGCTGTGTTTGCTACTACAGTGACTACACTTCAAAAGTACTTAATTGGCAATAAAGTACTTTGAGATATCCTGAGATCATGAAAAGTGCTAACTAAATGCAAGTCTTTCATCTCTTCTTTATATAAACACCCTTTCCCCCAGTTTACATATAACAGGTGGATAATGGAAGTCTGTGCTCAGTTTCCTTGCCACAGAAATAGAGGTAGAAATGGTTTTGCCTCATTTTTTGGGTGCAGGGATCATGGCTCACAACCTGCCTTTGCCCCTACAGATCATTTCAGCAACACATAAAATCTAGCAAAACAACCTAATTTAAATAATTATATCATACGGCCGAGCAGGTCCTGTGCTGCTGTCTGTTCTTCCAAGCTGCCTGTGATCAGCAGAAGGACCCAGTAGCATTGTTTGCAGACAGTGTGGTACACCAAGCCCACATTTCATAAAGGTAGGTTGCCCTTCTTAAAGGGAAGCTTCATTCATAACAATATTGCTGCAATGTAAGTTAGTGCAAAGAACATGAGAACAGGGAGGAGGTTCCATAGTGTTGAATGCAGTCCTGGAGCCATTTGTGTTGCAGGTGAGCAGAAGGAGAGATGCCATACTTCTGTGAGATCCAAAAGATCCTCAAAGACCACCCTCAGAAGGGAGTGGGAGCAGGAGCCAAGGAAGGTCAATCTCCAGAATCTGAATCTGAGGGATTGACAGCTGTGTCATTTAATTGGACAGTGGTCCTGGGGGTGATCTTTTCATTGGCTACTGCTTTAGTATCCCATCTGGGGTCCCACCATCTGCTGCTTGGGCCCTCAGGTCTTTCGAAGTCCTATTGGTGTGGCTACCTGGATTTAAGGAAAATGCAGCCCATGGTGTCCTCGATGGTTAATGATTCCAGCCAGAAGCATCCCTTATACTGTCCTTAACAAAGGTCTCAGTTCTCCTTTTAATCCTATATTCCAACTGATTACAACCAGATAAAAACAAAAAAAAACAAAAAAACAAAAACAAACAAAAAAAAACAACTAGCGTTAGTTCCAATACACACATAGCCAGCACTGATCATTGTATCTATGACTTCTCTATTAATTGTCTTGCTCCTCCATTTTACTTTTCTCAGTTTGCACCACTTACTGTTTATCATCTGCTGGAGCCAGAGGTTTCTGCAGTCACACAAGAAATAAAATATAGTAATGTTATATGGACCAGCACTCTTGTATGTTCAAGTTTTAATTAAGCATTTATTCTAATTAAGTAATTAATAAACACTGGAGGATTCTTCAGTATTCCTAGAGTCCCCTTGTCATAGAATGCCAAACCAGTAGAAAAAGTTTCTCTCAATCTATCTTTCTTTCCAATGCTTTCCAAAATCCTGGAAACCTGAACCAAATCACTCCTAAACCTTATATTCCAGGGAATAGAAGCTTAGGTTATGTAATCTCTCCTCATAATTTAAGTAATCTCTCCTCATAAAGCCAATCCTTACCATCATTGGTTGGGAAGAAGTACATTTTTCTTCCTGGAAACCAGCTGGTAATCTACACCAGCTGGATCAACCCACAGATGGACCTTAATTTGGCTAAATTAATGTAAATTATATGTTTATTTTGAAAAACTAACCTTCATGATAATTATCAATAAAGGTTGAAATGGCACCTCCGGGTTGAGGAGAGGAAACCAATTATTAAAGTTTTCTGCTCCTGAGTAGCAAGAACCCCCTACAAGAAACCATATGAGTGGATAAGGACAGATCTGGCTCTGTTGCAATGTCATCAGGGTGAAATAATCTGCCAACATTAACACTCATGGCTGATATGTGAAGAATGACTGCTTCACTGGTGGTGCCTGAGGACTGCCAGCACACATAGAACCATACTCTAACATAAGAAGATTAACGTAACACTTTCATTTTAATTGAAATTTGCAAACTTTAATGTTTTATTAATTCCTTGATGTCAGTGCAGAAGAGACTTACCAGGGGATGAAGGGCCTCAGTGATGTCAAGAAACTAGAGAACTGGAATTTTTCTCCTTAGAGCAGTGAAGATTAAGGTGAGAATTCATATATGTGTCCAAAATCATTAAGGGTTTTGATAGAGTTAATATGGAGGAACCCTTCCTACTAGTATGAGGTTTAGTAACCAGACATAAGTCTTAGGTGATTGTCATAAGAACCAGAGGCAAGACAAGGACGATTCCTTTATATGCAGCAAGTTGTTATGATCTGGAATGTACTACCTGAAAGGGTGGAGGAAGCAATCCAATAGTAACTTACAAAAGAAAATTGGAGATATACTTGAAAAGTCTAATTTTTCAGGGCAATGGGGGCATGGAATAAAAGGGACAGTAGAAACATGGATGTGAAATTGGCTGAGTGACAGTAAACAGAGAGTAATGGTTAATGGATGTTTTTCAGGCTGGAAGAAGGTTTGTAGTGGAGTTCCCCAGGGGTCAGTGTTGGGACCCTTGCTTTTCTGATCTATATTAGTGACTTAGGCTTTAAGGTACAGGGCACAATTTCAATATTTGCAGTTGATATGAAACTTGGAGGTATTGTGAATTGTGTGGAGGATAGTGTAGAACTTCAAAAGGGACAGAGACAAGTTGGTGGAATGAGTGAACAAGTGGCAGATGAAATTTAATGCCCAGAATTGTAAAGTGATTAATTTTGATGGGAAGAACACAGAGAGACAATATAAGAGTAAGGATACAATTCTAAAGGATGCAGGGACCCGGGTGTGTATATGCATTAATCATTGAAGGTGGTAGGACAGGTTGAAAGTATGGTCAATAAAGCATACAGTATCCTAGGCTTTATTAATAGGAGCATAGAATACAAGAGCAAAGAGATTATGTTGAACTTGTATAAGACACCAGTTCGGCCTCAGCTGGAGTATTGCATCCGATGCTGGGCACCACATTTTAGGAAGGATGTGAAGGCATTTGAGAGATTGCAGAGAAGATTCAAGAGAATGATTCCAGGGATGAGGAACTTCAGCTGCGCGGATAGATTGGAGAAGTTGCCACTGTTTTCCTTGGAGAAGAGAAGAGAAGGTTGAAAGGAGATTTGATAGAGGTATACAAAATCATGAGGGGTGCGGACAGGATAGGGAAAACTGTTCCCACTGGTGGAAGGATCAAGAACAAAAGGGCAAGATCTAAGGGAATTGGTGAAAGGAGCAATGGAGACATGAGAAGAACCTTCCACATGTGGTGAATGGTAAAGATCAGAAATGTGCTGCCTGAGAGTGTGGTGGAGGAAGATTCAATCAAGACATTCAAGAGCGTAATGAATTTTTATCTGAAAAGGAAGGGAGTACAGGGTTATGGGGAATGGCATTAGGTGCATTGCTTATTTGGAGAGCAGGCATAGACGTGACAGGCTGAATGGTCTCCTTAATAGTTCTGTGATGCTATGAAATCAATAGCTTCACCAGTCAACCAGTACAGGAATGATAGGCCAAATGGCTTCATTCTGTGCTGTATGTTTCCATGGTGCTAAGATTCTAATGACTTAGGATCATGGAACGTAAGGAAAAATTCACAACTCCAGCATATCCAACATTGAACCATACTCCAATTGAGGGATAGGACAACAACAGGGCCGCCTTAATTCTCCAATCTGCTCTCATATCAAGCACAGCTCAATGCTAGGAGTGTAGATTTCTGAGTTTACACCATGAAGCAACCATAGATTTGGGAAGGATTTGTAAGTGATAATAGGACAGACAGATTTATACTCATCAAATGGATACTTTTATATAGATGAGCAAGATGCCTTGCTATGAGTGCCTTTGTATTTGTGTTGCTCTGATGGAAATCTATGTTAAGTGCCATACAATACTGACTTATCCTTCCAGCTCTTTGGAACCAGCCACAGGATACTTTGTGTGCTAAATAAAGAGAAACTAATAGAGACATTAAAGCTGAACAAATAGGCAGATCTTTCATTGCCTTCCTAGATTTCTGTTTTTGTTTCACATTCCTTTGGGACAAGTGATACACGTCATTTAGTTTAAAAGCAGGACTACTTTACAACAAATGCCACATTTACATATTTAATTTCTATCATTTATCATTCACAATATGCTAATCTGTAGTAGGTGTAACACATAGATGTACCGATGTTACACACCAGCAAATCAATCAATAATTTCAAAGTTTTACGATGGCCAAAATAAGTCTTCTGAATCTGATGTTCTAGAAAATAACCAGTGTAAAATGAAATAAAATATTAATCTATTTTATCACTGTATTTGCGATTGAACTTCATTAGTAAATGTACATTATTTTTGTGGTTATGTAAATGTCTCAGTAGAGTTCTGTTATTAGTAATAGGTCACAAGAAACAAAGGCCTGAATTTTTCCCTTGGCAGGCGCGCACCATCAGCAGGCCCGGGAGTGGTCAGGAAACAGGCACCCGACTGCATTCGGCCCACAATCGCGATTTCATGCTGGCTGACCAATTAAGGCTCACCCAGTGTGAAACGTGTCTTCCCAATGGTCAGGAAAGGCTGGGCGTGGTGCCAGGTCCAATGGCAACCCAGCAGGTGGTTTAAAAACGGCAGAGTCAGCTCCCTGAAGGCTGCTGGGGAGAATCATTCTGCTGTCTGGAGACTGGAGCAATGGCCTTAACAGAAGCCCATAGACTCATAGATGTTTACAGCACAGAAGGAGGCCATTCAACCCATCGTGTCCGTGCCAGTCAACAAAGATCTGACCACACTAATGCCATTTTCCAGCACTTGACCCATAGCCCTGGAGGCCATGGCAACATAAGTGAATATCTAAATATTTCTTAAATGTTACAAGAGCTTCTGACTTGACCACCCTTTCAGGCAGTGAGTTCCAGACTCCCATTATCCTCTGGGTGAAGAAATTTCTCCTCAACTCCCCTCTTAGCCTTCTACCTCTTACCTTAAATCTATGCCTCCTAGTTTCTGATCCCTCTACTAATGGAAAAAGTGCCTTCCTATCAACCCTATCTATGCCCCTCATAATCTTATACACCTCTATCAGGTCCCCTCTTAACCTTCACTGCTCCAAGGGAAACAACCCCAGCCTATCCAATCTTTCTTCATAGATCAGACCCTCCAACCAAAGCAGCATCTTGGTGAATCTCCTCTGCACCCTCTCCAGTACAATCACATTCTTCCTATTATGTGGTGACCAAAACTGAATGCAGTACTCCAGTTGTGGCCTAACCAGCATTTTACACAGTTCCAGCAAAACCTCACTGCTCTTGTATTCTATGCCACGGCTAATAAAGGCAAGTATCCCATATAACTCCTTAACCATCTTATCTACCTGCCTTGCTGCATTCAGAAATCTGTGGGTATGCAAATCAAGGTCCCTCTGATCTTCAGTATTTTCCAGGGTCCTACCATTCATAATGTAATCCCTTGCCTTGTTAGCCCACCCCAAGTGCATCACCTCACACTTCTCCGGGTTGAATTGCATCTGTCACTGCTCTGCCCACCTGACCACTCTATTGATATCCTCCTGCAGTTTACGGCTATTCTCCTCACTATTTAACCCCCTACCAATTTTCCTGTCATCCGTGAACTTCTTTATCATACCCCTTACATTTAAGCCCAAATCATTTATGTACACCACAAACAGCAAGGGCCCCAGGACCAGGCCCTGCAGAACCCCAGTGGAAACAGACATCCAATCATAGAAACATCCCTCTACCATCACCCTCTGCTTCCTGTCTCTCAGCCAATTTTGGATCCAATGTACCACTTTGCCTTGGATCCCATGGGCTATTACTTTCTTGACCAGTCTGCCATGAGGAACCTTATCAAAAGCCTTGCTAAAGTCCATGTAGACCACATCAAATTTACCCCCATTAACACTCCTGGTTACCTCCTCAAAAAACTGGTGGCTGTGTCTGCAGCCTTCTAAGCCATACACTTGGTGAATTTTCTCCCCATACTTCACTGCCTCTCCACCTCCTCTTACCTTAAGACACTCCTTAAACTCTATCTCCCTGACAAAACTTTTAATTCCCCCTTCCTAACGTCTCCTTTGACTCTGCATTGATTTTTTTGCCTGATTATGCTTCTGTGAAACACATTACAGTATTTTTTCTACATTAAAAGGTATTATATAAATGCAAGTTGTTGTAGTTTCTGTTGGAAAATAGAGATAGTTTAAGTATGTTATATTTATATTTGTGGTTGTAAGGAATGAGTTTTAGCTTTAAAGTTTAAGTTTGATTCATATTTCTGTACCTGTGTTAAGAGAGGACAAATGGAGTTTTAGTTTCATTTTAAAGGATGCTTACATTTCTAATGAGGAGTCTATGACAGCTGTAAGGTAAATGTAAACACGCAAGAGTAGAAAAACAGTGCTGTTGCCAAATAACAGGGGGCAAGGTAGACAGGTTCCTCCCACAGACATACACACAGAACTAAAGAAACAGCAGTTTTAAGTTCAGTTGAATCCAGGACCTCAGAGAGACTGGACATTGGGAGAGGGAACTGCAGATTTCCCAAAAGAACAAAAAGGCCCCAAGCGAAGAAAAAGTCCAAAAATCCAGGAGAATGGAAGAGGGGAAATTCCAAAGGAGGCCTTGAAGACAAAAAAAGGACAGGAACCTGGGAAGTTAAGAGTGAGGGACAGAGCGAAAGGTTCCAAGCTTCAGATCTAAAATGAGAACAGCTTGCAAGATGCAAGAAGGTTCAAGGAGACAACTGAAGGTCTGTAGTTCTTTGCTATGGGCGTGTGAAGCAGTGGTGTACTGTTAAGGCTGAGTTGGTGAGACAGAGTGTGTGAAGGACAGCTTGAATGCATGTGGTGACCCAGGGAAGAGGAACATCAGAAGGAGAGTTCAAAACCCTGGAGGTCAACCCTTGTGGAAGGTATCTGAGAGAAAGTGTCAGTTTGGGAAGAAGATTCCATGGTGAGGTATGGAGGGTGGAGAATGGAAGGATGGAATTCAGTGAAACTTCTGGGGGGAATTAAGGAGAGATCCATAGCATCTGGTTGAGGTGGCATCTGTCATTTGAGGTCAGAGTGCGGTGTGTCTGACCACAGGGTGACATAGGTTTACATGGACTGTGTATTTACTTTGAACATTAAAGTATAAGATAGCTTTTGTAACTTGTGTTATCCTTACAAACCTGTATACATCTGTAAAGGTACAGTTGTGGGTGAAGGAGTACTGTAACATAGTTCATCTTTTCTTGTTGAATAAAAGTTTTATTCTTTTGTTAAAAGTTAATCAGCTGATTCCTGTGCCTCTGTTCAATAGCTACTCTCCACGTAGCTACACAATCAAAATAGAAGTTGGATCAAGCTGGGTTCCACTCTGGGGTAACCTCAGCTGGGATCATAACAGTTTCACATAAGTGTATCGTTAGCCTAAATTTAGCCCATACCTTGAAGCAGTAAAACATTGAATTATTGCAATCAGGCTCAAAATAAGAGGCCGACTTATGAACTGCTGTTAACCATAGCTGTAATTATTCTCACACTCAGCTACAACTGACTACGCTCTGCTTCTTTGTCCATCAGGTAGTCAGTTCTATTTGATAATGTTATCATTGATGGCTGTTGTTAAGTAAGATAATTGTTAGTAAAATGTAAATTCCATGTCAGATTGTTCTTTTTATGTTGGATGCAATTTATGTCACTTGATGCAACTGATTGTCTTGAATCTTCCGTTCAGGGTCAGAGCCCCTATTTCTGGCTCTGAATCATCACTTCAGGAGTTCCTCAGCCCAACCATCTTCAGCTGTTTCATCAATCCCTTCCTTCCATCATAAGGTCAGAAGCGGGGATGTTCGCTGATGACTGCACAATGTTCAGCTCCTCAAATGCTGAAGCAGTCCATGTCCAAATGCAGCAAAACCTGGACAATATCCAGGTTTGGATAACATTCGCACCACACAAGTGCCAGGCAATGACCGTCTTTTTTTTTTATTCGTTCATGGGATGTGGGTGTCACTGTCTAGGCCAGCATTTATTACCCATTCCTAATTGCCCTTGTTCAGAGGGCATTTTTAAGAGTCAACTACATTGCTATGGGTCTGGAATCACATGTAGGCCAGACCAGGTAAGGATGGCAGATTTCCTTCTCTAAAGGACATTAGTGAACCAGATGGGTTTTTATGACAATTGGCAATGGTTTCATAATCATCATCAGGCTTTTAATTCCAGGTTTTTATTGATTCAAATTTCACCATCTGCCTTGGTGGGATTCCAACCCGGGTCCCCAGAGCATTGCCCTGGGTCTCTGGAATACTATTCCAGTGACAATACCACTATGCCACTACCTACCCACCACCTATCTCCAACAAGAGAGAATCTAACCATCGCCTCTTGACGATCAATGGCATTACCATCATTAAATCCCCCACTATCAACCTGGGGGTTACCATGACCAGAACTTGGACTAGCCATATAAATATTGTGGCTATAGGAGCAGGTCAGAGGCTAGGAATGCTGCGACAAGTAACTCACCTCCTGACTCTCCAAAGCCTGTCCACCATCTACAAGGCACAAGTCAAGAGTGTAATGGAACACTCCCCAATTGCCTGGATGAATGTAGCTCCCACAACACTCAAGAAGCTTGACACTATACAGGACAAAGCAGCCCACTTGATTGGCACCACATCCACAAACATTCACTCCCTCCACCACCGACACACAGTAGCAGCAGTGTGTACCATCTACACGATGCACTGCAGGAATTCACCAAGTTTCCTTAGACAGCACCTTCCAAACACATGACAACTGCCATCTAGAAGGACAAGGGCAGCAGATAGATGGGAACATCACCACCTGGAAGTTCCCCTCCAAGTCACTCATCAACCTGACTTGGAAATATATCGGCGTTCTCACCGTCACTGGGTCAAACTCCTGGAATTCCTTTCCTAACAGCACTGTGAATGTACGTATACCACGTGGACTGCAGTGGTTCAAGAAGGCAGCTCATCACCACCTTCTCAAGGGCAACTTCGGATGGGCAATAAATGCTGGCCCAGCCAGCAAAGCCCACATGCCATGAATGCATATCTTAAAAAAGAATAGACGTGAACATTCACACTTGCCTTCCTCCAATATTTCAGGGCAGTCTTCCAATGGAGGATGCTGCAGAACTGACTCAGTGCAGAAAAACTCAGAGGAAGCAGTAGGGAGAATCCGAGTGAAACCATGTTCTCCTTTTATAACACTAGCTGCTGTATTCTGCAGTTTAAGAGTTTAAATGTCCCAAACCCCCTTTGAAAAGCTATGGAGAGAAGGTAAGCATGTAAGGGGGTAGGGTGGGTAACATAATTGGGTGAGGGGATAGGGTGGGTCAGGGAGCAGGATGGATGAGGTAAGTGGGTAAGGTGGGTGAAGTAATTGGGTGAGGGGGTAGGGTGGGTAAGGTGAATGGAATAGGGGGTAGGGTGTGTGAGGTGAGTGGGTGAGAGGGTAGGGTGGGTCAGGTGAGTGGGTAAGGGATAACGTGGATAAGGTAAATGGGTAGAGTGTGTAAGGTGAATGTGTAAGGGAATAGGGTAGGTGAAGGGTTCGGATGATTCAGACAAGTGGGTTAGGGGGCAGGCTGAGGGTGGTAGGGTCAGTATGATAATAAGGTCGTGTCAAGGGTGAGTTGGAGGGGAGTCGGGTGGTGGGGGTAGTCAGAAGGTTGGGGGCAGGTCAGGGAGAGTCGGTGGTCACAGCAGAATCAAGGATTGGGGGAATCAGTGGGGTGATTGGGGTAGTCAGATGTCTAGTTACCCAAATGTTAGATCAGGTTTTAATCTGTCTAACATTCCCTGGGTACTTATTCTGGTAAGTAAGTCAGAACTGTCCAAAGCCTCCGACTCTAACTCCTAGAAGGTCCCAGAGAGCAGGGGAATTGTCCATTGGAAGTTTAAACTTTCTGGGTAATTCTCACAGAGTCATTGGATTCCAAGGGGTCCATAGCATATCTTGGAGGCTACTTCCAGTTTCCAACTAACCAGGGACCAGAATATCTGGGCCATAGTTTCATGGCTTTTGGAAAATAAAGTCCCTTATCAATCTCCTTCCCATTAACAACTCTGATGGTGAGAAACTACTTTGTAGTGGTGAGGCTCTGTAACTCAGAAGAGCTAAATTAAGATCTTCATTCTTCTCAGCTTCTCCATTTGCTTGAGCAACATGAGGTGAACTGGTGAATGAGTTCATATGCCTTCACAAAATTTTGGAATAATTCATTAGCAAATTGTGGACTATTGTCTGAGGTTTGGAATGCTTTGTGTTGCATAAATTCTCTTCAGTGATTGAATGACTGCTTCCACTGTGATGCTGTGCAATCTGTTTATTTCAATCCACCTTGAGCAGTAATCAATGGCAATAAGGAACATCCTCTCTTTAAGATCAAATAAATCCATTCCCAGGCACTCCCATGGACTTGATGGAAAGTTAAAAGGTGATAGTGGCTCTTCTTGCTCTTGGCTCTTCACTGCACATGTAAAACAAATAGAAATAATTTCTTCTCTTGAGCAAGTAACGCCTAGCTCCAGACTGATTTGCTATCCCTAAGTGACCTTGGTGAAGACTTTGAAGAATATCAATTCGAAGTGTTCTTGGAATGACTATTCTGTAATTAAAAACTAGGAGATCATCAATGATTGTGGGGTGCTTTCTCTGTTTGAAGCACTGCCGTGGTACTGGATTGTCAGGGGTATATTCTGGCCATTCTTCCAGACAGTATTTTCTTTTCTGGACACATTAATCTTGCTGCTGTGCTTGTTTTATCTCCTAGAACTTTGTTGTAGTAGCTGTTAGGTGTTGAGTAATGAGTGTTGCATACACTTCCACCTCTTCAATGAAATGCAAATCCTCTAGATTAGTTCCTTCAACTGGCATCCTCAACAGTGTATCTGAAGTTGTCTGGTACTTCCCTTGACGTACTCTGTTATGGAGTCACATTTTATTAATCTTAATCTGAACCCTTAGATTCTAGGCAGTATCTTCTCAATCTCTTCCATGTTCAGAAGAGTGACTGGTGGCTTATGGTCTGTTTCAATTTTGATCCACAATCCCATCAAACAGTCCAAGATTTCTCGCATGCCAATGGTGCCAATGCTTCCTTCTCAAATGTAGCATATCTTTTCTCTGAGTCTATGAGTGACCTTGAGGCATAGTAAACTGGTCTACTTTTACTGTCTCTCTGTACTTGAAATAATACTGCACTCAGACCTGTAGACGATGTATCTCCTGCCACAATGGTAAGTTATCCTGGGTGGCAATTTTCAAAATTTTAGAGGAAATTAAAAGATTTTTGATTTTCTCAAAAGCATTTTGCTTATTCACATTTCAGCACTGTCAACCCTGTCTCAACAGCTGTCTCAAAGGCTCATCAACCTCTGTCAAATTTGGTAGGAACTTGCCAATCTGATGGACATCCTGAGGAATCTCTGAACCTCAGTAATGTTCCTGGGTTATGGAAACTCTCTGATCACCTTTCTTTCTGGATTGACTGTTATTCCAGAGGATTGTACAATGTGACCTAGAAATTTAATCATAGGTTTAGCAAAGTCACATTTTTCATTTAATGGTAGGCCTACATCCTGTAAGACTCTTAGGACTGCTCTAACTTTATGGTCATACCCTTCTCTTGTGGAGCCATTTACAAATATGCCATCAATATCCCATATTACTCCTTCCATGCCATCTAGGGTTTGAGACTGGAAAATTTCAGAAGCGGATGTAATTCTGAATGGTAATCTATTAAAACAATAACAACTGAATCGTGTTATAAAAGTGGTAAGTGTCATGGTAATAGCTGATTGTGGTTGTGGATTCCAGTGTTAGATAATATATGGTACTCTGTACTACATACGGGGTCAACTGACCTGGAGGTTGAAGGTCAAATAGCACATGTTGGTGCCTGTCTTGTTAGAGTTCAGGTATTGCGATATGTGTTCATGTTAGGAAAATGCGTTATTAATAAAGTTAGCTCAGCCATAATATCAATGGCCTGTGTGATTCATTAAAAAAGAAACAAGGAACAAGACATTGTGTCAGAAGTAAGCTAAGCACAACAATGGAGGTTCTGAAACCACTGACAGAGCTCAGTTTGAAGGGCAATCTCACCAAAAACTGGAGGAGGTTTCAGCAGCGATCAAGCTGTACCTCACAGCAACCGGCACTGATAAATAAAAGACCCTTATGTACATTCTTCTATCTTTCTTTACAAGGCAGGGGAAGAAGCCTTAGAAGTCTATAACACATTCATGTTCAAAAGTGATAAGAAACAAAATGACTTGAAAGAATTCATGAAAAATTCGAAGCCTGCTGCAGCCCTAATAAAAACATCACATATGAAAGATACTGATTTTTTACATACACACAAGGCAGTGACAACATTAGTCAATACATAACTAAGCTGAGAAAATGAGATAAATTCTGTGAATTTGCAGAGCTTGAAGAAGATAGAATACGAGAGAGAATAATACGTAGGATCTCAAATGACTCTGTGAGAGAATGGCTTTTGAGCGAAATTGATCTCACGCTCGAGAAAGCAATAAATATCGGCAATAAATGTCAGATTAAACAGATGACAGAAGATGATAAGCCACACACGGTCAAGCAGTTAGATGCAGTTAAACAGAAACAGCTCAGAAAAGAACAAATAGACAACCTGAAGATAAAAAGAACAAAACTGCTATTAAAACATTTAAATGCAGTCGATGCAGAACAGAGAATTTACTAGGTAGTTGTTCAACCTACGGAAAGCAGTGTAAGAGCTATGATAAACTAAATAACTTCACTAGGATGTGTAAATTGAAGAAAGTGCACACGATTGCAGATGATGACACAGATGCTGAAACTGAACTTTTCATTGGTACAGTAACAACAAATTCCAAAGAAGACGAATGGAAGGTTGATTTAAAAATGACCAACATGAAGGTGAATTTCAATCTTGACACAGGTGCACAAGAAAATGTCATTCCCATAGGCCTGTATCGTAAGATAAGCAAAGAAAAACAGCCAACTAAAACAAAAGTGAAGCTGCCTACTTATACAGGTGAAAATATTGCTGTAGAAGGTAAGTGCACACTTAAAGTGAACAATTAAAAACAGTCTCAAGCACTTCCATTCATAGTGGTGAAAACTGATGCAAAACCCATTCTCGGAATCAAAGCTTGTGAAAATCTGAAGCTAATCAAGAGAATAATGGCTGTTATCACTAACGACATGCTGAGTGAGGATGAAAATGTGTTCCAGGGGATTGGCTGCCTAAAAGGAGAACACACCATCAAGATTGACAAAAACTGTGGCACCCAAAATACACCCATCCAGGAAAATACCAGTAATGCTGAGAGACCGACTGAAAGCAGAGTTGGACAGAATGGAGAAACTTCACATCATCAAGAAAATTGAAGACCCGACAAAGTGGGTTAATCCAAATGTAGTTGTAGAAAAATCAGATGGGAATCTGTGAGTCTGTCTGGATCCCAGAGACCTAAACTAGGCAGTACAAAGAGAGAAAAACAGAAAATGCTGGAAAAACTCAGCAGGTCTGACAGCATCAGTGGAGAGAAAAACAGAGTTGATGTTTTGAGTCCATATGACCCATCTTCAGAGCTACAGAGAAGTAGAAATGTGATGAAATTTATACTGTTTAAGGTGGAGCAGGTGAAGCTGGATAGAAGGCCAACGATAGGTGGGGCAAAGGAGAGATTGACAAAGATGTCATGAACGAAAGGACAAAGGGAGTGTTAATGATAGTGATAAGGGCTAAAAAAGGTACTGATGGTGGCATTAAGGTAAGAAAGCAGAATGTGATAATAGCAGAACGGGGTAAGCACTCTGAAAAGAACAACATGAACAAGTAACAGTTGGCCCTTGTAAGGTGGCATGGGGGGGATGATGGAGAAAAAAGGATCGAAATTGAGATAAACAAGGGGATTAAAAAAGGGGATAAAACAATGAATAAAAATAAAAATGAATAAAAATAAAAATAAGTGGATTAAAAAAAATGAATTTTGAAAGAAGGCATGAAAAAGGGGTGAAGATGGAGGAGCGAGTTCATGGTCTGAAGTTGTTGAAATCAATGTTAAGTCCGGAAGGCTGTAAAGTGCCTAATCAGAAGATGAGGTGCTGTCCCTCCAGTTTGTGCTGAGCTTCACTGGAACATTGCAGCAGGCCAAGGACGGACATGTGGGCATGAGAGCAGAGTGGTATGTTGAAATGGCAAGCAACAAGAAGGTCTGGGTCATGCTTGTGGACAGACTGAAGGTGTTCCGCAAAGCAGTCACCGAGTCTGTGTTTGGTCTCTCCAATGCAGAAGAGACATCATTGGGAAGAGCGAATGCCATAGACCAAATTGAAGGGGGTGCAAGTGAAGCGCTGCTTCACCTGAAAGCAGTGTATGGGCCCTTGGACAGTGAAGAGGGAGGAGGATGAGGTGTTGGGAGTGATGGAAGAGTCGACCAGTGTGTCCCCGAATAAATGGTTCCTGAACAGAAGGCTGACAGGAGGGCAAGGGGAAGCTATGTTTGATGGTAGCATCATGCTAGAATTGGTGGAAATGGTGGAGGATGATCTTTTGAATGCAGAGGCTAGTGAGGTGAAAAGTGAGGACAAGGGGGGACATGGTTCTGGGAGGGAGAGGAAGGTGTGAGGGCAGAGGCGCGGGAGATGGGTCGGACATGGTTGAGGGCCCTGTCAACCACAGTGGATGGGAAACCTCGGTTAAGGAAGAAAGAAGACACGTTAAAAGCACTGTTTTGGGAAGTGGCATCAACAGAACAGATGTAATGGAGGCAAAGGAACTGAGAGAAAGGAATGGAGTCCTTACAGGAAGCAGGATGTGAGTAGCTGTAGTAGTTGTGGGAATTGGTGGGCTTGTAATGAATATTGGTGGACAATCCATCATCAGAAATGTTGACAGAGTACAAACAGAGCATTACTAGCTGCCCATAGTAGGAGAGATCACGTGATAATGTGTAAGCTAGCTGATGCTAAATACTATTCAGTCTTGGATGCAAGTTCAGGCTTCTGGCAGGTCAAGCTGGATGAACACAGCTCCTATCTCTGTATCTTCAACACACCGTATGGGCGATACAGGTTTTTACGCTTACCATTTGGCATTAATTCAGCTCTGGAGGTGTTCTTCAGAACAGTGAAGCAGCTATTTGAAGGGTCAGAGGGCATGGAAACCTATATGGACAATGTGCTGGTATGGGGAGCATCACAGACTGAGGCAGGTGCTGCCAGAACTAAAGAAAGGAACCTCAAGTTGAAGAAGGAAAAGCGCAAAATGAGTCTTCATGAAATCAAGTACTTGGGACATGTGCTAACAAGTGAAGGAATGAAACCGGACCCGAATAAAATCGAAACAGTCATGCACATGCCACCCCCAAACTGTAAGAAAGACTTGGAGAGGTTTTTTGGAATGGTGACCTATCTTGGGAAATTCATTCTGAACATGTCAGACCTGACAGCACCTCTCAAAGAACCTCTACAAAATGATGTGGAATGGCACTGGGAACAAAATCGTCAGGACGTTTTGACCAGTCTGAAGAGAACACTGACCCAGATACCTGTGTTAAAGTGTTACAATGTCAGTCAGCCGGTCAAGATCTCAGTGGACACTTCAAAGACTGGCCTGGGAGCTGTCCTCTTGCAAAATGAGGCTCCGGTGGCATACGCTTCAAAGGCAATGACTGAAACACAGCAGCGGTATTCCCAAATAGAGAAAGAAATGCAAGCAATTTGGATTAGAACGCTTCTATGGCAAAGACGTGGAGGTAGAGTCTGATCATAATCCTTTGGAAACTATACTTAAAAAACCTGGAACTGTGCACCACCAAGAATCCAAAGATTACTAATGCATCTGCAGAAGTATCAGGTCAGAGTTAAATACAAAGCGGGCAAGGAGATGTACATCGCAGACACTCTGTCATATGCCTACCTACCCATCACGGAGGAAAAGGATAAAGAAACGGAAGCACAAGTGCTGACAAAGAACTTACCTGTAGCTGTAAACAAACTGGATGAGATCTGGGAAGTGATCAAGAACTATGCTATCCTGAGAAAACTGCAGCAGATTGTGCAAACTGTCTGGCCCACATATCAGAGCGGAGCCTCTTCTGTTGTACAAGAGTATTGGAACTTTCATGAGGAACTTCAGGTAGCAGGATGAATACTTTTCAAGGGAGAAAGGATCCCAATTCCTGCAACACTGAGGAAAGAAATGCTGCAGCGCATGCATGAAAGTCACTTCGGCATAGAAACATGCAGGAGAAGAGCTCGAGATGTAATGTATTGGCCTGGAATGGGACCACAAATCGGGGAAATGGGGCATGTGTGTGGAGTATGCTAAAAGTACAGGAAATTGCAACAAAAAAAACACTTCAACCACATAGAGTGTTTCAGAGAGGCCCTGACAGAGAATTGGAATAGACTTTAATTTCTGTTTAATTTTTGTAAGTTCAGTAGTCTAGTGAAAAGGTTGGTAAGGTAGCTGACTCAGCTGACTGTGTGACAGTTAACTGTCAATCACCTGATTAGGGCCTGAATAGGGGTTAATTACTATTTGAAGCTTAACTAGTGGTGAGTCATGTCAGCTCTACTTAAGAAAGGGGCTATCTAGAAGGATGCTACAGTGTGCTTGCACAGGAACAGGAGAGGGAGCACATCCTGAGTGGGGCACAGCCAGAGTGGGTATTCGGAATTTGGTGCAAAGCGGCAATTCGGTGCATAGGGGACGAGGTGCACTTTGCACTTTTTCCTTGCTATCCAACTTCTTAAATCTTCAGAGTGTGCTGCAGCAGTAGAGGCTCCAAGGCAAAGGAATCACTGGTAAGTAGTGGGTAAGGGATTTACTACTTTAATCACTTATAGTTTAGGGTCTTTTTGTGGTTTACAGTTTGTATACTCTACAGTAACCAGGATCAGGAAAGAATGGCCCTAGAGTAATTGACTTAAAAGGTTTAATTTAAAGGATAAGTCATGGCAGCAGCGCTGAAAGCCGTGGTGTGCTCTATGTGAGAAGCCGGGGACATTTCCACTGCCTGGGGCCAGCATGTGTGCAGGAAGTTTGTCCAGCTGCAGCTCCTGGAAGCTCAAGTTTCAGAGCTGGAATGGTGGCTGGGGACACTGTGGAGCATCCGCGAGTCTGAGAGCATCATGGATAGCACGTCCAGGGAGGTCTTCACACCACAGATGAAGGGACTTGAGGAAGGAAGGGAATGGGGGACCACCAGGCTGTCCAGGAGAAACAGGCAGGTAGCTCAGGAGTCCTCTGGGGTCCCACTCGCAAATCGGTACTCCATTTTGGAGGCTGATGAGGGCGCTGGTTCCTCCAGGGAGGGTAGACAGAGCCAATCTTCTGGCACCACAAGCAGCCTGTCTGTACAGGAGGGGTGGAAGGGAGGAAGAGCAATAGTAATAGGGGATTCTATAGTCAGGGAAACAGATAGGCGCTACTGTGGCCGTCAATGTGACTCCAGGATGGTATGTTTCCTCCCTGGTGCCAGGGTCTGGGATGTCACTGAACGGCTCCAGGGCATCCTGAAGGGGAAGGGTGACAAGGCAGAGGTCATGGTACATGTTGGTACCAATGACATCGGTAGAAAGAGGGATGAGGTCTAGCATCAAGAATTCAGGGAGTTAGGCAGTAGACTAAAAAGCAAGACCTCTCGGGTTGTAATTTCTGGATTACTCCCAGTGCCACATGCTAGCAAGCTCAGAAATAGGAGAATAGCACAGATGAATACATGGCTTAAAATTTGCTGCAGGAGGGAGGATTTTAGATTCCTGGATCACTGGGACCGTTTCTGGGGAAGGTGAGGCCGGTACAAGCGGGACGGTCTACATCTGAACCAGAGCGGGACTAACATCCTTGCGGGCGGGTTTGCTAGAGCTGTTGGGAGGTGTTTAAAGTAATGTGACAGGGGAAGGGGATACAGAATGTTAGCAGAATAGGGACACATCATAATATAGTAAAACAATCAAGTCAGAGGGAGTACAGCTGCAATAAGCTTTAAGGGAGTAAGGCAAGGCTGGATGGCCTCTACTTTAATGCCAGGAGTATTACAGGTAAAACAGATGAGTTAAGGGTGAGGATTGACATATGGAATTGTGATATAGTAGCCATCACTGAGACGTGGTTGAGGGAAGGGTGGGATTAGCAGCTCAACATTCCAGGATATAGAATCTTCAGGCGAGACAGGAGAGGGGGTAAAAGAGGAGGAAGTGTTGCATTATTAGTTAAGTAATCAGTTACTGCCGTAAGGAGAGATGATATCTTGGAGGGGGCATCGAATGAAGCTTTGTGGGTAGAGCTTAGGAATAAAAAAGGGACAACCACATTATTAGGTGTTTATTACGGACCCCCAGGTAGTCAGTGGGAAATTGAGGAGCAAATATGTGCACAATTTGTGGAGGTGTGTAAAAACAATAACATTAGGGTAATTATATTAGGTGATTTCAACTTTCCCAATATTAATTGGGATAGACATAGTGTTAAGGGCTTGGATGGAGTGGATTTCTTGAAATGTGTACAGAAGAACTTTTTAAGTCAATATGTAGAGGGTCCAACAAGGGACGGTGCATTGCTGGACCTAATTCTGGAGAATGAAGCCAGACAGGTGGCTGAGGTGGTGGTGGGAGAGCATTTTAGCGATAGCGACCACAACAAGGTACAGTTTAACTTTGTTATGGACAAAGAAATCGACAAGTTGCAAAAAAATGTTTTGGATTGGGGGAGAGTGGATTTTAGTAAAATAAGGCAGGATCTGGCCAAGGTAAACTGGGAACACTTACTTGTCGGGAAATCTACAGAGGAATAGTGGGGGTTGTTCAAAAAGGAAATGGGGAGGGTACAGGCTCAATATGTTCCCTCAAGGGTGATAGGAAGGAGTAACAAGCCCAGGGAACCATGGATGACCAGAGATATTCAGATTACAATGAGAGGAAAAGAGAGGCTTTTAGCAGGGACAAGGGAAGCAAATCAGCAGAGGCATTAGTGGAGTACAGACAGTGCAGGGTGGAGCTTAAGAAAGCAATTAGGAGAGCAAAGAGGGGATATGAGAAAGCTCTGGCTGGTAAAAGTAGGGAAAATCCCAAGATATTCTATAAGTATAATGGGAAGAGCATAACCAGGGAAAGAACAGGGCCCATAAGGGACCAAGGGGGCAATCTATGGGTGGAGCCAGAGGACATTACTAGAGTGTTGAATGAATACTTCATGTCCATCTTCTCCCAAGACAATGAGGATGAAGATATCAAACATGGGGAGAGAGACTGCGAGGTTCTTAAGCAAATCGATATAGGGAGTGACAAGGTATTGGAGGTGTTGGCATGCTTAAAAGTGGACAAATCTCTAGGTCCGGATTATTTGAGTCCCAGACTGCTGAGCAAGGCAAGGGAGGAGATTGCTGGTGCTCTGACCTGAATTTTTAATTCCTCTCTGACCATGGGGGAGGTGCCAGAGGACTGGAGAACAGCTAATGTGGTTCTGCTATTTAAGAAGGGTCGTAGAAATAATCCTGGGAACTACAGGCCAGTGAGTCTCACATCAGTGGTAGGGAAACTATTGGAGAAATTTCTGAAGGAGAGTATCTATCTCCACTTGGAGAGGCAAGGTTTGATCAGGGATAGTCAGCATGGCTTTGTCAGAGGGAGGTCATGCCTAACAAATTTGATTGAATTTTTTGAGGAGATGACCAGGTGTGTAAATGAGGGTAGTGCAGTTGATGTAGTTTATATGGATTTCAGCAAAGCCTTTGACAAGGTCTTGGGAGACTTATAAAGAAAGCAAAGGCACATGGGATACAGGGTAATTTAATAAGGTGGATTCAAAATTGGCTTAGTTGTAGGAGGCAGAGGGTGATGACAGAAGGATGCTTTAGTGACTGGAAGCCAGTGTCCAGTGGCATACCACAGGGATCTGTGTTGGGTCCCTTATTATTTGTCATTTATATAAACAACATAATGACTATGTGGGGGTTAGGATTAGTAAGTTTGCGGATGACACGAAGATTGGCCGGGTGGTTAACAGTGAGGTTGAGTGTCTTGGGCTACAGGAAGATATAGATGGGATGGTTAAATGGGGAGATAAGTGGCAGATGGAATTTAACCCTGAAAAGTGTGAGGTGATACACTTTGGAAGGAGTAATTTGACAAGGAAGTATTCAATGAACGACATGGCACTAAGAAGTTCTGAGGAACAAAGGGACCTTGACGTGTATGTCCATAGATCTCTGAAGGCGGAGGGGCATGTTAGTGGGGTGGTGCAAAAGGCCTATGGGACACTTGCCTTTATCAATCGAGGCATAGATTACAAAAGTAGGGAGGTCATGTTGGAGTTGTATAGAACCTCGGTGAGGCCACAACTGGTGTACCGTGTGCAGTTCTGGTCGCCACATTATTGGAAGGATGTGGTTGCACTGGAGAGGAGATTTACCAGGATGTTGCCTGGGATTAAATATTTAAGTTATGAAGAGAGATTGGATAGACTTGGGTTGTTTTCGTTGGAGCAGATGAAACTGAGGGGCGACCTGATCAAGGTGTACAAGATTATGAGGGGCATGGACAGGGTGGATAGGGAGCAGCTGTTCCCCTTAGTTGAAGGGTCTGTCACAAGGGTGCACAAGTTCAAGGTGAGAGTCAGGAGGCTTGGGAGGGGATATGAGGAAAAATTTGTTTTACCCAGAGGGTGGTGACGGTCTGGAATGCACTGCCTGGGAGGGTGGTGGAGGCAGGTTGCCTCAAATTGTTTAAGAAGTACCTGGATGAGCACTTGGCATGTCATAACATTCAAGGCTATGTGCCAAGTGCTGCTAAATGGGATTAGGTAAGTAGGTCAGGTGTTTCTCACGTGTCAGTGCAGACTCGATGGGGCGAAGGGCCTCTTCTGCACTGTGATTCTGTGATTCAACAACAGTGAGTACTTACTAGCAGTAGATTATTTCTCAATGTTTTTTAAGTGTGTGCTGCTGAGAAATGATAGTAAGAGCGTCAGTGTAATAAATCATTTAAAATCAATTTTTGCTCGCCACGGCATACCTGAAGTGCTCATCTTAGATAATGGTCCATAATTCTTAGGCACTGAGTTTCGCAAACTGAGGGGGGGAGAATTTTCTCCCTGTCGGGCAGGCCAGTTGGGAGCGGGCACGGGTGGGCGCGGAGCTGATTGCCACCCACAATCAACTGCTCGCCACCATTTTACGTGTGCAGACCCAGCGTGACACGTGCCTGGTAGTGCTCAGCGCTACCTATGCGGGCGGGGGGAGGAGGGAGAGTCTGGCCCTGAACTCTTCTGCGCATGCGCGCTAAAGAGCACAGAAATCTCCTTGAGGCATGGAGCTGCCTTAGGGAGATTAAGTTCATACTTAAAGTTTGAAATAAAGAGATAAAAATAATTCAGACATGTCCCCTCATGTGACGTGTCACATGAGCTGGGACATGTTTATGAAGTGAGCAATATTTATTTATTCATTCAATAAAATGTTCATGAAACATCATCCCACCCATGGATGAGGATTCATGAAAAACGCGAAGACCGCTTGGGCTCTTTGCCTGCCAGCCAACTTTAAGGTTGGGCAGGCAGCGCTCATAACTACGTTAATTGGTTTTTAGATCGGCGGATGAAAGATCGGAATAATGCACAATGACGTTAGGACACATGCCCAATGTCACTGCGCGTCATTTTACACGTCAGCATGCCGCACACCGATGTGAAAATTCTTCCCTTGGAGTTTTGCCACATTATGTCAAATCCCAAGTATCCACAACCCAATGGAACGGTGGAATGTACTATGCAGACTTTAAAGCACCTGTTTTTATTCATTCATAGGATGTGGGCTTCGCTGGCTGGGCCAGCATTTATTGCCCATCCCTAGTTGCCTTTGAGAAGGTGGTGGTGAGCTGCCTGCTGCAGTCCATATGGTGTAGGTACACCCACAGTGCTGTTAGGAAGGGAGTTCCAGGATTTTGACCCAGCAACAGTGAAGGAACAGTGATATATTTCCAAGTAAGGAGGGTGAGTGACTTGGAGGGGAACTTCTCGGTGGTGGTGTTCTGCTGCCCTTGTCCTTCTAGATAATGGTGGCCGTGGGTTTAGAAGGTGCTGTCTAAGGAGCCTTAGTGAGTTCCTGCAGTGCATCTTGTAGATGGTACACACTGCTGATACTGTGCATCGGGGGTGGAGGGAGTGAATGTTTGTGGATGTGGTGCCAGTCAAGCGGGTTGCTTTGTCCTGAATGGTATCGAACTCATCCAGGCAAATGGAGAGTATTCCATCTCACTCCTGAATTGTGCCTTGTAGATGGTGGACAGGCTTTGTGGAGTCAGGAGGTGAGTTACTCGTCGCAGGATTCCTAGCCTCTGACCTGCTTTTGTAGCCACAGTATTTACATGGCCAGTCCAGTTCAGTTTCTGGCCAATGGTAACCCCCAGGATGTTGTTAGTGGTGGATTCAGTGATGGTAATTCCATTGAACGTCCAGGGGCGATGGTTAGTTCTCTCTTGTTGGAGATGGTCATTGCCTGACACTTGTGTGGTGCGAATGTTACTTGCCACTTGTCAGCCTAAATCAGGATATTGCCCAGGTCTTGCTGCATTTGGACATTGGCTGCTTCAGTATCTGAGGAGTCGCAAATGGTGCTGAATATTATGCAATCGTCAGTGAACATCCCCACTTCTGACCTTATGATGGAAGGAAGGTCATTGATGAAGCAGATGAAGATGGTTGGGCTGAAGACACTACCCTGAGGAACTCCTGCAGTGATGTCCTGGAACTGAGATAATTGACCTTCAACAACCACAACCATCTTCAATTTGTGCTAGGTATGACTAGTGGAGAGTTTTCCCCCTGATTCCCATTGACTCCAGTTTTGCTGGGCTCCTTGATGCCACACTTGGCCAAATGCTGCCTTGATGTCAAGGGCAATCACTCTCACCTCACCCCGAGAGTTCAGCTCTTTTGTCCACGTTTGAACCAAGGCTGTATTGAGGTCAGAAGCTGAGTGGTCCTGGCGGAACCCAAACTGGGCATCAGTGAGCAGGTTATTGCTAAGCAAATGCCACATGATAGCACTGTTGATTACCCCTTCCATTACTTTACTGATGATGGAGAGTATACTGATGGAGCGGTAATTGCCTGGGTTGGATTTGAGCTACTTTTTATGTACCGGATATGCCTGGTCAATCTTTCATGTAGCCCAGTAGATGCCAGTGTTGTAGCTGTACTGGAGTAGCTTAGCTAGGAGTGTGACAATTTCTGGAGCACAAGCCTTCAGTATTATTGCTGGAATATTGTCAGAGCCCATAGCCTTTGCACTATCCATTGCCTTCAATCGTTTCTTGATCTCACATGGAGTGAATTGAATTTGCAGAAGACAGGCATCTGTGATGCAGGGGACCGCCGGAGGAGTTCGAGATGGATCATCCACTCAGAGGGTTCCAGGACAGAAAATTTGGCTAGAGCTAAGGAACAAGAAGGGTGCAATTACATTGCTCAGTGTAGTCTATAGACTGCCAAATGGTGAGAAGGACGTAGAAGAACAAATCTGCAGGGAAACTGCAGACAGATGCAAGCCTTATAGAATAGTTACAATAGGTGACTTTAATTGCCTGAATGTAGACTGGGACAGTGGTAGTGTAAAGGGCAGAGTGGGGCAAAAGTTCCTAGATTGTGTTCAGGAAAATTTCCTACAGAAGTGTGTGCCCACTCGAACAAGAAAAGACCTGGTTCTTGGAAATGAGGTGGGCCAAGTAGATCAAGTGTCCGCGGGGGAACATTTAGGAGACAGTGATCATTGTATTGTATGTTTTAGGATGATTATAAAAAAGGATGATAACAATCCAGAGTAAGAATAATTAACTGCACGAGAGCCGACTTTCATGGAGCAAGAACAGAGCTGGACCATATAGACTGGAATGAAAGATTGGCCGGAAACACCGTAGCTGAACAATGGGCTGCCTTAAAAAAACGAATTGGTTCGGGCACAGCCAAAGTATATTCCATCGAAAGGGAAAGGTAGGGCAAACAAATCCAGAGTTCCCTAAATGATAAAAGGGATAGAAATTAAGATAAAGAAGAAAAAGTATGCTTATGACAGGTTCAAAATTGATAAGGAGAAAGTGTTGAAGAGACTGTCGGTGCTTAAAGTTGACAGGTCACCAGGACAGGACAAGACGCATCCAAGGATATTGAAGGAAGTGAGAGTAGAAATTGCAAGGATACTGGCCATAATTTTTCAGTCTTCCCTAGACTCGGGGGAGGTGCCAGAGGACTGGAGAATTGCAAACATTATGCTCTTGTGCAAAAGAGGTTGTAAGGATAAGCCCAGCAATTACAGACCAGTCAGTTTAACTTCAGTAGTGGGCAAGATTCTAGAAACAATTATTTGGGATAGAATTAGTAGTCACATAGAAAAATATGGGTTGATAAGGAAGAGCCGACGTGGATTTCTAAAGAGGAAACTGTGTTTAACTAACTTGCTGGAGTTTTTTGAAGAGGTAACCCAAAAGATCGATGAGGGTAATGCTATTGATATGGTGTTCATGGACTTTCAAAAAGCATTTGATACAGTGCTACACAGACTTGTGAGAAAAGTTATTACTCATGGAATAAAAGGGACAGTAGCAACATGGATACAAAATTGTCTGAAAAATAGGAAGCAGAGAGTAATGGTCAATGGATATTTTTCAGGCTGGAGGAAGGTTTGTAGTAGAGTTCCCCAGGGGTCAGTATTGGGACCCTTACTTTTCCTGATATATATTAATGATCTAGGTCTTAGTGTGCAGGGGACAATTTCAAAGTTTGCAGATGATGTGAAGCTTGGGAGTATTGTAAACTGCAAGGAGAACAGGGTGGAACTTCTAAAGGATGGGGACAATTTTGTGGGGTGGGCAGATAGGTGGCAGATGAAGTTCAATGTGGAGAAGTGTGAGGTCATGCATTTTGGTAGGAAGAACATGGACAGACAATATGAAATAAGGGGTGAAATTTTGAAGGGAATGCAGGAGAGAAAGACCTGGGTGTATATGTGCACAGATCATTGAAGGTGGCGGGACAGGTGGAGAGAGCAGTTAATAAAGCATATAATAGCTTGGGCTTTAATAATAGGGGCATAGAGTACAAGACCAAGGAGGTTATGCTGCATTTATATAAGACACTCATTAGACGTAAGCTGGAGTATTGTGTACAGTTCTGGATGCCCCATTTTAGGAAGCGTGCGAAAAAATTGGAGGGAGAGTGCAGAAGAGGTTTTCAAGAATGGTTCCAGGGACAAGAAACTTCAGCTACGAAAATAGATTGGAGAGGTTGGGACTGTTCTCCTTGGAGAGAAGAAGGCTAAGAGGAGATTTGATAGAGATGTTTAAAATTAAGAGGGGGCTAGACAGAGTAGATAAGGAGAAGCTGTTCCCATTCATAAAAGGAACAAGAATGATAGGGCACAGATTTAAAGTGATTTGCAAAAGAAGCAAATGTGACATGAGGAAATACTTCTTCACACAATGAGTGTTTTGGGTCTGGAATGCACTGCCTGGAAGTGAGGTGGAGATAGGTTCACTTGATGCATTCAAGAGGGCATTAGATGATTATTTGAATAGAAACAATGTTCAGGGGTATGGGGAAAAGACAGGCAATGGCATTAGATCATAAAGCTCATTTGGAGAGCCAGTGCAGACATGATGGGCCGAATGTGCCATTAAAACTCTGTGATTCTGTGACATCATCATTAGATGTTAACCCTTTACTCTACATCACCACCCAAGTCTTTATCCCGATTACATACATTCACCTATCATTACATAGAGATCATAAACTAGGAGGCTTCTGAGGGTTTGAGGATGATTATGAAAGCAATTAGCTACATTCACTGTGACGATGATTTTGCTTTTACCAGGCTTAAAGTTTATGTGCCCTACTGCAAAATATCATATTAACTGCCATTTCATTAACAGTATGTTTTGTTATTCATTCATGGGAAGTGGGTATTGGCCAGCATTTATTGACCAGTCCTAGTTGTCCTTGACAGGGTGATGGTGAGCTGCCTTCTTGAACTGGTGCAGCCCCTGTAGTGCAGGTACATCCACAGTGCTGTAGGGAGGGAGTTCCAGGATTTTGACTCAGCAACTGTGAAGGAATGTCGATTTAATTCCAAGTCAGGATGGTGAGTGGCTTCCAAGTGGTGGTGTTCCCATCTACCCGCTGTCCTTTTCCTTCTAGATGGTAGTAGTCGTGGATTTGGAAGGTGCTATCTAAGGAGCGTTGGTGAGTTTCTGCCATGCATCTTGTAGATGGTACACATTGCTACCACTGTGCGTCAGTGGTAGAGAGAGGGAATATTTGTGCATGGGGTGCCAATCAAGCAGGCTGCTTTGTCCTGGATAGTGTCAAGCTTCTTGAGTGTTGTTGGATCTGCACTCATCCAGGCAAGTGGAGAGCATTCCATCACATTCCTGACTTGTGTCTTGTAGAAGGTGGACACGCTTTGGGGAGTCAGAAGGTGAGTTATTCACCACAGGATTCCTAGCCTCTGACCTGCTCTTATAGCCACTGTATTTATATGGCTAGTCCAGTTCAGTTTCTGGTCAATGGTAACTCCCAGGATGTTGACAGTGGAGGATTCAGCAATGGTAATACCATTGGATGTCAAGGGGCGATGGTTAGATTCTCTCTTGTTGGAAGTTGTTATTGCCTAGCACTTATGTGGCGCGAATGTAACTTGTCACTTGTCAGCCCAGACTTGGATGTTGTCTGGATCTTGCTACATTTGGGCATGGACTGCTTCAGTATCTGAGGAGTTGTGAATGGTGCTGAACATTGTAAAATCATCAGCGAACATCCCCACTTCTGACCTTATGATGGAAGGAAATTGTTGAAGAAGCAGCTGACGGTGGTTGGGCCGAGGAACACCTGCAGTGATGTCCTGGAGCTGAGATAACTGACCTTCAACAACCACAAACATTTTCCTTTGTGCTAGTTCCGACTCCAATCAGTAGAGAGTTTTCCCCCGATTCCCATTGATCCCAGATTTGCTAGGGCTCCTTGACGTCACACTCAGTCAAATGCTGCCTTGATGTCAAGGCAGTCACTCTCACTTCATCTCTGAAGTTCAGCTCTTTTGTCCTTGTTTGAACCAAGGCTGTAATGAGGTCAGAAGCTGAGTGGCCTTGGCGGAATCCAACCTGAGTGTCAGTGGGCAGTTTATTGCTAAGCAAGAGCAGCTTGATAGCACGGTTGATGATCCCTTCCATCATTTTACTGATGATGGAGAATGGACTCGTTGGGTTGGATTTGTCCTGCTTTTTGTGCACAGGACATAACTGGGCAATTTTCTACATTGCCTTGTAGATGTCAGTGTTGTAGCTGTACTGGAACAGCTTGGCTAGGGCCGTGGCAAGTTCTGGAGCACAAGTCTTCAGTACTATTGCCAGAATATCATCAGGACCCATAGACTTTCCAGTATCCAGTGCCTTCAGCCATTTCTTGTTATCATGTGGATTGTATAGAATTGGCTGAAGACTGGCATCTGTGATGCTGGGGATCTCTGGAGGCTCCCAAGATCGATCCTCCACTCAGCAGTTCTGGCTGAAGATTGTTGAAAGTGCTTCAGCTTTGCCTTTTGCAATGATGTGCTGAACTCTCCTGCTCCTATGTTTCATTTCATTAATGGTGCTATATAAATGTAAAAAAACTGTTTTTGTTGTTGTCAGCCCTGGCAGTCTTCCAGCCCTGTCTCAGTAATGGCTACGACATTGTAACCTCAAAGTTGAATTTACACTTGCAAAGCATTCAATTTATTCCATGTTCTCCTCGTGTCTGTATAAGAGCACTTATTTGGGCCACAGACGCTAATCTGTCCTGTTGTACTCACATGTTTATTTCTCCCTACTCTGATATTTCCAGTTCTATCAATCCCTCATATTTTGTGCTCTGTTCTCCTGCAAGAGGGGAAAAGAACAGGCCTATGAGTGACTGTCATGACCTATATTCACCCAATGGATGCAGTATATTCGGTGAAGGTGAATTACATAGGATACATAGGATATGCAGCACAGGAAAAGGCCATCCAGTCCAACTAGTCCCTACCAGCGTTTATGCTCCTCTCGAGCCTTCTCCCATCTTTCGTCTTTTAAATCTATCATTGTAACCCTCTATTCTCTTCTCTCCCACTTGCTTGTCTAGCTTCTCTTTAAATGCATCTATGCTATTCACTTCAATCACTCCCTGTGGTAGCCAGTTCTGCATTCTCACCACTTTTTGGGTAAACAGTTCATTCTGAACTCCCTATAGGATTTCTTAGTGACTATCCTATTGAAGGCCTCTAGTTATGCTCTTCCCCACAAGTGGAAATATTCTCTCTGTATCCACTCTATCAAAACCTTTCATAATTTTAAAGCCTTCCATTAGGTCACCCTTCAGCCTTCTGTTTTCAGGAGAAACGAGATACATCCAGCCAATCTTTTCCTGATATGTATACCCATGCATTTCTGGTATAATCCCTGTAAATCTTATATGTACCTTCTCCAAAGCCTCTATGCCATTTGATTAATCTGTCAATCAAAACTGCATGTGGTGCTTTAAATGTAACCTAACCAATGTTCAACAGAGGTTTAGCTTAACTTTTCTTCTTTTCAATTCTATCCACCTAGAAATAAAATCTAGTGTTTGGTTTGCCTTTCTTTTGACCTTGCTAACCTCAGCCACAACTTCTAGTGATTGCTGTATTTGTACTCCGAGATCCCATTGTTACTCCACCCTTTCTAGGCTTGTCCTTACAATTCATAATGACCTCCCTATTCTTCATACTAAAATGCACTGCCTCACATTTATCTATGTTGAATTTCATTTGCCATTATTTGCCCATTTTGCAAATGTATTAATGCCCTTGCGCAATTTATTATTTGTTTCAGTGCTCCTCCTTAACAAATATCACCAGTTATGACCCTTCCTCCACGCTAATTTGGTGTAATCTGAAAGTTTAGAAATTGTGCTTTTGATTCCAAAGTCCAAATCATTAATGAATATTTGAACAGCAGCAGTCCCAGCACTTATCCTTATGGAACACCACTTCCCACCTTCTGCCACTCTCAATAACTACTCTTTACTCTCACTGTGTTTTCTGTCTTGAAACCAGCTAGTGATGCATTCTGTCACTTATCTCCGCACCCTGCATTCACTGACCTTCTTCATTAGTTTATAACAGGACACCTTATTAAGAACCTTTTCAAAATACAGAAATTATATCTACTACATTACCACTATCTACTCTCCCTGTTGTCACATGAAAAAATTCAATAAGGTTGGTTAAGGAAGATTTTCCATTTTGAAATCCATGCTGACTATTCACTTATATTTTTTGTTTCTAGATATTCTTCTACTCTCTCCTTTATTGAGGATTCCATTCTTTTTCCTACCACAGATGTTCAACTCATTGTTCTTTAATTCCCTGGATATGTTCTGCACCTCCTCTTAAATCAAGGAATTACCTTAACCTGCTGAGTTTTTTCAGGTAATTCTGTTTTTGTTTTGAATTACCTTAACTATTCAGCAGGCAATATACCTTTTTCTAATGAATTATTAAGTACGTTAGTAATGCCTCTTCTATCTCTTCCTTAGATTATTTTAAAATTTGTGAATGCAGTTTATCCGAACCAGGAGCTTTATCCTTTTTGAGTTTTAGTTTATTCCATATATTCCTTTTTTTAGTTTAAATGCACTCATCTCATTTCTTATCATTCAATGCCACGTCTACATTTCTATCTCCGTGGTGATACCATTACTAAATAATTATTAATATTTAGGCCAGTGACCTTGCTAACCTCAGCCACAACTTCTAGTGATTGCTGTATTTGTACTCCTAGATAACATTGTTCCTCCACCTCTTCTACCAGTCTATTATTGCCTGCAGTATTAACCTGTTTATCCCATAATGGTTCTATTCCCATCACAGCCTTGCTTTTTTTGTTGGTGTGCCTGTAAAATATTTTATTATTTTGTTTTACATCCCTTAGTATTTTAATTTTATACTTTCTCTTTGTCTTCCTAATTGATTTTTGACTTCCCTCCTAATCTCTTTGTATTCTCTCTTACCTTGTACTCCTCTGCTTAATGTATGTCCCTTTTCTAACCTTCAATTGTTTCCTTATGTTTGTTCATTCATGGAAATGCACTAATGTTTAGTTATTCCATTCCTTTTAGTGGAGTGTATTTTCTCCTGCACTCAGTTGACCACTATTTTAAATGAATATCAGGCAGAGTCATCAAGCTGCATAAGGTTGAGAGTGAGGACCAGTGTTAGATGGATAGGTGGAGGGGTGTGAGGATATGCATAGAAAGGAGAGGGTGTTTACACATGTAAAGCAAGTGGATCTGAGGAGTGATGTGATGGAGTAAGTTTGACAAGGCAGAGATGGGGTGATGCATGCAAAAAGGCAACTGTACTCACCTTCTCTGACCTGGTTAAATCATTAAAGGGCTTCCTGCACTGATTTCAGGAGTGTGGCACAATGTTCCTGCTGCTGACCATCTGGACCACATCCAGCTATGCTTTCTTGGCATAAGGACCTTCCTCCTATTGCTGGGGAGCGATATCTCTTTCCAGCTCCTCCTGACCCCAGCAGCACATCAAGCAATTAATGACATGATTGAATCGTGATGTAGCCTTTGACTATCTAGAACCTGTTAGCACAAGTTGCTTTTCTCTTTTTCCCGACTCCAAGCTCCTCCAAATTCCATCTTTGGATTGGCCCTTTAAGTACTGGAGTTAAGATCGCATAACATAAGTCCACACCATGCCAACTGCTGCACATTGGATGCCAAACCTGGAAGTAAAATAATAACATTTGAGTTAAAATAACACTAACAGATATGCTGAAAGTATGTCTCTGTTTCCCCAGTGATATCACACCCCAGGCTTCCAACGCACCTCCAAGTTAATGTTGGGGTGGTTCTATCTGACTTGTTAGCATACAACCTGTGTACGGGGTGCAAAATGTAAAAAATATACTTTCCCATTCATGCCATCTCATTTTAAGGATTTGAAATTTAAAATATGTATCTTTGCTTTGTTTATCCATTAATATATTCATTAATCGACCTGTGAGCTTTTTTCACTTTATAGAATAAACATGCTATTCCATTTCAGACTGCAATTCAGACATTGCAAACAGCATCACCGATTTTACTACCGCTAGCTTGAGAACAATATGTTGACTATTAATTTTAGTATCTCACTATTATTTTAGATAACTGCTTTCTAAGCGAAGGCTTAGTTGAATTAATTTGTGGTATAAATGTTACTCTCCATCCCAGATCACCGAAAAGTATTACCTTTGTTCATGGCAATTGCTTTAAAAACTATTTATTGAAAGTACAATACATTTCAGAATGAAAATGTCATTGCAAATGTCAGACTTGAAATCAACGTGGTGTTTGTGCTATCTGTGTTGCATACTGATATCGGGATTCTGTAAATATCAGCATTTCCTTCACTTTCAGCAATTATTACATCTTTGTCACTGAATGCAACTCACAATGGTGTCAAATGATGAATTTTTAGCATTGTTTAATCATAGAACCTGAAGTTTTCATCAGATCTGTGATAAACTAATGCAATTTAATAATCAAGGAGTTTCACCTAAATCCTCGCCTAAACAGAATTCAAGTTGGTAACTAAAGTGAAATGAGGACAGGGTGAATCAGCCAAAGGAATATAGAAACATGAGCAGGCCACTCAGCCCTTGAGTTTATTCAGCCATTCAATTAGATCATGATTGACCTGTGTCCTGGCTTTGTTTACCTGCTTTAGTTCTGTAACCCTTAATGCCCTTGCCAACTGTTTTCAATTGACATGTTTAATATGTAAATTTGTTTCTATTACTTCAGCTTTTTTGTTGCAAATAAATGTATTCCTACATTTATAAGAACTTGAAAGGGGCAATTTGTCAGCTTTGCCCTCCCAAATATAAAGTGGCACATGCATCTGAATTTACAAATTAGCTTCTGCTGGGCAGATTCTCTGGTGGAAGCATGATATTTGTGAAGTACCTCGCAGTGTAAATGGAATTCTCAATGCTAAGTTTCTGATTTTGTAGTTCTCCCCTATTCTCTTTAAGTCTAGATTCAGTACAATTCCAATAGTCCTAGTCATCTCATGTGGCCATTCTTCATCTGTTAAATTGAACAGTGAGTATCAGTAGCCTATTAGAGAGAGATTGAAGCTGAGAGCAGAGCAGTCACAGAGGGTGAGGCTGAGAGTGCAGCGGTTACGAATGGCGAGGCTCAGAACAAAGCGGTTACCGAAGGTGAGGCCGTGAGCAGAGAGAGTGAGGACAAGAGTGGAGCAGTCAAAGAGGGCGAGAGTGGCGTGGTTAGAAAGGGCAAGCCATGGGAGAAAGAAAATTGTTTGGTGATGTCACATCACAAGGAGGCATGCAGGGATAAGTCTACAGGTAGTAATTCAATTTAATTTAATCAACCGATAACATCAGCTAGATCATCTAATTAGTATAACAACTAGAAGTTACTCAATTCTGAATAAATCCAAAAGCTTTAATATTTACATCTTATCCATTGTATATTGTACAATTTATCATATAATTATGATCAGTGTTTGATTAATTAATCAGATCTGGGGAAATAAAGTTAACTTTAAATAGTGAGGGTTACTAACATTATAGGATTCCTAAGTTTCCATTAAATTAAAATCTAAGACATAAAATTAAGTGAAGCATTCATTTGTGAGAATGGATTTTCTTTATATTTTTGGGGAATATTGTGTTATTCTGTGAATAACGCTGTGTGCGTTTGTGTCTGTGTGTGTATGATTTATTAAGTTGGGTAGAGATTAATAGGAGGCAGGTTATCTGAGGGGGTTAAACATCAAAAGGATAGAGGTTTTATGTTTGAGGCATAAGTAAATATGTTAGATCTAATGTGCATTTTTAGATAAGTTGAGATTTTGTTTGAATATCAAAGGGAAATCAGAGGTGGCAGGAAACATGTTTGTGTCTTGCAGGAGATCCATAGGTAATTAGAAATGGGGATGTGATAATTTATTGATCTGAAAGCAAAGACAAAATAGAGATGTGAAATATTTTATATTTGAAAGGATTTGAGTTTAAAGAGGTCTTAGACCAATAGAATGAGGTGAAAAGGGACAAATGGTTTTTCAGAGTTATTTAGCTGAGAGCTATATCTGTTGTTGAGCTGTTTGAGCAGCTATAGCTAGAGCTGCTGAGCTTTGGCTCTGGGCTAGGAGAAGATGCAGGTTTGAATCAGCCATCCAGTCAAGCCAGAAAAGCCTTGGGCTGCAAAAAGCAGTTTTCGTTTGAAGTTTGGATTTCCACAGCAGATTGGGACAGAGTTTAAGAGGTCATGTGCTATGCCTCTATTAAAGCTACAGCAGCTTGCCTTGGGTAATATTACTGGATTTTTATAGTTAAACATCTACAGGGGAGTGTTGCTTGGAAGGTGTTTGCTTATGAGTCTGACCAAGTAGAGAGTCTTTTTGGGGGAATATTTTGTAAGACTAATTTTTTACTGTGCAACTGTAATCTTGTGTGTTTAAGTTTTATTTTATTCTTTTAATAAAACTTTTACTTTTAATTTTTAAAATCCCAAAAGTGTTACTGGACTTCTTACTGCTGAGATCAGTTTGCCTTCTTCTTGTTTTCAGAATACAAAATAAAAGGGTATGGCCTGTAGGCCAAGATTCCCCTGGGATTTGGTTTGTGCAGCAATTAACATCGGCTGCGGTCATAACAATGTTTATCCACCTATAGAAAGAAGTGACATTAGCACAAGAGAAGATGCTGATCAGTGAGCAACTGCTGAGTATTATTTAAGCCTCAAGTTCATTTCAGTCTAATAAAGGTATGGCAGAGAACCCCAGTCCTGTGGAAAGCACATGCTGCGCTATGTGGGAACTCCAGGATGTTTATCATATTCTAGACAACCCCATGTGCGAGAAATGTCATCATCTGGAGCAGCTCAAGCTCAGGTTTTGGAGCTTGAACAGCAGCATCACTGAGGTATATCCATGATGCTGAGAGCTATGTGGGTAGCACACTTCCAGAGGTGGTCAATTCACAGCTTAAGAGTGGGCAGGCAGAGAGGAATGGGTGACCACCAGACAGTCAAGAGGGGCCAGGCAGGTGGTGCAGAAGGCCCCCGAGTGCATCTCTCACCTTAACCCGTATTCAGTTCTGAATACTGGTGAGGTGATGGTTCCTCTTGAATAGCTCAGCTGTGCAGCATGAGAGCAGGAAGATTGGTAAAGAAATAGCGAAAGAGGATTTAATGGTTAGGGGAACAGAGAGGCATTTCTGCGATCACAGATGTGATTCCAGAATGGTATGTTGCCTCCCTGGTACGAAATCCAGGAGGCCACTCAGCGACTGCATAACATTCAAAGGGATGGGAATGGTCCATATCAGCAGAGATAGGAAGAGGGGTGAGATCTGTAGGCAGATTTTAGGAAGCTCGGAAAAATATTCATAATTTCAAGAGTAGTAATGTGCGGCTTACTCCTGGAGCCAAGTGCTCGTAAGTGTAGAAATAGGAGAATAAACAGATGAATGAGTGTATGGGAAGATGGTGCAGGGAGAGGGCTTTAGGACTAGTTGGGACTAGTTCTGGGGAGATGGGACCTGTACAGACCTGATGAGTCATACCTAAACAGAAATTGGCCAAATTCCTCACAAGGCATTCTGCTAGTGCTGATGGAGATGATTTAAACTAATTTGGCAGGGGGTGGGTGAGAACCAGGATGTAACATTAGAAAGGAGAAACAAGGTGCACAAAGAACTGGGAGAGACAGATAACATTAGAGTGAGAAATAAGGTATTCGGTGGGGTCATGCTAAGTGGAAATATAAGCTCTAATTCAGGATAATAGCATATATTTGTAAATGCATGGAGCATGGTAAAGAAAAAAAAAATCGCAAAAACATTGTTTGGTTATCACATTGCTATTTGTGTACAATTTTCTGTGTGCAAATTGGCTGTCACGTTTTCTATATTGCAACAGTGACTACAGTTCCAAAGTGCCTGCTTTAGTTGTAAAGCACTTTGAAACTACTGGTGGCCTTGAAAAGCGCTTTATAAATGCAAGTCTTTCTTTTATAAAATAAGGTTAGTAAATTGCAGGTGCAGATGGCCACATGAGAATATGATGCTATGGCAATAACAGAGAACTGGCTCACAACAAGGGAGGACTAGGTGCTAAATATTCCTGCATACAAGGGTTTAGGAAAGATGAGGAAGGAAAGAAAGGAGAAGGGGCGTCAGTATTGGTTAAATAACTGGAGAAAGATACCCTGGAGTAGTCAAGGATAGAATCAATGTGATTAGAGTTAAGTGCCATTACACCACTGGGTGTATTCTATAGGCCACCAAATAGTGGCAAAGATAGAGGGGGGCAAATTTACAGGGGAATTGCAGAGAGGTTCAAGAACTAAAGAGTGAAGGTAATGGAAGATTTCAACTATTCTGATATAGGCAGGGATAATAATAAGGGCAGAGAGGGGCAAGAGTTTCTGAAGTGTATTCAGCAGAATTTTCTTGAGCAGTACATTTCTGGCCCAACAAGGAGTGACATATTGCTGGATCTGGTTCTGGGGGATGAGGATCATGTGTCAGAAGGAGACCATCGACCGTGATCAGCCCCCAACCGCAATTTCACACTGGCTGGCCAGTGTGAAACGCATGCTGAGTAGCTTAGTGCTGCCAGGTGGGGCCGGAGGAGGACAGGTGCTGACATCAATGCAGGCGTGGGCAAGTGCTGACAGAAAGCTGCCTGTAGGCAGAGAGCTGCCTCAGGGAGCTGAAGACCTGAAAAGCTTTAAATAAAGTTTTAATCAAGAAACAAACTGTGCAAACATCACAATCAGTCACCTGAACATATACATGATAAAAATGCAGTCCGTAGATTTTTATTTTTCTTTCATTTAATAACGGAAATCTCATCCCACCCTTGGATGTGGTTTCATGAAAAATGCAAAGTCCGCGTGGCAGATTTGCCATCCACCAACCGTAAGGACCACGATAAATCGGAGACAATTACACCTTTAATTACTTTAATTGGCCTCTTAATTGTCGGCGGGCGTGCTTTTGACTTCTGCACATAACCGCTGACTGAAATATCGCGCGAGGATGGAATGACATCAGGATGCTCACCCAACGTCACCTCGTGCAATTTCGCATCCGATTGCGTTGGGCACCGCCCACCCGCCGAGCTAAAAATTTTGCCCCAGGTGAACTGCAGTAGTTCAAGAGGGCAGCTCACTACCACCTTCTCAAGGGTAATTAGGGATAGGCAGTAAATGCTGGCCTTGCCAACTATGTCCACATTCCATGAAAGAATAAATTAAAAACAATAAACATACAGTCTGTCACCTGTGACCTGCACGTATGTGCAGCCAATTGCGAGATTCTACAACTGCCCACAGATGCAGCTGAAAGGAGCTTGAAGCACAGGGCAGGATTTTTACCTCATCAGGCAGGCGTGGCGGGTGGGCCTGGGAGCAATCATGAAACTGACCACCATCCTGACCGTGATTTCATGCTGGCTGGCCAATTAACAGCTAGCCAGTGTGAATCACGTGCTGCAACACTGAATGCTGTGGGTGTGAGGAGGGTGAGCACAGACGTTTGCGCATGCGTCACTGACAGCTCCCTGAAGGCACAGAGCTGCCACAGGGAGCTGAAGATTTTTAAAAACATAAATAAAGACTTTAAAAATGTTAAAAACATGTTCCCACGTGTCTTGCGTGCGCCCGCCAAGCAAAATATTGCGAGAGCGTGATGACATCGGGACGCTCGCCCAACGTCATCGCGCACTATTTTACTCCTGTTCCGGTCGAGCATGCGTCCACCCAACAAGAGAAAAATTCTGTCCATAGAAATTCAGGGTTACTGTGACCTTCACTGCCATGGACACTGGGTGTCCAACAGATTACTTTGGCATGAGGTCCTCATCCAAAAGTGCGTGCATATCCATGACCATTTATAATTGTCAATTGTTAGAGTTCAGCTTGTCAGATTTCTCTAAGTACGGAAATAGCCTTTGAGATGTAAAGGTTTATGATGACTAGGGTGAGACCTACGAATTTAACGTTGTGGTCCTGCATTATCAACTTGGTTGCATGAATTTGAGAGATACTCAATCTCAAAGTTGTACTGATGAAGACGATCTGACCATCTGTAGATGCATAGAGGTTGATGACCAGATCCTGACATGGCTAATAATGTAGTCAGTGCTTGGTGATTGGTGTGGAGAATGAATTTTCTACCATAGAGATGCTTTTGCCAATGTTCACAAGCATAGATACAGGCTAGTGCTTCCCATTCTCCAGTAGTGTATTTGCATTCAGTTTCTGACAAAGGGCATGATGTGCAAGTGATTGATCGCTCACTTCAATGTACTGTGGGAGTATAGCTCCGATCTCATTTCTTGACACATCTGTTGTGACATACATTTCTGTATGTCGGTTGAAATGCGCGAGGACTGCAAGAGATGCTATCTTCGGTTTTAACGTATCAAACGTTGTCTCCATTGTGCATATCAGTGCAGTAACTTCCGAAGAAGCTCCATGTACTCTGCTGACTTAGATATTAATTCGTGATAAAAGTTGGCAGCACGGAGAAATGATATCCACTCTTTTACCTTAAACATGGTTGGAAGCACATGAAAGGCTTTGATGTTGTGCGTAGTCTTTACTTCAGCTGCTGTCACTCTGTACCCTAGAAAGCCTATCTCGGGTGCCGCAAATGTGCATTTGTTCTTGTTGAGTGTCAAATTGTGCTGTGCGAGTCGAATGAGTACAGGTGATAAAGCTGATCATGTTCTGCTTTGTCCCTTCCAATGAATAACAACATCGTCAAATAGGTTGAGCATCCCTTCAATATCTGACAAGACTGAAGAAGCGATCTTCTGGAATGCGCTAGGTGCTGAACTTAGTCTATGGGACATTTTGCAGTTCTAAAACACACCCGTATGAGTAACAAAAGCTGTAAGACTTTGGCTTTGCTTGACTAGTGGTACCTGAAATACCTCCATCGCATGGCGAGCTTCGTGAAGACTGCGGGGTCATGAAATGATGCCAATAGTTCTTGAATTGTAGGAAGTGGATACTTGTCTGGAATGATTGCTTTGTTGACTGCCTCAATGTCAATGCATAGTCTAAGTTTGCCATTTTTGCATCATGCAATGACTAGATTTGATATCCACGGCAACTGAGTCGTTTTACTCAATGATACGGCCTGCTTTTAGTCTTTTCAGTTCTTGTGGCAATTCAAATGGCAGTTTTCTCAAATTTTGTGAAACTGGTGGAATTGATGTGTCAACGCGAGGAGCATGACAGTATCCCTTGATCTCCCCAAGTCCAGTAAAAAAGGAAGGATACTGGTGCATATAATCTGTACCGTTGATCATATTGTGTGCTCCAGTGGGTCTTCAAGTTGGAATCCAAGTCTATCAAAAAGGCTTACCCCCGTAAGGCTTCTGCCTTTAGCTATATAGAATATGAAGCTGTCTAGGGTGATGTTTTTGCAGCATACTGGAACTATGATCATTCCCAAAACCAGAATAGTTGAATCTTTGTAAGCTTGAAGAGTGTCTGTCGCAGGAGTGAGAGAAAGTTGCAAAAAAGTACCGATGGTGGAATTTGGCACTCAAAATAGATACTCTCATGCCAAAATCAATGATATGTGACACTGAGATGCCCGTGATCTTCACTGAGCATTCCTTAAAATGACCCAGTGCATTACTCTTCTTAATGGTATATACATATTGTGCCTCGCTCTCCAGAAGTCTCCTCCATGGTGTCAAATCAATGAAATCCTCTTCTTTGACTTGCACACCTTTGTGAAATGGTTCCACTTTAAGCATGAGTTATACTTTATCTCTCACACTGGACATGGCATTGTGAATCATTGAGCATTTCCACAATTTAGACACAGTTTTGAAGTTATTTGACAGATGGGACACATATTGATGAGGCTGCTGAGATCTCTTTGTCCATAACACTTGTACTTGAGCTGGTTGGGTAAGCAGTGTCTGCAACCCTGAGTCTAAAGGTGCATTTATCTGTAACCTCTTCAAATCTAACATGGAAGATCCAATTTGGACTGTCAAGGTCATGGCCTTTCCTAATGTAAATTATCATCCTTCATAAGGAGACATTTCCTAATTCATGGAATTGAAGTCTTTTTAATTAATTAATCAAGTTCATATGCTAAATTTACATGTAGAATCAATTTGTTGCAACACTGCCATGTATTGCTTTATGGGCTCCCCATTTCTCTGGCATCTCTGCTGGAATATTTATTGTTCAATCATCATTCTTTGACCGCAGTATTTTTCAAGGGCATTTATTGCCATTCCAAACACAGACGTGGCTTCTGTAAGCTATTCAAATAGTCGCTGGCCTTCTACTCCAAGCCAATGTACGAGTATCGCCTTTTTGTGGGTTGTTGCTACATCTGGACTGTCCGTTCCTGTAGTGAGCAAATAGGTCTTGAACTCCAAAATCTATAGATCCCACGGCATGGATGAATCTTTCAGTGAAGAAATGAAAGGTGCAGGAAGCAGTAGATTTAAACTATTCTCCATCATCTTCATTGCCATGTTGTTGTATATTTTATATCTCAGATTAATGCAGACATGACACTAGTTTCTATGTGTAACAGGTTTTATTTGCAGTGCTTTTAAAATGTCTACTCCATGCTTCAGCTCTGGCTTCCAACTCTTTCTACAAGTTGTTTAGTTTTCTCTGAGTCCGCACCCAGGCTTAACCAATCAAGCGCAGTGTGCAACAAAACTAAACAGACTCACATAATCAAACACAGAACGTTTGAACCACTAAACACTACAGTTCCTAATTCTTTTCAGATAATTTAGCAATATAACACTAATACTGTTCTATAGGAACATACACATTTCACTTTAGCCAAGGTCAAAGGAAAATGACCAAGAGCAAAAATCTGCACGTGTTTTTCTTGGCTGATGAAGCCATTTGTGGCTCTGTTATCACCTTGATAGTTAAATTAGCTAATTGAGTTTGGAACAAGGATTGATTGTAGGATTTTCCTGGTCTGTAAGGTTCAGTTATACGCAACTAATTATTTAGGAAAACATGAAATTTTAAAACTGCTCTTGACAAAGCTGATAGAGCTGATTCTGGGGTTAAGTCGGGGGGTGGGGGTGGTGTGGGGGGCGGGGTGGTATGGTAGACGGCAGGACTCCTAGCACCACTGGTGTTTATAACAAGCACATGAATTCTTTTTCATCGTGCTTGATTTTCTGATCACTATGGGGAATCAAGTACTTTGGGCCATAACTTACAGACTAGCATTTCCTGCATGTGCCAGCTTGTGCTCAGAGCACCCAATACTAAATCAACACTTATAACTCAATTATGGCTTACTATTTGTGTAGTGATGGCTCTCCCTCACAGAGGAGTAAATTTTAACTATAAATTTAGCCAATAAAACATTTCTGCAAATCATCGCATTTATGGTGACTGCATCATTTTTTTATATTCTTTCTCACGATGTGGGCTTCATTGGCTGGGCCAGCATTTATTATCCACCCTTAGTTGCCATTGAGAAGGAGGCGGTGAGTTGCCTTCTTGAACCGCTGCAGTTCATGTGGTATAGATACACCCACAGTGCTGTTAGGGAGGGAGTTCCAGGATTGTGACTCACAGACAGTGAAGGAATAGTGGTTTATTTCCAAGTCAGGATGGTGAGTGACTTGGAGGGGAACTTCCAGGTGGTGGTGTTTCCATCTATCTGCTGCCCTTGTCCTTCTAGATGGTAGTGGTTGTGGGTTTGGAAGGTGCTGTCTAAGGAGTCTTGGTGAATTCCCACAGTGCACCTTGTAGATGATACACACTGCTGCTACTCTGCATTGGTGGTGGAGGGAGTGAATGTTTGTGGATGTGGTGCCAATCAAGCACTGTCCTGGACAGTGTCAAACTTCTTGAGTGTTATGGGAGCTGCACTCATCCAAGCAATCGGGGTGTATTCCATCACACTCCTGACTTGTTCCTTGCAGCTGGTGGACAGGCTTTGGGGAGTCAGGAGGTGAGTTACTCGTCGCAGGACCTGGTCTTGTAGCCAGTATTTATTTGACTAGTCCAGTTCAGTTTCCAATAAATGTTAACCCCCCCAGGATGTTGATAGTGGCGGATTCAGTGATGGTAATGCCATTGAACGTCAGGGGCGATGGTTAGGTTCTCTCTTGTTGGAGATAGTCATTGCCTGGCACTTGTGTGGCGTGAAAGTTACTTGCTACTTGCCAGCCCAAGCCTAGTTGTTGTCCAGGTCTTGCTGCATTTGGACATGGACTGCTTCAGTATCTGAGGAGTCGCGAATGGTGCTGAACATTGTGCAATCATTAGCGAACATCCCCACTTCTGACCTTATGGTGAAAGGAAGGTCATTGATGAAGCAGCTGAAGATGGTTGGGCTGAGGACACTACCCTGAGGAACTTCTGCTGTGATGCCCTGGAACTGAGCTAATTGACCTCCAACAACCACAACCATCTTCCTTTGTGCTAGGTATGACTCCAACTAGTGGAGAATTTTCCCCCTGATTCCCATTGACTCCAGTTTTGCCAGGGCCCCTTGATACCACACTCAGTCAAATGTGGCCTTGATGTCAATGGCAGTCACTCTCAACTCACCTTGGGTGTTCAGCTCTTTTGTCCATATTTGAATCAGGGCTGCAATGAGGTCAGGAGCTGAGTGGTCCTGGTGGAACCCAAACTGGGCATCAGTGACCAGGTTATGACTAAGTAAGTGCTGCTTGATAGCACTGTTGATGACCCCTTCCATTACTTTACTGATGATCGAGAGTGGAATGATGGGGTGGTAATTCACCAGGTTGGATTTGAGTTGCTTTTTGTGTATGGGACATACCTGGGCAATTTTCCACATAGCCGGGTATAGATGCCAGTGTTGTAGTTGTACTGGAACAGCTTGGCTAGGGACGCGGCAAGTTCTGGAGCACAAGTCTTCAGTTTTACTGCCGGAGTATTGTCAGAGCCCATAGCCTTTCCACTCTGCAGTGCCTTCAGCCATTTCTTGATATTGGGTGGAGTGAATTGAATTGGCTGAAGACTGGCATCTGTGATGCTGGGGACCTCCGGAGCAGGCCAAGATGGATCACCCACTTGGCACTTCTGGCTGAAGATTGTAGCAAATGCTTCAGCCTTATCTTTTGTACTGCTGTGCTGAGCTCCCAATCATTGAGAATGGGGATATTTGTGGAGCCTCCTACTCCAGTGAGTCGTTTAATTGTCTATCACCATTCACGACTGGATATGGCAGGACTGCAGAGCTTAGATCTGATCCGTTAGTTGTGGGATTGCTTAGCTCTGTCTATCACTTGCTGCTTAAGCTGTTTGGCACACAAGTGGTCCTGTGTTATAGCTTCACTAGGTTGACACCTCATTTTTAGGTATGCCTGGTGCTGCTCCTTGCATCCCCTTCTGCACTCTTCATTGAACCAGAGCTGATCCCCTGGTTTGACGCTAATGGTAAAGTGGGGAATATGCCGGGCCATGAGGTTACAGGTTGTGTTCGAGTACAATTCTGCTGCTGCTGATTGCCCACAGCGCCTCATGGATACCCAGTTTTGAGTTGCTAGAGCTGTTCAAAGTCTATCCAATTTAGCACAGTGATAGTGCCACACAACACGATGGAGGGTACCCTCAATGCGAAGACAGGATTTCGTCTCCACAACGTCTGTGCAATGGTCACTACTACCGATACTGTCATGGACAGGTGCATCTGCGGCAGGCAGGTTGATGAGGATGGGGTCAAGCATGTTTTTCCCTCTTGTTGGTTCCCTCACCACCTGCTGCAGACCCAGTCAAGCAGCAGTGTCCTTTAGGACTTGGCCAGCTTGGTCAGTAGTGGTGCTACTGAGCCACTCTTGGTGGTGGACATTGAAGTCCCCCACCCAGAGTATATTCTGCACCCTTGCCATCCTCACTGCTTCCTCCAAGTGGTGTTCAAAATCATTATATTTGCAAATGTTACAAATGGCCTCCTTCTGTGCTGTAGCCATTTTACTATCTTATAATTAGTCAAGAAAACTCCTTATGAATGCCTTGTTAAAAAAGAATATTCCCAGATTGAAGTTTATTGGTACAGTTAGGTGTGAAACCATAATTCATTTATATTCAAGTCAAGTCACTGTCCATTTTGGGGCAGATAAATGTTATCTGTCACATTCGTGCAAAATAAATATTTGCACTGTCTAGTAAATGTAAATAAAGCTGTTCAAATATCTGTAAAATAAGTAAATGAAACTTTGTGAAACTCTTATAATATCCAATCTCAACGGCAACCACCTAATCAGCAGTGTTCATGATCAATGCATCCCTGTGTATTAGTTACATCAGAATAAGAAGTATTTTAAACAGATTTGCCACTAATTATTAACTACATCAGGAAACAGGTATGCCTCAAGTCAACTCCCATCATTCGCGGGGGTGCCGTTCCCACAAAATCTCGTAAAGGGTGAAATCACAAACAGTGAACCTGTGCTTGCGCAGAGACGGCACATGCTCAAGTGCGCAATTTCTACGTGGGAATGACATGCGAAAGGTGAGAGTTTAACATTCTAGATCACGGAAGAGTGAATTTTTCGGACCGTGGACCGCAATTAGGTGTGCATTCAGGTTCGTGTGGGGAAACAAAATTACAATATATGGGGTTGTGAATGACAGGAGTTGACTGTATTAAGCTTAAGGTATTGAAATGCTGCAATTTTGACTTATCTCTCCACCCAATTGCGCCTTAGCAAATATGCTTTCTGTCTTTTGCAAAGCTGTGCAATAGAATATTGTATCAATTTTGTAGACAGTTTAAAGTTACACAGTACAAGCATTTTGAAAAGAGCTTAAGCTGAAAGACAGGCATGCAAAAACACAATCCAGCACTTGCATCTGACACAAAGATCTCTCCTGTCTCCTGTTTAGTTTCTGCAGAGGCCAGACATGTCTTCTTTTATAACATACAGATCATGCAACCAATACTAAAGCCTTATCAACAACAGCTCACTTTTGAAAGGCTCTCAGTAGTTCTATTGACAGTAAGGCATGAAGGTTAATTTCAGTGAAAGCAGCTCATGTCCAAAGCTGAGGAGCAAAACAGATTGTAAGCCTGGCAAAGTACTACCTGTCACTGTGCTTCAGCAACATCTGGCCCTATCTCTTTACTAGGGCACCTTCAGAGCCATCTGCAGTTACAAAGTTATCTTCAAGCTCAATGCCAAGCTGAACTTTACATCAGGAAAAAAATCAAACTTTCTACCTCAGCATTAGAAAATTCACTGTGGAAGTCGCAGGGCTCTCAAAGACAATAAAATCAGGGGTTGGATTTTATGACCCCACGCTAGGGATGTTTTCAGCAGAGGGGCATGTAAAATAGCCCATCGTCTTCCTGCCCACAACCAACCCGGTCCCCATAATACCTGGGGGTGGTGGGGGGGGGTAAGGTGCCCACTAGCCTATCTGCCCTTAGACCTTGAGGACCTGAAATGGCCAATTATTACCCGCTTAAGGCCCCCACTCCACCTTCACTGTAGTTAGACCACCACTCAAGTGCTGTGTAGAGTTATGATCACCACATTACAGGAAATCATCGCACATGGAATGGGAGTGACTGCCCTTGATATCAAGGCAACGTTGACTGTGTGTGGAGCTCTAGCAAAATTTAAGTCAATGGGTATCGGGGAAAACACTCCACTAGTTGGAGTCTTACCTAGCACAAAGGAAGATAGTTGTGGTTGTTGGAGGTTGGAGGTCAATCAACTCAGCCCCAGGAGATCTCTGCAGGAGATCTCTAGGTCCAACTATCTTCAGCTGCTTCGTCAATTACCTTCCTTCCATCATAATGTCAGAAGTGGGGATGTTTGCTGCTGATTGGATGATGTTCAGTACCATTTGTGACTCCTCAGTTACTGAAGCAGTCCAAGTGAATTTTCAGCAAGACCTGGACAATATCCAGGCTTAGGCTGATAAGTGTCAATTAACATTTGCACTACATAAATGCCAGGCAATGACCATCTCCAACAAGAGACGATCTAGTCATTTCCCCTTGACATTCAATGACATCAGTATGACTGAATCCCCCACCTTCAACATTCTGGGTGCTTTTATTGACCAGAAACTGAACTGGACCAGCCACATAGATTCTGTGGCTACAAATGCAGGTCAAAGATAGGGAATTCTATGCCGAGTAACTCATCTCCTGTTTCCCCACAACCTGTCCACCATCCTGTCCGTTTGGCTGGATGGGTGCAGTTCCAACAACACTCAGGAAACTTGACACCATCCAGCCTGTTTGATTAGCATCCATCTACCTCCTTAAACATTTGCTCCCTGAATCACAGTGACAGCAATGCGTATGATCTGCATGATGCAGCAACTCACCAAAGCTCTTTCAAAAGAACCTTCCAAACCCTACCTGGAACCCTCCCTCTGGCCTCTTACCTGCTCTTGATCTTTTCATTGAGAACTGTTGCCGTGACATCGGCCGTCTTCATTTCTCTGCTCCTCACCCACTCCAACCTGTCTCCTGAACTTGCTGCATTCCATTCTCCCAGGTCCAACCCTGACTCTGTTATCAAACCTGGGAACAAAGCTAGAGCTGTTGTTGTCGGCGTACTAACCTTTACCTTGCAGAGGCTATGCGCCAATTCTCAGACCCTTATTCCTATCTCCCCTGAACGATGACCCCACCACCAAACATCAAGCCATTGTTTCCAGGACCCTAACTGACCTCATCTCCTCTGGAAATCTTCCCTCCACAGCTTCCAACTTCATTGTCGCCCAACCCCACGTAGCCCGCTACCACCTCCTTCCCAAAATCCACAAATGGGACTGTCCTGGTAGACCCTTTGTGTCAGCCTGTTCCTGCCCCACAAACTCATTTCTTCCTATCTTGACTCCATTCTCTGTCCCCTTGCCCAGTCTCTTCCCATCTACATTCTCGATTCCTTTGATGCCCTATATCATATTAACTATTTCCAGTTTCCTTGTCCTAACCGCCTCCTCTTCACTATGGACATCCAATCCTTCTACACTTCCATCCCTCACCAGGATGGTTTGAGGGCTCTCTGCTTCTGCCTTGAACAGAAGCCCAAACAATCCAGATTCATTACCACCCTCCTCCATGTGGCAGAGCATGTTCCCTCATTGCATAATTTCTCCTTTAACTTGTCTCACTTCCTCCCAATAAAAGCTGTGGCTATAGCCACCCAATTATGCCTGTCTCTTTATGGCATACGTGGAACATATCTTGTTCCAGTCCTACTCACACCCCCTCCCACAATTCTTTTTTTGATACGTTGATGACTGTTTCAGTGTTGCTTCATGCTCTCCTGCGGACCTGGAAAATTTTATTGATTTTGCTTCCAATTTCCACACCTCACTCACCTTCACATGGTCCATCTCTGACACTTCCCTTCCCTTTCTTGACCTCTGTCTCCATTTCTGGTGATAAACTGTCAATATTCATTATAAACCCACTGACTCCCATGGCTACCTCGACTACAGCTCCTCACACCTTGCTTCCTATAAGGGCTCCGTCCCATTCTCTCAGTTCCTCCGCCTCCATCACATCTTTTCTGATGCTACCTTCCAAAATGGTGCTTCTGACATGTCTTCCTTTTTCCTTAATTGAAGGTACATTCCCACTGTGGTTGACAGGGCCTTCAACTGTGTCTGACCCTACTCCCATATCTCTTCCCTCATCCCTCTCCCTCCCTCCCAGAAGCACGATAGGGTTCCCCTTGCCCTCACCTTTCACTTCACTAGTCTCCACATTCAAAGGATCACCCTCTGCCGTTTCCGCCAACTCCAGCATGATGCCACCATCAAACACACCTTCCCTTCACACAGCCCCACACCTCTGTCAGTATTCCGTAGGTACCATTCCCTCCAATACACCCTGGTCCACTCCTCCATCACCCCCAACTCCTCATCCCCTTCCCACAGCACCTTCCTATGCAATGGCAGAGGGTGAAACACTTGCCCCTTTACCTCCTCCCTCCTCACCATCCAAGGCCCCAAACACTCCTTTCAGGCGAAGCAGTGCTTCATTTTCACCTCCTTAAATTTGGCCTACTGTATTCGCTGCTCTCAATGTGGGCTCCTCTACACTGGAGAGACTAAATGCAGACTGGGTGACCACTTTGCGAAACACCTTCACTCAGTCCACAAGCATGACCCAGGCCTTCCTGTCACTTGCCATTTCAACTCAACATCCTGCTCTCATGCCCACATGTCTGTCCTTGGCCTCTGCACTGTTCCAGTGTAGCCCAACGCAAACTGGAGGAACAGCACCTCATCTTCTGATTAGGCACTTTACAGCCTTCTGGACTTAACATTGTGTTCAACAACTTCAGACAATGATCTCTCTCCTCCATTTTTACCCCTTTTATAATCCAATTTTTTGTTATTTTATTTTATTTAATTTTTCCCCAACGATTCCTCCCACAGGGCCATTTGTCACTTGTTCTTATGTTTTGCTTTCACAAAGTGCTGACCCTTGTTCTATTAATACATTCCGCTTTCTTACCTTTATACCACTATCAGCACCTTCTTTAGTCTTTAATGCTATCATTAACACTCCCCTTTGTCTTGTGTCCATGACATCTTTGTCAAATTTCTCCTGAGCTCCAACCTATCCCTGACCTTCTATTTTGCTCCACTCCCTCTTAAACAATATAAAATACATCGCATTTCTACTCTTTAGCTCTAAAGAAGAGTCATATGAACTCGAAACGGTAACTCTGTTTCCCTCTTCACAGATGCTGCCAGCTTTCCAGCATTTTCTGTTTTTATTCCTGCTAAATCTGCAATGTCTCCCAGCTAGAAAGACAAGGGCATGGGAACACCATAACCTTCAAGTTCCCAGCCAAGTCACACAACACCCTAACTTGGAACTGTAAGGCCGTTCCTTCACTACTGCTGGGTCAAAATCCTGGAACTCCTTCCTTAAAAGCATTGTGGGTGTACCTAGACCACTTGGACTGCAACAAGTCAGGTAGATGGCTCACTGCTACCTTCTCAAGGCTAATTAAGGATGGGCAATAAATGCTGCCTAGTCAGCAACATTCACATCCCAAGAACAAAGGAAAACAACACTGGAGAGGGTACAGAGGAGGTTTATGAAGATGTTGCTGGACTGGAAAAATTAAACTATGAGACAAGATTGGAGAGTCTGGGATTGTTTATATGGAACAGAAGAGGCTGAGGGGATATTTAATTATATTTTTAATTGAGGTTTGTTTTTTTAAAAATTCATTCACAGGATGTAGGCTTCACTGGCTGAGCCAGCATTTATTGCCCATCCCTAGTTGCCCTTGAGAAGGTGGTGGTGAGCCGCTGCAATCCATGTAGTGTAGGTACACCCACAGTGCTGTTAGGAAGGGAGTTCCAGGATTTTGACCCAGTGACAGTGAAGGCATGGTGATATATTTCCAAGTCAGGATGGTGAGTGACTTGGAGGGGAACTTCTAGGTTCGGGTGTTCCCATCTATCTGCTGCCCTTGTCCTTCTAGATGGTAGTGGTCATGGGTTTGGAATGTGCTATCAAAGGAGAATTCCTGCTGTGCATCTTGTAGATGGTACACACTGCTGTTATTGTGCGTCGGTGGTGGAGGGGGTGAGTTGAGTTTAATTGAGGTGTATAAAATTATGAGGGGCCTAGGCAAAATGTATGGGAAGGACCTACTCACACTTTCCAAGAGGTCAATCAAGGGGCATAGATTTAAAGTAATTGGTGAAATTATTTTTTTTATCCAGGGTTAGGGGTCTGGAACTCTCAGCTTGAAAAGGTGATAGAAGCAGAAACTCTCAGCACATTTAAAAAGCAGTTGGATATGCACTTAAATTTTCGTAATGTGCAAGGCTATGGACAATGAGCAGGAAAGTGGGATTAGACCGGATAGCTCTTTAGTCAGCTGACACAGAAATCTTTGGCCAAATGGCCTCCTTTTGTTCCATAATTTTCCATGGCCAGAATTTTTCGGCCCAACCCGAACGAGCATGAAGTGATACACAATGTCGTTGGGCGATACTTCGGTGGGTGGGCGTGCGCGGGAATCAGCAGTGCACCCGCTGACAATTAACAAGCATATTAAGGCCATTAAACTACCAATTGAATTAAATTTTTCGCTGACCGTCCAACTTTACGGTTGGCGAGCTAGCGAAAAGGCCAAGCGGCCTTTGCACTTTTTAAGGAAACCTCATCCATGGGCGGGATAAGATTTCCAACAGCTATTAAAAATAAAATAAAAATTTTAACATTTCATTAATATAATGTCCCTGTTCATGTGATAGAGCCTTAATTGGCCCACCAGCGTAAAATCGCAGTTGAGCCCCGATCGCAGATGGCGGTCAGCTTCCTGACCGATCACCGCTTGACCCTGCAGAGTCTGCCTGAGATGAGGGTAAAATCCTAGCCTATGCTTCTATGGCCTGAATTTTTATCGCGTCAGGTGGGCTCGACGGGAGTGGGCGGGGGTGTTCGGGAACCCGACCACCACCCACGATCGGGTCCGCACCACCAATTTACTCTAGCAGGCCAATTAAGGCCCACCCAGCATAACGCGTGTCTCTGGCATCAGCATGAAGGGGTGGGTGGGGGCAGGAGCTCAATATCCACCAGGTCCAGTGGTGACCCAGCGGCCTATTCAAAAGTGTTGCAGGCAGCCACACGAAGCCTGCCTTGATTTTGCTTTATCATGGCAATGCAGAACGTCATTGCAGAACAGGGCAGGCAGGAGGGCAGGTCGGCGGAGCAGTCAGCCCTGAGGTTTTCTGACTAGCTTCTCACTGCCCTCCTAGCAGAGGTGGCAGCATGCCAGGATAACCTTGTCCCAAGGGACAGGAGGAGGCGGCTCCCCCACCTCACCAAAATGCCTGGGAGAAGGTGGCATCCAGGGTGAGCTCCCATGATGTGGTGAGGCACACATGGGTGCAGCGCCACAAGCGCTTCAATGGCTTTCTGCGCTCAGGAAAGGTGAGTACTGTGTTGGCATGGGTCACTTAGCACAGCAGTTAGGAGCAGTGTCACCCCACCTCGACCTCAGAGTTCTTAGAGTGTGAGTGGCAAATGTCAATGAGGAAGCATCTGGGCAAGGGGGTGAGCCCTGGTTGCTTGGACTGAGGGTCTTGTGGCTCCAGGGTCATGAATCGGCTGAGCCCTGCAAGGTGTTCCTCTGGTGGAGGTGGCCAGGCTGCATTGGCAATGCAGGTACAGGGAGGACTAATCAATGCTCATCTCTCCTTTCAGGAGAAGACAGCACACAATAATGCAGAAAGGCTGCGGACTGTCAGAGGGCAGTACCACCTTTTAATCCTGTCCAGATACAAGCAGGAGGCACTGGAGCTGGAGAGGCGCCATGTGCCCCGGTCAACCAACCGTGGTGAGGGTGGGGTGCCATAGGGTGGTAAGAGTGCAGTGCACTGAGGTCAGAATATCTGTCACAACCACCATTCCACCGTTGTCTCTATATTGACCTGCAAGCCCTCACACTGGCAATGACCTCAGGTGGTCACTGTCAGTGTGGCAGTATCCCAGCTAGTGCCCATCCATCAATTGCGAGCAGGTCCAAACTGACCTCACATTGGCACACAAGCTGCTTGTCATCTGAGCTCCTCTCAGGGCACTCCAAATGACGGCAGCAGCTACTCCGCCCCTCTACCAGTGATCGTGGCATCCGATGAGGCTATAGCGACTGGGGAGATGCCAGCCGTGCCACTGCATGCTTCCTCCCAAGCAGGGCCAGGACAGGCTCCACAGGCTAGAGGATGACCACCAAGGTCATCAAGGCCAACAGGACAGCACAGTGAGCAGGCTGGCTCCAATGCCGGTGCCCGTGAGGGGGGAGCACCAAGACATAGCACCTGTAAAAGCAAACGTAAATCACCTGAGGCACAACACAGGCTTATCACTGGTGGATTTTTTTTCCCACTGATCATCTGACAGATGGAAGTCATGCTCTCCCTTTAGAGATGGAGCCTCCTTTGGCATTGCACCTAAGACATATTGAGGTGGCTGCATCACCACCTGTAAACCCTGGCAGCAGGATAGTGGCATCTTCTGTGGCCCCTTCTGCCTTGTACTTCTGGCTGGCCCTGTGTCCCTTGTGCCTGCGGCTCTCCTCCTACAGGTCCCTCCCCTGGAAGCTGCATTGGGACACCTGGTCTCCTTTCCCTCCTGCCCCTCTCTTCCTCCTCAGAGGAGGTGCCTCCAGCAGAGACAACAATCCCCATTCTCAGGGTAAGGGAAGGCTGTCTGACACCTGAAAGGACCCAAGTGGTATGGCGCCTCCGGAATCCTGAACTGAAGCCTGATATTTCTGTCAAAGCAGCTCTGAAGTGAAATGAAGTTGTCCTGTTCACACAAGCAAGTAGCAGTAAGCTATAATGTAAAGTACTAACAACTCGCATTCGCGAGCCCACTCACTCCTCTTATCCCACCTGTGGATGAGGTTTTTGAAAATGTGACCTACCCGCCTGCACTTTGCGCCTGTACGATGCCCTGAAAATCGCACAGGCTGCACAAAATCAAATTCAATTGGTGCCTCAAGCGTCTTAACTAGCCCATTAATTAATGGTGGGCACACCTCTGTCCTCATAGCGCCCACCTACCAAAATATTGCGATGGCGCACGGTGACTTTGGGACACATGCCTGACATCATTGCATATCATTTTACCTTCTGGCATGTCTTTCCCACCCTTACACATCGAATGGAAAATTCTGCCCAATGAGTCTCTGACCACGAAAAGTTCTCAGTAGTTAAAGTAACGGAGGTTGCAACTTTGTCTGCTGCAACAGCAACTTATATTTCTATAGCAGCTTTAATGTAACAAAACAAGCCAAGCAGATTTAATTGAGGATTTCCATATCGAAGTGCAGACCGTCTCAACCATTGCTCCTCGCTGAGGCTAAGCTTGGAGAATTGCTCCCTTACCACCCTGGATGAGCTATGGCCCCCTGCTGACAGCCCTTCTCCACCTCCTTACTTCTCTGGTTCTGATCTTTTGGTCATTGTTCTTTCTCCTAGTTATGCAGTATTCCAAGGGGAATTCCTACTAGTGCACTCACATCTGGGAGCTACTGGCTTGTACACAAGCTTTGAAGTTGATGGAAAGTCCTGCCAGACCACTCCTTTCAGACTCTTGCCACTTGTAAGAACTACGAAAAGACCAAATAGAAGCTTAGCAACATACAGAAGAAGCAACAAGCCTCTAATCTGTAGGTAATTGATATCTTTAAATAGTGCTGGGGGGATGCTCCTTTCCACTATTTAATGAATGTTCAACTATGCAAGGTTTAGAAGGGGTGTCGGCCAGAGCACTGGGCTCCAAAATGGCAGTGCTGGTGTCAAATCAGCTTTGCCCTGATTGAAATCATGACCTGCCTGCTCTGTGTACTTAAGGCAGGTTTTACCTACAATACTGCAAACGCACTCACCAAGATGGCATCAGGCGCAATTCATGGGAGAGGTTTGCACACACAGGTTAGACATCATACTGGTCACGGAACTGACCCACAATGCTCAAGTTGAGACTACCAAACCCAATTATACATCCAAACATATCCAAATATATGTTCTGCAAATAAATTGGCAGACATTGTTCAAATTTTATAGGATAACTTTTATAAAGCATGTCATGTGTCTTCTGGTTACAAAATGAAACTATCCCATCATTTAGCAAAACATTTATGCAGTCATTCAATTAAAACAAATTGAATGAACTATAACCTGCACCTAAGCAAAAATTTGTCTTTAGACAAACTTTGAAGGAATGAGTGCCCATACAGTGGATCATAATACAGCATAACCCTTTACAGACAATAATTATTTCTCAACAATTGCAATCATTTACAATTTGAGTAATAGTGCTTAGTGGAAGTATGTTGTGATGAACAGACTATAGTCCATATATTGCTGCAGCGTAATCTGGTAAAGTTTTAAATTGTCTGGCTGTTATACGGTTACCCTGTCATTCATACTTGGGCTTCAGATGAAATGTTCACTAATGTAATGCCAAGATTTTAAAGGAAAGCTGAGGATCAGCCACTGGTCACTCTCAGTCACAGGCTTAAAATTAACATATCTCAAGCAAGATTAGAGAATATAACATTTTTTTTCATTCTTCCACGGAGCAATGTGTAACACGCCCATCAGAAACTGCATGGAGCACAATAGTTAATGTGCAGCTATAGGCCCTGCAAGGAAGCGGCAGAGGAGAGAATCTCATTTAATGTTTGGCTTGTATTTTAACCAGCAACATTGAGAGATGTGCAAGTTGCATCAAGTAGTAAAGCCAGCCTACTTAACTACTTAACCTGATCAGATTTGGATGGTTTTATGCACCTAAGTCATGCTTTAAAACAGAAAATCTTGATCTCTTAACTTTTCTCTCTCCACAGATGCTGCCAGACCAGTTGAGTATTTCCAGCATTTTGTATTTCTTTCAGATTTTCAGCATATGCAGTATTTTGCTTCTATATGGCACGATTTTATTCTTCTGCGTGCAGCCAGCCAGTGAATCATATTTTTATATAACATATTTTTCAGAGTTGCCCACAGCCTTCAGAAGTCTTTAGCTACTACTGTAACCCACTCTCCACCTTAAATACGATGAGTGATGTGTTATTTGTTTTCCATTTTAGGTTGCTTCACAATGTATTATTTTAAAATATGTGGGTTTTGGATTTTATTCACCCTCTTATGGACAAGTCTGCGTCCCAATTTCTTACTCTTCTGACACAACAAGATTTTTGTAGAAGCTGATGTTTATGAAACTCCAGGACATCTCATCACCTGATTGCAGTTGATATTCCCAGGGGAAATGTGTAGTTAAAGATGAGAATACCATAAAAGGATGGATCTTTGAGGGACCTGAAGGTGGAGATTCAGAGCAAAGTAAGGAATTCATTGCTGAAAATACACCAGCTCAATTCAGATAGATACAAGTGGAACCATTCAAGGGTTGTCTAATGGAGATAGACAGTGGGAGAAAGATATTAGTTGAGGGAAAGTGTCAAAGGAGGATGGCATGATCAACCATAAAGAGTACAGGGAGGGCTACTTGTGGCTTTGAGAAGGACTGTCTCAGTGCTGTGCAATGATCAGTAGCTGACAGGAGGGGATTTGACCAGGGAGTTACAGGAGAGATGGGTATTGAGCTGGGAAGCTATGACACATTCAAGTACTTTGGAGAGGAAAGGGAGTCTAGAGAATCAGCAGAAACCAGAAAGTTCAAATGCACTTATGTGCATTATTGCCTTGGACCTTAGTGGCAGTAATCTATTAATAATGTATGTTTCACCATTATTGCTAGTTAACTATTACTTGTAAGTTAAGAACAAAGCAAGACTGAAACAAGGTTACTTGTTAGCCTGTTCAGCTACCCTTAAATTAGTACATTGTGCATCAATCATGCTGAATATTTGAGGAAAAAGAAACTAGTTGTTCTTTACTGATATTTGAATTACTCATCAAAGGCATCATTTATAATTGGTTGTGTGGTTTTCTAAACACACTGCTGCTCTAATTCTTAGAAGAAATGCATACTTTAGTTCAAGAAAGTCAACACTGAAAATTCCTAAGTGCAATATACTGTTGATGTAATTTCAAACAATCATACTGTAGGATTGGTGAACAAGAGAACCTATTATTTCTGTAAAAAATGTCACAAGAATTGATTTTTTAGGACATTTCAATTTTAATCATCAACATAGGATTAGGTCTTAAAATTCATTGCCTTAGGTTATAATGTAATTGGACAGGATCCTGGAAATTGTATATACACTTGATACAAGTGTTAGGTAATTGTTTACTTCATGTTTTTAAATTGCATTTTTTCTTTTAATTTTACCATTCCACTCTGAAAACAAGCTACTGTTTGGAGATTTTTCACTTATTAACCTCGAGTCCTCAATGGATGCAAATGTCATGACCCAATGCAATGTGCCAGAGGGGCAATTTGACAAATGTTTCTCACTCTAAATTAAAATTGTAGCTTAGCACACGTTACAAGAGGCATTCATTTTGACATGTGCAATTACAAAGGACATATCAGTAACATGATTGCAGAACACATAAGAAATAGAATTTAATCAGAATCATGTAGCTATTCACTGGATGCATAATTTCACTACTCTGTGGCTATATGTTTTTGTGTTCAAATAATTAGGTACAGTGGTACATGCCTGTTGGGCAAAGAAAAGTGCAAACCTTCTATCTGCAAACTGAAAGATTACCTTTAAAAGGGCAATGTTTGATGAACGTGGGATTTGTAACCCTTTCACTGACACAATCTTAAATCTGAATTTTAAAACATGACTCCAGGAAATATATATTTTCAAAATGGTTAGAGTTTTTCAGTGAAAACAATCCACAGTAAAAGAGCTCAAAAAAAAAAAGGAACAGTTCAAACAGATAGTCACTTGAACTTTGAAAAATTATTAGGCTTTTATAACTTTGATTTTGGTTCATCTCTTGCTACATTCACTGTTCGGTTTGAAGCAATTCCATTTCATTTAAGATGCAAATGATGCTGCTCTTTTCTGCAATTTTTTTTTAAATACACATTTTTCAAAAGGTGCTTTACTCAAATTGTGTTGTGCCCTGCAATTAAACAATTATACTCTACTATTTCCATTACAATCAGTTGCCTCTCCCTATATCTTCCCTTCCCATTTGGCCCAGCAGGCCAAACTTCTTCTCATTCCCACCTACTGAAGCCCTAAATTCTCAACTTTAGTTTTTCTCTTATCTATACAAGATGATACAAAATAGGAGTGGGCCATTTGGCCCCTTGAGCCTGCTCCTCATTTGATAAGATCTGATAGTGGCCTTAACTCCACCTTCCTGCCTGCCCCTCATAATCCTTGACTGCCTTGTAGATCGAAATTTTGTCTCACTCAGCCTTGAATATATTTAATATGACTCAGCTTCCACTGTTCTGTGGTTGAGGAATTCAAAGATTAACATCACTCTGAGAGAAGAAATTCCTCCTCGTCTCCATCTTAAATGGGGGACTCCTTTATTATGGATAGGGAAGGAGAAATAGAGAATCTGAAATCCTTGTACCCGTTCCCTTACTGTCCATTATCAGTGTGGTTTTGGAGAGGAAGATATGTATGGTTCTTAGCACCCGGAGTGAGAGAAATCACTTTAGAAATAATAGCAGCAAGCTTTCATGGGTTCAAATAATGAGGATTATTTATTCACATATTCAAGCTGAGCGTTTAAACGCTATGCCAAACACTCCCACAGTACAGTTAAATAAAATAGTATACTTTTACAAGTTGCAAACCAAAAGAAAGTTCATAGTTCATGTGTTGGGTTGGATGATAAGACATAGGAGCAGAAATTAGATCATTCGGCCCATCGAGTCTGCTCCGCCATTCAATCATGGCTGATAAGTTTCTCAACCCCATTCTCCCGCCTTCTCCCCGAACCTTTGATCCCCTTACTAATCAAGAACCTATCTATCTCGGTCTTAAATACACTCAATGACCTAGCCTTCACAGCCTTCTGTGGCAATGAATTCCATAGATTCATCACTCTCTGGCTAAAGAAGTTTCTCCTCATCTCTGTTCTTAAAGGTCTTCCCTTTACTCTGAGGCTGTGCACTCGGGTCCTAGTCTCTCCTACTAATGGAAGCATCTTCTCCACATCCACTCTATCCAGGTCTCTCAATATTCTGTAAGTTTCAATCATATCCCCCCTCATCCTTCTAAACTCCATCGAGTATAGACCCAGAGTCCTCAAACGTTCCTCATATGTTAAGCCTTTCATTCCTGGGATCATTCTCGTGAACCTCCTCTGGACCCTCTCCAGGGCCAGCACATTCTTCCTGAGATATGGGGCCCAAAATTGCTCACAATCTTCTAAATGTGGTCTAACCAGAGCCTTATAAAGTCTCACAAGCACATCGCTGCTTTTATATTCTAGTCCTCTCAAATTAAATGCCAACATTGCATTTGCCTTCCTAACTACCAACTCAACCTGCAAGTTAACCTTAAGAGAATCCTGGACTATGACTCCCAAGTCCCTTTGCACTCCAGATTTCTGAATTCTCTCTCCATTCAGAAAATAGTCTATGCCTCTATTCTTCCTACCCAAGTGCATGACCTCACACTTCCCCACATTGTATTTCATCTGCCACTTTTTTGCCCATTCTCCTAAACTGTCCAAATCCTTCTGCAGCCTCCCCACCTCCTCAATACTACCTGTCCCTCCACCTATCTTTGTATCATCTGCAAACTTAGCCAGGATGCCCTCAGTTCCTTCATCTAGATCATTAATGTATAAAGTGAAAAGTTGTGGTCCCAACACTGACCCCTGCGGAACTCCACTGGTCACTGGCCGCCATCCTGACAAGGACCCCCTTATCCCCACTCTCTGCCTCCTGCCAGACAGCCAATCTTCTATCCATGCTAGTACCTTGCCTCTAACACCATGGGCTGTTATCTTACTGAGCAGCCTCCTGTGCAGCACCTTGTCAAAGGCCTTCTGGAAGTCCAAGTAGATAACATCCACTGGCTCTCCTTTGTCTAACCTACTCATTACCTCCTCAAAGAATTCTAACAGATTTGTCAGGTATGACCTCCCCTTGATGAAACCATGCATTCTATGCCCTATTTTATCATGCACTTCCAAGTATTCTGAAATCTCATTCTTGATAATGGACTCTAAAATCTTACCAATGACCGAGGTCAGCCTAATCGGCCTGTAATTTCCCGTCTTTTGCCTCACTCCCTTCTTAAACAGGGGGGTTACATTAGTGATTTTCCAGTCATCTGGGACCCCCCTGACTCTGGTGATTACTGAAAGATCGCCACTAATGCCTCCACTAGCTCTTCAGCTATCTCCCTTCAGAATTCTGGGGTGTAATCCATCTGGTCCAGGTGATTTATCCCCCTTCAGACCTTTCAATTTTCTTAGCACCTTTTCCTTGGTAATGGCCACCATACTCACCTCTGCCCCCCGACTCTCTTGAACTTTGGGGATGTCACTCATGTCTTCCACTGTGAAGACTGACGCAAAGTACCTATTCAGTTCCTCCGGCATTTCTTTGTTCCCCACTACTTCTCCAGCGTCATTTTCCAGTGGCCCAATGTCCACTTTTGCCCCTCTCTTACCCTTTATATATCTAAAAAAAAACTCTTGCAATCTTCTTATATATTACTGGCTAGTTTACCCTCATATTTAATCTTCTCCCTCCTTATTTCTTTTTTAGTTCATAGAAGTACAGTTGCTGCAGGCCCAATAAAAAAGGAGTCTTTTTCTACTCTTAAATTGTAGTTCAGATGGGCTCAAATAGCTGAAATCAGATATCTGGATATTTGCAGGATTCCCTCAGATGAATGTTCAGCAGGTCACAGAGTTAGGCACTTGTGGTTTTCGTATCAGGAGATCAAATTTCTTTACAGATGGACTTGGAGTTTGGAACCAGGCTGGGATGCTCTTTTAAGATGTATAACCTCCAGGTTCTTAAAGGCAGAGAGTACAGTGCTTTGCTGCAGCTACTGGCTCTTTCAGTGTTTTCTGCAGACTGCCCAGGTCTTACTGGGTCTTCAGATAAAAACTTGTTTTTTTCATCTGGTTCCAGTCACATGACCAATACTGGTATTTTCCATCCAAAATGGCTTAGTTGAAAGCCATTGCTACACAATGTAGATAATGGATGAGTTTTTCACACTTACTCAGGATGAATTGGGTTCTGCACAGCCCTCATTATTAGAGTTCCAAATCAGACACATGGGATCTGAACTTGTGTTTTGGGTAAATCTCCAAACAATAGCAATGTGAGTGTGAATTCCACAATACTGTCTTGATATGTCCATTCTAAAGGTAGGCCCCCACCAAGGGTGAGGTAAATTGGAACTTTCTGGAAACTTCAGATAGTCCTTGGTGTAGTTGCGAAGGTCACCTGACCATTGGCAGTCCTTTTAGCAGTTCATCTGTGACCTTTTTAATTAAAAGGCAGTTCCAGAAACCTCCCTACGAACACCGAGTCCCTATAAGTTGTGAATATGATATGCTTTTACTAGGGATAACACCTTATTTCGAAACTGTGGCCCCTAGTTCTCGATTTCCCCACTGGGGAAACATCCACCCTGCATTTACCCTGTCAAGCTCGTCCTCAGAAGAATTGTATATATTCAAATAAAATCACTTCTCATTCTTTAAACTTAAATGAGTATGGGCGTAATTGCTTAACCTTTCCTCATAAGACAATCCCTTCACCCCAGGAATCAACCTAGTGAATCTTCTCTGAACTGCCTTCAATGCAAGTATATTCTTCCTTAAATGAAGAGACCAAAACTGTATACAGTACTTCAGGGTATGTCGCACCAATGCCCTGTACCATTGTAGAAAGACTTCCCTACTTATAGACTCCACTCCCTTGCAATAAAAGCCAACAGCCCATTTGTCTTATTTGTTGTACCTACATGGTAACTTTTTTTTTTGATTATGTACAAGGACACTCAAATCCTTCTGAACTACAGCATTCTGTGAACTCTTTCCATTTAACTAATATTCTACTTTTTTATTCTTCTGACCAAATTCGATAATCTCACATTATAGTCCATCTGCCAAACGTTTGCCCAATCGCTTAGCCTATCTGTTTCCCTTTGCAGAATCTTTGCCATTTGGGTAGAATTTTCCGTGCATGCTGGCATCGTGCATGTTTGGAGGCGTGAGTGGACAATATGGCGAGAGGGCCAAAAATCAGTTTGACAATATTGTGAAACCAGTTTGCAATCATCTGCTCAGCCCGTCAACGGTGAGCTCCTTTTCCCGCAATTGGATGTCAGAAACCACATTGTAATATAATGATATACAAATATAAGGCCAGCACCGGAATCATCCCCGCCAAAACACTGGATCGTCCATGGCAAAACACGTAAGTGTGATGCGCAGAAGCCAGGACTTAACGTCAGGGCCTTGCTCACATCACAGACATCTGAGGAGCAGAAGATGCTGGACCCCAACAGCAATAAGATCCTGGAGAAACATCAACGGCATACCGGATGGACTCTCATGGACATGGCTCTACTGTGAAGCAGCTCATGAAAGTGTGAAAGTCATCATCTGTTCACAATGGATGATGATCGAGGAGGTGGAGCAGAATGTCTAGCTGAGTTTGGGAGAGGAAGATGTACTGGGCAGTGGGATCGACTGGGAGAGGAAGAGGTATCAGGGTAGGGTGAGGTTGGGAGGGTGGGGAAACAAGGCTGCTGTGGGGGTGGGGAGAGAGAAACAGGCAACTGCAGAGGTAAGTGGAAGGTGTAAGGGAAGGAGCTTGGAGGGGGAAAGTAGTGTAGAGATGGGAAGGAGTCCAGGGAGAGGAGAGTCCAGGGGCAGGAAGGAGGAGTGTGGAGAGGGGAGGGAGTAAGGGTGCTGGAAGCAGTCAGGAAAGGGTAAAGAGTGAGGCTGGAGGAAATAGTAAGGGGGAAGAACTAAGGGTGGTTGTGGGTGGGGCATCCAGTGGAGGGAAGGACTTAGATGGGGAGTCCAGTGCGGAAGGAGTTCCAAGGGGCAGTGGGGTTCCAAGGGGGTGGGAGATGTCCAGGTGAATGTGCAAGGGAGAGCTCTAATGAGTCCATGACTGCCTCCTGGGAAGGAAATTGAGGATGAGCATGATACTAGGGAATGGTGAGAATGATCGACGGCAGAGTGAGGTGGTAGGGTGCGAGTGAGAGGGTTCGATGGTATTGGTAGAAGGAACAGCGAGGGTGGCTGGTGGGGTCTTGGAAGCAGACATGGACCCTGGGGGTGGGAAGGAGGTGGAATTTTCAGGAAGGAAGGGAAGGTACACGTTCACCTGGACATCTCCGAATGAAAAGGATGGTGGCTGGTTTTGCTGGGGGTTCAGTGATAGGGAAAAAGAAATGGGTGACTGGGGGAGGGGAAGGAAAGAGGTAAGTGAAAGAAAAACTGTATTACCACCATGCTGGCTAAATTGAAAGTGAAATGAGAGTCATGGTGGGCAAGATCAGGTACTGCATGTGAGTGTGATCAGTGGGTGGACGGAGATGCAAGTCAGCTCAGATGGACAACTGAAAACAGACCCCCAGCAGGCAGCATTGAAAATGCTCAGGATATTGAGATGAGTGTGTTGCAGGAAGGATTGGCGTGCTTGGGAGAGTGATTGCACGAGGCTCTGAAATGCCCTTCCACACATAAATGAACATGCGCTTCTCCCTCCAGAATCACTGATGGTCTGACTGCATGCAGCTGAACTGATAAGTGGTTGAATTCATGGGGAGGACTTGTGAAGTCTGTAAACGAAGCTGAAAGACAGAATTACACATTATTCAGTGAATGTGAATATATTTTCAGATTATAAAATGACAAAACGTGTTAACCCGTGCAACCACTTGTGATCAGAAATTCTTAACATTCTAGGCCTACCACTTCTAAGTGCTGCCCTGACATCCGCCGCAGAGGTGGAGACAGCCTGTGCAATGGTTGGCCCTGTTGTTTCTGATGTCTTTAGCATGGGTCTTCTGGACAGCCAAGGCCATGGAGACCCCAACTTGCTTTGGCTGTCCTCCGATGGGCCAGCTGCTCCATCTGTGGTGACAGAGGATGAGGAAGAGGGGCTCACAGGCAAAGGGGACTCAGAGGGAGAGGACAGCCTCTGAGATTCCTGAGTGGAGACCCAGGGTTGACCAGCTGCCACTCCTCCTCCCTATGATTGCCTGAGGGCCCAGGCTTGACTCCTTGAGGGACGTTGAGGTGCCCTGTTTCCCTCTCGTATTGCCACTGGCAGGAATTCACCCATGGCTATCTTGATGAAGTACAGGTCTGCGCACATCTCTGCATTCTGCTGGACCAGGTGTCAGACATCCTCCCCATGGAGGCCGCCATACATGCACATGTGGGGACTACTTCAGAGAACAGGTGGATGTACTTCTCCGACTCACGTGCCACTCTGTTGAGGGCTTCTACTAGCTCTGTGCTATGTTCCCTCGCCTTCTGCTGACTCTCCACAATGAGATGGAAGGCCAAATCCAGAAGCTTGCCATGTGCCTCGGACTTCACAGATGCCTCTTACCTAGCAGCCCTCAGTGCTGGGCAGCCTGGCTTAACCTGCCTCCTCCTGTTGTGGAGATGTGTCCGTGCGATGATCACCAGATTGTGAACCCAAACCTGCTCTAGATTTGGTCCTACCGAGATGTGCGTCTCTGCGCTGGTGGAGGGTGTGGGTAAGTGCTGTGACAGGCCTTCAAGGCTGCTTATTTCCAGCTCTTCAATGGAGGAGATGCCCTCTCGGCTGGAGGTGAGGACCTATATGGAGCTGAGGGACTGTCTGGCTGAGGGTGTCAGTCGCTTGGCATACCTCCCTGTAAACCAAAGCAGAGTTGATTACTGCATGGCAGCAGAGTCAAAAGCAGGAGTGAGAGCACCCACAGTTGCATTGAGAGAGGGATAGTATGGTGCAGAATCTTCACATAGGTGTTCGCCATCAACCTCACCACAGCATGGTCACAGCCTCACCAGTCAGTGCAATGACACACTCCTCAAAGTGAGTGAGGGGCCTAATGTGGATTTCACCATCCTCACTCTGGGACCTCTCCCTGCTGTTGTGAGCCAGCTTATCCTGTATGAAAACAGATGGAGAGAGTGTGAGCAGAATGCATGGCACTGCATGGAATGTTTGTGTGGTGAGCAGAGCAATGAATGGGATGAGGACATGTGCTCCAGAGGATATGAGCCTGATGGAGATGTGCGCTTATGTGAGAGAGTTAGTGGTGTTGTCCCTGGAGGTGTGAGATCCCTGTGGATGTGTGATGGGTTTGTGGGTATGAGAGCTAAGAGTGATGAGGAGAGTGAGTGGCTGCAAAGCAACAACTGAAGTGTGAAAGCAGTGTTATCATGTAATTTTTCAGCTCTGAAAGTCATACGAACTCAAAACATCAACTCGGTTTCTCTCTCCACATATACCGTCAGACTTGTTGAGCTTTCCCAGCATTTTCTGTTTTTGTTTGTTATTATCAGGGGTAAGTTATTCTTGGTCCAGATTTCCACCATTAACAACAATGACAAAAAAGAATGCTCCTAAGAAAAAATAGGGATATTAACCAATCTGGAAACAAAAAGCAGAAAACATACCTTTCAAACACTTACGCACAAATTTCCATTACTTTGAGGAAATGAAAGTCGCTTGCACATGATCCCAAATATAATGGAGACTAATACAGCTCTCGGTTGCAAAAGAAGAAAGGCTGCCTCATTGTTTCCAATAGTGTCACTCTGTTCAACCATGTTTGCTAAATTTGGATACCAGAATCATAAAATCAACTGATTCTCTTTCAAATATTTCAAGAAATTCTCCAGTCTTTTGCCTAAATTGATAATGTTTAGCAAAAGAAATTCAATCCTGCAAATTTATGTTATGCCTATAAATGTCAATTGAGCACAATCTGTAGATTTTATTTTTCCAGCTTCAAAAGAAAATAGATTACAATGCTGATCCCTGAATCTTGAAAAATAGCACTCAAATTAGTAAGTATATTCTTTCGCAGACATACTCTGTACTCACTGTCAATGAAGATACGAAACTGATAACTTAAAGGAATTGCATGACAAGATTTCAAGTTAAGACCTTTACTGTAAGAAAAAAAAACAAAAAGCAACATTGACTAAACACTATTTCATAGGCAATTTATACTCCAGGTTACAGAAAAGTTTCCCTACCAATGCTTTAACACAACTGAGAATCTCCCTCCATGGTTATACTTTATTCTGTGTCTTAATTAGACAATGTATTTTCTAGCCCAAAATAATTCTTAGCTCCCAAGGTCCTGCTTCCCTTCTTTTCCTTTTCCAGCCATATAACTTCTAATCCACAAATTATCTTTTACAGTTAGGATTACCCTGGAGGTCCTTTTCTCTAGCCAAAGCTAGGTGAATCTTCCAGTCTCATTTAAATCCTTATGAAATCAGTCTCTCCGATCTGAGTTTGAGGTCCCACCCACATTCTTGCATGGTGGACCATGGAGATTTGTTGCCTCTTTGCTCCCTCTCTCTCCCGAATTCTTGCAGACTGAGGCTGTCTGATGTTCAGTGATAATTTAAGAAAACACCCTATAAGCCAACAATGGCATCCTTTGGACACTCACCTTCTCAAAGCACATTGCCATGGCAACATGAATCACATGAGCCTTGCATCCAGATAGAAATGCTAATTATCTATACTTTAAACTCCCAAATTTAATTTTAAATTGAAAGTAAATAAACAGTTTAAAGTATAGCTATTTACAAAACCTCACATTCCTAATACTTTCCTGGGACACTGGAGACTAGTCTATCCATTATCAGCACAGATGTTTTTGTCATTGTTTACAGACATGACCACCTTTCACCTTCTCAGAAAAACAACCTGGGCCCCACTTTAATCTTTAATAGCCAAGCCACCCAGGCTTCCTGTCATCAGAAATCAGAACAGTTTACATGACCCCTTCGTTCATCCATTTTACCCTAAATGACATACACAATCCTGAAACAAAAATCTAATAAAACCTCACATTTGTAACTTTGGCATGAAATCCTAGACCTTGGTGTAGGCAAATAATGTATGCCCAATTAATGTTTTGATGCTTTACTAAACAGCATAAGTTGTGTGTTTCTCTGGTTAATAATTTAAGTGCATTATGAAGAATTCTTCTTGTTTGGTACTTCAGGAGAAACCATCGAACAATTGTTGCTAAATGTCCAAGTTCAGAAAATAGTTTTTTTTCTGCTAAATGCAGCAAACCTCATCCCTCATCCATCAGCAGTCCTAGCACCCAGCACTCAAGCCTAATGTCCAGATACTCCACCTCACCTGTACACATCTTCCACCAACATCAGCCTCACTCCCACCTCTCATTGTCTCCACACACTTCCAGCTAATCAGCTGTGATGGGTATATCACTCAATAACAACACAACAAAGTCAATAACATTCTGCCTTCTCTTTTGCAGGACAAGACTACCACAATTGAAGCAAAGACAGACCAGCAGGACACAGCTTTTTCCCTTGGCCCCGATAGTGGAGATGGTGCTGCACATCATGGGGCCAGCTCCAACAGAGCTGGCAGCATCCAGTATCACCAAGAACATTCAGGTTAACAGTATGTTCCTGCCTTATGGCCCTTCTCAACTTCCACCTCATCTCATCCTGCTATCTGGCATAATAAGCAAGCTGGTGTGACCTTTTGCTTTACATCCCAACCTAGCTCCTTCATCCCTTCCCATCTGATTTCACACTTTCAGATACCCAAGAACTACCATCTGAACAGTGCACTTCGGGGAGAGAGCGAGAGCAAGGCAGATGCTGAGTCACAGGGCATGAGTGGGCTGCAGCCAGGGCAGTGAGAGTGGTGTGGGGGGGGGGAGCTGCTGTGCGAAGAGGACAGCTCATGAGCCAACTCACCAGAGGGTGTTCTACTGCAGGAGACTCCAATAGATAAAAACAAAAAACTGCGGATGCTGGAAATCCAAAACAACAGAATTACCTGGAAAAACTCAGGTCTGGTAGCATCGGCAGAGAGGAAAAGAGTTGACGTTTCGAGTCCTCATGACACTTCAGTAGAACTGGGTGAATCCAAGGAAAGGGGTGAAATATAAGCTGCTTTAAGGTGGGGGGGTTGGCAGAGGGAAGAGAAGTGGAGGGGGGTGGTGTGGTTGTAGGGACAAGCAAGCAGTGATAGGAGCAGATAATCAAAAGATGTCACAGACAAAAGAACAAAAGAATACAGAGGTGTTGAAGTTGGTGATATTATCTAAACGAATGTGCTAATTAAGAATGGATGGTAGGGCACTCAAGGTTTAGCTTTAGTGGGGGTGGGGGGGCATAAATGATTTTAAAATAATGGAAATAGGTGGGAAAAGAAAAATCTATATAAATTATTGGAAAAAACAAAAGGAAGGGGGAAGAAACAGAAAGGGGGTGGGGATGGAGGAGGGAGTTCAGGATCTAAAGTTGTTGAATTCAATATTCAGTCCGGAAGGCTGTAAAGTGCCTAGTCGGAAGATGAGGTGCTGTTCCTCCAGTTTGCATTGGGCTTCACAGGAACAATGCACCAAGCCAAGGACAGACATGTGGGTAAGAGAGCAGGGTGGAGTGTTAAAATGGCAAGTGACAGGGAGGTTTGAGTCATTCTTGCAGACAGACTGCAGGTGTTCTGCAAAGCGGTTGCCCAGTTTACGTTTGGTCTCTCCAATGTAGAGGAGACTGCATTGGGAGCAACGAATGCAGGAGACTAAGTTGGGGGAAACGCAAGTGAAATGCTGCTTCACTTGAAAGGTGTGTTTGGGCCCTTGGATAGTGAGGAGAGAGGAAGTGAAGGGGCAGGTGTTGCATCTTTTGCGTGGGCATGGGGAGGTGCCATAGGTGGGGGTTGAGGAGTAGGGGTTGATGGAGGAGTGGACCAGGGTGTCCCGGAGGGAACGATCCCTACGGAATGCCACCAGGGGGGTGAAGGGAAGATGTGTTTGGTGGTGGCATCGTGCTGGAGTTGGCGGAAATGGCGGAGGATGATCCTTTGAATGCGGAGGCTGGTGGGGTGATAAGTGAGGACAAGGGGGACCCTATCATCTTTCTGGGAGGGAGGAGAAGGCGTGAGGGCAGATGCGAGGGAGATGGGCTGGACACGGTTGAGGGCCCTGTCAACGATCGTGGGTGGAAAACCTCGGTTAAGGAAGAAGGAGGACATGTCAGAGGAACTGTTTTTGAAGGTAGCATCATCAGAACAGATGTGACAGAGGCAAAGGAACTGAGAGAATGGGATGGAGTCCTTACAGGTAGCGGGGTGTGAGGAGCTGTAGTTGAGATAGCTGTGGGAGTTGGTAGGCTTGTAATGGATATTGGTGGACAGTCTATCACCAGAGATTGAGACAGAGAGGTCGAGGAAGGGAAGGGAAGTGTCAGAGATGGACCATGTGTAAATGATGGAGGAGTGGAGATTGGAAGCAAAATTAATAAATTTTTCCAAGTCCAGACGAGAGCATGAAGCAGCACCGAAGTAATCATCGATGTACCGGAGAAAGAGTTGTGGAAGGGGACCGGAGTAGGACTGGAACAAGGAATGTTCCACATACCCCCATAAAGAGACAGGCATAGCTGGGGCCCATGCAGGTACCCATAGCCACACCTTTTATTTGGAGGAAGTGAGAGGAGTTGAAGGAGAAATTGTTCAGTGTGAGAACAAGTTCAGCCAGACGGAGGAGAGTAGTGGTGGATGGGGATTGTTCGGGCCTCTGTTCGAGGAAGAAGCTAAGGGCCCTCAGACCATCCTGGTAGGGGATGGAGGTGTAGAGGGATTGGACGTCCATGGTGAAGAGGAATCGGTTGGGGCCAGGGAACTGGAAATTGTTGATTTGATGTAAGGTGTCAGAGAAATCTCTGATGTAGGTGGGAAGGGACTGGACAAGGGGAGAGAGAAGGGAGTCAAGATAACGAGAAATGAGTTCTGTGGGGCAGGAGCAAGCTGACACTATCATTCTACCAGGACAGTTCTGTTTGTGGATTTTGGGTAGGAGGTAAAAGCGGGCCGTCTGAGGTTGGGCGACTATCAGGTTGGAAGCTGTGGGAGGAAGATCTCCAGAGGAGATGAGGCCAGTGACAGTCCTAGAAACAATGCCTTGATGTCCAGTGGTGGGGTCATGGTCCAGGGAGAGGTAGGTGGAAATGTCTGCGAATTGACGCTCAGCCTCCGCACACTCGTTTAGATAATATCACCAACTTCAACACGTGTTCTTTTGTTCTTTTGTCTGTGACATCTTTTGATTATCTGCTCCTACCACTGCTTGCTTGTCCCTACATTTCACCCCAGATCACATTGTCATTGCATAAGGCACCCTTTTCAAACTGACAGTGCAAAGAGGAAAGGAGCTACATGTATCCTGCGATGACGACTTGATGGGGATGAGGGTGAGGAGGTCCTGACATTCACCAGACAAGGCTGGCGCACTGGGGAGGCCCTCATAGCTGCTAGGTTCATGGAGGATGACAATGATATGCAGCAACACTCCATAGATCCTCACATCACATCTGTGAATGTTTGACTCCTGTCTCGCTGATGGCAACACACATACCCTCTGTAAATATGCTCCTGTCATGGAGATGCAACAGGGAAATTAACTTCTGTTCCTATGACATCCTTCGTAAGCTGAACCATCCAGGACCACACTGTCACCAAACACAGCTGCTAATGGGATTGGCGTGGTGGTGGGGGGGTGGCGTGGGGTGGGGGGAGGGCGGGTCAGGGTCAGCTGCACCTCAAAAGGTGCAGAGAATGATGGAACTCTGTTCTACCAGCCCAGGACTTTCAGGCAGCAACGATAAGCCCCATCGAGGTGCAGGCATGACTGATGTGACCAGTGATGACAGTGAAGGCGGACTGTTTAATAGGTTGATATCCATCTACCAAATCACGTTGCAGAAGGTATTCTGTGTAACAACTATTTTATTGTTAAATTATTGTTCAGTCAAAATATCAGTTTCCACTCTTCCCTTCCAGAATGTCTCCCTGTCCAGAAGCTAACTCCCTACTGGGGAAAACCCAACTCTTAATTACAGGCTTCAATGACCATCACCAGTTCCCAATTTTCTGAAGCTTGTCCTCTTAAGGGACCTGCATTTCTAACACTGTCAGATTCCCTTTCCTTTAAGAAAAACAATTATATTTAGGCAAAGGTATAGAGATATAAATATGGGTAAAAAAATCAGATTTCCTACTATTACATAGCAAGACATCCTTCTGTTAGAACATTCAACAATTTTTCTTCGGAGGTATTTCTCTTAATAAAACAATCCAATCATTGATGACTAATATCTATCCACCTTAGCTTGGAGATTTCTTTCCTCTCCAACATCCGTTTTGAATTGGCTATGTCTATCCTAAGCCTTCTCTCATTTACACTTTGTAGAATGTACATTATTCCACAAAGGTTGTTTATCTATGTAACATTCTATTGGTATTGTTCTTTGTTTTATGTAGTATTTCTAAGATTTTGCACAAATAGAACGGTATCAACAAGTGCAAGAGTTTCAGCAGCATGTGCTCTTCACCACTCTTATTATCTTTGCCTCCCATGCCAGGGGACATTTCCCTTTCTCTTTCCTACAAGAAATATCACATCCTCCTGCACTAGAAAATCCATCACCAAAGGTTTGCATACAAGGCATCACTAAAAATGATGAATTTCACATTACTGGCATCAGCCAAAGCTGGGAACATCAGTATTTTTAATTTTAAAATTTTTTTATTTGCTCTCAAGATGTCGTCCACCCTCAGATTTAGTGACAAGACTAAGTGCTAATACATCATCTGGTCTTGTTGGTATGACTAATTGTGATGGGATTGATGTTGTCCAGGTAAGACTGTTGATGTAAAATTATATCTTACTCACCCTGTTTAAATCACTAAATCATATACTTGAAAGCCCCAGAAGCTTGACTGTCAATTTTAAATTCCTTCCTAATTTGATTAATATTTTCTTCAAAGCCACTAGTGCCCCCCCTCCTCAAAATATCATCCACATGCATCATAAAGGTTCCTGAAATTTTTCAGTTACAGTGCCAATGGGTTATGGCTGAGTCCACCTTCCATTTGTGAACACCCTAACTTTAATAGAGCTCCCCTTACTGAAAAATACCACACCCAAGAAGCGTCATTTAACCCATTAACAATTTAATTTCCAGAGCGTCCCCTCTATTCCTGGTGCTTCTTTGAGCTTGTAAGAATATTTCCCTCTCGAGCAGGCTACCCAGAAGGAAAGCTATTTTGATATCTATGGAGTTACATTTCCAACATTAAGTTAAATGGCTAAAAAGATCTTCAAAATCACCTTGCCAGCTGTGGAAGAGACTACCCTAATCTTTATCCCCAAGCATTCCTCAAACCTCCAACCACCTTGCCTTGGCCTTATAGGTCCCATTTGGTAGTACCTTTTCTGTACAGGTCCATCTGTGTGATAGAGCAAGTGGACCTCTATCGTCAACCTCTGAATATACCTAGAATTCTTTCCAGCTTTGTAACTCTTGATTTAGCCTCTCATCACCTGTCTTCTAATCTATTAGTAGCTACATACACCTCCCAAATCATGGGGACTGTCTTCTGTCCTTTGCCAGAGAAAGCTCTCCATTACCTATGCTGTCACCTTGACAGGCTGTGGCCTCTTTTCTTGAAATCTGTCTGGACTACTATCAGAATGTCTATATGAGATCCTTACTTTACCTGACCTTTTCCTCCTCCTAAATTTGTCTCCCAAATCTGTACTCGAACTTGTACTCCCTGCTGCCAATCCCTGGCCCTCAGCCTGGACATTTAACCAATTTTTATTTTTGCCTGTAGACTTTCCTGTTTGTCCTACTATTGTGGCCTCCCTCCAGTTGTCTGATCCTTCTGGCCAGTACACCACCCAGAAACTTACTTTAGGCAACTGATCCTTGCATGAGATTACTTTTTAATGTTCTTCATGATCAGTACATGCATTGGTATATATTTGAGCTCTCAAATCCTGCCCCTCTGACTCCAAATTGTAGAACTCATGACTATGCAAAGTACAATTCAGAACTCATCCCTATTACTCAAAGAATGTGCTTCTATAGCCTGATTCTCATGTTGTATTCTGAGTTTTCCTGTCACATCCAATAATTTTTCCTGGACCTCTCCATTCCCTGCATCCTTCTCTCTTATAGTAAACCAAGTCACCAGAACAGAAATCTCCCCCAGGTGGTCTTATACAATGTCTTAATGCTCTAATTTTTTGATACTTCATCTTTGATGAACACTTTCCTGTTGGACAAAGTAGAGCTCAGTCATTCCCTCTAGTACTGGAGGATTGTCATAAAATTGAAGGGAATCTTGGATTCCAGCTGTATATTAATTGGTGTGGGCTACCTCCAAGGAATTTTTGGAATATCCTGCCTATGTAGTTTGACTGATCTGCCAGTATTTTGTGTAACAATTCAACAATTATGGCATGGTTGCTTTTGTGCAAGCCATTGCTGAACAGACTTTCTGCAGCAGTGTGCAGCACTACAATATTTAAGTTCTCACACGTCCCTGAACTCATTGTTCACAAATTCACCCCCATTATCTGTTAGGAATTTTGTTGGTGCCCCAAGACCTGTGCCAATCCACTTTTCCATGACTTTATCCACTATTGTCTATCTGCCCTTGTTGTTTATTACCATAGATATGCTGAACATGGTTGCCATAACTACAAAACATAACAGATAAATACTCCAATCCTTGTCCCATACCTACCACCTTGTTAAATTCCTGGGCAAATAGGACACTTACAACCCGGCACGGTTGTGTCTTCCAATATTTAATACATATAATCACATTGAGATGTAATCTGTTGTAAGGAATTCATTTACTTTATCCACAACTCAGCATCCTTTAACCTTAACTTTTGTGATAAGGAGTGTGCAAATTGTTATGCAATTTCCAGATAATTCTCTTATTAGCCAGACTCTCATATCCAGAGGTCAACAACACTTCTTGAAATTTTTGACAGGAGACTCCTGGTTTCCTCAAATGGTATACAATAATGTCCAGATCTAGTGAACTGCAACCACATTTCCACTTTTTTCATTGAAGATTTACTCAGCAAAGTGTCTGTCACTCTGAACCACATCAGTGCTGATGAAATGATGCATTCCTGTAATTTCACATGGGAGGACCACTCTTTAAAGACGTTAATGTATCATTGTCCCCAAATTGAAAGCAGGTAATCCTTTCATATTCTTTGACTATTTTTATCTGCATTGTCAAGAGTTTCCAAATAAGAGTTTAGCCAATTGACCCCACACACTATTGAAGTACAGCCACTATCTAGTACAGTACATTGGAATGAATTGGCAACTAAGATACTCATGGACTGACTTAAATTTTCCATCACTAATACAGCACTTCTTTGCCATTCATTCTAATCTTCATTATCAAAACCATCTGTTTCATGAACTGCTTCAAACACTTGTCCAAAAATCAGGAATCAATTCTTTACATTAGTGATATTTAGAGTTACACCAGAAACATCTATTAATTAGTCCCCGTGTATTTCTGGGATTCATTCACTGTCAGCTCTCACCCCAATCTTGGGTTTAGACTTGATCCATAAACCTCTTAAAAGTACATCCCACCCTTAGAACATCTTCCAGCAATTCTTTTTGTACAAGCACCTGGGACTAAGCCCCCACTGATTTTGAGAGTCAGTAATCATGGAGTCCTCCATTCTCTGTACCACTGCAGAATTTCCAACATCTCACAAAAATAACTGGAAACAACAGTTTGCCTAATTTTTTTATTAGAGCAACAGTCATTTGATCAAAATGAGAGTTATCACCACAAAACTAAACACCTGTCAGAACCAAAAGTCTATCCATATGTGAGATCTGTACACAATCTAATAATTTGAACACAACCATAGATATAAGAATTTCTAAACCATATTTCTTTTGTCTTTTTTATAGTCTCTCAAAATCCATGACATTCTTTGATGGACTGATTGTCCATCTTAAATTTATCAAATACCAACCACACCTCGTAGGCTTCTAAAAAGTCACTTTTTTGTAAATTCTGTCCATTAAATTGTAGTAGAAATCCCTCTTCAGTATCTAAGTTGGTTACATTCAGTTTCAAAAATATTATTTCTAATCTTACTTCTTCCTGGCAAAGATAGGGCCAAAGCCATACCTTGGTTCCTCTTGGCTAGAGAAGTGACCAGTGTCCACATCTCCACCTCATTCTTCCATTGCTCATTTGGTTCCAGTTCTGAACAGACTGGTGGGTAATCATAGTTTGTGATCCTGCAGCATGACTCAGCCATTTCACCTTACAAGCCACTGAGAGATTAGCTTTTGTCAGAAACAAGGATTGCATTCTGTTTTCTTGACCTTACCACCTGAAGAGATCAAGGTTAATCCTCTACTACCATGGTGGATTTACCTAATCAGGCAGAAGACATTCTGTAAAACACAACAGTTTTATTGTCAAAGTATAGTTCAGTACAAATACCAGTCTCATCTCTTCCCTTCTGGATACTCTCCCTGTCCAGAAGCTAACCCCCTAGTGGGAGAAAACCCAACTCTTAAATACAAGCTTCAATGAGCATCACCTGCTCTCAATTTTCTCTGAAGCTTGACCTGGTTTACTCTTAAAGGGACCTGCATTCCTAACATTGTCACCATTAGTGTGCTGGGAAGGTTGCACAGAACACAGGGAAAAGGCCCTGGACTGAGACTCCTGCCTTTATCTTGTGCAGAAAGGTTTCACATCTGAGTGACACAGACATTGCTCATCAGAACAAGGAGCCATAGACAAGGAGACGTTCTTGGAAGTTTATTGACAAAGTGAACATTATGTACAAGTGATTAACACCTGTGCCCAGGCTGTGCAGTGGTTATGGTACTGGGCTTGTAACCCCAAGATCAAGAGTTCAAATCTCACAATGGCAAACTATGAAACAATGTAACTTCATCTGAAACAGATGGAAACGTGTTTGTACTCGAAAGAGTTACACACTGTTAACCTTGTGGGCACCGCGGGGACTGGGGTGTTTTATTGACCCCTTTAATCACATTTTGATTTAAAGTTTGTAAGTTTCCTTTAAACTTTGTTCTCGGTTTTACAGCTGACCTGAATTAGGGGCTGTGCCTGATTATCCCAATTTTGTTGATTTGGTTTAATTGTTTTCATTTAAAAGATTATCAAGAGTTCAAATCTCACAATGGCAAACTATGAAACAATGTAACTTCATCTGAATAGGAACAGATGGAAACATGTTTGTCCTCAAAAGAGTTACTGGGCTTGTAACCCCAAGATCAAGAGTTCAAATCTCACCATGGTAAATTATGAAACAATGTAATTTCATCTGAACAGGAACAGATGGAAACGTGTTTGTACTCGAAAGAGTTACACACTGTTAACCTTGTGGGCACCGCGGGGACTGGGGTGTTTTATTGACCCCTTTAATCACATTTTGATTTAAAGTTTGTAAGTTTCCTTTAAACTTTGTTCTCGGTTTTACAGCTGACCTGAATTAGGGGCTGTGCCTGATTATCCCAATTTTGTTGATTTGGTTTAATTGTTTTCATTTAAAAGATTATCAAGAGTTCAAATCTCACAATGGCAAACTATGAAACAATGTAACTTCATCTGAATAGGAACAGATGGAAACATGTTTGTCCTCAAAAGAGTTACTGGGCTTGTAACCCCAAGATCAAGAGTTCAAATCTCACCATGGTAAATTATGAAACAATGTAATTTCATCTGAACAGGAACAGATGGAAACGTGTTTGTACTCGAAAGAGTTACACACTGTTAACTGGCCAAGTTGGCTATTAACAGGTCCAGGCAAGGGTGATTGATGGGGGAGTCCCACCTGATTGTTTGTACCTCTTCCACAGCTACGTTCGTGGCCGGATGTCCCTGGAGAGGGAGCACGCGGTGTCTGGCAGCACACTCAAGGCCTTCTGTGCTTGGTGGGGACTGGGGTGCTTTATTGACCCCTTTTATCACATATTGGTTTAAAGTTGTAAGTTTCCTTTAAACTTTGTTCTTGGTTTTACAGCTGACCTGAATTAGGGGCTGTGCCTGATTTATCCCAATTTTGTTAATTTAGTTCAATTGTTTTAACTCAACAAGAGTTACACACTGTTAACTGGCCAAGTTGGCCATTAACAGGTCCAGGCAGTGGGCGATTGACGGGGGAGTCTCGCCTGATTGTTTGTCCCTCTTCCGTGGCTAAGGTCGTGGCTGGGTGTCCCTGGAGAGGGAGCATGCGGTGTCTGCTGGCACTCTCGAGGCCTTCCGTGCTTGGTGGGCACCATAGGGACTGGGGTCTTTTATTGATCCCTTTGATCACATTTTGGTTCAACGTTTATAAGTTTCCTTTAAACTTTGTCCTTGTTTTTACAGCTGACCTGACTTAGGGGCTGTGCTTGATTTATCCCTTATTTTGTTAATTTACTTTAATTGTTTTAACTCTAAAAGAGTTGCACCCTGTTAACCTTCCTAACCCTGGTGCTCTTCCGACATCCACAGCAGAGGTGGAGGCAGCCTGCTGACTGCTATGCCCTGTCTGTGATGACTTTGACAGGAGTTCTCTGGAGTGCTGTGACCTGGAGCCCCAGCCTGCTTTTCGGGTCCTGCTGTGTGACAGTGGCACCCTCCTTGGCCTGTGGAGCTGGAGCTGCCGGAGTCACAGGAAAAGAGGATTCAGTTGGGCTGGATGCTCCCGGGGTCACCTGGGTGGATGGCCCTGGGACATGCACCTGCTGATCCTCCTCCCTTTGGGTTTCTGAGGGCCCTTGGCTAACATATTAAGGAGAAGGGGAAGCTGGAGTGATATTGAGCTGCCCCATACCCCTATTGTGTTGACACTGTCAGAGGCCAACTATGGTCTCAACGATGGAGTTCAGCCCATACAGCAGTGCAGGACCAACGTTCTGGACCAAGGTCCTAGGGTAGCTGCCATCCTACCAGTGTTGACCTCAATGCGTTGGCATGCTGGCATGATCACCTCAGCCTGAAGGCAACAGATTCCTCCATCGTGCCTTGCGATCTGAGGAGTGCAGCAGGCATCCCTTCCTGTTGTTTCTGAGCTTGCCTTTGCAGCTCCACAAATTGAGGTATGACCGAGTCCAGAGGCTCATCATTGGACTCAGCAGCTTTCTGGTCTCCAGCCTGGCAGCCCTCTGAGTGCCAGAAAGATGGGAAGTCCCTGCCACCACCTGCTGTGGGTCAGACAGTGCAATGTGCCCACTAAATTGTGACCCTGAGGCTATTCCAAAGCTTGGTCCCACTTCGGTGTGTGTCTCTGCGCTGGTGGAGAGTGTGGATGAGCGTTGTGCCAGGTCTTCAATTGGGGTTTCAGCAGATTCCTCTTCAGAAGTGTCTTCAGGCTTGAGTTGAAGACCTGGGGTCATGATCTCCCTCCGCTGTTTCCCAGATGTGCCTGTGAAAGCAAGGAGAGATAATTAGTGCATGGCAGTGGCCTGTGAAGCAGAACACATCACTCACAGCATGGTTGTCTGATGGATGTTGCACCACTGGATCCTGACTTGGTAGAGCACTGCAGACCTCACCATCTGCACAGGAATGGTCCTGATCTTCAGCCAGCTAGGTGGCTTTGTTTTCAAAGTCAGTGAGGACCTGAATGTCGGGCATTCCTCCACCAGTCTGTGATCTTCCCCTCTTGTGTGCCAGCTTGTCCTGCATGAATACAGATGGAGAGAGTGTAAGCAGGACACCTGCCAGGCTAGATGATAAGTATGCCTGGCATGTGTGGATGGTGAGTGATCCCATGGACAAGATAAGGACAATGAAGTTATGTGTGAGAGAGTGAATGGTGACGTCCCTTGAACTGACAATGAGTGAGAGCCCTGTGAATGTGTGAAGGGTTTGTGAGTGTGTGAGTTGAGAGTGATGAGAAGAGTGACTTACTCTGGCAGAACAGAGGAGATCATTCATCCTCTTTCAGCACTGGGTGGCTGTCCTCTTTTGCAGGGGGTTGGCACTGACCATCTCTGCCACCTCCTCCCAAGCCAGATTGGAGATGTTGCTCCCATCCTGTGGCCAGAGTGGGGCTAGAGGGCATTGCGGCAGACCTCCACAGCTTCCAAAAGGTGTTCCAGAGATGTGTCACTGAACCGGGGCTGTGGTGGGGTTGGGGGTGGGGGGGGGGGGGGTCGGTGTTGCTGGAGTCTTCTTGCCTTTTGGGGCCTTGTCTTCTCTGCAGCAGTCCTGGGCTGGAAACACTGGGATGTGAGCTCACGACTTCTTTAAATATGGCACCTGGCATGAGGAAGCAGCAAGATGATGGCGTGTCTGGTGAATTGGAGGCTGCCTGCCATTGAAACAGCGTGTTTCCTGGGAATGATTGATTAATTGGAGGGCCACAGACCTGCTGGGGCCATCGTCACATGTCTACCAGCTGGCTACCATACAGTTTAAGAAATGTAGCAATGTGGTGAAATTGGGCAGCAATGTCATTATGCGCTTGCCAGCCAGTGGTAATGGTAATTTTCATCAATATGTTAGATGTTTTAAATCAACGCCCACCATTAATTTAATTTGATGTTGCAACTACAGTTGGTGTTCCAATATGCATACTGACAATATTCAATGATTAATGGTCTGTCATTAATCTGTCTGACTGATGTGACCAAAAAAGTCTCAAAACAAGTGAAGAAAATACCACAACAAAAGATTTTTCAGGACTAATACTAAATATGGGAAGCAAAATCCTTCCTACAGCACAATCTTGTGATTTTTTTTTTGGCATGAACCTTCCCTTTCCTGATAGCAGTTTAAATCTGGCATCAAGTCAAATGGATCTCCAGTCATCCTGCAGCAGTGATGTTAGCAAGCAGGGTAAGCAGTCAATCACATTGAAGTATTCTAATAGCTAATAACAAAGAACTAAAGTGCACTGAAAACCTAATTTAAATTTTACAAAGAGCTAAATAGATGATCATGATTGGATTAAGATCAAAGATAAAATATTATAAACAAACTTTTAAAATATATATCCTTGGAGAAATTTGAAATTCCACAAATATAAACTTAGCTTTTCAGGACCGGTAAGCATGGTTAGTAGTAGTTTTGAAGTTAGTATGCTGTTAAAAACCAAGTTATATCTTGTTCAACAAGGTGTAGCTTTTTCAATGGTTTATACAGTAAGATTAATCGCATTAAAGTGGAAATTTTCATCAATTCATTTGATTGCTTAGGAATTGCATTCTGGAGGACCTCAACAGCTGGAGGAGCATAGAATCACTGACAGCAACTTCTGGATCTCCAGGTTATTCAATACATGTACACATTCCTGAAGTTGCTGTCAGTTTCAGTGGAGAAAAAGCTGCAAATGTAAACAATTTCACTGTCATCACCACCAAAACATTTGTCCAATAAATCACCAGTTTTGTTTCTTTAGATGGAAGGATAAATGTTGATTTGGAAGGACTCCCTTCTCTTCTTCAGTTGTGATCAATTAACATTCATCTGATACAAGTAGGCAAGATGGCACAACTGACAATGGAAACAAAAATCAAGAGAGCTGAAAAATATTTGGCCGAATTGCTATCACCTATTTTACACTACTAGCCAAAATCAAAATTACACAGTGTAAAAACTGCACAAGGAGAGGGGACATACACAGAACGTCATTTATATGAATCAAACACATTCTAATATCACCTCCTGACTCCCCAAAGTCTGTCTACCATCTATAATGCACAAGTCAGAATTCTAGGTCATCCTAAAGGCTGACTGTAAGACTATGCTGTGCACAATGGATGGAGAGGCACAGATATGGATATGTGAGGAAATTCAGATATAGGCCGTATGCACAGTTTGTGCTCCATTCAATTATTTCCTCCAAGTTTCCTGATGCTTTTTAAGCTTATCTGCAATCCACCCACCATGTCCCTAATGGCTCAATTTACATATGTTAGATGTGAGCCAATGATGTTGCAGCTGAAAGTTTCCTGGTTTGATGCTGCTTTTGTACTCTTGAGTAATGGATCTCGCCTTGACATTCAATGGCATTACCATCGTTGAATCTCTCACTATCAACATTCTGGGTATTACCATTAACCAGAAACTGAACTCAACCATTTATATAAATAGTATGTCTACAAGACCAGGTAGGTGGCTGGGAATTCTGAGGTGAGTAATTCACCTCCTGACTCCCCAAAGTCTGTCTACCATCTACTATGCACAAGTCAGGAGTGTGATGGACTATTTATTCTCCATCTGCCTGGATGACTGTGGCTCCAAACACTCAAGAAGCTCAACACCATCCAGGACAAAGCAGCCTGTTTGATCAGCACCCCATCCACCACCTTAAACATTAACTCCCTCCATGACTGACATACAGTGACAGCAGTGTGTACCACACACAAGATGCACTGCAGCAACTCACCAAGGCTACTTCAATAGCAGCTTCCAAGCCTTTGACTTCAATCGCCTAGATGGACAAGGACACCGGATGCCTGGGAGCATCACCACCTGCATGTTCCCCTCCAGGTCATACACTGTCCTGACATGGAACTTCAACGCTGTTCTTTCACTGTCGCTGGATCAAAATCTTGGAACTCTCTTCCGAGCAGCACTGTGGGTGTACCTACGCCACGTGGACTACAGTTGTTCAAGAAGGTGGCTCACCACCAACTTGTTAAGGGCAACCAGGGATGGGCAACAAATACTGGGTCTGTCGGTGAAGCCCAACACTGGACGAATTTTTAAAAGTGGGGCACTTGTAAGCTTGAACCTTCTAGAAATTTTACAATGATTTTGGAAATGCTTTTTGAACCTTTTTGTTACATTTTCCTCGACAATCATCTGCGCTTGCTTATGACTGTCTTTCATACTGCCAGTCCACCAGAGTACTTGCAGAAGAACAATCCACTTATCTTAAAATAGTTCACGTCATTCGATGAGTTCAAACCATATTTTAGTTTTGGCCAGTAGAGGGCAGACATGATTTAACTAAACTACAGTCTGCCTGCAACAGGGTGAACATCGATAAGGTCAGAGACTACTCTGATATCAAGTGTAACGAAGTATAGCAGATATCATAATGAGCCCACAGTGAGATTACAGGTCCTACAATATTTGGTTGTCTCAGCACTATCTTCACACAGAAGACGCAAAGAACACCATTACAACTTGTAAATGTTAACCAGGACCTTTGCTGTGCTGTAACTGTTTAATTCACTTTGAACTGCATCATCTTGTAATTTACAGATGAAACTTACCATGGCAAAAATGATGCGTGACTATTCTGTCCTTTCTTCTCCTTAAAGCTACTGATTTCACAATGATTTGGCTCTATTTTGTTTCTAAAAGAAAGATTTGTTAAATTCTACTGAACATATTATTGTGTTTCACTTCATCAAGTTTAGTTATGCTGGGCGGAATTTTCCGGTCCTGCCATCAGCAGGTTTCATGGCAGGCGAGAGTGGAAAATTCGGAGAGAGGCCAAAAATCGGATTTCCACTGGCGGGAAAGTAGCATGAAATTTTCCCCTCACCACTTTCAAGGCGGGTTGATGGTGGATTGGGTTTCCCCCTGATCCATGGCAGGAACCTTTTTTGCATGTATTACCATGTCATGAATGCACATTAAAAACACTACTCGCCAGGATAACGTTCCACCTCCCAATCTCGCACCATGTCAGCAGGAAATTTGACCGGTCTAAATCATGTTTGTAAATGCGTGTAGCTGTCGGCCCTCAATTCAGTTGTGACTTCGAGGTGAGTGCAACATTCAAAGCCGACCTGCAGCAATGCTGCTCCAGCTCTCAATAATAACAGTGATGCCACACTGGTCGGGGTGTATGGCAGGTCTGCTAATTGGTTTCCTCCGTACGCCAGGAGGGTGCGGTCTAGGGGTCTCAGGCAGGGCTGCACTCTGAAACAGAGGCCAGCATTGTGATCGGTGGCAGGGTGGTGGAGGCAAGGATAACAGAGTCATGGGGGACATAGAGCTATGGTGGGGTTGTGGGGGGGAAGGATTACAGAGACATGGGGGACATAGGGCTATAGTGAGGTTGTAGGGGGGGAACGATTATGGAGACATAGGGGACATTGGGCTATGTTGGGGTTGTGGAGAGGAAGGATTACAGAGACATGGGGGACATAGGGCTATGGTGGGGTTGGGTGCCGGAGAAGACGATGGCAGGCAGAGGGTAAACCAAGGGTGGGGAAGCTGAAACCTAACATCAAAGGCTAGAATGCAGACACAGAAAGTGGGTGGATGGGAACTAAACTGTATGAATGGGAGGGGATGCATGCAGACTCTGGAATATGGGGTGGTGGGTGGTGGGGCAGCATTGTGTGTTAGTGTGGCACAAGAGCGATGGGTTGCACAGAGACTCATAAGTGGGGGAGGGGTTAGGCTTGCACTTGAGGGGTGGGTTGCACAGAGATACATTGCGAGGGTGGAGAGAGACTCTGTTGCCATCAGTAAAGAAGGAACAGGAGTACTCATTGAAAGACAGTCATAGTCCCTGGCTTGGGGCCAACAGTTTGAGCTGAGAGATTAAAGGCAACCCTGGGGCTTTGTGGACCTTATAGTCAGGGTGAGAGATTAAAGTCAGTCCTGGGGCTTTGTGAACCATGCTATAGGACTATCCATGGCACATATGTAGTAGTCCCACTCCAGGGAGGGGAAAGGCCTATGTGCTCAACTAGGATAAGACACAGCTTTGTGTGCAGGGCATGGTCATGGTCTTACAGTCAGTGGAGGTGGGCTTGTCTGGCTTGGTACTGGGTTGCAGATAGGATGGTCATGGTTTGGGGAGGCATCTGCAGTCTGTAAATGGGGAAAACAAGAGACCATCATGACTGCAAGTCTTGTGCTTTGGCATGACTAATGAAGACAGCCATCTCATTTGAGAAACAAGTACAGCTCACCCTCCAAGGTTATTGGAGAGCCACCTAACCCTATATTGTCCTGTAAGGAGTAGAGGTTACTAATGCATTTTGCCGACACTTCCAGTAAAGAGTTTGACCATCTCCCAAACATAACACAAGGGCTGAGTAAGAATCATGACTCAGCTACACATCACATGAGTGTGAGGCTCACAAAGGGAGGAGATCACTGAGTGGGAGCATGGCTCCCCATTGCAATAAGAGGGCAGGTAGATGCATGTGCATGATGCTTACAAATGATGAGGCTATTCACATGAACAACAATTGTATTTACAAAGGTGCATGATATTTACAGTGATTGAATGCCCATTACTGAGAAGTAATGCCAAAGCTTTGTAATTTTTCTTGACCTACCACTATGTCTGGGTGCATTCCCAATAACCACAGCAGAGGTGGAGGCAGTCTGCTGACTGCTATGTCTTGTTGTCTTTGATGACTTTGGCAGTTGTCCTCAGGAAAGCTGAGACCTGGAGGGCCCCAGCCTGCTTTGGGGCAGGTGCACACCCCTCAGCCTGTGCAGCTGGACATGATGGGGTCACAGGCAGAGGGGATTGGAATCGGCTGGACGTTCACGGCGTCAACTGGGTGGATTGCCCCAGAGTCCCCAGCTGCTGGTCCTCCTCCCTATGAGTGCCCAAGGGCATCTCCAATATGCCTTAAGGAGAAGGGGCTCCTGGAGGGAGGAGAAGAGGCTCCTGGAGGGAGGTCAAGGTGCCCCACCATCTCGCCTCTCTACTGATGGATCCCACCAATGTCTGTAGCAATGGAGTGCAGGTCAGAGCACAAATCTGGTAGAACCTTCTGGATCAAGGTCTCCAAAGTGGCCACCAATCTTCCTGTGGAAACTGTGAGGCGCTCGCATGTCAGAGCCACGACATCGGACAGAAAAGAGGTGGACTCCTCCATCGTTCACTCTAGTCTGTTGAATGCCTCTCGCAACTCTGCCTGATTTTCCACTGCCTGTCATTGCATCTCCAGCATATTAGAGATGATTGCTTGCTGAGGTTCATAACCTGACTCAGACTCAGTGGGTCCCTGATCTCCAGCAGTCTTCTGAGTGCTAGAGGCCTGGGCTGTCACTGCCTCCACATGCTATGGGGACATGGGACGTGTCAATGAGGTGCTCCCAAAGGATGTGACTCTGAGCCTAATCTAGATCCATGGCCCACCAACATGTGTGTCTCTGCGCTGGTGGAGGGTGCAGGTGAACTCAGTGATAGATCTTCCTATGAATCATATGGCTCCTCATCATCCTCCTCAGAGGTGGCCTGGAGGCTGAGGCTTATGTTGGCTTTGCTGGTCTGTCTGGAGCTGCCGGTGTCGGTAAGAGAGATTTAGTTCGGACATTCTCTGAAAATGTCAGGATGTGATGATCTCATGGAGGGCTTATCTGTAATGGCATTCTGGGAGAGGCCGATCTTACCTTCACCACAGGAGTGCTCACTGTCCTCCACTTCCAACCCGGCAGCATCCTCCGCAAATTTGGAGAGTTCCTGAATGTCAACCATCCCTCCACCAGTCTGGAATCTCTCCCATTCTGCACACTGTCTGCACTCCACTTCCTTCAAACTCTCCCCACTCAACTCCCTCCACACTGTCCCCACTCCACTCCCTTCAGACTCTCCCCACCCCACCCCATTCACACTGTCCCCACTCCAATCCCTTCACACTCTCCCCACTCCACTCCGTTAACACTGACCCCATTCCACTCCCTTCACACTCTCCCCAATCCACTCTCTTCACACTGTCCCTACTCCACTGCCTTCACACTCTCCCCACTCCACTCCCAACACACTCTCCCCATTCCTCTCCCTTCACACTATCCCCACTCCACTCCCTTCACACTCTCCCCATTCCTCTCCCTTCACACTATCGCCACTCCACTCCCTTCACACTCTCCCCATTCCTCTCCCTTCACACTATCCCCACTCCACTCCCTTCACACAATCCCCACCCCACCCCATTCACACTGTCCCTACTCCACTCACTTCATACTGACACCACTCCACTCCCTTCACTCTCCCCATTCCACTCCCTTCACACTCTCCCCACTCCACTCCCTTCACACTGTCCCCACTCCACTCCCTTCACACTCTCCCCACTCCACTCCCTTCACAATATCCCCACCCCACCCCATTCACACAGTCCCCGCTCCAGTTCCTTCAAACTCTCCCCACTCAACTCTCTCCACACTGTCCCCACTCCACTTCCTTCACACTCTCCCAACTTCACACCTTTCACATTCTCCACATTCACTCCCTTCACACTCTCACACTCCAACCCCTTCACACTATCCCCACCCCACCCCATTCACACTGTCCCCACTCCAATCTCTTCACACTCTCCCCATTCCACTCCCTTCACACTGTCCCTACTCCATTGCCTTCACACTCTCCCCACTCCACTCCCTTCACACTATCCCCACTCCACCCCATTCACACTGTCCCTACTCCACTCACTTCATACGGACCCCACTCCACCCACTTCACACTCTCCCCATTCCACTCCCTTCACACTCTTCCCACTCCAATCCCTTCACACTCTCCCCATTCCGCTTCCTTCACACTGTCCCCACTCCACTTCCTTCAAACTCTCCCCACTCAACTCTCTCCACACTGTCCCCACTCCACTCCCTTCACACTCTCCCCACTTCACACCTTTCACATTCTCCCCATTCACTCCCTTCACACTCTCCCCACTCCAATCCCTTCACACTATCCCCACCCCACCCCATTCACACTGTCCCCACTCCAATCCCTTCACAATCTCCCCACTCCAATCCCTTCACAATCTCCCCACTCCACTCCCTTCACACTCTCCCCATTCCACTCCCCTCACACTATCCCCACTCCACACCCTTCACACTCTCCCCACTCCAATCCCTTCACACTATCCCCACCCCACCCCATTCACACTGTCCCCACTCCAATCCCTTCACAATCTCCCCACTCCAATCCCTTCACAATCTCCCCACTCCACTCCCTTCACACTCTCCCCATTCCACTCCCCTCACACTATCCCCACTCCACACCCTTCACACTATCCCCACTCCACCCCATTCACACTGTCCCTACTCCACCCACTTCATACTGACCCCAATCCACTCCCTTCACACTCTCCCCATTCCTCTTCCTTCACACTCTCCCCACTCCAATCCCTTCGCACTCTCCCCACTCCACTCCCTTCACACTGTCCCCACTCCACTCCCTTCACCCTGTCCCCACTCCACTCCCTTCACACTGTCCCCACTCCAATCTCTTCACATTGTCCCCACTCCATTCCCTTCACACTGTCCCCACTCCACTCCCTTCACCCTGTCCCCACTCCACTCCCTTCACATTGTCCCCACTCCATTCCCTTCACACTGTCCCCACTCCACTCCCTTCACCCTGTCCCCACTCCACTCCCTTCACACTGTCCCCACTCCAATCTCTTCACCATGTCCCCACTCCATTCTTTTCGCACTCTCCCCATTCCACACCCTTCATACCCTCCCCACTCCAATCCCTTCACACTATCCCCACCCCACCCCATTCACACTGTCCCCACTCCAATCCCTTCACCCTCTCCCCATTCCTCTCCCTTCACACTATCCCCACTCCACTCCCTTCACACTCTCCCCACTCCACTCCCTTCACACTGTCCCCACTCCACTCCCTTCACACTGTCCCCATTCCTCTCCCTTCACACTATCCCCACTCCACTCCCTTCACACTCTCCCCATTCCTCTCCCTTCACACTATCCCCACTCCACTTCCTTCACACTCTCCCCATTCCTCTCCCTTCACACTATCCCCACTCCACTCCCTTCACACTCTCCCCACTCCACTCCCTTCACAATATCCCCACCCCACCCCATTCACACAGTCCCCGCTCCACTCCCTTCACACTCTCCCCATTCCGCTTCCTTCACACTGTCCCCACTCCACTTCCTTCAAACTCTCCCCACTCAACTCTCTCCACACTGTCCCCACTCCACTCCCTTCACACTCTCCCCACTTCACACCTTTCACATTCTCCCCATTCACTCCCTTCACACTCTCCCCACTCCAATCCCTACACACTATCCCCACCCCACCCCATTCACACTGTCCCTACTCCATTGCCTTCACACTCTCCCCACTCCACTCCCTTCACACTCTCCCCATTCCTCTCCCTTCACACTATCCCCACTCCACTCCCTTCGCACTCTCCCCATTCCTCTCCCTTCACACTATCCCCACTCCATTCCCTTCACACTCTCCCCATTCCTCTCCCTTCACACTATCCCCACTCCACTCTCTTCACACAATCCCCACCCCATTCACACTGTCCCTACTCCACTCACTTCATACTGACCCCACTGCACTCCCTTCACTCTCTCCCCATTCCTCTTCCTTCACACTCTCCCCACTCCAATCCCTTCGCACTCTCCCCACTCCACTCCCTTCACACTGTCCCCACTCCACTCCCTTCACCCTGTCCCCACTCCACTCCCTTCACACTGTCCCCACTCCAATCTCTTCACATTGTCCCCACTCCATTCCCTTCACACTGTCCCCACTCCACTCCCTTCACCCTGTCCCCACTCCACTCCCTTCACATTGTCCCCACTCCATTCCCTTCACACTGTCCCCACTCCACTCCCTTCACACTGTCCCCACTCCAATCTCTTCACCATGTCCCCACTCCATTCTTTTCGCACTCTCCCCATTCCACACCCTTCATACCCTCCCCACTCCGATCCCTTCACACTATCCCCACCCCACCCCATTCACACTGTCCCCACTCCAATCCCTTCACCCTCTCCCCATTCCTCTCCCTTCACACTATCCCCACTCCACTCCCTTCACACTCTCCCCATTCCTCTCCCTTCACACTATCCCCAATCCACTCCCTTCACACAATCCCCACCCCATTCACACTGTCCCCACTCCACTCACTTCATACTGACCCCACTCCACTCCCTTCACCATATCCCCACCCCACCCCATTCACACAGTCCCCGCTCCACTCCCTTCACACTCTCCCCATTCCACTCCCTTCACACTGTCCCCACTCCACTTCCTTCAAACTCTCCCCACTCAACTCTCTCCACACTGTCCCCACTCCACTCCCTTCACACTCTCCCCACTTCACTCCTTTCACATTCTCCCCATTCACTCCCTTCACACTCTCCCCACTCCAATCCCTTCACACTATCCCCACCCCACCCCATTCACACTGTCCCCACTCCAATCCCTTCACACTCTCCCCACTCCACTCCCTTCACACTCTCCCCATTCCACTCCCCTCACACTATCCCCACTCCACTCCCTTCACACTATCCCCACTCCACCCCATTCACACTGTCCCTACTCCACTCACTTCATACTGACCCCACTCCACTCACTTCACACTCTCCCCATTCCACTCCCTTCGCACTCTCCCCACTCCAATCCCTTCACACTCTCCCCACTCCACTCCCTTCACACTGTCCCCACTCCACTCCCTTCACCCTGTCCCCACTCCACTCCCTTCACACTGTCCCCATTCCTCTCCCTTCACATTATCCCCACTCCACTCCCTTCACACTCTCCCCATTCCTCTCCCTTCACACTATCCCCACTCCACTCCCTTCACACTCTCCCCATTCCTCTCCCTTCACACTATCCCCACTCCACTTCCTTCACACTCTCCCCATTCCTCTCCCTTCACACTATCCCCACTCCACTCCCTTCACACTCTCCCCACTCCACTCCCTTCACAATATCCCCACCCCACCCCATTCACACAGTCCCCGCTCCACTCCCTTCACACTCTCCCCATTCCGCTTCCTTCACACTGTCCCCACTCCACTTCCTTCAAACTCTCCCCACTCAACTCTCTCCACACTGTCCCCACTCCACTCCCTTCACACTCTCCCCACTTCACACCTTTCACATTCTCCCCATTCACTCCCTTCACACTCTCCCCACTCCAATCCCTACACACTATCCCCACCCCACCCCATTCACACTGTCCCTACTCCATTGCCTTCACACTCTCCCCACTCCACTCCCTTCACACTCTCCCCATTCCTCTCCCTTCACACTATCCCCACTCCACTCCCTTCGCACTCTCCCCATTCCTCTCCCTTCACACTATCCCCACTCCACTCCCTTCACACTCTCCCCATTCCTCTCCCTTCACGCTATCCCCACTCCACTCTCTTCACACAATCCCCACCCCATTCACACTGTCCCTACTCCACTCACTTCATACTGACCCCACTGCACTCCCTTCACACTCTCCCCACTCCATTCCCTTCACACTCTCCCCACTCCACTCCGTTCACACTCTCCCCATTCCACTCCCTTCACACTGTCCCCTCTCCACTTCCTTCAAACTCTCCCCACTCAACTCTCTCCACACTGTCCCCACTCCACTCCCTTCACACTCTCCCCACTTCACACCTTTCACATTCTCCCCATTCCACTCCCTTCACACTCTCCCCACTCCAATCCCTTCACACTAACCCCACCCCACCCCATTCACACTGTCCCCACTCCAATCCCTTCACACTCTCCCCACTCCACTCCCTTCACACTCTCCCCATTCCACTCCCCTCACGCTGTCCCCACTCCACTCCCTTCACACTATCCCCACTCCACCCCATTCACACTGTCCCCACTCCACTCCCTTCACACTGTCCCCACTCCAATCTCTTCACATTGTCCCCACTCCATTCCCTTCACACTCTCCCCATTCCACTCCCTTCACACTGTCCCCAATCCACTCCCTTCACCCTGTCCCCACTCCACTCCCTTCACACTGTCCCCACTCCACTCCCTTCACACTCTCCCCACTCCACTCCCTTCACAATATCCCCACCCCACCCCATTCACACAGTCCCCGCTCCACTCCCTTCACACTCTCCCCATTCCGCTCCCTTCACACTGTCCCCACTCCACTTCCTTCAAACTCTCCCCACTCAACTCTCTCCACACTGTCCCCACTCCACTCCCTTCACACTCTCCCCACTTCACTCCTTTCACACTCTCCCCACTCCAATCCCTTCACACTATCCCTACCCCACCCCATTCACACTGTCCCCACTCCACTCCCTTCACTCTGTCCCCACTCCATTCCCTTCACACTGTCCCCACTCCAATCTCTTCACATTGTCCCCACTCCATTCCCTTCACAATATCCCCACCCCACCCCATTCACACTGTCCCCATTCCACTCCCTTCACCCTGTCCCCACTCCACTCCCTTCACATTGTCCCCACTCCATTCCATTCACACTGTCCCCACTCCACTCCCTTCACCCTGTCCCCACTCCACTCCCTTCACACTGTCCCCACTCCAATCTCTTCACCCTGTCCCCACTCCAATCTCTTCACCATGTCCCCACTCCATTCTTTTCACACTCTCCCCATTCCACACCCTTCATACCCTCCCCACTCCACTCCTTTCACACTATCCCCACCCCACCTCCATCACACTCTCCCCACTCCACTCCCTTCACCCTGTCCCCACTCCACTCCCTTCACCCTGTCCCCACTCCAATCCCTTCACACTCTCCCCATTCCAATCCCTTCACACTCTCTCCACTCCACTCCCTTCACACTGTCCCCACGCCACTCCCTTCACACTATCCCCACTCCAATTCCTTCACACTGTCCCCACTCCATTCCCTTTACACTCTCCCCATTCCACTCCCTTCACACTGTCCCGACTCCACTCACTTCACACTGTCCTCACTCCACCCCATTCACACTGTCCCCACTCCACTCCCTTCCCACTGTCTCCATTCCACTCAATTTGCGTTGCCCCCACTCCACTCCCTTCACATTACTCCCTTCACTTTTTCCTCACACCCTAGTTTTTACTGCATCTTTGGGTTGCATTTCTGCATGTGAAGGAAACTTTGTCAATGCAAATTGTTGTTGATGTCACTTCTAAATCCAAAATGTTAACTATTTTGTCTCTTTTCATTTTCTGACAGGCTTATTATGCATTTGCAGCAATTTTGCCAGAAGTGGAACATAGGAGTTTCTTTCATCTCTCTCCTCTCATCAACCATGCCAGTGACAATTTCCATAATGTATCTATCAAGGCTTGCCAGGACAGATTTCACCCATGTTCCAAAGAGTTGGCTAAGCTGTCTGAATCAAAAAAAAACAGATAAAACTTCTTTGTACTGAGAGTAGGCAAAAACATTTTCAAATTTCTCTTTATTCAATGCCAGATTAACTACCTTAATGATGAAAAGTACATCATTTCATGATGTCCTTGTGCACCAGCCAGCAGCCAGCTTAAAAGCACCATTGGCAGAGATAAGTCACTGAGAGGCAGTTTAAAGTGCAGTTGTAAAATTGAAGAGAGACTAGCATGGGCTGGCAGCAGCACCAGATACTGCTGTGACTCTGAGAAGAGCACAATTGCTCCCTCTTCATTGCTCAACATCAATGTATTTTTAAAAGAAAATGTGCACTTTTTGCTTATGCCCTCTATCAGTCCCTTTAAGGTGAGTTGGTTAGGCTACTGTATAGCCCAAAAATGTGAATCATACTCCACCCAATCCTAACAAATATATGGTGTTTTGCCCCTCATTAGTATTTGCAACAAGCCTAATGCCTGTTGTAAGTAATTGACAGGGCTGTTTCTGGTATAACATTAGAAGTATTTTCAGCATCCTTACAGTAAGGGAGACAGCACAATGAAATTAGTACATTTTTGCCCCAGTTTTCCACCCATAAAACAGATGCAACAAGGTACATTGGACAGAATTTTCCATGCCCGCTAGCAGCGGGCGTGATAAGTGGCGGGCATGGACAATGTGGTGCCATCTGTTCACGACGGCAGGAAGGCAGGTCATGATTGTCTGCTCAGCCCACTGATGGCAGGCTGCTTTTCCCGCTAACGGTCGGCAGGCTGCGTTTCCTGTTAACTGTCGGCAGGCTGCGTTTCCTGTTAACTGTCGCCAGGCTGCGTTTCCCATTTACGGTCGGCAGGCTGCATTTCCTGCTAACGATTGGCGGACTGCATTTCCTGCTAATGGTTGGTGGACTGCATTTCCTACTAACGACAGCGGGCTGCGTTTCCCGCTAACGGCCGGCGGGCTGCGCTTCCTGGAAACGGTCGGCGGACTGCATTTCCTGTTAATGGTCGGCGGGCTGTGTTTCCTGGAAACGGTTGGCAGACTGCATTTCCCGTTAACGGTCGGCGGGCTGCGTTTCCCATTAACGGTCGGCGGGCTATATTTCCCGCTAACGGTTGGCGGGCTGCGTTTCCCATTAATGGTCCGCGAGCTGCGTTTCCCGCTAATGGTCAGCAGGCAGCGTTTCCCGCTAACGGTCATTGAGGAGCTCATTGTAATACATCAGCATCTCATTAAAAGGCCAGCTCACCAAGCTCTGCACACCCACCGGATTGTCCATCCATGTCGACAGTAAGCACATCGATGTGTTTCACAACCTCACACAATGACATGCACTTGGCAGGACTGCACTTTGGGGGAACTGAGGTGAGTGAACAGCAACATTTTCCACAGCTCGCCAGGGCCACCTGTTGCTCTGCAGGCTTCAAGGGCACCGAGGGGCCTGGGTGAAGTGCTGCCCTGCCTTGGAGGTGACAGTTTTCGGTTGGGTGGGGCGGGGGGTTGGAGGGGGTGGTATCCAGGGAGAGCTGCTGCCTGGCCCCAAAGGCAACTGTACTTGGGGTGTGAGGCCGGTGCTGCCCAGGGGCAATGACTGCCCTGGCGCTGGATCCCACAAACAAGCAATCGGGGTGGGGGGGCAGGGTAGGCGAGGGAAGTGGCCATGCAGTAGGGACACCTGTATAAACTGACCATTCCTCTGCAACTGAGACAGTTCAGGTGCAGCCACAGTGACATGATTGGGATCAGGCTCGTAGCCTAGCCACTAAACCCTCCAGACCTTACCCCCCACCACCTTGGCACAGACTTCAAGTCTGCGACCACTTTATTGGACCGCAGAGCAGTTGGACTGCACAAGGTGTACAATCTCCTCACCAACACTGGCCATGGAGCAGTCACTGCTGAAGACACTTACAGCCCCTTACAATCTCAGCATCCTGGTTTGGACCAGTGTCCCCCATGTCGCAGGTTGACAGGGCAGCCATGCAGTTCTCATATCTCTGTCCTTCCGAGGGTTGACCAGGAAAATGTTAAGGGGTGGTCACACAGGGCGAAGAAAAGTTCTAAGTACAGCCATGATAACACATCACTCTCTCTCCTTCATGTTGCAGGAGGATCACGTCAGGATCATGGATCCTAGTGACCTAGCTGTATGCCTGATTGCCTATAGAGAGTGAAGAAGACAGAGGAGAGGGTGACTGAGACTCTTGGCCATGCAAAGGCAGGTGCAGCAACCTCATGAAGAAGGGGCAGCAGGGGCTCCCGCACACGCTGCCCAGGAGTGACAGCGAGCCGTGGCTGGTTGGCGCCTAGCGACATCCAGGGTCTATAGGCGCTGCCTGCCATTCCTGCAGATGACTGAGAACCAGTGTCGTCGATGACTGCACATGTCTAGGTATCTGGTCTCTCACATCTGCCAGTTACTACAGCACTTGGTGCTAAGGGGACATGGAGGGCATCCCCTGCCAGTGGCTGTGAAAGTGATCTCGGTGCTCAATTTCTATGCTAGTGGCTCCTTTCAGGGCTCTACAGGTGACCTCTGTGGGATATCACAATCCGCTACCCACAAATGCATCCATGAGGCCAAGGATGCCTTCTTCTCCATGGTACACAACTTTGTGCATTTTGCCCGGGACTGGGACAGCCAGTATGCAAGGGTCATTGGATTCACCCTGATCTCGGGATTCCCACAGGTGCAGGGTGCGATTGACTGCACTCATGTGGCTCTCAGGTCTCCATCGCTACACTCAGTGGACTTCATCAACCTCAAGGCCTTCCACTCACTGAACATGCAGCTAATGTGCGACCTACAGAAACACATCCTGCAAGTGTGCGCACAGTTTCCAGGGACTGTGCACAATGCCTACATCCTCAGTCATTCACAGATTCCTGCAGTCTTCTAGAGTCCACAGAGGCTGCAGGGATGGCTTCCCGGGGACAAGGGCTACCCACAGAGGACGTGGCTGATGACGCCCGTGCGGCGGCCTCAGACTGCAGCAGAGTGACGCTATAATGAGGCTCATGCTGCAACTTGCAACTTGGTGGTGCAGACCATCGGGATGCTGAAGATGAGGTTCTGGTGCCTGGACCGGTCTGATTGAGCCCTGCAATACAGTCCAAAGAGGGTTTCATGCATCATCGTCATCTGCTGTGCCCTTTACAATCTGGCGCTCCAACGGGGAGATGAGCTGGCTGAAGAGGAAATGGAGGAGCTGGAGGTCTCCTCAGATGAGGAGGACAGCAGTGGGGATGAGGCTGAGGAGATCCTCAGTGGTGATGATGACGGGGATGAGGCTTTTGCACTGGCTAGATGAGGGAGGTGTGCTCAGGAGGCCCTCATAGCTGCCAGATTTGTGGAGGATGATGGTGACGTGCAGTGAGGTGACCCCACAGATCCTCACATCGCAGTTATGAACGTTTGACTCCAGTCTGGCTTATGTCAGCGCCAATACCCTCTGTGAGAATGCTCCTGTCATGGAGATGCAGTGGAGGCCCTAATAGTCGCTCGATTGCAGGAGGATGATGACAACATGCAGTGAGGACACTCCATTAATCTTTACATAGGCTCTGTGAATGTCTGACTCCTGTCAGGTTGAGGGCAGCTCGCTTGCGCCCTGTAATGAGGGCCATCTCAGAGAGATGCAGCCACGAAGCTTTAGACACATCTGACGCTATGTCTGCCTTCAGCACCCCAGCCCTTCAAAAGCTGGTGCACAGCATCACTGGTTGCAAATGCTGGTGTGATGGGGGCCAGCCCCACCTTAAAGGCGCTGAGAGCACACAGAGAGTATGAGAGAACTCTGTGGCATCTGCCCACTACATTCTAGCAGCAATGACCAGCATTGCCGAGGTGCAGGCATCAGTAATGTTTCCACAGAGTGTGAGGCAGGACTATCACTGTGAACTGAATGTTGCACAGAGCACAGGAATGAGGCCCTGGTCTGAGAAAGCTGCCTTATATCTTGTGCAGAAAGGTTTCACATTCGAGTGACAAGAACATTGCTCATCAGAACAAGGAGCCACAGGCAGGGAGACATTCTTAGGACTTTATTTACAACAGTGAACAGTATGTACAAGTGACCAACACCCATGCCCAGACTGTGCAACTACTTTTACTTAACTGCCCTAACCCTGCTGCTACATCTTGGTGCTCCTTGGACATCAACAAGAGGTGGAGGCAGCCTGCTGACTGTGACGCCCTGTCTGTGATGACTTTGGTGGGGGTCCTCTGGAGGTCTGAGACTTGTAGGGCCCCGGCCTGCTTTTGAGGTCCTGCTGTGTGGCAGGGGCACCCTCCTCAGCCTGTGAAGCTGGAGCTGCAGAGATCACAGGAAGTGGGGGTTTGGATGGGCCGGATACTGCCAGAGTCACCTGTGTGGATGGCCCTGGAGTCTGCACCTGTTGATCCTTCTCCCTATGGGTGCCCAGGGGCACCTAGCTGACTCCATGAGCAGAAGGAGTAGCTGGAGTGAGACTGGGCTGCCCGGCACCCCTCTCACATACACGTTGCTGGAGGCCAACTATGGCATCAGCGATGGAGCTCAGCCCGTGCAGCAGTGCAGGAGTGACGTCCTGGACCAAAGTCTCCAAGGCGGCCGCCATCCTGCCATTATTGACCTCGGTGTGTTACAATACCAGCGCTATCACCTCAGCCTGAAGATGGACGGACTCCTCCGCCGTGCCTTGTAATCTGAGGAGTGCAGCGGACATACCTTCCTGATGTTCCCGAGCTTGCCTTTGCAGCTCCAGAAACTGTGGTATGACTGAGTCCAGATGCTCATCATCTGACTCAGACTCAACAATGTTCTGGACTCCAGCAGTTCTCCGAGTGCCGGGGACCTGGAAAGTCCTTGCCTCTGCCTGCTGTAGATCAGACTGAGTACTGTGCTCACCAGATTGTGATCCTGTGCCTGTTCTAAAGCTAGGTCCTATTGAGGTGTGTGTCTCTGTGCTGGTGGAGGATGTGGGTGAGCGCTGTGACGGCACTTCAAGGAGGGTGCTTTCAGATTCCCCTTTGGAGGTTTCTTAGGGATTTGATAGGAGGCCCTGGGTCATGGACTCCTTGGCTGTTTGACAGATGTGCCTGCAAAAGCAAGGGGAGATAATTTGTGCATGGCAGTGGCCTGTGAAACAGGATACATCACTCATTGGCTGATGGATGTTGCTCTGCTGGATCCTCACTTTGTAGAGCAGCGCCGACCTCACCGTCAGCACAGGACCGGTCCAGATCGTGGCCAGCCAGCTGGATGGCTCTATTTTCAAAGTCCGTGAGGACCTTGATTTCAGGCATTCCGCCACTGGTCTGTGATTTCTCTCTCTTGTTGTGTGCCAGCTTGTTCTGCATGAATAGAGATGGAGAAAGTGTAAGCAGGATGCCTGTTGGGCCAGATGATAAGTATGCCTGTCCTGTGCGGGTAGTGAGTGGTCTCATGGACAAGGTGAGGTGAGTGTGATAGAGAGTGAATGGTGATGTCCCTTGCACTGGCAGTGAGTGAGAGCCCTGTGGGTGTGTGATGGGTTTTTGAGTGTGAGATTTGAGAGTAATGAGAAGAGTGACTTACCCTGGAGGAGAACATTCATCCTCTTGCGGCACTGGGTGGCTGTCCTCTTCATGTTACTAGTCACATTACTGCCCATCCTGCAGCCAGAGGGGAGGTACAGGACATCCTGACTGGCATCCACGGCATCCAGCAGTCAGTTGAGGGACCTGTCATTAAAGCGGGGTGGGTGGGTTGGGGGTGGGGGGGGGGGGGGCGGTGTGTGATGAGCAGTGTGCTGGCGGCTGCCTTTTAACATCGCGGCCGATGTGATGCAACGGCGGGGTGAAGGCGGGAGGACAAATGAGAGCCCACCTGCCCACCCGTCATGGAAACACCGTGCATCCCAGCAATGCATAAATAATGAGGCGGGTATTGGACGATACGGTGTGAGAACACGCATTGCGGCCGGTGGGTAAAACATTGTTTTACTGCACTTAGTGCAAATCTGGAAAATTTCCACTCATTGTGTCCGTTTATATATTTAGATTGAAATATGAAATTCAAAATAAAAAACTATTCTAAACATTTCTTTTTCCTGTACATGGATTAAATACACAGCCTCATAATGATAGAAGACTTAATCTTTAACCTTTCTTCTTCAGAATTCAAATTCTTCAGAACGCTAACAACACATTAGGGATGCAGTTGGCAAAAGAGAGTCACCATTGATTGGAAGCTTATCTGTGCCAGACAAAATTAGCAGTGTATCCACAAGAGCAGGGCAGAGGCTGGGTACTTTGCAAAGCGTGTGTCATGTCCAGAACTGGCATGTCCTATTCTGAACTTCAAACTATTTTTTATATTTTAAAATTGGACACAATTGAATTATTAAAATGGCTGCTGCAAATTATGTAACATTTGGCTTTTGAGCTACAGACAGGCCTAGTCTCAAGCAAATACCTACTTAGGATGGACATTCACAGCCAGCCAGGGAATTCACAGCTCCTTCATTTAAGAGTGGGTCAACAACAAAGGACTAAAGATTTTCCAGGATGCTTGCCTCTCTCTCTCTATTTCAATCTGGACAAAAGTGAACAAGTAAATTCAACTTGTGCCAGGCAGAAGTGAATGGATCCTACTGATCTTCCATTGTATTATAATGGTCCCTCCCATCCAAACTAGAATCTGGGTGAATCTTAAAAGTCTTACAACAATACAGGATGTTGGGATTAACCTTAACACCACCCTTATTTGGAAAAGAACTTGGATTTGTGGTAAATCATTTAATGAGGCAGCATGTTTTCTGCCTGCTTTTTAAAGATCAGCACAGGCTGTTTGCAGTCAGTTCCACCAAAGCCATCAAACTAGCTGGAAGTAATTCAAACAGCCAAGGTAATTAACAGCAATGGCAGCATCTGTGGAAGGGAGCACAGTTAACGTTTCGAGTCCGCATGACGCTAATTTTGTTTTTGTTTTCGATTTCCAGCATCCGCATTTTTTTGCTTTTAATTAACAGCAATACTTTGTAAGCAGGATGTCCCAACAGAGAGAAGAACTCCCCTGACCAGTTCCGACTTCAAGTTCACCTGAAAACAAATCTCCTGGAAATCTGACTACTGGAAGACTCATGGCCTGCCGAGAATTCTTTGCTTCAACTTTAGAAGATTGAAACCATCCAAGAAACTACAGGCCCACCAAATGGGAGGCCACAGTTCATAAATCAGAGACTGAGATAACTATAATCTGTAAAATCGCATTACCTTATCTGTATCTAATCTTTGTATATGTGAGAGTACGATGTATATGTGAGAGTACGAGGTGAGTGTGTGAGACATCACATTTAAAGTCAGATAAGTGTGTGAGCACAAATAACGTTCTTTGGTTTAAAACTTACAAAAGCTTGCTGCTGAAGTTATCTAATTGACATACACACTCCAAGAGGTAAGACAACACACACCTCTTACATTTTCATTTTCTCAAAAAATACTGATCTCGAGCAGTAAAGGAACACAAACATTCTGTCCATGGCAAGTGTTCTAGCCTTGACCCTGCAAATCCTCTCCACCATCTTCAAAGCTCAGATCAGGATGATGACTACAACAGCAGTCAACCCTCAAGAAGCTATAGATGAAACAAACTAGACCAGGTTACTTCATCCCTGCCACTGGACACAATTTGTACCACCACTACCATTGCCAGTATGTACGATTAACAAGATGCACCATTGTTAGCCTTCCTTCGAATCAAGAATAACATCTACTCAGGGTTGCGTGTTTCCGCAGTGCATCTTCAAGTGACTTAACAGGCCAATTCTTAATCCACAGACCTTCAGCCACATGAGGTTGTGCATGATTTGCTTCTTTTTCTTTCTTTTTCTGCTGCTGCTCTGCCTCATCATTAAGGCTCTTGGACTCAAAGCATTATGCGGTTTGGTGGACAAGTTGTTGCATTTTGAATGATGGGTAGCATGCTCTTCCCAGTCTCTAATGCCAATGGTGCTTCACTTTATGGAGAGTTTCTGAGCGTCTTGCTCTGGAATACTAGCCATTTGAGAGTTGAGAAAACTGAACCTATCGGGGGCAACAGTTTTGGGCCATCCAGATAGTGTCCAGTCCATCAAAGTTGATTATGCGGGAGTTTTGCTGGAAGGCTGGTGGAGCTGGCTTCAAGAAGGACACTAGAATTTGTTTGATGATCCTCCTATTGAATCCAGAGGAATTGCAGAGGTGATGCTGATGGAATTTCTTTAGTGTTCTTATGTGTCACTGATACACAGTCCAGGTCTGACTGCAGTGATGGTGGCTGCTCTAGACTTCGACTTTTGTTGACACATATAGGTCTTTGTTGTCAAACACTCGCTGTTATAATTTGTAGAAGGCTGAGCTGGTGCAGCTGATCCAGTGTTCGATCTCCTCATCAATGGTGTCCTTTTAACCTTTGGCCTTTGACCAAGGTATGGCAAGTGCTAAACATATTCCAGTGTCTTGCCTTCAATGTATAAGGGGGGTGGAATATTTGGCTGACCAGGGGTAGTTTGATATATGCGCTTTATTTGGCAACATTCAAGGCTAAGCTGAATCGTTCATGGTCAGAATTGAAGAGATCGAAAGTGGCTTACAAATCTGATGCAGAATAGGCAACAACAGTGCAGTATCTGCAAATTGTAGATCACATATGTCTTTGGTGGTCAGTTTAGCCTTGGCATGGAGGCGACTGAGGTTAAAGAGTTTTCCATCTAGACAGCATTTCATATTTACAACAGAGGGCAATTGATCTTTGATGAGGTAAATAGCCACTGTCAGGTAGATTGTAAATAGCATGGAGGCTGTCACATAACCTTGCTTGACCCCAGTCAGGATTTTGAAGGCATCTGTTTCAGATCTCCCACTCAAGACAGTTGGAGTCATATCATCATGAAGCAATTGTAGGATTGTTATGCAGTTTCTTCGACATCAAAATCTTTCGAGCACAATCCGCAGAGCCTTGAGATTTACTGAGTCATCTTTGGTCAGATCGATGAATGCAATGAAGAATTTCTGGTGCGGTTCACAACATTTTTCTTGGACTTGTCTGGCAATAAAGACCATGTCAGAAGTTTCTATGAAAGGTCGAAAGCCACATTGTGTCTCTAGGAGGATTTCTTCAGCCACAGGAAGTGGACAATTCTGGAAAATGTGTGTCAGGATTTTCCCCACTACAGACAAGTGGGAAATAACTCAATAGTTTCCACAGCATGGTTTGTCTCATGTCTTGAAGATAGTTATAATTATTGCAGTTCTGAGGTTGGGGGGTGCGGGTGTTCTTTTTCCTCCCGAACCTGTAGGATGAGTATGTGGAGCCTTGATGTGAGCAAAAGCCCATGAGCTTTGAAAATTCACCTGGAATACCATCGGGACCACTGGATATGATGGTTTTCATTCATTTGATTACTTTTTGCAGCTCTCGTATCAATGGTGGTTCACCCATTCCACCACAGGGTAATGGGGGATAGCCTGGAGAGTATCAGCTGCTACTATGGGTTCATGGTCGAGGAGTTGTTCAAAATGTTCTTTCCAGTGTTGATGGATGGCATTGTCATTCTTTAGAAGAGAAACACCATCCTGTGTGCGATGGGGATTCTGCCCATTTCACCTTGTTCTCTAGTTAGCCCTGGTGGCTTCAAAAAGGTTTTGCATGTGATGATGGTCAGCATATTATTGGATCTCTCGAGATTTCTCTTCCCACTACATGTCCTTTATCTTCAAGATTTGTCTTTCGGTGTCAGCCTTGAGCTGTTGGAACATTGCCTTCCTGACTTGTGACCTTGGGTTGTTCAGCCAGGCAATGAAGGCTGCTCTTTTTTTTTCAGAAAGTCACATATTTCAGCATTGATTTCATCAAACCAGTCCTGGTAATGACAATGCTCGAAGTCAATGGTCTGGCCACAGGAGTCTAACCCAGCTGACTTCATTTGATCCCACTGTTCTGAAATTGAGTTGGATGCTTGAAGATTTTCCAAGATGGTTGTGAGCTACTTTTATCTTACCATTTATTTCTACTCTCTATTTCCTGTCTGCTAACCAATTCTCAATCCATGCCAATACCATGTGCATTAATTTTACACACTAACCTCTTAGGTAGAACTTTATCAAAAGCTTTCTGAAAGTCCAAATACACCACATCCACTGGTTCTCCCTTATCTATTCTGCTAGTTACATCCTCAAAAAACTCCAGTAGGTTTGTCAAATATGATTTCCCTTTCATAAATCCATGTTGACTTTGTCTAATCCAGTTGATATTTTTGAAGTGTCCTGTTATCAGATCCTTTCACATGGGCATTCAATGGTCAGCTGGCTGGAGGCCGCTATTATAAGATACACTTCTTCAGGTTGCACTGATGTCGCAAGGTGAAGTAGGCAAGCAAAGATTGAGTCAGTTCTGTTGGTGAGGATACAAACTCTTCCAACAGGGTCAGGTTAGATGTGCTGGTGGAACAACCTAGACAGAGTTTTCTTCTGTGTTGCCTGCCAATTGGACGTTAAAAAGCAAGCTGGCTGTACAGCTCAGAAAGGTAATATTAAACTGCTCAAAAGAACCAAGTCTTGGATCATGTGACCTTCCTTCTGCACAGTGACTTCAACAAAGGATGTTTATCCAGCGTCTGGAATTTAGCTTTGTTTTCAGGACCATTATACATTGAAAGGGGTTCCAATCGTGTTGAGGGTCTGGTGTTTGGGAAGCCATTGTCTCAACAGACCCATGGACTCCAGCAGCAAGGTTAGTTTATTAAGTGTAAATGGCTAATCAAATACGCTTATGTGGCCATCAAAGCTCCTGCAGGGCAACAAGGAGCCTGAATGAATCATAGAATCTTAATGGCACAGGAGGAGGCCATTCGGTCCATCATGTCTGTATCAGCTCTCCAAATAAGCATTATGACCTAGTGCCATTGCCCTGCCTTTTCCCTGTCCCCTTGCACATTGCTTCTATTCAAATAATTATCTAGTGCCCTCTTGAATGCCTTGATTGAGCCTGCCTCCACCACACTTCCAGACAGTGCATTCTAGACCCAAACCACTCATTATGTGAAAAAGTTTTTTCTTATGTCATACTAGCTTAGTTTGCAAATCACTTTAAACCTGTTCTCTTTCATTCTTGATCCTTTTACAAGTGTGAACAGCTTCTACTATCTACTCTGTCCTGCCTCCTCATGATTTTGAACATCTCTATCAAATCTACTCTCAGCCTTCTCCTCTCCAAGGAGAACAGTCCCAACCTTTCCAATCTATCCTCATAGCTGAAGTTTCTCATCCCTGGAACAATTCTTGTAAACCTCTTTCCAATGTGTTCACATCCTTCCTATAATGTGACAACCAGCAATATTCCAGCTGAGGTCTAATCTGTGTCTTATGTAAATTCAGCATAACCTCCTTGCTCTTGTACTCTATGCCCCTATTAATAAAGCCCAGGATACTATATGCTTTATTAACTGCCCTCTCCACCTGTTCTGCCACCTTCAATGACCTATGCACATATACACCCAGGTCTTTCTGCCCCTGCACCCCCTTCAAAATTTAACCCCTTATTTTATATTGCCTGTCCATGTTCTTCCTACCAAAATGCATCGCCTCCCACTTCTCTGCATTGAACGTCATTTGCCACCTATCTATTCACTCCACCAACTTGCCTATGTCCTCTTGAAGTTCTACACTGTCCTCCTCGCAGTTCACAACACTCCCAAGTTTTGTATCACCTGCAAATTTTGAAATTGTCCCCTGCACACTAAGATCTAGATCATTAATATATATCAAGAAGAGCAAGTGGCCCAATACCAACCCCTGGGGAACAACCTTCCTCCAGCCTGAAAAATATCAATTGACCCATTACTCGCTGCTTCCCATTTTTCAGTCAATTTTGTATCCACGTTGCTACTGTCCCTTTTATTCCATGAGCAATAACTTTTCCAACAAATCAGTTGTGTGGCACTGTGTCAAATGCCTTTTCAGAGTCCATGTACACTACATCAGCAGCATTACCCTCATCAACCTTTTCTGTTATCTCTTCAAGAAACTCCAGCAATATAATTAAACACAATTTCCTCTTTAGAAATCCATGCTGGCTCTTCCTTATCAACCCATATTTTTCCATGTGACTACTAATTCTATCGTGAAAAATTGTTTCGAGAATTTTGCCCATCACTGAAGTTAAACTGACTGGTTTGTAATTGCTGGGCTTATCCTTACAATCTTTTTTGAAGGTTTACAGACTAAATACATGACACCTTACACCTATGTAGAACCCCAGCACTGAGGCAGCAGAGATGTACAACCACTGTCGTGTGACTACAAGGACCCATTGAACAGGCCATAGGCCTAATTTAGAACAGTGCAAAGTTTTATGGGAATATAAGCTGTGAGGATGCCACAAAGAGGCTGCAAAGAGATATTTACAGGTTAAGTGAATGGAAAATAAAGTGCCAGATGTAGTATAATGTGGAGAAGTGTATAGTTATTCGCTTTGGTTGTAAGAACAGAAAAGGAGAATTTTTTTTAAAGCATGAAACTTCCACATATTTGCATGCAGAAAGACTTGTATGTGCTGGTACAAGGTACACAGAAAGTTAGCACGCAGGTCGAGCAATCAATCAGCAGGCCAAATGTTATGTTTATTGCAAGAGATTGGAGTAGAGGAATAAGGAAGTTTTATTACAATTGTACAGGGCTTTGGTGAGACCACACCGAAGTACTGTGTGCAGTTTTGGTCATCATATTTTAGGAAAGATAAACCTGCATTGTGGTAGTACAGTGAAAGTTCACTAGATTAGCTTCTGGAATGAGTGAGTTGTCCTATGCTGAAAGACTGAGTAAGTTGAGTCTACATTCTCTGGAGTTTAGAAGAATGAAAGACGATCTCATTGAAACTCACAAGATTCTGAAGGGGCTCAATAGGATCGACACTGAAGGCTGAACTTTTGCGAAGTAATGGAGACTCTGGGGACCAGTAGGAGAAAGGGGATGGAGTGTTAAGTGCACAGGCGCAAATTAGAAATCACTGGGCCATTTAAACTTACTACACAGGACAAGGCAGACACACTTTTCTCTCCAGGAACAGCTTCAACTTGCAGTGTGTATTCCACGATTTTAGGGTGGAAAAATAAATGCTCATGAAGGGTGGATAAGGAATGTATAATGGTCAACCTGTCAAGCTGTTTAAATCCCCTGCCCTTCAAAATTTGAAAAAAACTGCATGCCTGTGTCTGTGAGAGCGAAAAAAAATGTTCTAGCAGTTTCAGAAGATGTTTGTTGACCTAACCCTAAGAGATAGCATTATTACTGCTTGACTTCTTCCATAACCTATCATTATCACAGTGGGGGGAGCTGTAAGTTCACAGTTTGATTAACAGTTTAAAGAGGTTATTTTAGAATTAGCTGCCTTTGATGTGTGTTATGAATACATATGTTGTTTTTATAAGGGATTAAGTATTTGAAATGATTTAAACCTATCGGATGGATTTCCATGAATGACAGTTTTTTTTATATAGTGAGGTCTGTAATAGATGCTTAGAACTTTATTTTATTTTTGCCTCAGCATGGCTCCTGAGGTTTGGCCGTGGTGGATACTAGGGGAATTTGCATGGAGGGTGGTGGGTGGTGTAGGGCATGAGTTGGCATGGTTTGGTATTAAGTTGGCAAGGGACTAAAGGGGGCCATGGGGATGAGTGAGAGGTCATGAGTCGACACCAAACTGGCATAGGGGCTAGAAGAGCATGGGGAGTATGGGGGCCATTGGCATGGGTGGGGAATATGGGTTGGAATGAGTTGGCATGGGTGGGCTATTGGGTTTGGGGGTGAGGATGCATGAGAGTGACAGCTGGAGACAACACAACTCTACCCACCTCAACACTTGGCAATCCCTGTGGTCACCTCCAATATGTGCCTCGGGGTGGTAGGACAACTCTATCCCACACACGCCCTTCCTTGGAGTGAGGTTGGAGACACTTTTTCCTGAGGTGATTGGACTGATCCAGGTAATTTCCCAACTCCAGCTATCCACCTCTTAAGTGAAAATCCAGCACTGAGATATTTCTTCCCCTATTTAGGGAATCTGGATCATGAGTGCATGCTCTCAGGATAAGTGGATAATCATTTAGGCTGAATGAGAAGAAATTTCTTTACTCAAAGGATTGTGAATCTTTGGAATTCTCTACCCCAGAGGGTTGTGGATGCTCCATCATGGGATATATTTAAGGCTGGAATAGACAGATTTTTGCCCTCTTGGGGATTAAAGTACATGGGGAGCAAATGGGAAAGCGGAGATTGTATGGAATGATGGAGCAGACTCAAAATGTCCTATGGTCTACTCCTGCTTCTATTTCTTATCTTCTTATATTCTTCTGAAAAGGAGAGTCAGAAGCCTGGATAGATGTGGGGGAATCCTACAATGCACCCCATCAAAAGTTTCACATATCACAATGGTCTGTGGTGCTATGCACAACCCGGCACTCCAGAGGGGAGAAGCATTGGAAGAGGAGGACCTCATGTTGTGCACCACATCCTCCTCCAGGGAGGATGAAGTGTTCAAGGAGGGTTGAGACTAGGTAGCCACTGGAAATACGCTCATGGCTCCAACATCAGTAGGCTTTGACCTCTTGCCAGGGAGAGACACATCTCACTCATAAGTGCACATTTCTCCTGAAAGACCATGAAATGATCCTGGAGTCAATTCGCTTCCCTCCCTATTGTAGCCCTGGTAGTCTTTTATTGAATGTTCTTACCATCATAGTGGTGCCATCATTACATCATTACAAGGGATACATTCAGTGTCCTCATTCTGTGCAAACCTTTTCAAAGCTTCCTTCTCATGTGTTCACAAGCTGGCAATAGCCCATTACTGACAAAATGAACATATGGGACTTGATATTTTGCAATATGCAACCTTTAAATTGGCATATACAGATAATGTTTGACATTGAGCAAAAAAAAATCAGGCAGTGAGACCAGTTGGTTGGTGGATTTACGTGAATACTCCAAGTTGCTCCTATGTTGTTCTCTCCCAGCACCTGCAGCTGATGTGGGGGTAGGCAGCTGCCTTTTCAGCTCTGCGTGAGATGGCCATGGGTAACAGCCTCTGAATGTCCATGACCTAAAGCATCACAACAAATGGAGAGAGCCACCTGTATCTATGTAGGGGATGCCTCTGTCACCGAAGATTCAGGAAGCATTTGTATCACTGTCAAAGCAGTTGAGCAGTCATTGTTAATGCAAGGAGCACCTTGAGAAGAGCCCCCATGGTCCTCTAGCAGCTTGTCCTCTAACCTTTCAAGACCACCTCCCCTTCCCTGCTTCCCTGGAGTGGTTGACAATAGTTACAAGTATCTCTGGCCCATGTCACCTGTCCATTGCTCCAGATGAATGAGGCCATACCGTGGAGGTGAGTGCACATCTCCTGACAGCACTGGGTGTTATGCTGCATGTGGCTCTCCATAACTCTTGCTACTCTCTCAGTGGAAGATGCAATGCCCTCACAGGTCAGAGACATAGTATCACTTTTGGCATGGATTGACTCTTCATTGTGTATGCATGGGAGTGAACAGCCTCTGGGAACTCTGACAGAGACCCACACATTTCACACTGCTGCTCCAGCATCTGCTGCTTTTCTGATGACTTCTGAGGCTCACTGTCTGTGTGAAACTGAACATTGCAAGGCCCTTCCTTAGTCCTCCGATGGAGAGCAGCTACAACCATCACTGACTCCATTAGTTGGTCTTGCGTGTCTGTGCCATGCTCACCAACAGGGCCCACCCATTCTAACAACGCATCAATGGCCACCGATGTGAGTGTATATGAGCTGGTGGAGGGTACATTGGACTAATGTGATGCTGTTTCTTCAGATCCTCCTCAGAGACCTCCTGTTTTGCTGGAGTCACCATCAGTTCCTTATCCGCTCCTGAACATGTGGGAGAGGCAAGAAACATTGTACCTTCTGCCTGCCTTTGATCTGGACTTCCCTGTGTTTATGAGGCCCACAGTGGAGTCATACTTAATAATGATCAGAAGTTTGATGCCCACATCCATTGCATTATTCACTCTCCATGAACTCCACCTCACCAGGTTGCCCTGCTGGACCCCTCCTAGCCCCATGCCTTCCACCTCCATTGGGGTCAATACAGCTATAAGTTGCACACCACCTCCCATTCTTCTCCGCTCCCTTGCATTGTGAGTATGCTTCTCCTGCAAACATATTCATTCACAGTGTCACTCTTGTCTCATAGTCCAGCTGTACTCATCAGCCTGTGCCACTTTCCATGTCCATCATTGCACTGCTGGGAGGTCTGCTAAAAGTGGCCATTCATTCTTGGCAATGTAAAAACAACTCTGACTGACCATGTGAAGCTACTCTGCTAATGCCCAATGCGTGGGTTGTCCATCTCACCTCACATCTCATGTTTGCAATGTATGACCAGCTGGGATGTGTACTTTCTATTCTGAATGCCACACAGCTTGTCAGGCTGTACCAGGTCTTTGAAATGCTTTCTGCAGTGCATCCACATTGAAGCAACCAACTTTTAGCTGCTCACTTCCTTGCCAACTGCTAGCCATGTCTTCTTAGGGTTGCTGGTCTCCTACTGCCCACCACCTGGTATTGGCTGGCTCCCCCACTTGCTAGCCATTAATTGTCTGCAGATCAGACAATCACCGAGGATGTCCCACCAGCTGCTCATGCAACCAAATTTGACCCTGGCACCGAGACATTCTCCCTTTCTGGAAAATCCAGCCCATGATATCAGCGGCCTGAATTTCCATGGCAGCAAGACCTTGCATAACACCAGCCTGAACTTGCGCTGCAGCACTCAGACGTTTGGGTCAGCTGCTTGTGGTGCAATGGAAGCTGAGATACCATCCATTAGATGCTGCACCATGACTGACTCAAAGATTGGCCAGGTGGTTAACAGTGAGGTTGAGTGTCTTGGGCTACAGGAAAACATGGGTCAAATGGGCAGATAAGTGGCAGATGGAATTTAACCCTGAAAAGTGTGAGATGATACACATTGGAAGGAGTAATTTGACAATGAAGTATTCAATGAACGGCATAGCACTAGGAAGTTCTGAGGAACAAAGGGACCTTGGCGTGTGTGTCCATAGATCTCTGAAGGCAGAGGGGCATGTTAGTGGGGTGGTGAAAAAGGGATATGGGACACTTGCCTTTATCAATCGAGGCATAGATTACAAAAGTAGGGAGATCATATTGGAGTTTTATAGAACATTGGTGAGGCCACAGCTGGAGTACTGAGTGCAGTTCTGGTCGCCACATTATAGGAAGGATGTGATTGCATTGGAGGGGGTGCAGAGGAGATTCACCAGGATGTTGCCTGGGATGAAACATTTAAGTTATGAAGAGAGGTTGGATAGACTTTGGTTATTTTTGTTGGAGCAGAGAAGACTGAGGGGCAACCTGATCTAGGTGTACAAGATTATGAGGGGCATGGACAGGGTGGATAGGGAGCAGCTGTTCCCCTTCATTGAAGGGTCAGTCATGAGGGGACACAAGTTCAAGGTGAGGGGCAGGAAGTTTAGGGGGGATGTGAGGAAAACACCCAGATGGTGGTGACGGTCTGGAATGCGCTGCCTGGGAGGGTGGTGGAGGCTGGTTGCCTCACATCCTTTAAGAAGTACCTGGATGAGCATTTGGCATGTCATTACATTCAAGGCTATGGGCCAAGTGCTGGTAAATGGAATTAGGTAGGTAGGTCAGGTGTTTCTCACGTGTTGGTGCAAACTCGATGGGCCGAAGGGCCTCTTCTGCACTTTGTGATTCTGTGACTGCTGTTTGAGGTAGCTGCCCACTCAATGTTGGAAACCTTGGGCTCCAAGTTCTATACAAAGCCCTGTGCTAAGTCAATGCCAGACTCCTCCATACATCTTGACATTGAAAGCAGTCTTTCTGGCAGACTTTCCAAGCATTTGGTTATGTAATTCCATCAGCCTTCTTCAGGTAGCCTGGTCCTTCAGCTGTAGCAAAGCTAATGTGCTCCGACAATCCGACACCTGTGCTTTCCTTGCAGTTCTTGGTTACCTGAAATGAAAAAAGGGACGAGAGTTGCATTGTGATGAAGGAAGAAGGAAATTTTGCTTACACTATCAGCAGCTTATCGATCAGAAGGGATTGTTAGATGAGGGAGAACTGTAATGAGATAAAGGAGATAAGGTATTTAGGTACAATGCCGTTAAGAAGGGAGTTCCAGGATTTTGACCCAGCGACAGTGAAGGAACACTGATTTCGTTCCAAGTCAGGATAGTGTGTGGCTTGGAGAGGAACTTGCAGGTGGTGATGTAACTGCTGCCCTTATCCTTCTAGGTGGTAGAGGTCATGAACTTGGAAGGTCTTGTTGAAGGAGCCTTGGTGAGATGCTGCAGTTCACCTTGTAGATGGTACATACTGCTGCCACTGTACGTGAGTGTTGGACCACACATACTAATATGTCACTGATCTGTGAGACCAAATATTTTGGAGATATGACTCAGTATTGTATTGCTGAAAAAGGACATGTCTAAGCTAGACAATCAACTTAAGATTGTCAGTCGCAGTGTATGTGTACTGGAAGCTACATACATTAATACACAGAAAGAACATATACGTACATTGATCCTGTTTCAGCTAAACGAAATAAGTGACAGCTATTCGCTGACTCATTCCTCAGGGTAATGCCTTGATGAATCATGGGGCAGGTTTTTCCAGTCAGCGAGTGGGGGCAAGGCCTACTCGGCGATGCGTCAAATGACCCAGGGATACGTCGGGCGTGCGTCCCAATGTCACCCCATGTCATTTAGATTTTCAGTTCTGCAGGCGCGCAGCCAAATCAGCTGCATGCCCACCAAACTGTCAACGGCCTATGAAGGCCATGAAAAAAATCATTAACTTGATTGATGGACCTGCCTGTCCAACCTTAAGGTTAGTGGGCAGGCTGGGAGCCCAGGCGGGCCTCGGAAAAAGCATGAAACCTCATCCACAGGCGGGATGAGGTTTCATGAGAGCTTTTAAATGTTTATCAAATGTTTAAATAAAAGTTAAGGACATGTCCCAACTCATGTGACAGTCAGGGAAATTTTTTTATCACCTTTCTGTCAACTTTTTATTCGGAGCCGATCTCTCTGAGGCAGCAGGGAGATCTGTGCACCCTTTCGCATGCATGCACAAAAGAGCACACTCCCGACTGAGAGAATTCCCCCCGCCCGCACAGGGAGCCCATAGCGCTTCCTGGTGGACGTCATGCTGGGCAGGCCTTAATTGGCCCACCCACGTAAAATGGCAGCTCTTCTCCCCGACCGGGGTTCCGATTGGTAGGCCGGCCACTGGCACTCACTTCCGCACTTCCTCCCTACGGGGGAAAATGTTCCTCATGGTCAAGCTGCCTGGTTTAAATTTCAAACAATGCTTAGCAGTTAACTGCCAATCAGTATCAGTTGTGCATTCTACATGGCAACACTTGCCAGCCAATCAGAGCTCTCTTCACATACAGTATAAATTATTGTTTTCTCCTTATATTTGTATTCTTGCTAGTGTCCTGATGAATGAAAAAGGAAAAGCTTAGATGTGTCTCTTTTTTCAGCAAAACTCAAATTCTGACCTACCAAATGGCTCTGTATTGTGTTATTTAAGTCAATAATAAATACAATGAATAGTTGCAACCCCAGAGCTGATCCTTGTGGAACCTGACTGGTCACTTCCTTTCAATTTGATCCCCACTATGTGTCTCCTGTGGTCTAACCAATCTCCTAGCCAGCTCACTATTTTTCTTTTGCGATGTTAGAAGTTGTGGAGCAGACACATTTAGGTGATTACATTTTATGCATGGAAAGTTGCAGAAACCCTAAGCTCTTAACCTCACAGTAAGGGAACCAGGGTGTCTGGGACTTGAGTAAACAGGACAAGCAACTGTGTACCTCCTTAATTAAAATGATTGTGAAATTAACTGAGAAAGAAATACAATTTAGAGTGAGTGAATTCAAAGTCAAATCAGGTACAGAAAGAATAATAGAGGGAAAGAATAATTGAATTTAAATAGAGAGAAAAAAGACAAAAAAGGTTGTCCAAAAAAGGGTTGGACTGATAGGGACCAAAATGAGATATTCTTGTCGGGGAAGGTTGGCTGAACAAATACATGAATATTTTACATCAATCATCAGTATAGAGAAGAGGATGCTGCCAATGTTACAGTACTGGATGAGGTATATGTGATATTGGACAGGATAAAAATAAAGAGAATGTACTTAAAAAGTTGAAGTCCTCAAAGTAGAAAAGTCAGTTGGTCAGGACTGGATGCATCCTAAGTCTTAAAGGAAAATAAGGGTGGAAACTGCTCTGGTCACAATCGTTCAATCCTCCTTCAATGTTGGAGTGGTGGCAATGGGAATTGCATATGTTACACCCTGTTCTAAAAAGAGAAGGATAAACTTGGCAACTATATAGCCGTCAGTCTAACATCAGTGGTGGGGAAACATGAAGAGGTGGTAATCCAGCACAAAGTTATTTGGCAATTGGAAAATTATTGCTTAATAAATGTAAGGTAGCACAGATTTGTTACAGGTAAATAATGTTTGCTACTTCATTAAAATATTCAATTAAATTAATCAGAGAGAGATGATGAGGGTTGTGCATTTAATGTTGTGTATATAGCATTCCAAGAAGTGTTTGACAAGGTACCATAAATTAGCAAAAGTAACACCCATAGGGATTAAAGGGACATCGATGGCACAGATTTGCATGAAATTGGCTAAGGGACAGAAAGATAAGAGTGGTTATGAACAGTTGTTTTTCAGACTTAAGGGAAATATAGCGGTTCACCAGGTATTAGGACAACTATTTTTTGATGTATGTTACTTTAGGTATACAGCAAATAATTTCAATGTTTGTAGATTACATGAAACTCAAAAAAAGTAGTAAGAAATGATGAGGTAAGTAACAGACTTCAGGAGGACCTAGGCAGATGGGTGAACTGTGATGATACATGGCAGATGAATTTTAACACAAAAAAGTGTGAATGATGCATTTTTATCTGAAGAATGAGGAGTGGCAATATAAATTCAAAGCTGCAATTTTAAAGGGTATGTTCGCAAATCATTGAAGGTGGCAGGAAAAGTTGAGAAGAATGTTAAAAAAAACAGAATTCTCAGCTTTATAACTAAAGGCATAGAGTGCAAAAGCATGGACGATTTGCTAAATCTTTACAAAGCACTGGTTGCTTCTCATCTGGAGTATTGTGTTCAATTCTGGGCATCACACTTTTGGAAGGATGCCTTGGAGAGGGAGCAGAAGCGAGTTAATAAAATGGCACCAGGAATTAGGGATTTCAGTTACATGGCAAGACTGGAGGACCTGGTGTTGACCTACATTAGCTCTTCATTGAACAATGTCTCTATTTTAAAACCTTCCCCCTTGTTCTAATGTCCAACCATGACCACACCATTCCCTATCTCTTCAAGGTCCTCTAGCCCCACAACATTCTGAAGATATCTGCACTTCTCCAATTATAGCTTCTTGCACATCCCCAATTTTAATCACTCCACCTTTGTTTTTTTTTAAATTCATTCACGGGATGTGGGCTTTGCTGGCTGGGCCAGCATTTATTGCCCATCCCTAGTTGCCCTTGAGAAGGTGGTGGTGAGCTGCATTCTTGGACCGCTGCAGTCCATGTGTTGTAGGTACACCCACAGTTCTGTTAGGAAGGGAGTTCCAGGATTTTGACCCAGCGACAATGAAGGAACAGTGATATATTTCCAAGTCAGGATGGTGAGTGACTTGGAACGGAACTTCCAGGTAGTGGTGTTCCCATCTATCTGCTGCCCTTGTCCTAAATGGTAGTGGCCGTGGGTTTGGAAGGAGCTGTCTAAGGAGCCTTGGTGAATTCCTGCAGTGCAGCTTGTAGATGGTACACACTGCTGCTAATGTGCATTGGTGTGGAGCGAGTGAATGTTTGTGGATGGGGTGCCAATCAAGTGGGCTGTTTTGTCCTGGATGGTGTCAAGCTTCCTAAGTGTTGTGGGAACTGCACTCATCCAGGCAAGTGAGTATTCCATCACACTCCTGACATGTGCCTTGTCGATGGTAGACAGTTTTTGGGGAGTCAGGAGGTGGGTTACTCATCACAGGACTCCTAGCCTCTGACCTGCTCTTGTAGCCACAGAGCTGAAATCTGCACTGAGCAGGCAGGCATGTGCCCGACCCGCTCGAGTGTGAAATGATGCGTGATGACACGGGGCAAGCATCCTGACGTCATCACGCACTCACACGATATTTCGATTGGTAGGCATGCAATAGGCAACTAACAGGCCCATTAGGGTCATTAAAGTAACAATTGAATGAAATTTTTACCACGGGTCGGATGAGGTTTCCAACAGCAATTAAAAGTTAAATAAAAGTTTTTAAATTTTGTTCATAACATGTCCCTGCTTATGAAACAGTCACATGAGGGGACAGTTTTTAACACTAGTAACTTTTTTACTTTTGAGTTTTTAAATCATCAGCTCCCTGAGGCAGCTCTTTGCCTCAAAATTCCTCACTCGCCCTCCTCCTGCCCCATGCCAGCCTGCGTGAAATCCTGGTCGGGGCCTGACTGCAGGTGGTGGTTGGCTTTGCAGCCTCTCCCAGACCCGCTCACCGCTCCTGCCCGACAAAGTAAAAATCATAGCCACAGTATTTATATGGCTAGTCCAGTTCAGTTTATTGTCAATGGTAAGGCCCAGGGTGTTGATATTGTGGGATTCATTGATGGTGATGCCATTGGGTGTCAAGAGGCACTGGTTAGATTCTCTCTTGCTGGAGATAGTCATTGCCTGGCACTTGTGTGGCACAAATGTTACTTGCCACTTGTCAGCCCAGGCCTGGATATTGTTCAGGTCTTGTTGCATTTGGACATGGACTGCTTCAGTGTCTGAGGAGTCATGAATATCATTGTGAATATTGCGCAATCATCAGCAAACATCCCCACTTCTGGCCTTATGATGGAAGGAAGGTCATTGATGAAGCAGCTGAAGATTGTTGGGCCAAGGACACTACCTTGAGGAACTCCTGCAGTGATGTCCTGGAACTGAGATGACTGACCTCCAAAAACCACAACCATCTTCCTTTACACTAGGCATGACTCCAACCAACGGAGAGTTTTCGCCTTTATTCCCATTGACCCCAGTTTTGCTAGGACTCCTTGATTCCGCACTCGGTCAAATGTGGCCTTGATATCAAGGGCAGTTATTCTCACCTCACCTCAGGAATTCAGCTCTTTTGTCCATGTTTGAACCAAGGCTGCAATGAGGTCAGGAGCTGAGTGGCCCTGGCAGAACCTAAGCTGGGCATCAGTGAGCAGGTTATTGCTAAGCAAGTGCTGCTTGATAGCATTGTTGATGACCCCTTCCATTACTTCACTGATGATCGAGAATAGACTGATGGGGCAGTAATTGGCCAGGTTGGATTTGTCCTACTTTTTGAGTACAGGACATATCTGGGCAATTTTGCACATAGCCGGGTAGATGCCAATGTTGTAGCTGTACTGGAACGGCTTGGCTAGGCGCATGGCAAGTTCTGGAGCACAAGTCTTCAGTACTATTGCCGGAATATTGTCAGGGCCCATAGCCTTTGGCTGCAGTGCACTCAGCTGCCAAGACCCCTCACTTTGGAATTCCCTCCCTAAAACTTCTCTGCTTTTCTGCCTCTCTTTCCTCCCTTAAGATACTTCTTAAAACCTAACACTTTGACCAAGCTTTTGGCCATCTGCCCTAAATTCTTCTTAAGTGACTCAGTGTCAAATTATGTTTGCTTAGAATTCTGTGAAGTACATTGAGATGTTTACTACATTAAAGGCACTATCTCAATACAAATTGTGTTGTTCTCCTTCATGCGGAGAAGATAGAGAGATTTGGTGAGGGTGTTCAAATTCATGAAAGGTTTTGATAGAGTAAATAAGAAGAAACTGTTTCAAATGTCAGAAGGGTCAGTAATCAGAGGACATTGTTTGGCAAAAGAACCAGCGGGGACATGAGCGATGTTTTTTTAATGCTGAGAGTAATCCGGAATGCATTGCCTAAAAGGGTATTGGAAGCAGGTTCAATAGTAACTTTCTAAAGGGTGTTGGATAAAAACAGACCATGCCATGGGGAAAGAATACATGGGGCACAATTTTGCCCTTGTTGGGCAGGTTTGGCGGGGGTGAGTGGGAGCGGTCGGGAAGCCAACCATTGTCCGCGATTGGGCCGCAACCGCGATTTCACGCTGTTGAGCCAATTAAAGCCAGTACAGCGTGAAGTGCATGCTGCAGCGCTCAGTGCTGCCTCTGTGGTGGGGGGAGGGGGGGTGGGGTGGGGTGGAGGCAAGCCCATAAGTTCGTGCATGCGCATGAGTGCATGCATTGAAAGCTCCCTGAGGCACAAAGCTGCCTCACGGAGATGAAAATTTACAAAATGAAAAATAAAGAGTTTTAAAATGTTAAAAAAAAAATACATGTCCCCCTCATGTGACCCTGACACATGAGCAGGGACATGATTTTAATGGATGAGGTTCCTAAAAAATCCAAAGGCCGCTTGGCCTTTTAGCCTGTCCTCCAACAGTAAGGTTGGACGGGCTGCAAAAAATTTAATTTAGTTGGTGCTTTAATGGCCTTAAGTCAGAAAGCAACTTTTGGATATTTGTGTTTAACAGCTCAACTTGTCTGAAGCTGCTGTATTTTTTTATGCATAAATAGCACCAAATACCATGAACATTATTGTTGAAAAAAGACATGTCAAAGCTTTTCATCTTGCACTCAGGACCTTCGCAAGAATATCAGGTGTAAGGGGAACAACAATTTATACTGCATTAGAAGAAAATGCTGATTGTTTGGCAAGTGGACTCTGAGGCATTGCCATGTAGAATGCACCAATTGGTGGTGACCGACAGTTAACTGCCAAGCATTGTGTGAAATTTAAACCCTGATTGGTCAAGGCATTGCCCTGGGGAATGAGTAAGCAAATAGCTGTCACTTATATTTTGTTTAGAATCAGGTGCAATGTGTGTACATGTCCTTTCTGTCTGCAAAAAACAGGGTCCTGTGTATTAATATATGTAGCTTCCAGTACATGTAAATGCCCCTACTGTGAGCCCAATTGACAACCTTAAATTGGTTATTAGCATAATTCTTAGCACATTGAGGATTATTTAGCAAATGTTGGCCAATCACGGAATCACTTCTAATGTTGGACACTGTGTTTTGAGTTTGTAAGCACAGACTGGTTGAGTACAGTCTGTACCTTGCCTGTTGTGAACAGCAGACAGGACATGCTGATGAATATGATCCTCTAACCTTTGAAAAGTACAGCCTACATACCTAGCATCACACTGAAATTTATATATCACACTACTCAATTGTTTAAAAACAAAAAACTGCGGATGTTGGAAATCCAAAACAAAAACAGAATTACCTGGAAAAACTCAGCAGGTCTGGCAGCATCGGTGAAGAAGAAAAGAGTTGACGTTTCGAGTCAAGTCTGTTTTTGTTTTGTACTCAATTGTTTGATAGGCAGAACGTCTTTTTGGCTAGATGGCAGCATTCTGTTTGTGACAAACACCATTCGTTTTGTTACTGCACAGTAGCAACGCGAAACAGCTAGCTTCACCTGTTGCTCACATTTTAGCTAACTGTCAGTCACTATCAATTGGTGCATTCTCCATGGCAACGCCTCAGCGTCCACTTGCCAACCAATCAGCACTCTCTTCTCATACAGTATAAATTGTTCTTTTCCCTTTACATTTGGTATTTCTGTGAAGTTTCCTGATGAGTGCAAGGTGAAAAGTTCAACATGTTTTTTTTTTAAGCCAAACTCAAGTTCTGTACTACCAAATGACTATTTGTATACCTGAGACAGAGGTACAACAAAAGCCAAATTGGATATATCAACAACACAGTTTGACTTCCAGGTAAGTTAAGAAAAGGTGAGCTATCCATTAAATTTCTAAGTGTATATTAAACCCAAGGCTGTGCCGGTTTTCATTTCCAAATGTATCAATAATGCTAAGGTGAGACACAATCCCGCGATTGAGTGAGTGTTTATGGAAGGCATGATTGAACAGATTAGCAACAGGGTTACTAATTTACACCGTGCCCTGCACTGCGCTTGGTTTGAGGTGCGCAAATTTCTTTTTTTTTATTTGATCTCTTTATGCATCTATATTGCTTCGATAGGTGACTACACCATTTGAAACATATCCACAATGTGACAAATGAATCTTTGTAGGAATTACACCTAACATCCTACCGCCCACATATTTCCAATAAGTGGATGATATGTTCACTATATTTGAATCCACAGCTGCATGTAATAATTTCCTTACATGTCTTAATGGGCTCCATCCTGCCCTCAAATTCACCTTTGAAATGGAATAGTCAAATGAACTTCCCTTCCTTGATGTACTAGTTGAGAAATCTGTCACTTAAGCAGAAGCAGTTTGGCAACACAATTAATGATGTCACTAAACACTTAATAAATCTCTCTGACCATGTACTCTCAGAAAGTGAGGAGTTCGTTCCTGCACATGGTTTCAATTTTGGTGTGCCTCCCCAAACCAAACAGGAAGAGGTATTTGCTGAGTTCGAACTCCTCTACTTCCAACTAATCTGCCACAAACCAACATCCACTGAAGGCACTGAATCCTTGTAAGCGTACCTAGTAGATTTAGCGTGCGCATATTGCGGGATTCAGAATGACCTGTCTGATATTCACATGCAAGCGAATGACTTACAGCTTTGCAAGGCCTTAAGACCAACCCGGACATACACATCAGTAAACCTGACAAAAGGACTGAATAGTCATCCTTAACAAGTGTGACTATATCAACAAAATGTATAACATTCTTAATGATGGGTCCAAATTCATATCCATTAGACCTGCTGCTCAACTTCACTGAAGAGTCTTGCTCGAAGATAAGCTAAAAAAAAAGTTTGCTGGATTTGTGTAAGAGTGATGAACTCTTACATATAACATAGAAACACAGAAAATAGGAGCAGGAGTAGATCATTCAGCACTTCAAGCCTGCTCCGCTATTCAATATGATCATGGCTAATTCTCTATCTCAACACCGTACTCCTGCGCTCTCCCCATACCCCTTGATGCCTAGAGAGTCCAGAAATCTATCTATTTCCTTCCTAAACATGTTCAGTGACTTGGCCTCCACAACCATCTGTGGTAGAGAATTCCACAGGTTCACCACCCTCTGAGTAAAGAGGTTTCTCCTCATCTCACTTCTAAATGGTCTACCCCATATCCTGAGACTGTGACCCCTTGTTCTAGACCCCACCACTAGCCAGAGGAAACATCATCCCTGCATCCATCTTCCAACCCTGTCAGAACTTTATATGTTTCAATGAGATCCCCTCTCATTCTTCTAAACTCCAGTGAATACAGGTCTAGTCGACCCAATCTCCCCTCATACGACAATTCTGCCATCCTAGGATTCAGTCCGGTGAACCTTTGTTGCACTCCCTCTATGGCACATATTCCTTTCTTAGGTAAGGAGGCCAAAACTGCACACAATACTCCAGGTGTGGTCTCACCAAGGCCCAGCTGCAGAAAGTCATCCTTGCGCCTGTACTCAAGTCCTCTAGCAATGAAGGCCAACATACTGGCACACAGTAGCAGCAGTGTGTGCCATCTACAAGATGCACTGCAGGAATTCACCAACACTCGACAGCACCTTCCAAACCCATGAGGACTGCCTTCTAGGCAGCAGATAGATGGGAACACCACCACCAGGAAGTTCCCCTTCAGGTCACTCACCATCCTGACTTGGAAATATGTTGCCATTACTTCACTGTTGCTGGGTCAAAATCATGGAACTCCCTTCCTAACAGCACTGTGGGTGTACCGACACCACATGGACTGCAGCAGTTCAAGAAGGCAGCTCACCACCACCTTCTCAAGAGCAACTAGGGATGGGCAATAAATATTGGCCCAGCCAGTGAAGCCCACATCCCATGAATGAATATAAAACAAACTGCATGTTGTTTTCAGTGATTGGTGTACCAGGACACCCAGGTCCCTTTGTACATCAACATTTTCCAATCTATCACCATTTAAATAATACTCTGCCATTCTGTTTTTCCTACCAAAGTGGAAAGCCTCACACTTATCCACGTTATACTGCAACTACCATGTATTTGCCCACTCACTCAACCTGTCTAAATTGACTTGAAGCCTCTTAACACCCTCCTCACCACTCATATTCCTACTAAGTTTTGTGTTGTCAGCAAACTTGGAAGTGTTACATTTGGTTGCCTCATCCAAATCATTGATATATATTGTGGATAGCTGGAGCCCAATCACTGATCCCTGTGGTACCCCACTAGTCAGCACCTGCCACTCCAAAAAGGACCCATTTATTCCTATCCCGTTTCCTGTCTGCTAACCAATTCTCAATCCATACCAATATATTACCCCCAATCACATGTACTTCAATTTTGCACACTAATCTCTTATGTGGGATTTTATCAAAAGCTTTCTGAAAATCCAAATACACCACATCCACTGGTTCTCCCTTATTTAGATAGTTACATGGTTTGTCCTCAACAGATTGCTGCATCCGTGTATGTAAGGGCTGCCCAAGACAGGCAAAAGTGATGCTTCTTTACGCTCTTTCTTATCAATGACTGGTTCTGCACAGCATGAATTGGCCTAATGGTTGGGCAAATTATTACAACCAGTTTTGACAAAGTTTGCCACATACACGGTCAAGGATTCCTTTACATTTGTGAAGGACATATAGAACTTGCAAATTGATGGTAATGCTGTATCAGTGTGCTCATTTGACATTGCTAGCCTATTCCACTTAAGGAAGCCATAGATATTTACAGTGTAGTACAATATCATGGTGATCTAGACCCGCCACCATTGCGTGAATCAGTATGCATTGAGCTTAAGAACTCGCAACTCACGTAGTTGTGTTCAGCTTTAACGGCACCATTTATGTATTTATATCCAAATAAATGGTTTGGCCATGGAATCCCCTCCAGGCCCAGCTCTCGCAAACATCTTTGTTGGGTTCCATGAGATATGAGTGTTCAATGGAATGACAGCTAGCCTCCCACCCCTTGCATATTTCTGATGTGTGGATGATATCTTTGCTATATTCAAATCCACAGCTTTATCTATTAATTTCCTTACATGTCTTAATGGGCTCCATCCTGCGGTCAAATTCACCTTTGAAATCGAGCAGTCAAATGAACTCACCTTGCCTAATTGTGAAATCTGCCAGGTGGGCCTACGTTCATTGGTCAATATATGTGTTAAGATTCTAACTACATGTCTCTCTCTTCCATCCTGCAGGAGGACTACATCAGGATTATAAAACAAAAACAGAATTACCTGGAAAAACTCAGCAGGTCTGGCAGCATCGGCGGAGAAGAAAAGAGTTGACGTTTCGAGTCCTCATGACCCTTCGACAGACCTGCTGAGTTTTTCCAGGTAATTCTGTTTTTGTTTTGGATTTCCAGCATCCGCAGTTTTTTTGTTTTTATCAGGATTATAGAGCCTGGTGAACTAGCAGTATGTCTGATGGCTTACAGAGAGCAAAGATGTTGGAGGAGAGAGTGACTGAGGCTCCTGGCCGCGCAGAGGCAGGAGCAGCAACCTTAGGAAGAAGTGGTGGCTGGGGATCTCACACATGCCACCAAACATCCAAAGTGAATTGTCGCTGTTCAGTGCCTAGTAACACCTAGGGTCTATAGATGCCGCCTGTCATTTCTTCAGAGGACCAGTGTCACCGAAGACTGCGCATGTCTGGGGAACTGGTCGCCCACATCTGCCAACGACTGCAAGATTTGGTGCCACAAGGACATGGAGGGCATCCACTTCCAGTGGCCCTGAAAGTGTCCATAGCGCTCAATTTCTCTGCCAGTGGCTCCTTTCAGGGCTCCACAGGTGACCTTTGTGGGATCTCATTAGCCTCCATCCACAAATGCATCCACAAGGTCCTGGATGCCATTTTGCGGGGGCACACAACTTTGTACATTGCGCCTGGGACCAGGACGGCCAGGATGCAAGAGCGATTGGATTCACCCAGATCTATGGTTTCCCACAGGTTCTGGGTGCGATCAACTGCACTCACATGATGCTCAGATCTCCGATGCAACACACGGCCAACTACATCAACCACCAGGGTTTCCATTCGCTGAATGTGCAACCACCAGAATCACATCCTGCAGGTGTGTGCACGGTTTCCAGGGAGTTTGGACGACTTCTACATTCTCAGTTGGTCACAGATCCCTGCAGTCTTCCAGGGCTCACAGAAGCTTTGCAGGGATGGCTCCTCAGAGACAAGGGCTACCGCAGGAGCCATGGCTGATGACGCCCGTGTGGCAGCCTCAGACTGCAGCAGAGCGATGTTATAATGAGGCTCATGCAGCAGCTCACAACTTGGCGGAGCAGGCCATTGGGATGCTGAAGATGCGGTTCCAGTGCCTGGACCGGTCTGGTGGAGCCCTGCAATACAGTCCGCAGAGGGTGTCATGCATTGTCATCGTCTGCTGCACTCTTTACAACCTGGCACTGCAATGGGGAGACGAGCTGGCTGAGAAGGAGATAGGGGAGCTAGAGGCCACCTCCGATGAGGAGGATACCAACAAAGATGAGGGTGAGGAGGTCCTCAGAGGTGATGATGACAGGGTTGAGGCTCTCACACTGGCTAGACGAGGCTGGCGCGCTTGGGAGGCCCTCATAGCTGCTAGATTTGTGAGGATGACAAAGACATGCAGTGAGGTGTCCCCGTAGATTCTAACAGCACATCTGTGAACGTTTGATTCCAGTCCGGCTTATGGCAGCGCGAATAACCTCTGTGAGAATGCTCCTATCATAGAAAGGCAGTGAAGGCCCTAATAGTCACTCGATTGCAGGAGGATGATGACGACATGCAGTGAGAACACTCCATAGATCTTCACATAGCCTCCTGTCTGGCCGAGGGCAGCTCGCTTGCTCTCTGTGATCAGGGTCATATCATAGAGAGGCAGCCATGAAACTTTAGAAGCATCTGATCCTTTGTCCACCTTCAGCACCTGACCCCTTCAGGAGCACAGCATCAGTGGTCAAAGTGCTGAAGAGATGGGAATCAGCCTTACATTAAAGGTGATGAGAGCACACATAGAGTATGAGAGGCATTCTGGCAGCAACGACCAGCACTGCTGAGGTGCAGACATCAGTAATATTTCCAGGGTGTGAGGCTAGACCAGCACTTTGGTCTGAAGGCTGCACAGAGCGATTGGATTCACCCAGATCTCTGGTTTCCCACAGGTTCTGGGTGCGATCGACTGCACTCACATGATGCTCAGATCTCCGACGCAACATACGGCCAACTATATCAACCACCAGGGCTTCCATTCGCTGAATGTGCAACCTCCAGAAACACATCCTGCAGGTATGTGCACGTTTTCCAGGGACTGTGCATGACTCCTACATTCTCAGTTGGTCTCAGATCCCTGCAGTCTTCCAGGGCCCACAGAAGCTGCAGGGATGGCTCCTCGGAGACAAGGGCTACCGCAGGAGCCATGGCTGATGACACCCATGTGGCGGCCTCAGACTGCAGCAGAGCGATGCTATAATGAGGTTCATGCTGCAGCTCGCAACTTGGTGGAGCAGAACATCGGGATGCTGAAGATGCAGTTCCGGTGCCTGGACTGGTCTGATGGAGCCCTGCAATACAGTCCGCAGAGGGTGTTATGCATCATCATTGTCTGCTGTGCTCGTTACAACCTGGCACTGCAATGGGGAGACGAGCTGGCTGAGGAGGAGATAGGGGAGCTAGAGGCCACCTCCAATTAGGAGGATGCCAACAAGGAAGAGGCCCTGGACTGAGATACCTGCCTTTATCTTGTGCAGAAAGTTTTCACATCTGAGTGACAAGAACAAGGAGCCACAGGCAGGGAGACATTCTTGGGAGTTTATTAGCAATGGTGAACAGTATGTACAAGTGATTAAACACCCCTGCCCAGGCTGTGCAACTAATTCTTCTTAACTTTCCTAATCCTGCCGCAATGCCTTGGAGCTCCCGGACATCCACAGCAGAGGTGGAGGAAGCCTACTGACTGTGGCGCCCAGTCTGTGATGACATTGGTGGGCGTCTTCTGGAGGGCAGAAACCTGATGGGCCCCGGCCTGTTTTTGGTGTCCTGCTGTGTGGCAGTGGCACCCTCCTTGGCCTGTGAACCTGGATCTGTGGAGGTCACAGGAAGAAGGGAGTCAGATGGGCCAGTCACTCCCAGAGTCACCTGGGAGGATGGCCCTGGAGCATGCACCTGCTGATCCTCCTCACTATGGGCTGAGGGCCCCTGGCTGACTCCTTGAGCAGAAGGGGTGGCTGGAGTGAGATTGGGCTCCTGCACCCCTCTTGCGTACACACTTTGAAGGCCAAATATGGCATCAGCAATGGACTTAAGCCCGCGCAGCAGTGCAGAAGTGACTTCCTGGACCAAGGTCTCCATGACAGCCACCATCCTGCCAGTGTTGACCTTGGTGCATTGGCATGCTGGCGCTAACACCTCAGAGTGAATTCAGATGTACTCCTCCATCGTGCCTTGCAATCTGAGGACTGCAGCAGACATCTCTTCCTGGTGTTCCCAAGCTTGCCTTTGCAACTCCAGCAACTGTGACATGACCGAGTCCAGAGGCTCATCATGTGACTTGGACTCAGCAAAGTTCTGGCCTCCAGCAGTCCTCCGAGTGCCAGTGACCAGGGAAGTCCCTGCCTCCATCTGCTGTGGATCAGAAAGTGCGATGTGCTCACCAGTTTGTGATCCCAAGGCTACTCAAAAGCTAGGTCCCACTGAGATGTGTGTCTCTGCACTGCAGGAGGGTGTATGTGAGCACTGTGATAGGACTTCAGGGAGGGTGCCTTCAAGTTCCTCTTCAGAGGTTTCTTCAGGGCTAGTTTGGAGGCCCTGGGTCGTGGACTCCGTTAGCTGTTTCCCAGATGTGCCTGCGGAAGCAAGGAGAGATAATTAGTGCATGGCAGTGGCCTGTGAAACAGGACACATCACTCACAGCATGGTTGTCTGATGGATGTTGCACTGCTAGATCCTCACTTGGTAGAGCGCCACTGACCTCATCATCAGCACAGGACCGGCCCAGGTCATTGCTGGCCAGCTGGATGGCTCTGTTTTCAGCGTCAGGGAGGATCTTGATTTCAGGCATTCCTTCATCAGTCTGCGCCCTCTCCCTGTTGTTGTGTGCCAGCATGTCTTGCATGAATAGAGATGGAGAAAGTGTAAGCAGGATGCCTACCAGGCCAGATGATAAGTATGCCTGGCATGTGTGGATGGTGAGTGGCCCCATGGACAGGATGAGGACAATGAAGGTGTGTGTGAGGGACTGAATGGTGATGTCACTTGAACTGGCAGTGAGTGAGGGCCCTGTGATTGTGTGATGGGTTTGAAAGTGTGTGAGTTGTGAGTAATGAGAAGAGTGACTTACCCTGACGGAATGAAGGAGATTATTCACCCTGTTACGGCACTGGGTGGCTGTCCTCTTTTGAAGGGGATTGGCGCTGACCATCGCTGCCACCACCTCCCTGCCTGGTTGGTGACGATGCTGCCCATCCTGCGGCCAGAGCGGGGGTAGAGGACATTCCGACGGGACTCCACTGAGCCAAAAGGTGTTCCAGAGCCGCATCATTGAAGTGGGAGGGGCCGAAGTCTTTTTGCTTTTGGAACTATCCTGTCTTCCATGGGCTGGAAGCATTGAGATCTGTGGCTTGCGGCTGGACTTTAAATATGGCATCCAGCGTGATGAAGTGGCGAGGTGATGGCAGGCAGGCGAATGACAGCCTGGCCACCATCAATACAATGTGTTTCCTGGGAGTGCATAAATAATGTGGCGGGTTTGGCACGAAACGGCATAAATACCCACCAAGTGTCATCTTACCCGCCCGCCACCGCACTTAGTGCAAATCTGGGATGATTCCGCCCTATACCTCTGGAAATGTTTGGATATGCTGGGGGTGAAATTAGTCAATGCCAATAGCACAAAACAGCTTTGTAGCGAAACAGCATCCTGCCTTCCAACAGCCTGATTTTCTTTCCCAAGCAAAATAGGACTGTCAATTTGTGCTAGTGTCATAGACACTTTCATTCCTGTTAGATTCTGTTTATTAGTGGTGTTTTACTGGTCAAAGCACTGCTTACATCAGGCTCCATTCAAAGCTCTGAAGAAAACATGCATTTCAAGATTCCCTCTTTCCCTCCATTTTACCTTTAGTGATGGCAATGTGCGACAATGGCCACTAGATGGTGCCCTATATTGCAAGAAATCTCCAGACCACATAAATTTATCAGGATTTGCCTAAAAATGAAATGCTATATGATTTTGAACCTGAACTACACAGTTATTAGAATGCCATATGATTTGACATAACATTTGTCACCTCACATCTTGAACTTTATTGAAAGGCGAGTTTTGGAGGAAGGAAAAGAATTGTCTAGAGAGGACAAAGCTTTGATAAACCCCTGTCACATTTCTGCCATATAAAAATGTATTTTCATTGCATGAGGTCAGAGGAGTAACTACTTAAACTGCAATGTATGACCTTTCATTCTATTAGTGCCATGATAAAAGTACCAAAGTATAAATGTTGAAATGGCAACTTCCAAATTCCTCCACCAGTCCATAATCTGACAGAAATCGCCTCCTGTCACTCACTCAGTTATCACATTTTTCATTTTAGAATGGGTCTCTTGTGACATGTCAATCATAAAACTAAACAACTTCCCACATTAAAATGCATTTGTATCTGTTATTTTTGGTGATCATAAAGGTGTCAGCTGTGGCTCAGGAATAGCATTTTCATCTCTGAGTCACAATTTTGTGTGTTCAGATCCAACTCTGGAGATTAAAGTACATAATATAGGCAGACGCTCTTGTGCAGCACTTGGGGAGTTTCTATCTTTTGGATGAAACATTAAATTGATGTACCATTTTCCCTCTCAGGTGGGCAGAAAAGATCCTCTGGGTCATGTCCAGAAGACATGAAAGAGATCATAATGATGTTTAAATCAAACCTTGCTTTCTGCTTATTTTAAAAATGGGCGTCACTGAACCAAAAACGTGACTGCCACAGGTCACTTGATTTGCAAGTTGGCTACATTTCTGGAAACTTGAAACAGTAATTACAGGACAAAGCTCAACCCTCATCCTTGTGGAATCTCACACCTATCATTGTGTGGACCTATTACAATCAATGAAACAAGGGAGTAGCAGATGGTCTGTCTGCCCAGCCTGGGCTTATAACAAAGGGAGAGCCATTGAAACTCATTATACCAGCAGAGGCACTAATAACCACCATCTACCTCCTAAGGTGAACAATGGATTTTGACCAGAGGCATAGAAACTGATTGTTTACCTGATACTGACTCATCAGTGAGCAATGCCACATGACCTAAGCTCCTCTGGCCTTTGAAAAGTTTTAATGTTACATTCCAGGACTCCTGGGGCAGCCTGCTGTTAACATGCAGCCTGTCAACCCCAAAGCAGGACTCCAGGCTGACTAAAAGCCTGCCTCAAGTCTAAACTGCCTCAAGCCCGGCTCTCTGGAAGATTCTTGCCATCACCTGTGGAGTGGACCAAGTCTTTGGATACTAAGCTCATCTTGCTGCACCATCATCAACTTTGAAGGGATTCTGCAACTCCTGCTTTCAGCTAGCTGAACCCTCCTGAACTTTAACTCCTACGTGAAGGAACCCTGCCTGGATGTTGACATATTGGACTCTAACATTCACGTGAATTAATATCCAAATCTTTGGTTCTTCATTTTAAGTTATTCCTAGTTGTAAAACTCAGGGCTCAGGGATAATGGGTTTCAATTGGCTTATGAATGAATCTAACTGATATCCCACTGCATGGGTCCAGGAATCCCACATCAGTCCATTTGGCTCTCCGACTTAATTGGGGGAGGATTTGCTGCTGTCGGGAGATTCCCGTGAGTAGGTGGGCCTGGTCACCATGGTTCTTGTCACAATGGACTGAATTAAATTCCACCCATTCTGTGCAGCTTCTCAGTTTCACTGAGCTGCTCAACGAAATGTGTCACCTATTGCAGAAAAATCTGCAACTGCAGAGCTGGGTGAGGACGACATTGGCAGCAGCTATGAAGCTATCGCTGTCTGTAAATGTTTCGGCACTGAGTTCCTTCCAGGCTGGAACAGGTGATATTTTCAACATCTTGCAGGTCACCATCCACTGTTGTATAAGAGAAGTCACGGATGCTCTGGAAGCAATGAGTACTGAATTCTTTTTATTCTCTCCTGCCAGCTGGCAGAGTGATCATGCCAGAATTACAGGTTTCCCCATGGTTCAGGGCACCATTGGCTGCACACATGTCACTCTACTGGTGCCTCGTGTAATTTCAGGGATGCACTGCAACATGGAGGGATTCCACTCCCTCAATGTCCCTCTGGTGTGCAACCATACTTTGTGTAGCATGCAGGTCAGTGCCTGGTATCCTGGTAGCAGTCGTAATGCCTTCATTCTGCAGCAGCCTGCTCAACCATTAGCACTTGAGCCACCATGACAAATTAGAGGTGACCATTGGGCAACAAAGGCTGACCACTAAGATCATGTCTCTAGTGCGCAATCCATGCACAGTGTGTAGATAACGGAAGATACGCTGCCACAGGAAATGTCATGAAGCAGGCCGCATTAAGCAACATTTCTGCTGCCTGGATTGCTTTGGAGGAGCACTGCAGTAATCTCCAGAGCACTTGCATGATTTGACACTTGCATAATTTACTGCATCCTGCACAATCTCATAATCATAGGGGCACAGAGCCCTTACCACCAGGTAGATATACAGCAGGCAGCTGAGAGGAGGGGGAAGAAGTGTGGAGCCAACCAACATAGCCCTTTTCTTGCTGTGCTGTCCATCATCAGCCCCTCTGACTGTGGTGCCAGTGAATGCAACCCCAATTCAACAACACCCCCAACTTTACCTTCTCTCAGTTACTGACCATCACAGCATCCTCTTAGCACAATGTTGAAAAACAACGACAAAACAGACATTCCAAACCAACTTTATATTCGAACCAATCCAATATTCCATACATGAATTTGCATTCCTTTGAGCCTATTTTCTATGTGCCTTTGCCTGGTCTAGTGCTCCAGTGCAGACTCCAGGGTCTGCAGCATGGCTAGTGAAAGGCTGCTGACTTTCAGTGAAGGAGACTGCAGATGGCCTTGCAGGACAACCTCCAGCAGCTCCTGCCCCAGAAGGTCCAGCTATGGATTGCACCACCTCGACATAAGTGACAACAATCTGGGTCGGCTAATTGAGGGGTAATAGCAGCAGCACTAGTGGAGTAGAAATGGTGAAAGGATGAATACTGTCATCCTGAGAGATGTCAATGCTCCACAAAGGCATTGTTACTCCCCAAGTGTGGCAGCTCACAATCCTAAGAATGTGTTGGATGACAGATTGCTGGACTACTGTGAGACTCTAAGCAGCTTTACACACTGGTGTCCACAGACATAATAGCAGCATCAGGAGCTACATGCAAGCTGAACTGCATGACTTCAGACTGAGCTTCCACCGTAGCTCCTAGATATTGGGTGGCTTCTGCTTGTGTTGCAATGGAAGCTGAGAAATTGGCCATGGGACACTACATCATGGTTGGATCTGAAAGTATGTTAATGGAGTGGACTCCAAGCTCTGAGCAAAGTCAAGTGAAAGACTGCTGCCAGACTCCTTCATGTTCTATGGCAGTGCCTGCAGGCTTTCTAGCAGGTCTGCAAATACATCAAGTATTTCTGTATCAAAAACAAAACTAGCTGGAAAAACTCAGCAGGTCTGACAGCATCTGCAGAGAGGAACACAGTTAATGTTTCGAGTCCATATGACTGTTCTTCAGAACTAAAGAAAAATAGAAATGAGGTGAAATATAAGCTTGTTGAGGGGGGTGGGACAGATAGAGATGGATAGAGGGCCAGTGAAAGGTGGAGGCAAAGGAGAGATTGCCAAAGATGTCATAGACAAAAGGGTGTTGACGGTGCTGATATTATCTAAGGAATGTGCCAATGGTGACATTAAGGGTAGAAAGCAGGACAAGCAAGTGACAGATGGCCCTAGTGGGGGTGGGGGCGGGGGGGAGGAATCGAAATAGGCTAAAATTTGGAGATGAAACAATGGATGGAAATAAATTTAAAAATAATAATAGAAATAGGTGGGAAAATAAAAATATATTTAAAAAACATATGAATTATTAGAAAAAAGGGAGATTGGAAAGGGGGTGGGGATGGAGGAGAGAGTTCATGATCTAAACTTGTTGAACTCAATGTTAAGTCTGAAAGGCTGTAAGGTGCCTAATCGAAAGATGAGGTGCTGTTCCTCCAGTTTGCATTGAGCTTCACTGGAACAATGCAGCAGGCCAAGGATGGACATGTGGGCAAGAGAGCAAGGTGGTGTGTTGAAATGGTAAGCGACAGGGAGGTCTGGATCACGCTTGCAGATAGACTGAAGGTGTTCTGTAAAGCAGTTACCCAGTCTGCATTTGGTCTCTCCAATGTAGAGGAGACTGCATTGGGAGCAGCGAATGCAGTAGACCAAATTGAGGGACGTGCAAGTGAAGTGCTGCGGTTGCTTGGGAAGATGCCGTGGGAGGGAGCTGAGGTGTTGGGGGTGATGGAGGAGTGGGCCAGGGTGTCCCGGAGGGAATGGTTCCTACGGAATGCCGACAGGGGGGGTAAAGGGAAGATGTGTTTGGTGGTGACATCATGCTGGAGTTGGTGGAAATGGCAGAGGATGATCCTTTGAATGCGGAGGCTGGTGTGGTGATAACTGAGGACAAGGGGGTCCCTATCATAGTTCTGGGAGGGAGAGGAAGGTGTGAGGGCGGATGCGTGGGAGATGGGCTGGACACGGTTCTGGGCTCTGTCAACTACCATGGGTGGAAAACCTCTGTTAAGAAAAAAGGAGGACATGTCAGAAGAACTGTTTTGGAAAGTGGCATCATCAGAACAGATGCAACGGAAGCGAAGGAACTGAGGGAGTGGGATGGAGTCCTTACAGGAAGCAGGGTGTGAGGAGCTGTAGTCGAGGTAGCTGTGGGAGTCGGTAGGCTTGTAATGAATATTGGTGGACAGTCTATCACCAGAAATTGAGACAGAGAGATCAAGGAAGAGAAGGGAAGTGTCAGTGATGGACCATGTTAAAATGATGGAGGGGTGGAAATTGGAAGCAAAATTAATAAATTTTTCCAAGTCCAGACGAGAGCATGAAGCGGCACTGAAGCAGTCATCGATGTACCAGAGAAAGAGTTGTGGGAGGGGGCCTGAGTAGGACTGGAACAAGGAATGTTCCACATACCCCATAAAGAGACTGGCATAACTGGGGCCCATGCGGGTACCCATAGCCACACCTTTTATTTGGAGGAAGTGAGATGAGTTTAAGGAGAAATTGTTCAGTGAGAGAACAAGTTCAGCCAGATGGAGGAGAGTGTTGGTTGATGGGGATTGTTCGGGCTTCTGTTCGAGGAAGAAGCGGAGAGCCCTCATTCCATCCCGGTGGGGGATGGAGGTGTAGAGGGATTGGATGTCCATGGTGAAGAGGAGGCAGTTGGGGCCAGGGAACTGGAAATTGTTGATATGATGTACAGCCTCAGAGGAATCGTGGATGTAGGTGGGAAGAGACTGGACAAAGGGAGATAGAATGGAGTCAAAAAAGGAGAACCCCTGACAAAATTTCAGGGATTGTATTATGATACCCCAAAGAGATTCTTTAACTATTATGTTGAGGAATTACTTCTTTGCTTTTCTACGATTCAGTTATCTGATTTGTTATTCACCTGAAAACATACTTAAGTTTTCTGACCTGAGGTCTTCAGCCTCAGAGAAGATATCAGAGATATTTTCAGTTGCATCAGCCATCTCACTCTCTCTTCCAAAAGTGCACTCTCCCTTTAAATGCATATAGCCCTTTAAATACTTCTTAGAAATAATTATATTATCTTCATGCATTGCTAAAAATTTCTATAAGTTAGGCAAACTTTCATCTTTTTGGCAAATAAGTCATTTTTTCCTTCATTTACTAATGACATTTTACTACTAATATTCTGCCCTGGATCACCTGACTCACCAATTATGTAGCAATTCTCTTCTGCAAAAGAAGAACTTGAGCCTGAACCTTCTGGTCGGAGTGAGGGGGTGGGTCTTTTAGTTCTTCAGTTTTCTTTAGTTCTGATGAAGAGTCATATGGACTCGAAACGTTAACTGTGTTCCTCTCCACAGATACTGTCAGACCTGCTGAGTTTTTCCAGCTATTTTTGTTTTTGTTTCAGATTTCCAGCATCCACAGTATTTTGCTCTTATCTAAGTATTTCTGTATACCTCGTGTCTCCATCACATGCAAATCCTGTCTTGAAGTTACACTCTGAACGCTGTGTTGTGTCGATATCTGAGCTAGTGGCTACAAGTGTAAGAGTGTGTGATGGTGTTTTTTTATTATTGGTCTCTTCTTCCTTTTCCTCTTATTGTTCCAGCACTGCAGTCTAGCTTCTAGATTTTGGGTAACTGAAAGGAGAAAGGCACAAGGCTAGGCTTTCAGGAAGAAAGCAAGTACAGGCCTAGACCATTAGCATCTTGTAAATCAGAAGGAACATTTGTAGGATGAGAGGGAAGTGGATGGGAGCAGGAGGATTAGGGATGAGCATACTGTCATCTTTGATGGTCTCAGCCTCGCCCCTGGCCGCGGTCTCGGTCGTGGCTATCATCTCCTCCATCAAGATAAGGATACGCAGCTAAGACATCCCCTGCCAGTTAGGTTGGGCATCATCTATTCCTGGGAGAGAGGGGGAATTGTGATGTTAGTGAATACAGAGCAATTTGTTTGGGTGATGTGGCTGCCATGGTTGAATTGCTGGCAGTGTGTAAAAGCTATGGAATCTAGATGTGAGTTTTGCAGCTGCGCTGAGCACTAATGTGCAGCATGAGTCATGGTTTCTCGAGATTGTTGGTGGATGAATGAAGGTGGGGTGAGCATTGAGGAAGGCTAGTGGTACAGTAGGGTATAGCATTTGGAAATGTGACAGTTATTTGTTCCCACTGCCTTCACCATGTCTGGTTGGAGGCCTCCCTGGTCCCCTGTGAATAGCGGACCTCTCTCCTCCTGTTAAACTCCTGCACCAAGGTCTCCAGACTGGGTCTTAGAACCTTGGAACACTTTGGGCACAATGGGATGAATGGCCTCCTTCTCTGCTACAACATTTCATGTTACACCCAGCCAATTTTATATGAATACATACTTAATTCTTGTTTCTATTTGAATCTGACTTGTGTGAAAATACACAATATCAGCCGTCTTCCTGTCGCCTGCAAGAAGGAAACTTGAAAAAGGAAATGACCATTAAAAATAAACATCCTGCTTCCTGACAGAATCGGGTAGTATGTGTTTTATACTGAATGTTACTGCAAGTAAGCATTGCTGCAGTCAAATCTGAAAAGAGCCAAGAGACATTCACGCATTGCTCTCAATTTCTTTCTATAAAGGTTATCAATAGATAAAGCTTATTGCACAGTACAATACTTCCACCATTAAGTATACTGCAGTTCAACAATACTGAAAATAAAACATAGGTTGAAGTGCTGCGTGCCGCCATTTTACGTGGGCTGAGAGCTCCCTGTGCGGGCGGCTTGAGGAGGGAGAGCAAGAGCCTGCACACTTTCACTCGTACGCATGAAAGAGCACAGAAATTTCCAAGTGTCACATGAGCTGGGACCTGTTAATTAATTTGAATAAAAATTTTTATTAAACTTATAACTCCTTTGTGAAACCTCATCCCGCCCGTGGATGAGGTTCCGTGAAAAATACGAAAGCTGCCAGGCTCTTCGCCTGCCGCCAATGGGCAGCCCTCTTGATGATTTTACTTAGTATTTAAATGGCTTTAATAGGCCTTTGATAGTTCGGCGGGTGCACAGCCGACTCTGCTGCGCACCCACCGAACTGAAGATTGGAATGACACGCGGTGACGTCGGGACGTATGCCCAATGTCACCGCGCATCATTTTACGCGTCAGCGAGCAGGGCCCACCCCCTCACTCCGACCAGAAGATTCAGGCTCAAGTTCTTATTTTGCAGAAGAGAATTGCTGCATAACTGGTGAGTCAGGTGATCCAGGGCAGAATATTAGTAGTAAAATGTCATTAGTAGATTAAGGAAAAAATGACTTATTTGCCAATAAGATGAAAGTTTGCCTAACTTATAGAAATTTTTAGTAACGCATGAAGATAATATAATTATTTTTGAAAAGTATTTAAAGGGCTATATGCATTTAAAGGGAAAGTACACTTTTGGAAGAGAGACTGAGATGGCTGATGCAACTGAAAGTATCTCTGATACCTTCTCTGAGGTTGATGACCTCAGTAGTTCAGAAAACTTAAGTATGTTTTCAGGTGAATAACAAATCAGATAACTGAATCGTAGAAAAGCAAAGAAGTAATTCCTCAACATAATAGTTAAAGAATCTCTTTGGGGTATCATAATACAATCCCTGAAAATTTCTCCTTATTGGCCAAATAAATTCAGCTAAAATTCTTACCTGTGGTTATCCCAGACCAGCTTGACCAACACTCACCCACTGAGGACAGAGATAGGAATCTCTTTACTTTCAATGTTGGGCATCTCATTCTGTGAGTGCCAGGCCCTTTGATCATAGTGCTGAGCAGTTCCTCTTCAGCTTAGCTCCTCACCACCCACTTTGGTAACCTGTGGGCTCAGCTGTTCAACCCAGGGATGGTGGTTAGGCTGATTGTCAGGAGATTGGGGTGTTTTAGTGGGACTTTGGCCTCTTTAGAGGATTCTGATTCAGTGTCCGGCTCAGGTGCTAGCACAACTGGCGTGTTCCAGTTTCTGTTGCTAGGTGATTTGGATTGGCATAACGACAGGCGGGCAGTCTGTTCCTGAACTTGGACCCGAATGATAGGGTAGATTGCCTTCTGGAAGGGGCCTCTCTTGCATCCATGCCAGGTGGGGCTACAGTGTTGTACCTAGAGGGGCTTTTATGGATCATTTTAAATACAGTGGGCAGCCCTGCCAATTTGCTCCACGATTCTGTATTAAGGTGGGTGAGTATGGGATCCAATCTGGTTGGAATCCCTCTGCCAGTCAGTTGGATAGGAGGCTCCGTGTCTTTTGGAACACCATGGTCCTCTGGTGGATTGTCAGCTTTCTGTGCCCCCTGGTGGCTTTCCAACTAAGTGAAGCATGACCCTCACTCTTTCTGGGCCAATTTGGGAACTTTCCTGGTCCCCATTTAAATTCTCCATAAAGCTGCCAACCAGACCAATCAATGGCTTCTGAGTTGGGACCTTTGGATTGGGAGGGTATATTTCCCTAATTTGCTTTATATCCCCTGGAACGTTACTGCTCTCAAGTGAAGGCAGAGGTCCAACAACACTCCCTTATGGCTTTTCAACTGCAGGAGGCATCTCACTCAGTGTGCGCTCATCACTTTGGGAACTCCTTTTGTCCTTATTTAACATCGAAAAGAAGGTTTCTGCCGGCCATACTTCCGGCAATTCCTTAACCTTTTCCTTTCCTGGTTTAATAGTGCCTTCCTCTTCTAAATGGGTCATCTCCCTCACCATCCTTTTCGCTGCTATCGGACTTCTCTGGTCCCTGGCTGGGGAATATCTTGCCGTTCCTTCACTGTCGCTGGGTCAAAATCCTGGAACTCCCTTCCTAACTGCGCTGTGGATATACCTACACCACATGGGGACTGCAGCAGTTCAATAAGGCAGCTCATCACCACCTTCTCAAGGGCAACTAGGGATGGGCAATAAATGCTGGCCCAGCTAGCGAAGCCCACATCCCATGAATGATTTAAAAAAAACTCGAGGGTATTCTGTGAGGCTGTTTCCTCTTTTAACTTTACTGGCCAGGCTTCAATCTTGCTACGTTCAAGCAGCCCTTGCTCAATGTTTATGGGTGCTTTTTAACTCTTTTGGGTCTCTAGACCTTCTCCAGCCTTCTGTTTTCCTGTAGATTTCTTCTGCTTGACATGGGTCTCTTTTCCTTCATTAGCTAACACCTTACTGCCAGGCAGATCGTTTCCAAGGAGGAAATCGACTCCTGCTACGGGTAGTTTGGGGACAATTCCTACCATTGTAGGGCCTGAAACAAGGGTACACTTCAGATGTGCCTTTTGGAGAGGTGCAAACAAAGATCCTTCTCTCACTCCAAGGATCAGGGCTTTGGCCTTCAGAGAGAACTCAATCTTAGGTTTCCCTCCAACCTCAAGGACTGAGTGGCCCCTGTGTCCAGGAGCAGTACAATGGACTTAGTCACATTTTGGGGCGGATAGGGGGACAATGTCGCTGAAATTACAAAACTCTGGAAACTCTTGGGAAATTTCTTCAGCTTGGACACTATTAGCGCAATGCCCTCCACAGCGTAGCAAGACTCTCTGCCGGTTCTACTGCTCTGCCCATAGAGGCATCCTTCAGGGACTACTCACATGGAGCCCTATTAAACCTACAGGCTTCCCTCACAATCTCCAACACTCAGGTCTGGAGTAGCCGATTTTATTGCAATGGGAACACACCGGTCTCCAGGGGATCTCCTTTCGGGTCTCAAGAGGGCTTCTCACACCCTCCTTAGTGTTTTCTTTTTGGGTGAGGGGGCCTATTCTATCTAGGTAGCCCTGATTATCTTTCCAACATCAAAAGAGAATGGTTTTGAAAGGATCTGCCTGAGTTTCCAGACCCAAGGATGAGATCGTAGCTGTCTCCTATGACTGCTACATCCTGAGCTGTGAGGATTCTCAAGTCTGCAGGTTGGAGGGTGAGCAGTTTTTGAACTCCTCCAACAAAACTAACTCATGCAGCTCCTCATAGGTGTGTGGGATTCTTGGGGACCTTATCCATTGGTTGAGTGCAATTTGCTTCAGCCATTAAAACTTAATGTAGGTTTGTATGAGCTTCTTACGAGTGTTCTGGATTTGCCGGTGATATGCCTCTGGGACGAACTCATGGGCACTTTGGATGGCAACCTTGGTCTGCTCATAATTCATGGACACGTCAGGGGAGAAGTCAGGAGTCAACATGGAGTAGACCTCTTGGGGTCTCCCTGGCATCTTAATTAATTAATTAATTAAAAATGTCCAGGTATCTGATGGCCATTTTAGCTGTTCCGCCACTTTCTCAAAAATGGCAAAAAATGACTCCAAACCACTCTCTTTGGATCTCGGAATGAATCCAGCATACTTGAGGGCCTCAGCGAGTGGTTTTTTGTTAGGGAGATAGGGGGTACCAGCAGGTAGAGGGAGATTTTCCCTCACATCTTCCAGCTGTCTGGTCTCTCTCTCTCTCTCTCTCCCATTGAGCTGCTAGCAGTATTTCCAATTTGTGGAGCTTGAAATCTCTTTCCTTATCCTGTTCCCTTGCTCTATCTCTCTTTCCCTTTCTCTCTTCCTTTCCCTCTGTGCTTCTTTTTTCCTCTCCTTAAATCATAGCTGTATTCTGACCTTTTCCAGCTTGAATTTGTTAGAGGAGGGGATTCTTAGCCATGGTTGAGCTCCACATCCAACTGTTCTACCGGTAATGTGAGATCTAAATGTTCTACCAACAAAGGGATCAGTTCCCTTCTCTTCTTTACTGGCCACTTTTAACTCTACCTCCTAGCTGCAGCTTTCAGTTGCTCTGTGTTAAGGGGCACTAAAGTTTCACTGTTCAGATTTCTTTGCTTGGCCCACATCTGGGCATCAAAAGTTGCCATTTTCTTAGTGTTAGGGAGAAGGAATTTGCTGAGGTAAGTTACTGCATTTTAAATTTTGTTCCAGCCACCAAGTTTTTCCTCTTGGCTTCCAATTGACTCTCAGAAATCAGATTTGGCTCATGTCTTAACTTGGACTCTGGTCAAATTCAAATGGGTGATGCTAGATTTCAGCTCCCAATTTCTGTTACGGACAGATGGGGAGATAATTTAAAGAGCACTAATTTCTCCTCTCACCACCCATCCATAAACAGAAAAATGGTTTTGGTTTGCTTTCCCCTTTATAAGTGGTGGCATATTTCGCAACCCCTCAGTTTTGCTGTGATCCAATTTCTATTAATGACCCCACAGCAAACGCAAGGTAAGATAAACTCAAAAGTTTAGTTGCACATACTCAAAACATGGAAGGTGGGTAGCAACATTGCCTCCTTTGCACTCATGCAGTAAAAGGGGGATAGAGAAAGGAAATATTTACAGTGCAGAGACCACAGGGAAAAGAAATATTGTTTCACATGGGTTCCAGAGTCTGGAATCAAAATCCAATGAGTTATTCCTTCATGGAGGTCGGTGATCTGAAAACCGTTGCAAAATAATTCACTTTTCCACTGGTGTTGACTACACACGACGAGATAGGGATGCAGAGATGAATCAGTCTTGTAGGCAATGGTACAGAATTTCCAGTAGATGAAGTGCAGATGGGGCCAGATATTCAACCTGGGCCAGAGTTCCTTGTCCGTGATTCTGTTACTTAGATGGCAAAATGGCAGACTGAGACTTTGTAGTCCAGTAAGGCAATATTACTGGTTACTCAAGCCAGAGGTCAATGTCACATGTCACCCACCTCTCGACCCTGGCTTTATTAAGGGACACAAATCCCTCATCTGGGTCCCCGAGATTGATGAATGTCTCAATCATTAAGACTTGAAAGGAAGGTTGCCTTGTCTTAGCAGATAAGCAAACTCCAGCTGGCTAGCCTGGGTTATGAAATGCAGATGGCCTTTGTATTCCTCTTATTGAATTTGGTCTGTGCAGCCCACAATGTGTTATTAATGGGTCTTCAGAGATAATGAGTTGCAGGTTTCTTCTTTTGATCAGGGGTCACAGACAGACACAGATTCAGCTATTTTAAGGTATTTGTCCAGTTTTAAATTTTTAGAGATAGCAATGAGCATTTTATAAAAATATCCCTTGCAACCATTGAGTCATCTATCTGGGGGCACATTTGAAGTGATAAATATGCAACAGAATATAAAGATTCAACTTCGAAATTTGGCATTTCATAAAGTTTCATTTGTAACATATACAAAGTTACAAATGAACTTGGATGTTGAAACTTAAAATGATTTTTCATAAAACTTACAGCAAAAAAATTGTAAGAGTTTGTGCCCAACTTATTTTTGATGCGTCACCTAAAAATAAATCAATTTTAGTTCCTTTCAATGTTCTAAAAATAATTTCCACACCAGGGGGGTTAGTCATTAATCATTTTCCATTGGTAGGTATGGAGCTTACAAACAGTTTTAGTGTGCTTTGTGGATGGCCAGTCCTACAATCAATCATTAATCCTTCTAGAAGAAGCATGTACAGGTGCATGCTGGGAGTTGAAACACGATAGTCATTAAGCTCTTCAACTAATTGGGGATTTTTAGGAATTTGAATGAACACACCCTCTAAACAAGACATAGGATGAGTTTTCACTATTACTGCCAGAGTGTATAGTGGAAGTTTGAAACATGATATGGTATTTTTAACATGCTTGGAAGAAATAGGTGACTTTGGATCTATCACCTTCAAAGCTCTGGGTTTTCCTTGTGACATATCTTGGCTTGTTGTCAACTAATTGAAAGAGATTGATTGCTATTATTAGACAACAACTCCATTATCATAATATCATTATAACTTCCTGAAGGGATGATGGCGGCAGGTTCGATTGAGGTATTCTAGTGAGAACTGGATTGCCAGCTGAGAAGAGAGAATGTGCAAGGTTGCAGGGACAAGGCAGGGGAGTGGGACTAGGTAGAATGCTCTTTCAGAGAGCCAGTGCAAACTCAATGGGCTGAATGTCCTCCTTCTGCACTGTAAAGATTCTGTGGGCAGAATATCTCCATCGGCATGTGGGGGCGAGCCCGACACACCAGCGTGCAAAATGACGCGAGATGACATCGGGCATGTGTCATCGCGCGACATTTCGATATTGCGTTCAGCGGCGTGCACCAGAGGCGGTTGCGCACCCACCGAACTGTCAATGGCCTGTTAAGGCCATTACGGACCCAATTAACAACGCTGCCCATCCAACCTTAAGGTTGGTGAGCAGGCGAAGAGCCCAAGTTGCCTTTGCATTTTCCAGGAAACCTCATCCACGGGCGGGATGAGGTTTCCTGAAGGTTTTATAAAATTAATAAAGAAATTTTGTCAACTTCACAAACATGTCCTAGCTCATGTGACACATAAGGGAACATGATGATGGGACATGTGTAAATAATTTTTTTGCTTCATTTTTAAAAAACTATTATCCACTTAATCTACCTGAGGCACATTGCGGTGCTTTTTCGCACGCATGCGCCAAAGAGCACAGGCCCCAACTCTTCCTCCTCCTCCCGCCCGCACAGGTAGTGCTGCGCTACCGGCCACGCATCATGCTGGACAGACCTTAATTGTAAGGTCAGCTCCGCGCCCGCCCCCACCCACTCCCGCCCAGCCCGCCATAGGTAAGATTCTACCCTGTGATTCTGTATATGATTTATGTAACTCCAAAATGGTGAGCTAGTGTGACCAAATGATGGAAGGACAAAAGTAAGCCAAAGGCTTTTGAGAGCTCTGTATCTGCGATAGGTGTACAGCTTTAAGTGAATAAAAATGTCAAAGTACTCAAGGCAATGTGGAATAAGCAATTATATACATACATTATAAATATGATGCTCCTCATGCAACAATCACAGTTTCATTCAATTTTTTTCTATGCCTCTTTTGATCCAACTAGAAGGTTGCCAGTAAAGAGAAAACAAGTGGCCCTTTTGAATGGAGCATCACTAAGATGCTGAAATAAAAGCTGAAAACTTTTAAAGGAGTGTTAGTCCAATAAATTAAGATGACATTTCCAGTCTCCCACTGCCCATTGGTCGCAGGAGGCCACAACCACATAACCACAGAAGAGAGGCAGGAAGTAGAACCAAATGATCACCTCTTGACTGCCCACTGTTTTGAGCTGTTGATGATCACCTTGGCAAAGCCCAGGAACAATCCCATGAGGAGGTCCTCTGATCTGCCCATTTCCCTCTGCACCAGGTGGCCAAGGGTCAGGAGTGTGGGACTGAAGTACAGCAAGAAATTGAGGAACAGGCCCCTCAGAAAGTAAAAGAGGGGCTAGATCTCACACATCCTCTATAGCTGTAAAACATGGACTCCTCCAGGCCACAGAAATTATAGATGGCCCCTGAGTCCATGAATCAACTTTGCACAGTGGCAATACCTTCCATGCAAAATCCCCAATGGACAAAGGGTGGAGTCCCACATAGAGAGCCTCCCGCCAGGGACCTCCGTCTCCTCCAGACAGCAGAATGGAATGCCACAGTGTGTCTGGATGGTTGACAAGTGCAAAGAATTAGAGGGTTTGAAGTGCACATGAAACTCCTCTGTGCAGATTGGAATGGCACAGAGGGCATTTCTGAGAGATAGCTCAAGTTGTGGGGTCAATATGCCCGAGGTGGGTACCGGGGCCTGGAACCAATGCGAAATTCCATCTGCGTGGGGTCAGCTCAAATGAAAGAGATCGACACTTGGTGCATTTGGGGCCAAATGCCAGCTTTTTGAGATTCTTAATGGCTTTGGCTGTAATCTGAACTGCATGCAAGACATGCCAATTCCTCCAGAGACATCCAGCCCATTCCTCCGCCACCCCACATGAGCCTATATTGATGGAGGTGCGGATTCCTGAACAGCGACTCCTGGATGATTGCGGCCACTCCTGACAGAGGAGAGATCTAGCTGAAGGTGATCATGCTCCAGACCCTGATCAGTTCCTGGTAAAAACAGGCAGCACCATCAAGGAGGCATGGAGACCTGCCCAAGTTTTTAAACAGGAGATGCGTGTTCTAATTGAGGCTAATCAGCTGGTGGAAGAAATATGTCACCAGCACACAAAATCTGGAAAGAGGCTCTACGCATTGGTATCTCTGCAGGTTCTGAAGGAGGAAAGTCATTGCCTGAGTGGGAAGGTACATCAGTAGCTGATGACCCTTCCTTAGTGGGAGACTCAGCACTATGACAGAGACCCAGTGCATCTTTTTGTTCTAGAAGATGTCAACGAGCTGCTTCTGTATCTTGGCAACAAATTGATGGGAAGAGCTCAAAGTGACCAACTGGTATCACAGCATAGTGGCCACTAGTTGGTTTAAGACCACTGTTTGATGCCTGTAGGTCAGTACCCTGTGCAGTCTTGTCCAGTGCCGTAGGCAAGTGGTGACCTTAGCTCTCGTCAGTTTGCTGATCAGGAGTCTGTGGCAGAGCTAAGATACACTCCAAGGATGAGGAGGTGAGTGGTGCTCCAGGCAAAAGGTCTGAGCTCCTCTCTCAAGGAGTCCATCCACCACCAACCCACCAGAAGTCTAGAGCATTTTTCCCAGTTGATCCTGGTAGAGGATGCCATGGAGTAGACCTGCTGGCATTCAAGCATCCTCCATAGGTCAACAGAATCTATGAATAGGAGGAGCACAGTGCAAGCTGAGAGTACATCCTCCACTCCCTGCTCACACAGAGTCAGCCCTATCAATCTCCTCCAGAAGAGATGCAGGAAAGGCTCCACACAGATGGTAAATAACTGCCTGGATAAGGGACACCCTGACTTTCCCAAACATACGAAATAGGAGCAGATGTAGGCCATTCGGCCCCTCAAGTCAGCTCCTCCATGGCTAATCTGTTCGTGTTTCAAGTTCCACATTCCCATCTACCCCCGATAAACTTTGATTCCCTTCCCTAACAAGAATCTATTTACCTCTGTCATAAAAAATATTTAATGACCCCTTCCACCACCTTCTGAGGCAGAGAATTCCAAAGTTGCACAATCCTGTGAGAGAAAAAAACTTGCTCCTCATCTCTGTCCTAAAAGGGCAACCCCTAATTTTAAAACAATGCCTCTTAGTTCTGGACTCACTCACAAGAGGAAACATCCTTCCAACATCCACCTTGTCAAACCATTCAGGATCTTATATACTTCCATCAAGTCACCCCCCGCTCTTCTAAACTCCAGTGGAAACAAGCTCTGTCTGTCAGACCTTTACTTATAAGATAACCCACTTATTCCAGGTACAATCTAGTAAACCTCCTCTGAAATGCCTCCAACGCATTTATATTCTTCCTTAAATAAGGAGAACAAAACTGCACACAATATTCAAGATGTGGTCTCACCAACACCCTGTATTACTGAAGCGTAATGTCCTTAATTTTATGTTCAATTCCTCTCATAATAAAGGATAGCATTCCACTAGCCTTCATAATTACTTACTGTACCTGCATACTAATATTTTGTGATTCATGCACTAGAACACCTAGATCCCTCCATACCTCGGAATTCTGCAGCCATTCTCTGTTTAAGTAATACTCTGCTTTTTTATTCTTCCTGCCAAAGTGAACAACTTCACGTTTTCCCACATTCCCACTCACTCAACCTATTTTTATTCGTCTGCAACCTCCTTATGTCCTCTTCACAACATACTTTCCGACCTATCTTTGTGTCATCTGAAAATTTAGCTACCGTGCCTTCTCATCCCTCATCTAAGTCATTGAAATAAATTGTAAAAAGTTGAGGCCTCAGCACAGACCCCTGCGGGACTCCAGTCGTCACATCCTGTCAATCAGAAAAAGACCCATTTATGCATACTCTGTTTTCTGCCAGCCAACCAATTTTCTACCCATGCTAATATGTTACCCTCTACACCAGGATCTTTTATTTTCCACAATAACCTTTGATGTGGCACCTTATCAAATGCCTTCTGGAAATGGAAGTACAGCACATCTAAAGGCTCTCCTTTATCCACAGCGCATGTTTCTCCTTCAAAGAACTTCAGTTAATTAGTTAAACATTTCCCTTTCACAAAACCTAGCTGACTTTTCCTGATTACCTTGAGTTTCTCCAATTGCCCAGCTATAACCTCCTTAATGATCAATTCTAATGTGCTTCCCATGACAGACATCAAGCTAGCTGGTCTATAGTTTCCTGTACTCTGCCTTCTTCCCTTCTTGAATAGAGGGGTTATATTTGCTACTTTCTAGTCTGATAGAACCTTTCCAGAATCCAGCAAATTTTGGAAAAGTAACACCAATGAATCGACTACTACATTAGCCACCTCTTTAATGATCCTAGGGCAGGGGAACTTATTCATATCAAGGGCCACTCACACATAGGCAAAATGAGTTGTGGGCCACACACACATAAAAACCAAATTATTATTTTTTTTAACAGAGGATACAGAAACATTCAACTCACCCATTGTTTTAATGCGATGACTGAGTTTTCTGTTCATTAACAACCCTTGTTATTGTAGATTCTATGCTGTTCATAATGACTGGTATTTCATTCTGCATTACTGCCACCTTAAAAACCTCCTGCCCATTACTGCCGTGTTTGCCAGGAACATGAACACAGTAGGCTGTGACTGCCGCTGGTGGTGATCTTTAAATGGTGGAGTTTGCCTTGCCACCACCTTCTCAAGGACAATTAGAGATGGACAATAAATGCTGGCCTAGCCAGTGACGTTTGCATCCCATGAATGAATAATAAAAAGATGGCACAGTCTGAACTTGCCTCCCTTGCTGAACTTGGTTAGGTTTTGGGATTAGATTTTGTTATGGGGTGGTCCCCAGCCGATATGCCCTAGCGTCCTCCTTTCCTCATCCTCCCAGGAGAGTGTGGTCCAGAGGTCAATCTCCAGGGTGTTGCAGGAGAGTGGCAGTGAACCAAAATGGACAGGGTTGCTTTGAATGAGCAGAATCCGATCTGCATTGAACACCAACCGAAATGCTAAAAGAAGCGCACAGTTTAACAGCGGGAATATCACAGGATGCCTCCATTAGGCAATGTGTAGCCTTGAACTAGTAAAAAAAACCCTCAATCGGATAAACAGCTCAGGGATTCATAAGGTGCCACTGAGTTCTAGATTTCCAGCTTAGAACCAGAAACAGAGCATTAATGGAAGAACATGACAGAGGCATTCGATTTGTCATATTAAATAAGAATAAAACATTAACCACTTAGCAGAGAAAGGAGGAGGGAGCAAAGGTACAATCTTATTCTATCCTGGGGGAGATTTTGGCTAGGACAAGTAGAGAAGCCAATATTAAACCATCCCAAACAATACTTAATCGCTGCAAGGAAACTTCTAACCATCCATGGAGATCACCTTACAAGAGACTTTGTTTCTGATGTGAGCATGTTTGCTTTAAGATTAACAGACTTAACTGCAATAGTTACTTTTGAACTCCTGAAAGAAATTTGTTTCTCACAGATGTCATGAAGCTATTAATGTATATAATATTATTGGAAAATATTTTTCTTTTAAAATAGAGGTTTAGGCTGTGGGTGTGTCTTAATTAGATTAAAGCCAGCTAGTCTGGGTGCTTTGATGTGTACTAGTTTTTGCATTTTGCATTTGCATTTTTTGAATAGAGCATCCAAGAAGTGGGGTGAAAACTGACACCTATCTAGCAGACACCAAGCCATATGTTTATATTACTAATAAAATTGGTACTTTGAAAGGGGTTTTATTGTTAGAAGAGGCTGGTGATGCAATGAGAATTTACATTCAATGGGTGGTGGTAGGTATAACCTCAGCAGTTTTTGGGTGTGCAGAATAGAGGCAATGTGAGATCAAAAGGCAGCTGTAAGCCTCCAACTGCCTCCACAGGAACCAATGTGAAAAGAACCCTTTTTGGAATTCATAAGATGAAAATGCTTTGCCTGGTGTTTGGTTAAGTCTATGGGTTGCTGTTGCCTTAATGGAGATTAGTTTGGGAATTTGTTAAAAGTTATGATAGTAGTAATTTGTAGCCATGTGTATATATATTTTAACCTGTGTAAATTAATAAAATGTTTCATTTAGTTTAATGCAAAACCTCAAAAACTGGTGGTCTGTTTCCTGAATTTAGAGTCGCATCTCAAACATAACACATAAAATGAAAGATTATGACAGTTGTTTAAAGTTTCCCTCTAGGATTTTTATGCGCAGAGATATTCAGACGTTTGATTTAGGTATTTTCCATAACACTGGCCTAGCACAGGGAGATGTAACAAACAGAAGAACATCCTGATGCAAGTGGAGATTTTAACACTGTACTAATAGTCCAAGAATTTTCTGAGAAAATCAAAGCTTTATCCAACCATCCATCGTTGCGCTGACATTCCCAGCTGATAAATGATCAGTATCTGCCACTGATTCCTCACCCCGGACACTGCTCTAAGTGTTAGAAAATGGCATTTGAGATATTAGAAAAATGGGACAGGAAAAATCTGTTAAAGGAAACATATGATACACAAAAATACCAAAATTACTGTGTACCTGTTGAATTTTAAATTTGGTACTATAATTGCAGTTGCAAGTGCAGTGAACTGAAATATATTTCCTCCTGGCTCTTAATCAATGACTTTAGGTGTCTGAAGCAAGTGGGGAAACCAGTAAATGACAGAACAAATAACAGGATAACTGTCATGATGAATTATGTAAAAAAATAAAAACAAAAAACTGCGGATGCTGGAAATCCAAAACAAAAACAGAATTACCTGGAAAAACTCAGCAGGTCTGGCAGCATCGGTGGAGAAGAAAAGAGTTGATGTTTCGAGTCCTCATGACCCTTCGACAGAACTGATTGAATGTTAGAAGAGGGGTGAAATATATGCTGGTTTAAGGAGGTGGGGTGGGGGGGCGGTGGGGAAAGAGAAGTGGGATGGGGGTGGTGTGGTTGTAGGGACAAGCAAGCAGTGATAAGAGCAGATAATTAAAAGATGTCACAGACAATGGAACAAAGAAGTGTGGAAGGTGGTGATATTATCTAAACGAATGTGCTAATTAAGAATGGATGGCAGAGCACTCAAGGTACAACTCTAGTGGGGGAGGGGTGGAAAGACTAGCCTGGCATACAAGATTTAAAAATGCATCTGCTCTCAAGCCTTCTCCTCCCTCCCAGAAACATGATAGTGTCCCCCTTATCCTCACTTATCACCCCATCAGCCTCCGCATTCAAAGGATCGTCCTCCGCCATTTCCGCCAACTCCAGCATGATGCCACCACTAAACACATCTTCCCCTCACCCCCCCGGCGGCACTCCGTAGGGATCGTTCCCTCTGGGACACCCTGGTCCACTCCTCCATCACCCCCTACTCATCAACCCCTACCTATGGCACCTCCCCATGCCCACACAAAAGATGCAACATCTGCCCCTTCACTTCCTCTCTCCTCACCGTTCAAAGGCCCAAACACTCCTTTCAAGTAAAGCAGCATTTCACTTGCATTTCCCCCAACATAGTCTACTGCATTCGTTGCTCTCAATGCGTTCTCCTCTACATTGGAGAGACCAAACGTAAACTGGGCGACTGCTTTGCAGAACACTTGCGGTCTGTCAACAAGAAAGACCCAAACCTCCCCGTCGCTTGCCATTTTAACACTCCACCCTGCTCTCTTGCCTACATGTCTGTCCTTGGCTTGCTGCATTGTTCCAGTGAAGCCCAACGCAAACTGGAGGAACAGCACCTCATCTTCCGACTAGGCACTTTACAGCCTTCCGGACTGAATATGGAATTCAACAACTTTAGATCTTGAACTCCCTCCTCAATCCCCACCCCCTTTCCATTTCTTCCCCCTTCCTTCTGTTTTTTCCAATAATTTATATAGATTTTTCTTTTCCCACCTATTTCCATTATTTTTAAATCTTGTATGCCGGGCTAGTCTTTCCACCCCACCCCCACTAGAGCTGTACCTTGAGTGTCCTGCCATCCATTCTTAATTAGCACATTTGTTTAGATAATATCACCACCTTCCACACTTCTTTGTTCCATTGTCTGTGACATCTTTTGATTATCTGCTCCTATCACTGCTTGCTTGCCCCTACAACCACATCACCCCCACCCCACTTCTCTTTCCCCACCCCCACCCCTCCACCACCTTAAACCAGCATATATTTCACCCCTCTTCTAACATTCAATCAGTTCTGTCGAAGGGTCATGAGGACTCGAAACGTCAACTCTTTTCTTCTCCACCGATGCTGCCAGACCTGCTGAGTTTTTCCAGGTAATTCTGTTTTTGTTTTATGATGACTTATGTGTTGTCTCAGTAACAGTCATACAGCAGCGCCAATTCACAGGCTGCATGGCAACACTGTGGGGAGAGATCTATTACTTTGCCTTGCATTTACCCTCTGCTGGGTGTCTTCATAAGGAGATTGAGTGAGGTTGGAATTAAGAAATGTTATAGCAAAAGCATTGGCTTCTCAGCCATGTCGATTATATTTTCACCTACAATCAGCTCAGCAATGAAGCACACATTACTTGGTTCAGTATTTTGTTTGGTTCCAGGTGTGTTTTAAAGTAATTAGCAACACATTATGTTGTGCAGCATTTTTAAAAGACAGATAGAAGCAGCAAATGTTTTTTGGCCTAACCAGCAGCTGACTGCCTGTTAAAAAATTGCTTACGAATAGGCTTTACTGAAAGAGGCAGCATTTCCATGAAATTGTTGGCAAGGCAGTTATTAATTTGTGTCAACTATGTGTTTTCTTTGTTCTATGACTATTTATTTAGGAGTTGTTTTCCAAGATATATCTTTTGAAATCTCACCACGGGCCGGATGCAACCCTTGCCCTAGGATGAAACCCATCAGGACCCGGAGACTTGTCAGCCCACAGCTCCATCAGTTTGCTCAGTACCACTTCACTTGTAATTTCACCAAGATTCCCTCTGCCTTCTACCTCCCGGTTTCCAGCTATTGTTGGAATGTTTTTGTATCCTCTATAGTGAAGCCAGAAGCAAAATATTGAAAAGGAGAAGAGTGGGTCTAAGACTGGTATTTTGAACTTAAAGCAACCATGTGGGCATAAAAGCTGAGCTAGCTGAAGTGAACTGGGATACTAGGCTAGGGGATAGATCAATAGAGAAGCAGTGGTAGACATTTAAGGGGATATTTCAGAATACTCAGAATAAGTATATTTCTACTATAAAGAGAAATTCTAAGAGGAGGATCCACTATTTTGTGGTTAACTAAATAAGTTAAGGAAAGCATCAAGCTCAAGGAAAAAGCATATAACTGCGCACAATTTCATTTGCCATTTCCGTATTATCTACTATTAATTCCCCACTGTTAATCGCTAGAGGACCAACACTCACTTTACTTACTTTTTTCCTTTTTAAATACTTGTAGAAACTCTTGCTATCCATTTTTACATTTCTAGCTAACTTCTTCTCACACTCTAATTTCTTTCCCCGATTAACCTTTTAGTCATTCTCTGCCATTCTTTATATTCTGACCAATCACCTGACATGCCACTCATCTTTGCACAGTTATGTGCTTTTTCCTAGCATTCGATGCTTTCCTTAACTTCTTTAGTTAACCACAAATGGCGGGTCCTCCCTTTAGAATTTCTCTTTATAGTAGAAATATACTTATTCTGAGTATTCTTAAATATCCTCTTAAGTGTCAGCCACTGCTTCTGTCTTGATCTATCCCCTAGCCTAGTATCCCAGTTCACTTCAGCTAACTCAGCTTTTATGCCCACATAGTTACTTGAAGTTTAAAATACCGGTCTTAGACCCACTCTTCTCCTTTTCAAACTGTGTGTAAAATTCAATCCTCTTGTGGCTGCTGTTACCTTGGGGTGCCTTCACTCTGAGGTCATTAATTAATCCTGTAACATTACACAATACCAAGTCAAATATAATCTGCTCTCAGAGATAAAAACAAAAAAACTGCGGAAGCTGGAAATCCAAAACAAAAACAAAAACAGAATTACCTGGAAAAACTCAGCAGGCCTGGCAGCATCAGCGGAGAAGAAAAGAGTTGACGTTTCGAGTCCTCATGACCCTTCGACAGAACTCGTTCTGTCGAAGGGTCATGAGGACTCGAAACGTCAACTCTTTTCTTCTCCGCTGATGCTGCCAGACCTGCTGAGTTTTTCCAGGTAATTCTGTTTTTGTTTTTGTTTATAATCTGCTCTCTGGTTGGTTCCAGAACATACTGGTCTAAGAAATTATCTCAAAAGCATTCTAAGAACTCCTTATCCAAGCTATTACTGTCAATCTGATTTTTCCAGTTCATATGTAGATTGAAATCATCCATGACTATTGCTGTCCTTTTATCATAAGCACCCAATATTTCTTCTTGTATACTTTGTCCTACATTGTGGTTATTAGGGGCCTGTAGACCACTCCCAATAGTGACTTATTTCCCCTACTATTCCTCATCTCCACACAAACTGATTCTATATCCTGATTTCTTGAACCAAGGTCATCTCTAACTATTGCATCAATGCCATCCTTGATTAACAGTGCAACTACCCCACCTTTACCTAGCTTCCTATTCTTCTTGAATATCATATACTGCTCAATATTCAGGAACCAATCCTTGTCATCATGCAACCACGTTTTCATAATGGCAATAAGATCATATTTATTTACTTCAATGTGCACTATCAATTCATTTACTTTGTTATGAATGCTATGTGCATTCAGATACAGAGTCTTTAGTTTTGTCTTTTTGTTACCATTGTAACATCTAGTCTTGATTAGTGATGTATTCTTAGGTTTTTTCTCTCTGTACCTTCCTTCTAGTCTATGACCCTCATTTCCCATATTATTATGATGCTCTCCTGCCTTGAATCTACCCTTTGATTTGCTACATCCACCTAAACTTGATCGCTCACCCCTTTTTAGTTTAAAGCCCTCTCTACTTTCCTAGTTATGCGACTTGCAAGCGCACATGTCCCAGATGGTTCCAACGGTACTGCCCCCACTTTCCCCAGTACTGGTGCCACAAACTGGAACCCACTTGTCCCACACCAGTTTTTGAGCCATGCCTAATCTTATTTGTCCAATGCTAATTTGCACATGGCTCGAGTAATAATACCTTTGAGGTTCTGCTTCTTAATTCAGTCCCTAGCTTCTCACATTGAGTAAGCAGAACCTGATTCTTTGTCCTGCCTATATTGTTGGTACCTACATGGACCATATGACTGGATCCTCCCCATCCTACTGCAAGTTCCTCTCCAGCCCTGAATCCTGGCACCGGGCAGGCAACACAGCCCTCTGGAATCTCGCTCTTTGCCGCAGAGAAAAGTGTCAATCCCCCTTAATATACTGTTCCCTACTAACACTACATTCCCGTATGCTCCCCGCTTTAATGGCTTCCTTTACCATGGTGCCATGGCCAACCTGCTCATCCACCTTACAGACCTCACTTTCAGCAACGCAGGTTGTGAGCATCTCAAACCTGTTTGATAATTGCAAAGTCTGAGGCTTCTCCACTACTGTCTACTTGGTCTCATTACTTGTCTCACTGACAGCCACATCCTCCTGTCCTGCACTGCTGACCAAAACAGGAGACCCTATTCTAAGAGGTGTGACCATCTTCTCCAACAAAGTGCCCAGATATTTCTCCTTCTCCCTTATGCTGTGCAGCGCCTGCAATTTGGCTTCCAGATCAATAATCCTGATTCGGAATTCCTCTAGCTGCTTACACTTACTGCAGATGTGTTTGTCATTGATTGACTTGGTGTCCAAAAATTCCCACCTTCCAGAGCTGTTACATAACACCTGAACAGCCATTGTTACTTATGTTATTTAGTTAACTTAATTTATTTACTCAATTAATTAACTTATAATAATTTCTATGGGTGCACTGAATCCCCACGTGAACCTAATTCACTACTCACTCAGCCTCCGTTTCACTCTGGCATAGTCGCCTGTCTCCTCGTGTACTCTTACTGATTGTGCAGTTTGAAAAGCCTGTCTCTTTTATAGACCCTCTGATGAGTCACTAGCTAGTTTAGCTTCATGCTACAGTAATTAGCACCACTTGAACCAACTGCTTTCAGGTGATTGACAGATAACTGCTACTCGGTGCAGTTTTCTGTTTAATAAGCTAACCTAATTTACTTTAAGGTTAGTAATGTGTCAGATCTTGATTCTTAATCTATAGTTAAAACCTAAAAAGGACTTACCAGAACTTACCACCTGAACCTAATTCGCTACCCACTCAGTCTCCATCTCACTCCAGTATAGTCACCTGTCACCTTGCGCGCCCCTTACCAAAGTGAAGAGGCATTGTTAACATTAATCAGACATTCTGAGGCAGCATATAAAAGTTGGATCCAGCAACAAAATGCATCCCGAACCCGAATGCTCACAGAGTTCCAAATAAGTATCTGCAATTCACTTTATTGAATGCTTTCTCCTGACACAAGGAAAAGCCAGCAGCCGACAGGCCCCTGGGGATGATGAACCAGGTCCTGGACCCAATAGATGTTGTTGTGAATTGTCTGGCTTGGGTCCAAGGAGGACCTGTCAGGATGGATCATGTGAGCCAGCATAGCACCAAGGTGAGTAGACATGACCCTATCAAAGATCTTGATACTGAGGAGGGGAAACTTGGGCAAAATGGTATCGAATTAAGAAATTGACCTTTCATTGTTTTTAATCAGAAAGGATAAAAGACAAGAAAATAGTTCAGCTGAAAAGAAAAGGTTGATGAAAATGAGAACGAGAAATCCCTATTTAGATGGGCTTTGCTCTTCTTTTGTTTAGCAATCCTATGTTTAATTTATTGCCATTATTCCTAGCATTTCAAATATGAAACATCCACTGCATATGTGAGCAAAATTTTCTTACACAGTTGCCAATTTATTTTGCTTTTTTGCTATGTTAGAAACCACGGCCTTAAAATATGCATCCATTCCAATGGACTCCCACCTTATATCTGGAAGGAATCCATTCCATCCCAGCCTACATCACATAGATGCGTAGAGTGGTTACGCCACAGAAGGCTATTAAAGCCATCATGTCCATGTCTGTTCACTGCAAGAGCAAATCATCTAGTCTCACTCCCTTGCCTTTTCCTCATAGCCCTGCAATTTTTTACACTTCAGGTCATTACCCAAATCTCTTTTAAAGGCCTTGATTAAATCTGCCTCCATCACAATCTCAGATATGCATTCCAGGTCTTAAACACTCGCTGTGTAAAAAATGTTCTTGCTCGTATCATCGTTGTTTCTTTTGCCAATCACCATTAACCTGTGTCCTCTGGCTCTCGATCCTTCCACTAATGGGGACAATTTCTCCCTATCTACTCAGTCCAAACCCCTCTGAATACCTCTATTAAATCTCCTTTCAATCTTCCCCTCTCCTTGGAGAACAGATCCAGCTTCTCTAATCTATCTGTATAAATGAAGTAACATCCTCATTAATCTTTTCTGTGTCATCTCTAATGCCTTCACATCCTGCCTAAAGTACAGTGCCCAGAATTGTAGACAATACTCTAGTTGAGGCCAACCCAGAGTTTTATACAGGTTTATCATAACTTCCTTTCTTATGTACTCTTGGCCCCATTTATAAAACCCCGGATCCCATATGCTTTATTAACCACTTACCCAACCTTCCCTGCCAACTTTAATGATATGTGCACAAAAATCCCAAATCTCTCTGCTCATGCACTCCCTTTAGAATTGTACACTTTTACTTTATATTGCCTCTCCTCGGTCTTCCTACCAAAACAAATCACTTCACAAAGCACTGTAATAACTTTCATCTACCATTTGTCCTCCCATTTCACCAGCCTATGTCATTTGGAAGTTTAACACTATCCTCCTCACAGTTCACAGTGCTTCCAAGTTTTGTGTCATTCGTGAATTTTGAAATGTGGCCTGTATAACAAAAGCTAGGTTATTAATATAGAATAAGAAAAGCAGTAGTCCTAACATTGAGCACTAGAGACCTCACTATAAAAACTTTCCTGGTCTGGAAAACAACTGTTCACCATCACTCTGTTCTCTGTCACTTGGCCAATTTTGTATCCATGCTGCTACTGTCTCTTTTATTCCATGAAACTTAACCTTGTTTATAAACCTGTTGTGTGGCACTTCGTCAAAATTCCTTTGGAAGTCCATATATACCACATCAATCGCATTACCTTCATCAGCCTCAAACAATTTAGTTGAACATGATTTTCCCTTAACAAATCTGTGCTAGCTTTCCTTAATTGATTTACATTTTCCCAACTGACTGTTGATTTTGTCCAGTATTATCATTTGCATAAGCGTCTCCATTACCAAGGTTAAACTAACTGGTCTGTAGTTGTGAGGCTTATCCTTACAATCATTTTTGAAATTTGCATTTGAAACAGAGGCACCACCCCATATCAAAGGTAGGTTGGAAAATTACGGCTAGTGCCTCCTCAATCTCTACCCTTACTTCACTCAGCATCCTTGGATGCATCTCATCTGGTCCTGGTGACTTATCAAATTTATGTATTGCCAGCTTATCTAAAGCCTTCTCTTCATTGATTTTAGCCCTGCTGTTGTCTCCACTACCTCCCCTTTAACACTGGGTGGCATCTTCTTCCTTGGTATAGACAGGTGCAAAGTACACATTTACTACCTCAGCCATGCCCCCTGCTTCCATGTGTCAATCTCCTTTTAAATCCATAATTGGTCCCATTCCTCCTTTTACTGCACTTTTACCATTTATATGCCTGTAGCAGGCTTTTGGATTTCACTTTAGCTGCTAATATCTCATCATACTCTCTCTTTGCTTCTCTTATTTTGTAACTTCCCTTCTGAATCTTCTATGTTCAGCCTTCTTTTCAATTCTGTTGTCCACCTAACATCTAACAGATTCAACCTTTTTTTGCTTTACCTCACCCTCTATCGCTTTGGTTGTCCAGGGAGCTCTGAATTTGTTTGCCCTACCTTTCCCCCAGTGGGAATATACTTTGACTCTATCTGAACTATCTCTGCTTTAAAGGTAGGCTACTATTCCCTTACAGTTTTCCGTGGTAATCCTTGATTCCAATTTATCTGGGCCAGGTCTGTTCTCACCTCCACCGAAATTGGCCCTCCCTCAAATAAGTACTTTTATTCTGGATTGCTCTTTGTCCTTTTCCATAACTAATCTAAACTTTATGATACTATGAAGACTGCCCCCTACGTGTTCTCCTACTGAAACTTGAAATACTTGACCCACCTCATTCCCCAGAACAAGATCCACAATGCCACCTTCCACATTGGACTGGAAACATGCCGATGTAGAAAATTCTCTTGAACACACTGTAGAAACTCTTGCCCCTCTCTGCCCTTTATACGATTACTATCCCCGTCTATGGCTGGAATCCTCCCCTCCTGCCATACATTCCGTGGCGGGAGTGGGAACCCTGAGTGTTCCTCGCTGATGAACAAGGCAGGACATTACGTGCAATTGTGCACTCCCCATCTATTAATTATGTATACGCATGGTTTGCAATGTATCGCATGGCAGGGCGGACAGGAAGTCGCGCATCCCACCATCGTGTCTGGGAGCCATATTTAAAAGGCACATGGACAGCCAGTGATTCAGTGCACCAGAACTTCAAGGCACTGAGTTGGTCTTGAGAAGGCACCAAGCACCAGCCTCATGTTTCAGGATGCCTCCCTGGAGACTCTCATTCAGGCTGTGGGGGACAGGAGGGACATCCTCTTTCCCAGGGATGGGAGCGGGAGGCCCATCCAACTCACCATAACAGCCTGAGAGGAGGTCACCATGATGACCTCCAGAGGGGCGTAAAGAAGGACTGCCCTGCAGTGCTGGAAACGGATGAATGATTTGATCCGCACTGACAAGATAAGTGAACATTTGACTCTCTAATCCCACCTCGCCATTCTTCTGAATCTGGCATGGGATGTGAGCTTCAATGGCAAGACCAGCATTTATGTCACCCATCCCTAAAAGCCCTTGAGAAGGTCCTGGCGTGTTGCCTCATTGCCCCACTGCAGTCCATGGTCTGCTGGAAGGGAGGCAACAGCAGATTGCTAGCCCAGTCACGCTGAAGGCACAGACATTGTATGGGGGTGGGGGGTGGGGGGGGTGGGGGTGCGGTGGCAGATGGGAGTTGGAGTAGAGGGCAACTTGCAGGTGCTGTTGAACCCATACCTCTGGTGCCTCTGGCCTTATAGCTGCTAGAGCTCATGGGTCTGCAGGAGGCTGCCGCAGTAGCCTTGGGGAAGCATCAGTACATCTTTCACATAGCACACACAGATGCCACTATGGGTCACTGGTGGAGGGACTCAATGTGCTGGATGGGGTGTCAATCAAGTGGCTTGCTTTGTCCTGGATAGTATCCAGCTTCCTGAGTGCTGTTGGAGATACGCTTAGCCAGGCAAGTGGACAGTATTCCCTCAACTTTCTCATTTGTGCTTGTACATGGTGCACAGCTTTGGGGAGCCAGGAGGTTATGTGTTAGCCACAGAATTAGCAGCATGCAGCCTGCTCCTGCACCAGAAGGGCTCACAATCCATCTATCTATCTTTATGCAGGAGAAGCAGCACACAATAGGCGAGAGAGAGAGAGAGAAACAAGGCAGGAGGGAGCATGGCCGACATCCAAACCTGCACACAAATTGAACAGCAGACTGCTGAGCTGGCAGGGGAGGGTCGTAGTTGCTTCTGTGGCAACGGCGAGGTCGGCCTGCTCCAAGTATCCAGTGAGGGACCATGCCTAATCTCTGAAAATCAGAATCTGAGGGTGATGCTGTGTGCAATGTAAGAGACAGCCTAGACTATCACTCATTCTCTATTCTCTCCATTCCAAGTGCCATTAGGAATAGGAGGAAGACAGCCACCCCTCCAGAAGTAAGCCCCAGCTCTCAGGAGAGCTCAGATGAGCAATTCTTCACATCTGCAGAGCCATCACAGCATTCACCTGCATCCTCCACCAGTACAGAGACACAGACCTCAGTGGGTGGGATGTCTACGCTAGGCTTGGGCTCACACCCTGGTGTTCACTCAGAGATACATGTCTGCAGCATGGGGAGGCAGTGAGAGCTAAGGTCTCTGGTACTCAGAGGACTGCTGGAAAAGAAGCTCCTGCTAAGTCAGAGTCACATGATGAGCCTCAGGAAGTGCTCATGGGAAAGATGCTGGATTATCAAAGAGACGCAGGGGAACATCAGGCAGACCTCTCAAAGACCCTCAACAGAGGCACGAGAGATGGAGGAGTACATCCGTGTGCTCTCTGATGTCATGGCTCTGGCCGTGGCATGTGAGCATATGGAGGTCTCCAGGCGGAGGATGGCAGATGCGATGAAGACCCTGGTCAGCAGAATGCAGAGTTTTTGCTGGATATGTGCTCTCATCTGCACTCTATCACCCTAGCCATGGGTAAGCTTGTGCAGTGGCTAGATGAGAGGGGGATGGGGCATCCCGACCTCCCTCCAGGTGCCCTTTCTCCTCACGAAATCAGGGAGTGGCCCTTGAATACCCAAAGTGAGGAAGTCCCTTGGGGCTTCCACCAGGACACTCCAGGGGCATCCATACATTCTGAGTCTCCTCTGGCTGTGGCCCCATCAGCTCCAGCCTCTGAGACCACTGAGGGTGAACCTGCCCCAGAGCAGAAGACCCATAGAAGGCAGAGCCCTCCAGGCCTCGGCCCTCCAGTGGACACCCGACAAAGTCATCAGAGGCGAGAGGGCATTGTTGTCAGCAGGTTGCCTCCACCTCCACTGCAGATGTCAGTGCAGCACCTTGATGTATTGGTAGGGTAAGTAAGGTTAAGAAGTATAAAATTAACACTGCTGGCACAGGTGTACAAACATTGTATATAGTTTCAGCACCTTGGTAAATATATGAATCATTTCACTTCATACATGTCTCCTGGGTTTTTCTTGCTGCTGCTTATGTTATTGGCTGTGTGCAGTCCCCTTCCTTCAAGGGTGGTGGACCAAGGCTGGGTCTGTGTGCCCCTGAATCCTGCCTGTGCATCGAGGCATCGCTTTTTGCCAAGGCTCATGCAAGCCATTTGTGAGAAGCCTCCCACCCACACTGTTCCCCTTCCCTCCACTACCCTCTAGACTCCATAGGGAGATCTTTGCATTGTCAGGATAGATTATCAGGGTTCTCCTTCAGTTGTCCAGTTGAGCTGACCTTTGGCTCCGCCAACCTGATGACTCTCCTCCCACCTAGAGGTTTTTCTGCTGAGGGCGTCGACATCCTGATCTACCTTTGCCTCAGGATGGTGTGTGCCACCCTCCAGGCACTGTCCAATGCTTTTTAACCTCCTCCTGTAACCCAGCCCCTAACCTATTATCATTGACCGCCTCCCTGTGTTATCTTGAACCTCCCCCTATCATCCTCGAGGCTATCACCATTACCCATCAAATGCCTTCCCTCTCTGCTGAGCCCACACCTGTCACAGACATCATGCCCACCCTGATCCTGACCACTCCCCAGATCCTTGTGAAAAGTCTCACCCTGTGAACAACCCCCCTGACAAGAACTATTCCAGCCACACCTGGACCTTTACCGTCCCACCCTACATCCTATTGACCACTCTCACATTCACAGTACCTTCCTACTATCAGTGCCCTCAATTCGAACCTGCCCAAAAATCCAGCATTGACAGCACTGACCCCTCCCTCTGAACTGCCTGTGCCCCTCAAGCCTTCCTGGTGGCCCCCAAACCATCACCCCCCCGCAAGCCTTTCTGGTTAATCCCCCCTTGTGTCTTCCAGCAATCCCCTCCCCACCCTATGTTCCGACACCAATCCCCCCATATGTTCCGAATCCCTCCACCCTTCTGTCTTCCAACACCACCCCTACATCCCGACCGCTGCCGTCATTTCCTTGGCATGCACCTGACCTGGGGTCATGTGGTCCTCCTCCAGTACTCCAGGAGTGGCTTCTCAGGTAAGCGCTCTTAACTCTCTTGCCATGTGCATGCCATGTTTGTCCAGTTGTGAATTGGATGGTGTGAATTCCCGCTGGCGCAGCGGAAGATATGCCGGGGGAGGGGGGACGATTCTGGTCTGTTGCTGTTTTAATTAGCATGCATGACATGCAAATTCAGTACCCAACGAGCTTCACCAGAAAAGGCCATTAACCCGCCATGATGGTTAGGACCGCAGGTTCCCACTGTCATTTCTCGCCAACAGGAAACCGATTTTTTTCAACCTGGCATATTCTCTGCCCCCAGCTGCCATGAACTCCACCACTGGTGGGAGGGGAAAATTCTACCCTACATTGAGTTAATTAAAGTCCCCTATTATTGCTATTCTATCATTCTTGCATCTTTCTGTAATTTCCTTGCAAATTTGCTTCTCTATATCTTTCCCACTAGTTGGTGGCCAGTAGAACACACCCAGGAATGTAATGGTACCTCTGAGGTGGAATTTTACAGCTCCTGTTGCTGGCGGGATTTTCCTGTCCCACCAAAGGCAATGGGTTTTTGAATGGCTTGCCGCACTTTACGGCCCTGGCCCCACCATGACAGGGCCATAAGATTCCACCCCTAATGGTTTCTTAACTCCAAACAAACAGACTCTAATTCTGACCCTTCTGGGACATCCTTTCTCTCCAGCACTGTAATGTTTTCCTTAATCAATACTGCTACTCCTCCTGTTTTTTTTTCTTTCCCTATCTATCCCGAACTCTTTTTATTCTGGAATGTTTAGTCTTGCCCTTTTTGGGCCAGGTCTCCATTATTAGCAAAACATAATATTTCTATGTGGCTATCTGTGCCTGCAGCTCACCATTTATTTATGATACTTTGCGCATTCGCATACATGCAGAGTAACCCTAATTTATACCAGTATTATATTCTCTCTTACTCTGACCCCAGCTAATACCTTACTATTTCCTACTCTAGTGCTATCTGTATCTCTCAATTCTCTGTGTACCTTGGTTTTTCACTCTAATATTATCTCCCAGTAACAGCACAAACTGTCCCACAAGGAAAACTTGGCAGATGGAGTTTAATGTAGGAGAATGTGAGGTCATACACTTTGGTAGGAAAAATCAAAAGGCAGATTATTATTTAAATGAAGAGAGACTCCAAAAAAAGTGCAGCACAGAGAAATTCGGGTGTTCTTGTGCATGAAACACAAAAAGTTAACATGCAGGTGCAGCAAGTAATTAAGAAGGCAATTGGAATTTTGGCCTGTATTTCTAGGGGGTTGGAGTTTAAAAATAGGGAAATCTTGTTACAACTGTACAGCGTGTTGATGAGGGCACACCTAGGCTACTGTGCACAATTTTGGTCCCTGTATTTAAGAAAGGATATACTGGCATTGGAGGCAGTTCAAAAGAGATTCACTAGGATGATTCCTGGGATGAAGGGGTTGACTTATCAAGAATGGCTAAACAGGTTAGGCTTTTCTCATTAGAGTTTAGAAGAATCAGGGGTGATCTTATTTAAATGTGCAAAATTCTGAGGGGGCTTGACAGGGTAGATATTTAAAAGATGTTTTCACTAGATGGGGAAGCTCGAACTGGGGACATAGTTACATGATAAGGAGACACTCATTTAAAACTGAGATGCGATTGAATTTCTTCTCTCAGGCGGTAGTGAATGTCTGGAATTTTCTACTCCAAAGAGTTGTGGAGGCTAGATCACTGAAAGTATTTAATGAGGAGGTAGATAGATTACTGAAATATCGGGGAGTTGAGGGCTATGAGGAGCTGGCACGAAAGATGAGTTGAGGCCTGTGGCAGATCAGCCATGATCTTATTGAATGGCAGGGCAGGCTTTAGGGGCCGAATGACCTACTCCTGCTCCTATTTCTTATATTCTTATGACATGGACCCTGGCTCCATTCACATGCAACAAATCAGGTCCCATCTCCCCATAACTGGTCTCAATGTTAAAGAAATCTAAAGCCCTCCAACTTGCAATGTCTCTCCATACGCGCATTCAACAGCTTTGTCCTTCCATTTCTATACTCGTTTGTGGTACTGGGAGTAATCCAAAGATTACTTTGAGGTCCTGCTTGCTAGTTTCCTTCCTCTTTCCCTAAAATCTGCCTGCAGGACCACATCCCTCCTTACACCTATTTCGTTGGTACCCATATGCACCATGACTGCTGGCTGTTCACCCTCACACCACCTCCAACCCACCCCCCCCTCCCCCAACCCCCACCCCTCAGAGTGCTCTCTAGCTGCTCAGTGAAATCTTTGATCCTGGCATAACATCCTGGATTCATTTCTGCGGCCCCAGAAATGCCAGTCTCTTCCTCTAATTACTGAATCCCCTATCATTATTGCTTCTCCAATCTTGCTCCTGACACCACTGTGTTATGGTGCCATGGATTTGGCTTTGCCTACACTCCCCAGATGACCCATCACTCCCACCAGTATATAGAACTGAATGCTCATTGGAAAGTGAGGCTCTTGCATTATCTGCCTAATCCTTCCTATCTGCCTGGCAGCCACCCATTCACTCTCTGCCTACATACCCTGAAGGTGCAGGGGTTACCATACCCATAAAGGTGCTATCCATGAAATTCACAACCTCATGGATGCACTGCAATGATTGCAAATGCTTTTTTGGCTCCAAAACCCAGAGTTTGAACTGCTGCATCTGACAATATCTCCTGTATATATTATCCAGGACATGAGAATCATCCTGGAGTTCCAACATGGAACAGGATGAACACTTCACATGTCCAAACTGCCCTTATAATGTTTTCATTTATTAGACTGTTAAACTTACTACTTAAATAAATAAAGACTTACCAGTATCACCAATCAGCTGCTTGTCCTGCAGTGATATCACTTTTATAAAGGGTGGTTAACTAAAATGTTTTTACTCATTATCTTTTATTATTTAAAACATTTTGATTATATTTTACTGAGAAATTCAGGTTTCTTAGTGTTCCCATTCCCTATTATTTAATTTTTAACTTTATCCCCTAGATCTGACTGCTAAATTGAGCACTGATTTTAATTATCTGATAAATTATTAAACCGGCTTCAGTATTTTGTTTTTATATTAATAAGTTGATAAGTCTTAGGTTATAGTTAATAAAATTAGATTAAATTAAAAGCTCATCCCACTTTCTATGTTGATTGTGATGTCACCCTGATGCCACTTGATTTTTCCTGTTCAATCTAGTTCCAACTCCTTTATATCCAGCCTCCAATCTCTTGGTGCACATTTTCTGGACTGTAGCAGTTCAAGAAGGCGACTTACCATCACCTTCCAAGGAAAATTAGGGATGGGCAATAAAATCTGGCCTTGCCTGCATTGCTCACATCACAAGAATAAATAATTTTCCTGAGATGGCTATGCAACATAGAGGCCTAGATTTTCATCACCCAGAGGGGCAGCAGGAGTCAGAAAAATTTCTGGCTTGGCCCACTTACCTCAAGAAAAAGTTCCTGCAAAGGCAGGATCTTCATTGCAGGCTGGAGACAGGCCAACTAGCCCAGGAAAGAGGTTGGAGGCAGATACAGTTGTCTGCTGAGGCAAGTAAATTAGGAGGCTTGTCTTGGTGCTGTGGGACTTTGTCCCATTTAAAATAAAAATAGAAAGGCCCTCCAGTTGTCAACCTCATACTCCCACCCCCTGGGCACTCCCCATGCCCCAAACATGCCATCGCTTACTCCCCACATACCCCCATGGCCTCTCAGGCCCTGATGCCCCCATGCCAAGCTATGGCACTTGCACATCCATTGACCCACAAAACACTGAATAGAACCAATGAACCCTATAGTGACAGTTCTCTGTGTAAGAAAAAAGCTTTTTAAAAGAAGTCATTCATTCAATACTTACCCATACGTTAAAATAATGTCATCAAAGTCATTGCAGTACAGGTCAAAGTGCCAATCAGACCCTTTAAGGTAACAATAACAGAAACTACAAGCCCTTAAAACCTCTTTATATTGTGTAAATAAATATTGTGAAATTGACCACAAAGATCAGAGGGCCAGACCTGTCAACCAAGCAATGTTTTCTCTGGGGTGCAGCATCATTCTTATGCTTGGTTGAGAGCCCAGACATCCATTACCCTAGTTGAAACAGCAGTGCCCCAAAGAAAACATTGTTGATTGATAGCTCTGTCTCTCAGGTCCCTGCGGTCAACTTCACAATATGTATTTATACAAGGTTAAGTGTTTTCAAGAGCTTGTGGTTTCTGTTTTATTGCCCTGCAGTGAAATGATTATTTTATGTAGTGGTAAATAATGAATGAATTAATTTTTAAAGCTTTGTTTTACATATATTACTGTCCGTATAGGGTTCATTGGTTCTATACAGTGTATAGTGGGTCAATGGGATGGAAGTGCCAGGGTTGGCTTAGGGGCACAAGGGGTTATGGTGCGGGTGAAAGGACATAGCTTGGAATTGGAGGCATGAGGGGGCATGGAGAAGGTGGGGAACTTTACCTTGGTATGAGGGGCATGAGGAGGACCTTTTGAACTCCCCTTTTAAAAGGTTCCCTCACATAAAAACCTGGGTCAACTCCATGAAAATTGCAGAGGAGAAGGATATGCCTATCTCTATAATGAAGCTGGCCAGGTCGGGAGTGTGGGCGAGGGATTTTTAAACAAACTGGACTGCACCCTTTAAAGACAGTCCCAAAATTCAGACAGCCCGGGAATGGAGTTGGGAATTCCAGAATTGGGACTCACCTGCCATTTTTAAAGGGTTCCCAAGTCAGTGAAAATCCAGCCCAGAGCCTCTGGGAGCAAGGAATCCAGAATGTGTTCATTATGATGCTCTCACAGTGAATGAGGGACAGAAAACAGCCGAGTACATAGAGATGTCAGCTCCCAAGCACACCTTGCCAGTACCTGGGCGCTTTGTAAGGGTCAGGACCTCTGTGTCCTTGAAGAAGGTCATCTGTGTCAGAGGGGACACTGCTTGAGGTAGGGTTCAAGTAGCTGGCATATTTAATGAGGAATACTATTACCCAGTGGTATTGGGGCCTCCCAGGATGTCCAAGGACAGTTCAGTCACAGGGAGGGCTTAAGGACACTTAAAACTCTCTTTCTAGTGAAGATGGGCACAGCAGCTCCCCAGTTAGCAGATGACATTAGCCATTTTGCTCTGTGCAGGTTTCCAAGTGCTCAAAGTGCTCCATAAGTGGACAGGTGCCTACCATGGATATTTAACTGATGGGACTTCCCACTGACCCTGCATACTCTGCAGGGTTTGACCCTGAAAGTCTCTGGCAGACACAATGGGCAGAATTTTCTGTGCCCGCTGACATGCATGAGGGGACAATATGGTGAGAAGGCCAAAACTCAGTTCCACTACATCCTGAAACCAGTTTGCAATCACTTGTCAGCCCATCGATGGTGGACCGCATTCCTGCCATTGGACGTCAGGAAACATGTTGTAATACATCTGCATGTAATTATAAGGCCAGTCTGCCAGAATCATTCCCCTCCGCTGGATCATCCGCCCACATCAGCATGATTTCATGCAGATGTGTTTCAAACATGTCCTATGGAGTTAGAGCTGCTGGGATCACAGGAAGAGGGCATTTGGATGCGCTGGACACTCTCAGAGTCACCCCAAGTGGATGGTCCCAGGGTAATCCTCCTCCCTATGGGTTCTCAAGGGCCCCTGGCTGACTCCTTGAGGAGAAGGGGAAGCTGGAGTGAGATCGCATCTTCAGTTGGTCGAGTACTGCCGACCTCACCGCATCCTTCTCGTGTACACAATGTTGGAGGCCAACTATGGCATCAGTGATGGAATTCAGCCTGCGCAGCAGTGCAGGAGTGATGTCCTGGACCAATGTCTCCAGGGCAGTCACCATTGTACCAGTGTTGACCTCAGTGCATTGTAATGCTGGCGCTATCACCTCAGCCTGAAGGCAGACGGACTTTGCCATTGTGCCTTGCAATCTGAGGAGTGAAGCAGACATCCCTTCCTGATGTTCCCAAGCTTGCCTTTGCAGCTCCGGCAACTGAGACATGACTGACCGAGTCCAGAGGCTCTTCATCTGACTTGGATTCAGCACATTTTTGCCTCTAGCAGTCCTCCGAGTGCCGGGGATCTGGTAAGGCCCTGCCGCCTGCTGTGGATCAGAAAGTGGGATGTGCTCACCAGATTGTGATCGTGAGGCTACTCTAAAGCTAGGTCCCACTGAGGTGTGAGTCTCTTCACTGGTGGAAGGTGTGGGTGACCGCTGTGACAGGACTTCAGGGAGGGTGCCTTCAGGTTCTTGGTTTCTTCGGGGCTTGATTGGAGGCCCTGGGTTGTGAACTCCGTTGGCTGTTTCCCAGATGTGCCTGTGAAAGCAAGGAGAGATAATTAGTGCATGGCTGTGGCCTGTGAAACTCACACCATGGTTGTCTGATGAATGTTGTACTTTGGATCCTCCACTTGGTTGAGCACCGCCAACCTCACCGTCAGCACAGAAACCATTCAGATCCCGCCGGCCAGCTGGATGGCTCTGTTTTCAAAGTGTGTGAGAACCTTGATTTCGGGCATTCCTCCACCGGTCTGTGACCTCTCCCTCTTGTTCTGTGTCAGCTTGTCCTGCATGAATACAGATGGAGAGAGTGTAAACAGAACGCTTGCCAGGTGATAAGTATGCCTGGCATGTGTGGGTGGTGAGTGGTCCCATGGACAGGATGAGGACAATGAAGGTGTGAGAGAGTGAATGGCAGAGTGAGGGCCCTGTGGATGTGTGGTGGGTTTGTGAGTATGTGAGTTGAGAGTGATGAGAAGGGTGACTTACTCTGGCAGAATGAAGGAGGACATTCATCCTCTTGCGGCACTAGGTGGCTGTCCTCTTTTGCAGGGCATTGGCGCTGACCACCGCTGCCACCACCTCCCAAGCTGGATTGGTGATGTTGTGGCCAGAGTGGGCCTAGAGGACATCCTAGTGGGCCTCCACTGCATTGAAAAGGCGTTCGAGGGATGAGTCTTTGAGCTTGGGGGCAGCAGTCTTTTTGACTTTCTGGGCCATGTCATCCATGCCACAGTCCTGGGCTGGAATCACTGAGAGGTGTGTACATGGCTGCACTTTAAATATGGCACCCGGCGTGATGAAGCGACAAGGTGTTGGCCTGGCTGTAAATGAGAGCCACCCACCATCGAAATGGCGTGTGATCGGTTTGGGATGATCTGGCAAGAGAAGCCACCATTGCTGCCGGCAGGTAAAACTTTGTTTATCTCGCCCGCGACCACACTTAATGCAAATCTGCGACAATTCCGCCCATAATCGCTGGGATCATTGCCCAAGGATTATGAGAGTTATAGTTACTTGAAGAAACAAACTGTATAGAAATGGCAAAAAATGTCATTGTATATTTTTATGTGCATTATTTACGGTAAGGGCCCTCTCATCACCTACTCTGTCAAGCCCCTCAGAATTTTATAAGCTCCTGCATGCTTGAGATGGAAGATTCCATTCGGCAACACAATGTGAATGATGTGCAGAAATTAAGTGTAATAGATTTTTGTCCCAGTTTACAATTGTCAATGCCTATTGTTTATCATATGGAAAATCAAGGCTAACATCTGCAATCTTCCTTTTTGAGATTGCAGATGAAACATCCCAGGACCCCATCCAAAGGTGGGGCCATTTAATGAATGAATTATCAGAAACTTACAAATGTACTGCCTACAATTTGCTAACCATGTATGTCAATAGATGGAAAGTGACTCCATATCTGTGTATTCCCATAAACCAGCCACAGAACTCAAAGGTCCCACTAATAAGACTGGGCTGAATTTTACTTGCCCCCGCCAGTTGTGTTTTCAGTGACGGGGGGGGGGGTGCTGATAAAATAGGGCAGGTGCTCAGCACACCACCTTCCCATCCACCCTTGAGCTCAACCCCATAACACAGTTGGTGGGCAGACTACCATACGTAAGTAAATAATTAAGGGTCAAGCTTGTTAACAAGCCAATTGACCCCAATAATATGCTGTCCAGGCCATAATATAGCTGGCATGGTCAGGTGAGTGGGATTGGGCAGGCCGTTTTTTAAGAAAAGTTTTTAAACAGGTGGGAAAAAATGGGGGGTACTATCTTTGGGGGGGTGCCCTTTGTGCAGCGGGGACATCTCCTGTAAGATATTACACCCCCCCTTCCTTCCAACCCACCTGGTCTCCAAAACCCACCCCACCCTTCCCAACCCCTCCTTAAACTGACCAAACCCTCCCCCCAATACCACAGACTTACCTCACTCTAGGATCCATTGGGCCTTCTTCTTAGGATTGGTTGCAGTTCCAGCAGTGTCCACTACTGAGTTCTTGTCGCTGCAGGACTGCTGGAGCTTCCAGCCAATCAGAGTGACCAACATCTCCCAAGGGCGGGGCTTCCTTACCAGTGAGGAATAGCCAATTTAGCTTACCCGCTTCATATTATGGCTGCAGGGCAGGCTTGCATGGAGCAAGTTCTTCTGTGGTGAGGGGAGAAGGCAACCGCCCTCTCACCGTAAAATGCAGTTCACCGCTCAAGGAAAAATTCATGACTATCTGGGGTGTTTAGGAAGATTATTTTAAGACTGCATAACTTGCAATGTGAGCTTAATGTGTCATTGCCTAAGTTTACATTTCCACGTCTTATAATCATTTTATTTATAGCTAAGCAAAAGAAATCACAGAGCAGTAAACTGGTCCATTTAAGAGACAACTCCCAACTTGTCCCATTTCAATCATGACTCATTCACTGATGATAGATTGGCCTTGACACTGCATGATCATACTGCTCCACCCACCCGAATGAACAGCATTGGTAATGAAGAAATGGTTTTAGATAACCCATAGAACAGGATTTGTGGCAATCCTCCATTCATGACTGTTGATGCATCAATATTGTCTAATGTTTGTTTTTGAGGATAGATTTTAATGCATAACTTCAGGCATCAGGATTGCATATTGTGAACGCCAGCAGGAAACCACGTGTGATCCTTTGACCAGTGCACCTTCATTCCTGAAATGCCACACTAAGAACATGTAAAAATTCATAGTTGGTTTAACCATCTTGGAGTAGAAAGTGATATGTGTTGCACCCACTTTGATGCCTAAACTGACATTAGGCCCCTTCAAGATGTAAATTAGGGGCCTATCTCCTGTTGAAAGATCACATCAAGAAATTAGCCAGCAATGAAAGGGGCAGGCTCTGGGATTACCAAGCTAAAGATTCTTCAGTGGTTCCCTCAGCCATCAAATTCAGGTAAGTTTAAAAAATATTGGCAGCTTGGTTTCCCTACATTAGAATAGTGACTGTACTTCAAAAGTACTTCTTTGAATATGAAACACTTTACAATATTCAAAGGATGTTAAAAACAGAATATAAATGGAAGCTTTGTAGGTTGTAGGTTGACATCACTGAAGATCAGGATTTGCTCTGTGTAAAGTCTGAGGGACGAGATATGGATAGTGAAGTTGACTTGGGTCTTGGGGGAGCATTAGGAGATTGTAGTCAGGTGAGGTATTGTATACAACTCCACAGAAACTGGCTGTGAAAGGACTGTGATCCAATTATTTTCCTCTGAGTTCATGGCACTAATTTACGATTTTGTGGAAACTGAACTTTTTCCAAAGATTAAGAATTAGGTTTTAACCTTGGCTAGGCAGCAGCACTCTCTCATCTCTGAGTTAGATGGTTGTGGATTCAGGCCTCATTCCAGAAACTTGAGGATGAAATCAAGACTGATATCTTAGTGCAGTACTGTGTAGTGCTACACTATCAAAGTTGACAGTTCTAAGAAAGAAAAAAGTAGATGCAGGAGTTGACCATAGAGCCTCTCGATGCTGCTCCACCATTCAATAAAATCATGGCTGATCTACCTCAATGCTTTTCTGCCCTCTTCCTTGATTCCCTTGGTGTCATAAAATTGCTCCCAGATTGGCACCAAAGACAATTGATAAGGAAACAATTTTGATTTTCCAAAATTCTCTTCATGAATACAGATGTGAAGTTTGTTGGGAGGAGCCTCTTTATTACCTAACTGCTTGAACAATTAACCTCTATTCCAGCAGGAGTAGTATAACATCCCTTCCAACCAACTGATGCAAATCCTAATTAGAGCTACAAGAAAGCCACTCACTCTTCTTTGGGAGCTCTCAGAAAACAAATCACCAACAACACATGTACAAATACCCTGAACATTTATAATGCTTAATGATATGTTTTTGATGAGGTGTTAAACTAAGGCTGTCTACCTTCTGAACTGGATGGAAAATATGCCAGGACATAATTTGAAGAAGGGAGTTTTTCCGGTGTCCTGTCCAACATTTAGTCCTCAACAAACATCACAGAAAAAACAGATTCTCACACTGCTATGCACAACTATGGGACCTTGCTATGCATAATTAAGCTGACAAGTTTCCCTACATTACAACTGTAATTATATTTCATTAGTAATTAACTGGGGCTAATAAGGTGAAAAATCTACGTATGTATAGCCAACATTGGTTTTATAAATGGCCCTTGTTGGACTTAATTGTCACTCTGAGCAGAATCATCCATGCCTACTGGCGGATGGCATCATGATGGGTGTGAGCAGACAATATGGCGGGAAGGCCAAAAATCAGGTTCACGTCATTGTGAAATCAGTTTGCAATTGCCCGCTCTGCCTGTCAATGGCGGGCCGTATGTCCCGCCGCTGCATGTCGGGAACTTCACTGTATTACATCTGCAAATCATTTTAAGCCCAGTTCACCGGTATCACCCCCCATGCTGGATCATCCAAGCACATCGTCGTGATTGCATGCCAACGTGTTTCACAACTGCATTTCTAAGATGTGCAACTGGCGAGCTGCACTTCGAGGGGAACTTGGATGTGAGTGCAAAGTAATGTTGCACAGTGCTCATGAGGGAAGACTGTTGGACCTCAAGGTTGAGAAGCCACGCATTCAGGAAAAGGCACAGGTAAGTTGCTTTTTCCCAGCTGGCTGACAGTGCGGTGCTGGGGCAAGTGCTTCATCGCTGTTTAGGTGAGTTGGTGCCAGGGGTGCAATGGCAGCACTCCCGTTGAGGCGAGTTGGTCAAGGGCAGCACTCCGGTTGATGGTAGCGCACAAGTACGTGTGGGGGAAGGGGGAGGGAAGCAGCCATGCATTAGGGAAACCTTGTATAAAGTGACCATTCCTCCACAGCTGGGACAGTTCAGGCACAGCCACATTGACATGTTTGGAGTTGGACCTCTAGCATATCTGCCCACTCAAGCTACTCAGAAATGCTCCTGAACATTTCAGCCCTCGGTCACATACTGTAAACTAAACATTTTAGTTGACTGCAGAACAATTGGACGACTGCACACTTTGTACAATCACCTTGTGAAAGCTGGCCATGGAGCAGTCACTGGTGGAGGCGCTTGCAATGCCATCATTCAGGTTTGGACCAGTCTGCCCCATGGTTCAAGCTAACAGTGCAGCCTTGCAGTGCGGGTTTGGAGAATGCCTGTGCCTGAGCTGCCGCCAATCAGTCAGGTGGAGTGGGGCAGAGGTGTGTGGGGTTTCGAGCAGCCATGCAGTACACTAATCTCTGGCCATCCAAGTGGTTGCCAGCACTCTCCGGGATGCATTAAGGAGCCTTCAGACTTAACCAAGAGAGGTTCTTAGAACACCCAAGCTAACCCACGCGTCTCCCTCTCTTTCAGTATGCTGGAGGAATACATCGGAAGCATGGAGATGGTGACCGAGCTGTATGCCTCATGGCTTACAGAGAGCATAGATGAAGGAGAATTAAGAGAGTGACAGAGATGTCTGGCTGGGCAGAGGGAAGAGCAGCACCCTCAGGAGTAGGGGTGCCTGGGGCTCCCGCGGATGCTGCTGAAGAGCCACAGTGAGCCTCCACTGCTTGGCATCTAGCTAGACCCAAGGCATATAAATGTCGCTTTTCATTCCTGCAGGTGACTGAGAACCAGTGTGGCTTGTCTAGGGAACTGGTTGGTCACATCTGCCTCCTGCTGTAGGATTTGGTGCCACAGGGACATGGAGGGCATCCACTGCCCATGACCATGAAAGTGACAACAGTGCTCAATTTTTATGCCAGTGACTACTTTCAGGGCTCCACAGGTGACCTCTGTGGGATATCACAAAAGTCCATCCACAAATGCATGCATGAGGTCATGGATGCCATCTTCGGGAAGGCACACAACTTTATGCATTTTGCCCGAGACCAGGAAAGTCAGGATGCAAGGGAGCTGGGATTTGCCCAGATCTCAGGTTTCTCACAGGTGCAGGGTGCCATTAACTGCATTCCTGTGGCGCTCATATCTCTTTCGCAATACGTGGTCAACTATGTCAACTGCAAGGGCTTCCATGCACTGAATGTTCAGTTGGTGTGTGTTGAATCCTCATCGCTAGTTTGTTGGATTCTCGTTGTCAGTTTGTTGGATTCTGTTTGCATGCTTGTTGTAAGTAGTGGTACTAATTTGGTACTAATGATGGAGATGAATAGCAGACACTTCATAGGTAGAAACCTTGATTTATTTACAAAGGTAATCAGCAGCAACTAAACATGTACTAACTCTTCAAACTCTATCTCTACACTACTGCTGCTACTAACTACTGACTACAGACTACTAACTACAGAGGTAGCCCACACTACTCTGCTGTTGGGTACTAAGATCATGTGATCGTCCATTAGAATATTCTTCTTAAGGGTATATTACATAGTAGATTACGACAGTGTGACCACCACAAACACATCCTGCAGGTTTGCACACGGTTTCCAGGGAGTGTCTACAGCTCCTACATTCTCAGTAGGTCTCAGATCCCTGACGTCTTCCAGGGTCCAGTGAAGCTGCAGGGTTGGCTCCTCGGGAACAAGGACTATTTAAAGAGGACATGGTTGATGACACCCATGCAGCAGCCTCGGAAAACATCGAGAGAAGGTACAACAAGGCTCAAGCTGCAACTTGAATCTTGGTGGAGCAAACCATTGGAATGTTGAAAATGAGGTTCCAGTGCCTGGGCTGGTCTGGTGGAGCCCTGTAATACAGTCCACAGATGGTGTCACACATCATCGTTGCCTGCTGCGCCTTTCACAACCTGGCACAGTAACGGGGTGAGGAGCTGGCTGAGGAGGAGATGGAGGAGCTGGATGTCGCCTCTGATGAGGAGGAAGTTATCCAGGATGAGGGCGAGGAGAACCTTGAAGGTGAGGATGCCGGTGATGAGATGATCACGCTGGCCAGATAAGGCAGGCGTGCTTGAGAGGCCCTCATAGTTGCTAGATTTGTGGAGGATGATGACGACATGCAATGAGGAGACATAAATCCTTATTTTTCATCCATGAATGTTTGACTCCAGTCTGGCTTATGGTAGCGCACATACCCTCTGTGATAAGGATCCTGTCATGGTGACGTAGCTGAGGCCCTAATAGTCACTAGATTCCAGGAGATGATGATGACATGCAGTGAGAATATTCCATAAATCTTCCCACAGCCTCTTTGAATGTCTGACTCCTGTCTGGCTGAGGGCAGCTTGCTCATGCTCTGTGGTCAGGGTCATATCATGGAGATGCAGCTATGAAATTTTAAAGTCACCTGATCCTTTGTCCGCCTTCAGCACCTATCCCCTTCAGGAGCACAGCATTACCATTCACAGATGCTGAAGAGATGGGGGGCGCAGCCCCACCTCAAAGGTGCTGAGAGCACACAGAGAGAACGATGGAAATCAGTGATGCCTGCCCACGGCATTCTAGCAGCAATGGCAAGCACCATTGAGGTGCAGATCATTAACATGTACTGTGAGTGTGAAGCCAGACTATCGCGCACTGCACAGGGAAGAGGCCCTGGACTGATGCACGTCCCTCTATCTTGTGCAAAAAGATTTCACATCTAAGTGACAGGAACACTGCTCATCAGAACAAGGAGCCATAGGCAGGGAGATATTCTTGGGATATTATTTGCAATAGTGAACATAATGTACATGTGATTAACACCCGCACCCAGGCTATGCAACTGGACTTCTTACCCTTCCTCATCCTGCTGCTATGTCTTGGTGCTCCCCGGACATTCACAGCGGGGGTGGAGGTAGCCTGCTGGCTGCTAAGCCCTGTCTGTAATGACCTTGATGGGCAGCCTCTGGAGGGCCAAGACCTGGAGGGCCCTGGCCTGCTTTTGGGATCCTGCTATGTGGTAGTGGCATCCTCCTTGGCCTGTGGAGCTCAAGTTGCTGGGGTCACAGGAGTAGGGGATGAGCTGGACACACTCGGAATCACCTGGGTGGATGGCCCCATGGTGTGCACCTGCTGATCCCCCTCCTTATGGATGCTCGAGGGCCTCTGCCTGACTCCTTCAGAAGGAGAAGCTGGGGTGAGATCGAGCTGCCCTGCACCCCTGTCTCATTGACACTGTTGAAGGCCAACTATAGTGTCAGCAACAGAGTTCAGCCCATGCAGAGTGCAGGACCGATGTCCTGGACCAAGGACTCCATGGCAGCAGCCATTCCAGCAGTGTTGACCTTGGTCCATTGGCATGCCGGTGCTATCATCTCAGACTGAAGGTGGACGGACTCCTCCATCATGCCTTGTAATCTGAGGAGTGCAGCGGACATCCATTCCTGATGTTCCCAAGCTTGCCTTTGCAGCTCCAGCAACTTAGGTATGACCAAATCCAGAGGCTCGTCATCTGACTCAGACTCATCAGACTCCAGCAGTCCTCCGAGTGCCGGAAACCTGGGAAGTCCCTGCTGCCATCTGCTGTAGGTCAGCCTGTGTGATGCATTCACCAAATTTTGACCCTGAGGCTACTCTAGAACTTGGTCCCACCGAGGTGTTTGCCTCTGTGTTGGTGGAGGGTGGGGGTGAGTGCTGTGACAGGTCTTCAATTGGGGTTTCAGTACATTCCTCTTCTGAGGCATCTTCACTGCTTGACCCAAGGACCTGGGTCATGGACTCCCTCGGCTGTTTCCCAGTTGTGCCTGCGAAAACAAAGAGAGATGGTTAGAGCATGTCAGTGGCCTGTGAAACAGGACACATTACTCACGGCATGGTTGTCTGATGGTTGTTGTGCTGCTGGATCCTCACTTGGTGGAGCACTGCTGACCACACCATCAGATCACCACCAGCCAGCTGTATGGCTCTATTTTTAAAGTCTGTTAGAACCTTGATGTTGGGTATTCCTCCACTAGTCTGTGACCTTTCCCACTTGTTGTGTGCCAACTTGTCCTGTATGAATACAGATAGAGAGACTGTCATGTGTGGGTGGTGAGTGGTGCCATGGACAGGATAAAGACAATGAAGGTGTATGTAAGAGAATGAATGGTGATGCCTTTTACCTGGCAGCGAGACCCCTGTGGTTATGTGATGGGTTTGTGAGTGTGTGAATTGAAAGTGATTATCCCGGCGGAATGGAGGAGATCATTCATCGTCTTTCAGCACTGGGTGGCTGTCCTCTTTTGCAGGGCATTGGCACTGACAACCACTGCCACCACCTGCCATGTTGGATTGGTGATGTTGCTCCCCATCCTGCGGTCAGAGCTGGGGTAGAAAACATCACTGCAGGCCTCCACAGCATACTAAAGGTGTTCCAAGGATGCATCACTGAATCAAGGGGCTGCAGTTTTCTTACCTTTTGGGGCCATGTCTGATGTGCAGCAGTCCTGGGCTGTCAGCACTGAGAGGTGTGCGTGCAGCTGCACTTTGAATATGGTTCCCTGGTGTGAGAAAGCGGCGAGGTGACGGCGTGGAAGGGGAATGGGAGCCTGCCTGCAATCGAAACATTGTGTTTCTGGGGAAAGCATGATTAATGAGGCAGTATTGGGATGATACGGCGTGAAAAGCCACCATTGCAGCCGGCGGGCAAAATGTTCTTTTTCCCACATGCTACTGCACTTTGTGCAAATCTGGGACAATTCCACCCTCTCTGTTTTGACAAGGGATGTATATGTTATTATCGACATGCTCTCAATCTGCTTGCCTCAGCTACTTCTTCTCTTCCACCCAAATGTACCTCTTCTTACGTCTACTTTGATCTGCTATTAGGTTAGGTCATCTGTAAGTTAAGGCCTCCACCAGCCACAAATTCATGCACTTGAGTCCATCTCCGTTTCTGACCTCAGAATCACTTGATGCAATTGTAGCAGGTTCCCCTACCTCTGCTAAGAAATTTACCCGAATGGGGCAGTGGAGATTGCTTGTGATTGGACTCAGCTGTGGTTCAGTTGAAGGTTTTTGAAACAAATTGTAAAAATGAATAACATGCACTTAAGTGATTTGATTGCATAAGGCTTTCTGATGTTTACATTTTAAATACTACTCTATAATAAAGGCCCAGATTTTGCAGTGCAGTGTATTCAGTGCTCACCATTATAGGATGTTGGAGCGGTCTAGCAATTTCCAGAGTTCCAGACTGTAACACATTAAACTGGAAATTGGTATCGGTCAACCAAGGGCCATCCTGAGGGCTTGCTACTTCTGTCACTGAGCTGCAGATTTAAATAGCAGGCATGGAACCAGTTTGAATTTCATTAACTCACTCTGTCAATGCTGACCAGCTTAAGCTGATGGACAGGTTTATCCCTCTCTCCACTTTTGAGTCATAACATTTTCAATCCTTCAGTCCACTGGCACCACTCCAATATTCAAGGAGGATTAAAGATTTTGTTTAGAGATTATTAACCTGTCTCCATTCCTCAGTAACATAGGAGGTATCCCAGTTAGACCACATGACTTGTGACTAAACAGGGAAAGAGTATACTACAGACTGAGCAAAGCAATCTCAAAATTAGATCAGATCATTGATCTTCATTCCTGTTACATACAGCCATGAATGGTGGTGGACTATTAAAGAACAAACATGAGGAGGGTATCCATGAATGACCCTATGCTTAATGATGGCAGACACCAGCACATGAGGCACAACCATTCACAACCATCTCCAGCCAGAATTCCTGAGAGTTCAGCTTGGCCTTCTTCTGAGGTCCCCACCATCACATATGCCAGTTTTCAGCCCGTTGTTTCATTACATGTGATCTCACTAAGTGGCTGAAAAGACTAGATACCTCACCAGGACAGTGAGCATTGCATTTCTCTGAACTCAGCAGATTGAGAGCTGTGCATTCTCTGAAATCAGGATTGTGAGTGTCACACATTATTGATCAGGAAGTGTGAGTGTTGTACCTTGTCCGAACTTGGCAGTGTTAGCACCACGTGTTCCCTGAAACCAGGAGCATCAACGCTTTGCCTTAATTCTCTGAATTTGGCAGTGCGAGCACTGTGCTTTCTCTAAACTCATGGTTATTAGCATTGTGCATTCTCAAAATCTATGAGTGTGAGTGCTTCTAAACTTTAGAGTGTGAGCACTGTGTTCTCTTACCTCATCAGGGTGAATGCTTTGCATTCCCTGAACATCTGAACATGAATGCTCTGTGTGTTATAAAATCAGGATTGTGGATTCACCTGATCTCCAACTGAGGATGGTTTGTGGCTTGTAGGGAAACTTGCAGGGGGTGGTCCCTTGCATTTGCTGCCTTGTCCTTCTAGGTGGTCAAAGTCATAGGTTTGGAAGATGCTGTCGAAGGTGTCTTTCTGAGTTGCTGCAGAACATCTTGTAGCTTCTACACACTGTTGCCACTGTGCATCGATGGTGAAGGCAGTGAATGTTTAAGGTGGTAGATGGGATGCCAATCAAGCAGGTTGCTTTGTCCTGGATGGTGTCAAGCTTCCTGAGTTTTGTTGGAACTGCACTCATCCAGGCAAGTGGAGAGTATTCCATCACACTCTTGACTTCTGACAGTCCTTGGGGAATCAGGATGTGAGTTACTTGCCACAGCATTCCCAGCCTCTGACCTATTCTTGTAGCCATTTATTTGGCTAGTCTAGTTAAGATTCTAGTCAATTGTCACCCCAAGGATGTTGATAGGGGGTGAGGGATGGATTCAGCAATGTTAATCTCGTTGAATATCAAGGAAAGATGGTTCTACGTCTTGTTGGAGATGTTGGTTATTACCTGGCATTTCTGTGGCATGACTTATCAGCCCAAGCCTAAATGTTGTCCAGGTCTTGCTGCATACAGAAACAAATTGTTTCATTCTGTGAGGAGTTGGGAATGGAACTGAACTCCATACAATCATCAGCGAACATCCCACTTCAGAGGTTATGATGGAAGAAAGGTCATTGATGAAGCGGCTGAAGATAGTTGGGCCTAGGTCACTGCTCTGTGAAACTCCTGCAGCAATGTCCTGGTGCTGACATGATTGGCCTCGAACAAAAACAGCCATCGTTTGCACTAGTTATGCTCGTCTGCTGCTGAAACCCTCATCCATACTTTTGTTACCTCTAGACTCGACTATTCCAATGCATTCCTGGCTGGTCTCTCACATTCTACCCTCCATAAACATGAGATCATCCAAAACTCTGCTACCTATGTCTTAATTCACAGCAAATTCCATTCCTCTATCATCCCTATGCTTGCTGACTTACATTGGCTCCTGTTCGAGCAATGTAAGTTTAAAATTCTCATCCTTGCTTTCAAATTCCTCTGTGCCCCTCCCTATCTCTATAATCTCCTCCAGCCCTAAAACCCTCTGGGATAGCTATGCTCCTCTAATTCTGGCTTCTAGAGCATTTCCAATTATAATGACTCCACCATTGATGGCCGTGTCTTCAGTTGCTTAGGCCCCAAGTTCTGAAATTACCTCCTTTAAGATACTCCTTCAAACCTACCTCTTTGACCATGCTTTAGTCACCTGACCTAACATCTTGTATGACTCAGTTTTTTAATGTTCCTAAGTGTTTCATTACATTAAAGACATGAAGAAAATATATAATCTGTTGTTGTTGTTGTTTTCTCCAAAATAGTGGAGCAGTGGAGAGTTTTGCCTTTGATTTCCATTGATCAATTTTATTTAGGATCCTTGATGCCTCACTGAGTCAAATGTTGCCTTGATGTCAAGGGCAGTTATTGTCACTTCACCTCCGAAATTTAGATATTTTAGATATTATGTCCTTCAGAACTCAGCTGGCTTGTTCAGTAGTAGCGTTTTCAAGACACCGGGGTGATGGGCATTGAAGTACCCCACCTAGAATACATTTTGTGCCCTTGTTCACCCCAATCTTCTTCAAAATGATGTTCCCCTTGGTGGAGTACTGATTCATCATCAGCCTGGTAGGTGGTAATCAGTAGGAGGCTTCCATGGCCACATTTGACCTGATGCCATGAAACTTCATGGGGTCAGGAGTCAATGGTGAGGACTCCCTCCTGATTGTATACCACAGTGCAGCAGGACAAGACGGACCCAGGCAAGGTGATGGAGGAGTCTGGGATATTAGCTGCAAGGTATGATTCACTGAGTATGACTAACCCAGGATGTTAACTTGATTCGGATGTGGAACAACTCTCCAAATTTTGGTACGTCCCCAGGTGTTAATGAGAACTACATAGGGTTGACTTGATTGGCTGTGCCTTTGTTGTGTCTGGTGTCTAGATCAATGCCAGATGGTCTGTCACATTTAATCTTATTAGATATCCTTTCCCCCAGCAATTTCTATGCACCCTGCAAATTCTCCCGCAGTCTTCTTTCCCCCACCTTGCAATTTCTTACCCCTCACCATAATCTCTGCCCCAGCAATCTTTCAGCATGTTCTTCCCCACTTGCAATCTCCACATTCCCAAAATATCTTCCCCTCCAATGCCGTTTCTTTCCCCCACGAACTCTCCCCCAAATCTCACCCCCACACTCTCCCCTCCATGATCTCTCCCTTCATGATCTCTCCCTTCACAATCTCTCCCTGTGAATTCTATCCTCATGATCTCTGTCCGTGCTCTCTCCCCATGCTCTCTCCCTGTGTTCTCTCCCCATGCTCTGTCCCCATGATGTCTGCCTGTGATCTCTCTCTCACAATCTGTCCTGGTAACCTCTCCCCACATGATCTCACCCTGCAGTCAATTTCCCACAATCACTCTTTCTACAATCAGTGGCCCTACAATATCTACCCCTTCGTGATCTCTTACTCTGTATACTAACCTTTTATCCATACATTCTCTTCCCATGCAGAATTTCTTCTCAATTGACTGATCTCTTCCCTTCCAATAGGCCCTGTTGTCCCCAGCACAATCTCTTACTCCCACTCTAGCTCTTCATCCTTGAAGAAATTCCCACCAACAATCCCTCCTTTGCAGCAAGATGTCTTCCCTGCAGGATGATCTCTTCTTCTCCCTAGCATAAACATTTCCCCCATGTATGATTTCTCCCACATATGTTCTCTAGCCCAGCACAATTTCTTCCCCCACATACGTTCTCATCCATCTCTCACAGTATCTTCCCCACAACAACAATAACAATTTGTATTTACATCCTTAAAGGAAATGAAACATCCTGGATCACTTCAGAGGGGAATTATAAATCAAAATTTGATACTGAGCCAAATAAGGAGATAGTAGAACAAGTGATCAAAATCTTGGTCAAAGCGGTAGATCTTAAAGAGTATATTAAAGGATGAAAGAGAGGTAGAGAGGTGAAGAGGCTAAGGGGAGGAATCTAGAGCTTGGCACTTAGGCAACTAAAGGTACAGCCACCAATGATGGAGTGATTAAAATCAGCAGTGCTCAAGAGGCCAGGATTAGATGAACAAAGATATCTTGAAGGGTAATGGAGCTGGAGGAGATTATATCGATAGAGAAGGGTGAGGCCATGGGGGAATTTGAAAACTAGGATGAGAATTTTGCCATCTAGGCATCACTTAACTGGGAACCAGTGTAAGTCAGCTAACACAGGGGTGATAGGTGAGGAGGAACTTGGTATGAGTTCGAACACAAGCAGCAGAGTTTGGATGACATCAGTCTATGGAGGGTAGAACATGGGAGCCTGACCAGGAAAGCATTAGGATAGTCATGAATGGAGGTAACAAAGCATGGATAAAGGCTTCAGCTGGACATTAGCTAAGACAGAAAAAGAATTTTGCAATGTTACAAAGGTAGATATAAACAGACTTATTAATTTGCACAGATATGTGGTCAGAGGTCATTTTGGGATCCAATATGGCACAAGGTTGCTAAAAGCCTGATTCAGTTTCAGATGCTTTGAGGGAGAGGGCTGAAGTTGGTGGTGAGGGAATTAAGTTGTGGAGGAGATCAAAAACAATGGCTTCAGTCTTCCGAGTATCTAGTTAGAGGAAATATCTGCTCATTCAGTAATGGATGTTGGACAAGCAGTCTGACAATTTAGAAACAGTGAAAGACTACATGTAGAAACTGACTTTATGTTTTCTGACTATGGGCGAAATTTTCCCACAGTTGCACTAAGTACGGAAACGGGTGGGTAAAATGGAGTCCTACCCACCGATGAAAATGGTGGGTTTTCACGCCGTATCTTCCCGAGCCCGCCACATTATATATTCAGTTTCCATGGCAGGCGGGCTCTCATTCGCCCGCTTGCTATCACCCCACTGTTGCATCACACCGGGCGCCATCTTTAAAAGGCAGCCACCAGCAAAGTTCTCATCACCACCAGCTCACCACTGCTGCCCGGGAGACGTGGCCAGCAAAGGCAAAAAGACTACAGCCCCCTTCTCCAACGACGGATCCCTTGAGCAACTGCTGGATGCTGTGGAGACCGGCCGGGAGGTGTTCTACCCCCACTCTGGCTGCAGGATGGGCAGCAATGTCACCAACCCGGCTTGGGAGGCGGTGGCAGTGGTGGTCAGCACGAATGCCCTGCAGAGGAGGACAGCCATCCAGTGCCACAAAAGGATGAATGATCTTCTCGATTCCACCAGGGTAAGTCACTCTTTTCATCACTCCCAACTCAAACACTCACAAACCCATCACACATCCACTGTGCCCTCACTCACTGCCAGTGCAAGGGACATCACCATTTACTCTTTCACACACTGTCATTGTCCTCATCCCATCCATAGGACAACTCACCACCCACACAAGCCAGGCACACTTATCATCTGGCCTGGCAGGCACCCTGAGACACTCTCCACATCTCTATCCATGCAGAACAAACTAGCTCACAACAAGAGGGAAAGTTCGCAGACAGGTGGAGGGATGCTGGAGATCAAAGTCCTGACAGAATTCGAAAACAGAGCCATCCAGCTGGTCGTCGATGACCAGGACTAGTCCTGTGCTGACGGTGGGCTCAGTGCTGCTCTACCAAGTGAGGATCCAGCAGTGCAACATCCACCAGACGACCATATCGTGAGTGATGTGCCCTCTTTCACAGCCATGCACTAATTATCTCCTCTTGCTTTCGCAGGCACATCTGCCAAACAGCTGACAGAGTCCATGATCCAGGGTCTCCAATCAAGCTCCAAAGAAACCTCTGAAGAGGAAGCTGAAGGCACCCTTCCTGAAGTCTCGTCATAGCGCTCACCCACACCCTCCACCAGTGCAGAGATACACACTTAAGTGGGACCTAACTTTCGGGTAGCCTTGGGATCACGATCTGGTGAGCACATCGCACTGTCTGATCCAGAGCAGGCGGAGGCAGGAACTTCCTAGGTCCCCGGCACTTGGAGGACTGCTGGGGGCCAGAACTTTGCTGAGACCGAGTCAGATGACGAGCCTCTGGACTCGGTCATGTCATAGTTGCAGCTTGCAAAGGCAAGCTCAGGAAAATCAGAAAGCGATGTCCGCTGCACTCCCCAGATTGCAAGGCGCCATGGACGAGTCCGTCCGCTTTCAGGCTGAGGTGATAGTGCCATCATTGCAATGCACCAAGGTCAACACTTGCATGATGGCGGCCGCCATGGAGACCTTGGTCTAGGATGTCACTCCTGCACTGCTGCACAGGCTTAACTCTATTGCTGATGCCATAGTGGCCTCCAACAGTGTGTACGCGAAAGGGGTACTGGGTTGCTCGATCTCACTCCAGCTACCCCTTCTTCTCACAGAGTCAGTCAGGGGCCCTTGGGCACCCATATGGAGGAGGATCAGCAGGTGCACACTCTGGGCCCATCCAACCAGGAAGTCACCGGCACATCTGACTCTCCTCTTCCTGTGACCTCCACAGGTCCAGCTTCACAGGCTGAGGAGGATGCCACTGCCACACAGCATGACCCTGAAAACAGGCTGGGGCCCTCCAAGTCTCGGCCCTCCTGCGGATGTCCACCAAAGTCATCACAGACAGGGCGTCACAGTCAGCAGGCTGCCTCCACCTCTGCTGTGGATGCTGAAGGTGGACACAGCATCAGATGCATCTAAAGTTTCATGGCTGTGTCTCTGAGATGGCCCTGATCATGGAGCGCAAGTGAGTTGCCCTTGGCCAGACAGGAGTCAGACATTCTCAGAGGCCATCTGAAGATCTATGGAGTGTCCTCACTGCGAGTTGTCATCATCCTCCGGCAATCGAACAAATATTAGGGCCTCCGCTGCATCTCCATGACAGGAGCATTCTCACAGAGGGTATTGGCGCAGCGATTAGCCAGACTGGAGTCAAACGTTCCCAACTGAGATGTGAGGAAGGAACTATGGGAACACCTCACTGCATGTTGACATTATCTTCCATAAATCTGGCAGCTATGAGGGCTTCCCGAGTGCGCCTGTCTCGTCTAACCAGTGCGACTGAGATTGCAGCCTCATCCCTGTCAGCGTCCTCCACATCGAAGCAGATGGCAGCTCCTCCAGCTCCTTTTAAGCCGGCTCCTCACCCCGTTGCAGTGTCAGGTTATAAAGGGTGCAGCAGGCGGCAACAATGCATGACACCCTCTGTGGACTGTATTGCAGGGCTCCAGCAGACTGGTCCAGGCACCGGAACCGCATCTTCAGCATCCTGATGGTCTGTTCCACCAAGTTGCGAGCTGCTGCATGAGCCTCGTTATAACATCGCTCTGCTGCAGTCTGAGTCTGTCGCATGGGTGTCATCAGTCACGGCCTCTGTGGGTAGCCCTTGTCCCCAAGGAGCCAACCCTGCAGCCTCTATGGACCCTGGAAGACTGCAGGGATCTGTGAGCGACGCAGGATGTAGGCATCATGCACAATCCCTGGAAACTGAGCACATACCTGCAGGATGCATTTCTGGCAGTTGTATACCAGCTGCACATTCAGTGAGTGGAAGCTGTTGCGGTTTATGAAGTCCACTGAGTGTAGCGATGGAGACCTGAGCACCACATGAGTGCAGTCAAACGCACTCTCCACCTGTGGGAATCCCGAGATCAGGGCGAATCCAATGGCCCTTGCATCCTGGCTGTCTCGGTCCTGGGAGAAATGCTCAAAGTTGTGTGCCATGGAGAAGATGGCATCTGTGACCTCATGGATGTATTTGTGGGTGGAAGGCTGTGAAATCCCACAGAGGTCACCTGTGGAGCCCTGAAAGGAGCCACTGGCATAGAAATTGAGTGCATTGGTCACTTTCACAACCACTGGCAGTGGATGCCCTCCATGTCCCCTGGGCGCCAAGTCCTGCAGTAAGTGGCAGATGTGAGCCACCAGCTCCCTAGGCATGCACAGTTGTCAGTGACACTGGTTCGCAATCATCTGCAGGAATGGTAGGCGGCATCTATAGACCATGGATGTCACTAGGCGCCAACCAGGCATATCTCGCTGTTGCTCTGGGCAACATATGCGGGAGCCCCTGCTGCCCCTTTTTCATGAGGTTGCTGCTCCTGCATTTGCTCAGCCAGGAGCCTCAGTCACTCTCTCCTTCGTCTTCTACGGTCTCTGTAGGCCTTTAGGCATACAGCTAGGTCATCAGGATCCATGATCCTGATGTGGTCCTCTTGATGCATGAAAAAGAGAGAGACGTGGTTATCATGGGTGTACTTAGCGCCTTTCCTGGTTCTGTGTGACTGCCCCTTAATGCTTACTGGAAAGTGCTGGTCACCCTTCGGATGGCCAGAGATGAGTGTGCTGCATGGCTGCCCTGACAACCTGTGAAATGGGGGACACTGGTCCAAACCAGGATGTTGAGATTGCAAGGGGCTGTGAGCACTTCCAGCAGTGACTGCTCCGTGGCTAGCATTGGTGAAGAGATTGTACGTGTGCAGTCCAACTGCTCCTGCAGTCCAATAAAGTGGTGGCGGACTCGAAGTCTGCGCCAGTGATGTGGGTGGCAAGGTATGGAGTGCCTGGTGGCCCTTTGGGGCCTCTGCATTGCTTGCATGGGTGGGCAGGCTAAGAGCCTGACCCCAATCATATCGCTGTGGCTGCATCTGATCTGTCTTAGTTGCAGAGGCATGGTTAGTTTATACAGGTGTTCCTAATGCATGGCCACTTCCCTCACTTACCCTGCCCACCACCTCGATTGCCTGTGCGTGGGATGCAGCACCAGGGCAGCACTTGACTCCCCCTGCCCTCAGCAGTTGCCTCTGAGGCTGGCCAGCATTTTCCCCCAGACACCCTCCCCTCAGCAGTCACCTCCAAGGCTGGCCAGCACTTGCCCCCCCAGACACCCCCTACCTCTCAGCATTGCCTGAGGGGCCAGGCATCAGTTTTCCCCACCCTCTGGCACCCCTGAGGCCTGTAAACAACGTGTGAGCTGTGGAGAACGCTGCTGTTCATTCAACTCAGTTCCCCCAAAGTGAAGGCCGTTAAGTGCACGTCACCTGCGTGCTATTATGAAACATGTCGACGTGGACAGACGAAACGGTAGGGTTCCAAGAGCCTGGTGGGATGGCCTTTTAATTATATGCTAATGTATTACAATTAGCTCACTGCCAACTGATGGCGGGAAACGCAGCCCGCCATTGGCAAGCTGAGCAGAAGATTACAACTTGCCTTCATGCCATTGTGAATTGGTTCCACCATACTTTCACAGCACGCCACCTATCATGCCCCCCACCAGCGGGCTCGGAAAATTCTGCCCTATTTTGCCAAGGGGCCGCATATAGTTGAGTAATAGAAGGATGCCAAGAATAGATCCTTGGAGGACACCAGAGTTAACTCTCTTAGAGTTGGAAGAGAACCAGGAGCAAGTGATTCTTTGGCTATGAATAGATATGCAAGAATGGATTCAAGTGGGAACAGTCCCACCCAGCTGGATGACAGTGGAGAGGAGTTGGAGGAGGATAGTGTGGCTGCAGACAGACTGAGAGAAAGAAGAGTGAAAGTTTACCTTTGTCACAGTCACATAGGATGTCATTTGTGACTTTGATGAGAGCTGTTTTGGTACTATGGCTGAGGTGGGATGCTGGTTGGAGAGATTCATACATGGATTTTGTGGAAAGATAGTACAAATGTGGGAGATAATGACATATCCAAGGATTTTGGCAAGTAAAGGAAGTTGCAGTGCTTTGCAAAAATGGGATGGTCAGGCATTGTTTTTTGGAGGAGCGGTTTGATAATGACAAATTTGAAGGGGAGGGGGGCAGCAGGTGAAAAGATAATGTGGGAACCGAGTTAGGAAGCTGGGTAGTCAGCAGTTTAGTGAGATAGGGTTGAAGGATCAGGAAGGGGTGGTCTCATGGACAAGATAAGCTCAGCGAGGGCATGTGGGGAGATAGGAGAGAAAGATGTGAGTTCAGAACTATGGCAGGGGAAACTTCGAGGAAGTTGGTCTCCGTTCCTTGGTCTTAAGGGAGAGGAGACTAAAGCTTACCTGGGGATTGACAAGGTGAGAGAAAGTAACAGTTTAATTGTGGACAAGAGTGATAAAGGTGTGAGGGTGTGGCTAAGCAGATAAATGCAGAAATATCACGGTAAATGGAGTGCTAAAGGCTAGGCAGTTGGGATTTTGATGTGCAATTATTGTAAGTGAATTGGAAGAGAATTGATTCTAGTAATGGACACAGAGGAAAGTAGGGTTAGGAGGAGGAAGGGGGAATGTGGATTGAGACTGATACAAGAAACTATCAGAGATAGACTTATCTGTGATCAACACAGTAGGATTAGCCATGCCACGTGAGATGACAAGGTCAAGCAGGTGACGGTGAAATTGGGTTGGGGAGTTTACATGGAGAGAAGATTAAGGGAGGGGGGGGAAGGGCAGTAAGCTCAAAGGTTAGAGAGCATGAAAAATTAAGAAATTACTGAGAATGAGAAGTCACTTGGTGCAGAGACTGAGGGAGGATAACAGTTAACATATCCCGGTGAGAACATTTTTATGATACTTAGGTAGGTGCTAGAGAACTTCTCCTAGTCCCCACAGGATCTCTCCCCCTGCATGATCTCTCCCGTTCCATGGTCTCTTCATCTTTGCATAATCTCTTCTGCCCCTGCTGCGATCTCTCCAATCCATGATTCTTGCCTTGTACCAAAGGGATTCCTGCCCAACAGTCAGCCAGCCATCAATCTAACTGGCTGTCGATCAGGAAATAAAGAAAACATTTAAACAGGATCATTCCATTAAATGTGCAAGACCTCATTCCCTTGTACTTTCTGGCCACTACATGTCACTTCTTTCTCCCTGCCTCCTCATAATTATTGGGGTCTAGGTATCCATCTTATATTTTAGAAATTTCTGGACTCATTGACAATGACAACCTCAGCTTGACTATAATATATTATTTAATTGCTTAGATCATCGTATAAACAAAATATGACTTCTGTGAACATCTCTTAATTTCAATCAGTTTGAATTTATTATGCCGCATAGTAACACAGTTCACCTGTGAACTGGTGGCTTTTGTGATATCATTGCCTTTCCGGCTTTCTGGATATGTTATGCTCCAGTTTCACTGCCCAGCATTGTTTGTTATGTAGGTCAGTGCTTCAACAATGAAACTGTTATGCTCAAGTGTCTGGTTCCAGTTGTAGCATGTGGTGTTAAAAGCTTATTTTGTTGATCGCTTGCATTATCTGTAATCGAATCAGAACGATGCTAGAAAATCAGCTGGGTAGAGATCAATTATTTCAAATTAAGTTTGTAGCCTGGGTTCTCATTAGAGCAAGTGAAAAGCTCTTGTCCAATAATTTGTTCTGCGTAGTCTTACCAGAAACTTTTGCTAATAGAGAGAAAAAATCTGCAAAATATAAATGAAAAATGAAAAGTCAACATACATTGATGAAATGGGGGAATGAACTGAGACCTTGATCTCTTTATCAATGGAGGGATAATCTTCAGATGACGGAGAACTTCACAGCGCACACTAACATGGGCTTTAAAATCAATCAATCGAAAATGCCTAGGTATTATTGCTTGTATTATGAGAATGCTTAATGTCTCCTTTAAAACATAATCAAAGATAATTTATAGTTTAGAGGTGATTTTACAAAGTCATGCCCCTGGTGCAGAATTTACAATTGCTCAAAGGGCATTTGACCACATGCTTCCTAATAAACTTTCTAGCTAATTTAAATGCCACATATTGGAAACAAATATCAAAAATATGCCCCTCAGAATTTCCATCCACCAGGTTCATAACTTTACATAGGATTACACAGGGTATACATCACTGAACCATGTCATTCAGCCCAACCTGTCCATGCAGGTGATTACGTTCCACTCAAACCTCCTCTGATTTTTCCTCACCAAAGTCTCTCAGCATAAAGTATAATAATTTTCATATTATTTTGGATTATTGTCAAGTAGGTGTGAGTGTAGATGGTTCTGTTTGTGTGATGTAATTACATTTGGAGTCATGTAGACTGCAAGCTTGCAATTAGCAAAATAAGTTAGGTGTAGAAATGTACTTGAAATGCTAATGAGTAAACATGGATGGGGTCTTAGCCTGTAAGGTGTGAAGGGAATTTGCATTTTTAGATAAGCAAAGGAGTTGTTTGGATTTCAAAGGGATGTAAGGATGTTTACAACTAGCCAGATAAGCAAGGCCAAGCAGTGTGCTTATTTTTCCCAAAGGTTACTGACAATATTGGCAATATGGAAGTTTTTATATTATGGGAAAAGTGCATATGGAACAATGGTATTTACAGGTTAAAGAGAGAGAAACATATATAAAGGGGAATGAAAGGCTATGTTGAGGGGCAATGTAAGGTCTAACAGGAAAGTGTGAAACTGCCTTCGGGAAATCTCCAGCCACATGTGCATAAGTCTGCTGTGTTCAGTAACTAAAGTTGGAGAAAAGCCTTTGGGAATTCCACTGTCAAGTGGGTGCCTTGGTAACTTGCTGCTTGCTTTTTAAATTTAAAATATATTTTGGACTGTTGCCTTAATGGGGCTGTGTAACTTAGAGTCAGGCTAACTAGGAATTTTAGGATTTGTTGTAGTATTAAGTAATTGAAGTCTTATGTATGTGCTTGAAGTCTTTTCTTTTGTTAATAAATATTTTAATTTAATTTTTAAAAATCTCTAAAGGTCTGAGTGGGCTCATTACTTCTTAATTCAGTGCGCATATCTTCTCATAATAGATTCAAATTGGAAAATCGTTGTGATACGGTGGCCAAGTTTCCCTTGTGGATTTTGTTCACCTGGCACACATCAGCTGCCACGTCATAACACCCTCTCTTCCCTTCTCTTCAAAAGCTTATCTAGCTTCCCCTTAAATGCATCTATACAACTTGCTTCAACTACTCCCTGCGGTAGCAAGTTCTACATTCTCACCACTCTTTGGGTAAAGAAGGTTCTTCTGAATTCCCAATTGGATTTTTTGGCGACCATTTTATATTGATGGTCCCTAGTTATGCTTTTCTCCACAAAAGGAAATATTTCTTCTGTATCTACTCTATCAAAATGTTTCATAGTTTTAAATGTCTCTATTAGGTCACTCCTTGGCCTTCTTTTATAAAACTATAGTAAATACTGTTTGTGATGCAGATGATTAATATTTTACAATAGATGAACAAAATGGAGGTAATATTATAAAGTTGGCCTGCAGTTACCCTTGCCCACCTGCAACATGGACTTATAAACATCACTTAATATGTTAACAACTCATTTATTAATATCACAACCGATGGCCTGTGATGTGATAAAACAAAGTGAGTTAAGTCTAAACAAATTGTGTATGACATTTGGTAATGCGAGTAGCATCAAATTACTACATTTTTGAGTGAGATTTATTATCATTTAAAAACCTACAATAAAATGACTAACATCATTAATCTAAAGGTTATCATTGGTCCTGGCAAAATGAAACAAAATTTCAAAAACAAATTCTGTAAAAAAAAAATCCTCCTCAGTATTGTCCATATTCATGACTTGAAATAATCCAGATGAGTTTGTGTTAGACAGCAAAAACATGAGTAGTATGAGCAAACTCATTTTGCTCGGAAGTTTGGTTCAGCTTAATCAGAGTCCAATTAACTGTAGTGGGAACCAAAAATCAATAATTTTTATGGAAGCCAATAGGGCAAAGAATAAGATACGCCCAGTCTGTAGGATAAGGGTGTTCGGCAAAGCAAGGGTTAAAAATGTGGACTGGAGAACAGTACCACCCACAATATGATGTAGAATGACACATGATAGTAGACTGTAGAATCTGGAAGGAGCCTGCATGGAGACAGCACCCATGCATGGCAGAACCTTGGACGTGTAGATAATAATGGGTTAACAATAAACAGTTTATGTTTAACCATACAAGCCACCAGACCTCTCTGTGAAACACCAAACAACCTTTTCAACATGGTAGCAATAAAGAATGGATCCCAAAATCCCAAAGAAGCTGGAGAAGGAAGCCAGAACCGCAAACCATGAAGAAGTAAACGGACATGGATGGAAAATTAAAACTACCAGACCAAGTTTAGGTAAAGATAAGGGCAAAACCAGAACAAAAATTGTGAGTCCTGGAGAAGAAGATTTTTAAATTATAGGAGTCCATCAGGATTAAGTAAGAAATCAGAAGAAGTAAAAGCTAATGTGTTTTTATACTTGCTTAGTATATTTGCAGTTGAAGTAATCCTAAAACAAGATCTAATCCCTTTGACAAATATCTTAATCTCCAAGTTGTGGAGAGTGCAGACCTTAAAAGGAACCCAGTAAAGTGCTGTGGGAGACAGAAGGCCCCAGGTTGAGGAAGTCAGAAGACCCAGAGTGAGGGGGACAAAAGACTCGAGAGAAGGGAGACAGAAGACTCCACAGCGAGGGAGTCAGAAGACCCCAGAACCAGGGAGATAGAAGACTCCAGAGCAAGAAAGAAACAGAAGATTCCAGATGGAGTGAGACAGGAGACCTGAGGCTAAAGGAGACAATACTTAAACAAACCACAAAATGGTCGCAGACCATGTCAGCACAGTGAAGTGCACGAGCCAAAGAGTTTATTGCAGAAGAAAGAAGAGCCTGAGAAGCAGCCCAAAAGGCTAAAAATAGAGCTTTTTGAAAATGCTGACACATTACTCAAACTGCAACAGCAGGTGGCAGTGCGAAGCAAGCAGCTGGCTGTGCATGAAGGAAAGCTATCTGAGATAACCCAAAAGAAACAAAAGCTGCAAAAAGAAAATGAGACTATTCCACAAGAAAATGTTTGTATCAAAGCTGGGTTGCAGGAACCCTACCAACACTTCAGCAAAGCACAACAATAGGCAGAAATGGCACTCAAGAACTGGCTACCCAGAAAGACTCTTTGAACAATCAATAAATAGCCCTGGAGGAACACAAGGAGTGCAAAAAGATGTTCAATAATACATCAACAAAAGCAGCATTGAAGCTATCAGTATCGAAAAAGCAATGTCCTAAAGTGCAGTGTGAGATGGCAAAAGGTCAACAAGAAAATTAACAGTTGAAAAAACAGGTGATTGCTCTTCGAGGTCAATTGCAAAAGGAGTACAGCAGCATGAAGAAATTAAGGCTGTCTTGAACAACAGAATAGAAGAACAGCAGAAGAAATTCAAAGAGACTGTTGAACTACAAGAAAACTCAAGACAAAGCAATTGAGCTTCACAAAGTAAGGGAAAAGCTGATGAAAGATCTTCACACGCTACAAATTCCTCAGGTCAAAATTTGTTCCTCTAGAAAATTACGAAGAGAAGCAAAATGAGTTTAATATCACTCTGAATAAACTGAAGGACCAGTTAACAGAGAAGACTCAGCAATGTTCTATATTCCAGGAGGAAGCCTAAAGGTACAAGAAAGAGACTGAAGAGCTAAAGGACCAGCTGAAAGGAAAAGAGGAGGCATTGAAAGGAAAAACAGTAGAACTTTCCAAGCTGCAAGCAGATGATGATGCCACGAGTCGCACAATTACAGAACTGGAACAAGTTAAAACTTTGTTGGAGCCAGATCTGGCCAAAAATGAAACCAAAATGAAGGACAAGGACAAAGTTCTGCTGCAGACAGAGAAAGAAAAGACAGAAAGAAGGTTGAGAAATGTAAATCTGATGCTGAAGATCAAGGAACTATAAGAAAAAGCACTGGATGCCTCAAATTTACTGAGAACCATTGGGCTGCTAAATAATGAAATGGCTGAAATTGTGAAACATGTGAAAATGAAGGTTCCAATTTTGAAAGGTCAACGTCCAGGACGAATAAGGCGGACTCCACAGAAAAAGAAAGTCCAAGTTCGCTCTAGGAATGAACAGAGTGAACATTCCCTTCGGAAGGAATGGGATAAACCAATATGTCCAAACAAAGCAGATGGGTTGTTGATAAAGAGAAGCACAACTCGAAGGCGCACAAAAAGTGAATCAAATGGAGATGACCAGTACTTGAAATACAGAGTGCTACAATTCAACACCAAACCAAAAAAGTCAACCCAAAGCAACTCAAACTGCCATTCCTCCAAATGTGACAGATTGAGATCTGGAAGAATTGTCAATCCTCCAGACTGTCTGAATTTATAAACTCAGAGACTTGAGTGGGGGAGAAGAGGTAGCAAGTAAAGTAAAGATTGTATTGTAAATGTATTTAGATAGGAACTTGGGGGAGGTGTAGAATAAGGGTGATTGGCAGAGCAAGAGTCAATGTGGGACTAGGGAACAGTACTGCCCACAATCTGATGTAGAGTCTCAAGACAGTAGTAGACTGTGTAGGATAGAGTCTGGAAGGAGCTTGCATGGAGACAGTGCCCATGCATGGCAGTTCCTTGGATATGTTTAACCATACAAGCCTCCAGATCTTTCCGTGAAACACCAAACAACCTTTACAAAACATTCACATCATTACAATCTTATGTTGTGTCTCTTTTTATACAGTAATACTTCCTGTCCTGACCCACTTTATGAACTGGTATATTTACTCCCTTTAGTACTACATGTATTCAATTTAGAATAGTTTCATCTTTACTCTAGAAATGCAAAATCCTTCTTGGTTTCCACACGTGTTTCAATATGACACCTTTTGTAAAATTGATATTATTGGAATATTTGTTTATGGTAGTATCTCAGCTGTTTGCTGTTTTTATGGAGCAGTTCATCAAGGCCAGAGATCCTATAAACATTGACAAAAATATCAATTTGTTTCCAGGAGGCATTGTGCCCAGTGACAATTTGCGTATGCGCACAGCAACACATCATAAAGCTCAAAATCGTCATCTTTACACTACTAACGGCAGCAAACATACCAACTATCAAAATACTGGAAGAATCCATTTATCACATAATTAGAAGGACCCTGGCAAATGTTTGTGTTCCCTCTGAAAAAGTAACAATCAAGAGTGTCAATTTTCAATAATCATCAGTTTTGACAAATTTAATATAAATGTTATCATTCTGAAGAATGATTGTAGCTGGCTGCAGAATTGGTGCCAGGAATTCACAAACCAGCCATAAATCAGATAGAGAAATCAAACAGCATTCATTCTTAAATGCTGCCTCCTCCGTTTGTGTCTGTAACAATGGGTTAATGGTTGGCTGTTAATGTGTGAGAATGAAAAGCGGAAAAAGACAAATAAAAGCAATCCGGTTATAATGCTATTCAGAGATAAACAGTAGGGCACTCATTAAATTCCTCAGGAGGTGAAATTGTAAGAGAGCTGTCAAATTAAGAGCAGGAAGTTTAGGAAAATGTATATAATCGCCTCCTAAATAGGAGAAGGAATATTCAATGCAAACACTAAAAGATGACTATTCTTTATTTCCTTCAGTAAGAACCAACTGGCCCACATATTTGGAGATGGCGCTAGTACATTTTATGGTAATCAAGGAATGAGTGGTTTCAGACTGCTCTTGTGCACTTCCAAGCAGCCAATTACAGGATGCCATTACAGAGGGCCCTAAAAGGAGGATAACTCTATTTTAAACAGGATGAAGAGGTTAGAATAATAATAAATATAGTATCAGAAAACCGTTAGCTTCAGGACATGTTTATCTACTGTTAAACTGGCAGAAAATGTAGCTATACCACAATTACTGCTATTATTGGATCTGGTAATTGCTGGTCCACTGTGAGTACCAATGATTATTATGTTATCACTAAAATAAAAGCAAAATACTGCAGATACTGGAGCTCTGAAATAAAAACAGAAAGTGCTGGTAAGCTCAGCAGCCTGGCAACATCTTTGGAGAGAGAAACAGAGTGAATGCTTTGAGTCCAATATGACTCTTCTTCAGAAAGAAGAGCTATATTGGACTTGAAACATTAACTCTTTCTCTCTCCACAGATGCTGCCTGACCTGCTGAGTTTTTCCAGCACTTTCTGTTATTATTATGTTCTCAATAGTAAAGGTAATATTTTATGTACACCAATAAATCAACAACTAACTGCAAAAGAAATTTCAAAGCTTTTGGGCCTCACATTTTGGCAAGCATTTCAGGAATTTGCATTCCAGGAATCATGAGGCTCCTGCCAACAGTGTGCATTCATAAAATTGGCCTCTATATATCATACAGGCATTAGTAATATTTTTAATAAAATTATTAAACATATGAAAGACCCTTTTTCTAGTTTGGCCCCATCTGCAGCACCATCAATATTCCCCTTATCACTGATGGGCTGGCTCATAGCAGCAGAGATCCCCTTTAATGCATCGGGAGCCCCCTATACATACCAGTCAAAGATTGCCTCAGGCAAGTGGCTTCCCAGAAGGGAAAAACAGTAAACACTGAGAAATAAGAATACTGGTCCGAACTGGTTTTGTCTACCTTAAAATGGAACACCAGTAAAAACTGGGAAATAAGAACACTGGTCCGATCTGTTTTTTCCTTCTGGGTCGGGGTTGGGACAGATTCAGAGGGGCAGCCGAAATCCCACTACAAAGCAGAAAATCCCAGCATGTAGTCCAAGGCATAGTTATAAACAAGGGCCATAGTATACAACATCATTGGAAAACATAGGAGCAAATACACATGCCAAGTGAATTACTCCTCAGGACAAAGTTCTACATGGGGTATCATCTTGAAAATAACACAAACCAGCACAGCATAGGTTTACACAATTGTCTGTTTAGTTCAAAGTTTGCACATTTACCCATCCTGTTTCCACTGTAGGAAATGTTTGAAGATTTCAGAAAAAACACTCATTAGCTCATTAATTTGGGGGGTTTGGTGCAATTAAGTGAACTACATTGCTTTTCCACATACTAATCATGCACGTAGATCTGTCGCTTTTAAATCCAGATTAGAGCTGGTGCTAAGGAAATATGTTCTTTGTGAAAACCAACAGTAAGAAACTCAGAATAATGTTTGTCAAATGAGAGCTACCATCATTTTTCCAAATAAGGAATAGGAGGTTCAAGTAAACCTTTGTCACCAATTTGAAGTCGCATTTATATTGGTGTCAATTCCTGAGGCACATGCCTTGACAGCCAGCAGCAAGCTTTAGTAGTTCAAAATACTCACATAAGTAAATTTATTTCTTGAGTGTTGCTGGAGCTGCACTCATCCAGTCAAGCAGAGAATATTCCATCACACTCCTGACTTGTACCTTGTAGGTGGTGGAAAGGCATTCAGGAGTCAAGAAATGAGTAGCTTGCCACAAAATACTCAACCGCTGAACAGCTCTTGTAGTCATAGTATTTATGTGCTGATTCAGGTTAGTTTCTGGTCAATGGTTATACTCAACATATTGGAGGTGGTGACTCAGTGATGATAAAACCATTGAATGTCAAGTGATGGTGGTTAGACTCTGTCTTGTTAGAGATGGTCAGTGCCTGGCATCACAAATGTTACTTGCCACTTATCAGCCACAGCCTGAATGTTGTCCAGGTCTTGTTGCATACGGACACAACTACTTCATTGTGAATGGTGCTGAACATTGTGCAATCATCGGCAAACATCCCAATCTCTGACCTCATGATGGAGGGAAAAGCATGGATGAAGCAGCTGAAGACAGTTAGATATTGGTCTCTGTCCTGAGGAACTCCTTCAGCAAAGTCCTGCAGCTAAGATGATTGGTCTCCAAAACACACAGCCATCTTCCTTTCTGCCAGGTATGGCTCCAACCAATGGAGAGTTTTCCTCCTGATTCCCATTGACTTCAATTTTACCAGGGGTCCTTGATGCCACACTCGGTCAAATGCTGCCTTGGTGTCCAGGGCAGTCACTCTCACCTCACCTCTGGAATTCTTCTGACCATGTTTGGACCAAGGTTGTAATGAGGTATGGACCCAGTGGCCCTGGTGGGCTCCAAATTGAACATCAATGAGGAGGTTATGTGAGTAACTACCATTTGATAGCAGTAACAATGACATCGTCCATTATTTTGCTGATGATTGCGTATAGGGGCAATAATTGGCTGCATTGGCTTTGTCCTGCTTTTTTGGACAGGACATACCTGGGCAATTTTCACTTACTAGATACCAGTGAAAAAGCTGTATTGGACAATCTTGGCTAGGGGTGCATATAGTTCTTGGAGGCTCAAGTCTTCAGCATTACAGCCAGGATATTGTTGGGACCCATAGACTTTGGTGCATCCAGTGCAGTCAATCATATCTTGATATAATGTAAAGAGCATAACTTTCTGAATGCTGGCAACTGTGAGGGTGTGGACCTTAGGTAGAGGCTGAGATGGATCATCCACTAGGCACTTCTGGTTGAAGATGTCTATAAAAGCTTCAGCCTTGCTTTTTTCAACATACCATTGTTTTCTTAGGTAAAATAATACATCAAATTCCCATCATAGTCAGAAACTGTTAGCTTGTAATCCCGAAGTATGTATGTACAAATGATAATCAGATGCTCCAAACAAAAATTCCACACACAAGACAGAATTTTCCCCGAATTGCACTGTGTGGTGGCAGGCATGAAAAAAACATTTTTCCTGCCGGCCTCAAGGGTGGATTTTTACATCATATCATCCACTTCCTGCCTCATTAATTATGCAGCCACAGGAAACATGCCGTTTTGCTGGCCTGCGGCACTACACTATTACCTCACCATTTCCTCACTCTTGCTTCCATATCTAAACTGCAGCTGCACACACAGTTCTCAATGCTTGCAGCCAGTACTGCTCCAGTGAAGACATGGCCCCAAAAGCCAAGAAGCGTTCAGTGACCTGTCTCTGGAATGCCTTTTGGAGGTATGCCATGATGTCCTCTACCACCGCTCTGGCTGCAGCGAGCAATCTCACCACTCCAGCTTGGGAGGCAATGGCAGTGCTGGTCAATGCCAACGCTGCACACAAGAGGTTGACCTTCCAGTGCAGAAAGAGGATGAATTATCTCATGCGTGTCACCAGGGTAAGGCAACATTGTGTAATTGTGCACCGTTTATGGAATCTGTATACAAGACAAAGTAGTATTTTACACATCCGTGTCACCAGGGTAAGGCAACAATCTCATCACTCTAAACTCACACACAGAGTAAAGTGATGGAAAGGGTCATCAACAGTGCTATCAAGCAGCACTTGCTTAGCAATGGCCTGTTCACTGATGCTCAGTTTGGGTTCTGCCAGGGCCATTCAGCACCTTACATCATTACAGCTTTGTTTCAAACATGGACAAAAGAGCTGAATTTCAGAGGTGAGGTGAGAGTGACTGCCCTTGACATCATGACAGCATTTGACCGAGTGTAGCATCAAGGAGCCCTGGTAAAATTGAAGTCAATGGGGATCAGGAGGAAAACTCTCCATTGGTTGGAGTCATACCTAGCAGAAAGGAACATGGTTGAGATTTTTGGAGACCAATCATCTTAGCTGCAGGTTTTTCCTGAAGGGGTTCCTCAGGACAGTGACCAATGTCCAATCATCTTCAGCTGTTTCATCCTTCCTTTCATCATTAGGTCAGAAGTGGGGATGTTCGCTGATGATTGCACAATTTCTCAGCACCATTCATGACTCCTCTTATACTGAAGCAGTCCATGTCCAAATGCAGCAAGACCTGGACAATACCCAGGCTTGGGCTGACAAGTGGCAAGTAACATTTGCATCACACAAGTGCCAGGCAATGACTATTTCCAACAAGAGAGAATCTAACCATCACCCTTTGGCATTCAATAGCATTACCTTCACTGAATCCCCAACTATCAACATCTTGGGGGTTGCCATTGACCAGAAACTGCACTGGACTAGCCATATAAATACTGTGGCTACAAGAGCAGGTCACAGGTTAGGAATCCTGTGCTGAGTAACTCACCTCCTGACTCCTCAAAGCCTGTCCACCATCTACAAGGCACAAGTCAGGAGTGTGATGGAATACTCTCCAATTGCCTGGATGAGTACAGCTTCAAAAACACTCAAGAAGCCTGACACCATCCAGGACAAAGCAGCCTGCTTGATTGGCACTACATCCACAAATGTTCACTCCCTCCACCACCGACGCACAGTAGAAGTGTGTACCATCTGCATGATGCACTGCAGGAACTCACCAAGCCTCCTTGGACAGCACTTTCCAAACCTATGATAACTAACATCTGGCCACCTGGAAGGACAAGGGCAGCAGACACAATGGATCACCGCCACCTTGATGATCCCCTCCAAGCCACTCATCATCCTAACTTGGAAATATATCGCCGTTCATTCACTGTTGCTGGATCAAAATCCTGGAACTCCGACCCTAATCACACTGTAGGTGTCCCTACACCACATGGACTGCAGCGGTTCAAGAAGGCTGCTCACCATCACCTTGTCAAGGGCAATTAGGGATGAGCAATAAATGCTGGCCTAGCCAGAAACACATGATGAATAAAAAAAACTCACAAGGCAAACATTCAATGGCGTCCCACTCACTGCCAGCTCAAGGAACATCACCACCCACATCCTCACATCTCCATCTGGTCTAATCTCCTCAGGAGACTGCCTCCTCAGCCCTCACCATCTTGAGGCCACCTGCACAGATCCATATATGCCCCCACACACACTCTGGGATACCCCCCTTCACCAAGCAAGCCCTGGTCCTGCAGTGTTGAAAAGCCACCTCCTGCCTTACTGCTGATCTCATAAGTAGAAACCTGCCCATGAGCCCCCCATAAAAGTGATGTGGTGCTGCCTGTGAAGCCTGGCACTGATGACCGTGGGTGCTGCCCGAAGCAAGATAAGCAAACGTATCTTAAAGTCCCAAACGACGTGCAACCTGCCAGGTGCACATGTCCTTGCATGCAATCATGCTGATGTGAGCACATGATCCAGTGTGGGGGGATGATTCCGGAGACAGGGCTTATAATGAGACACTAAAATATTGAAATTAGGTTCCTGACGTGCGGCAGCAGGAAACGCGGCCCGCCATTGATGGATGTAGCGGACGATTGTAAACTGGTTTTATGATGCCGTTAGGCTGATTTTTGTGGTCTCCAGATATTTCCTGCTCCCGCTCACTATGACGTCTGCCACAAATGGGAGTCTAAAATCCTGGCCACTAAGTAAGAATCTGTGTCATTCAAGAGCATACAACATAAATAGGTTTTGTTAAGGAGTGATGGAACATAACACTTAATCTCTGCTGTGTCAGACATAGAGCCATGGAAAGACAATTAGCAACTTCTCACCCACACCTTACGGCATCACATCACTCCTGGTGTACTCTAACCTCTATTCTTAGTTTTGTCCAAGCTTCAGCATCCTCTTGAAAAGAACTCATGGTCACCTTCTGCTCCATTCTAGGCATGTCAACCAGGCATTAGATGTAAGGCTGCAACACCACATTCTCAGTTCCTGCTGCATTTCCTTTCCAGATTTCTGATGTTAAACCTTGAAATTTTTCCCAGTTACCCTTTCCACTGCCTCACTGCAGTCCCAATGGATCTCCATATTTCTCACCCACTCCATAATGCCCATCAAAATACACAACTCCTTGTAAAACACAGTGTATGGATTTTTAAATTGTTTTCCTGGTTTACATATCCCACCAAAGCCTCATCTAATTATTATCACCTCCACTTAGGTTCAAACTGCAAACTCCTCCAACACTGAGTCCCAGCTTGTGCCTTCACTCTTCTGAGCCTAAATTACTGTGCCTCCCACTCCTTCTGCTCCACTATAATTGACACTTTGGATTCAAGAGATTGTTATGAAAGGTGGAATTAGAGACAACCTTTTCACATGGATAAACAGCTTTCTCCCTTTTCAGGTGCTATCCCTCTCTCATTTAAATCTACCATCATCACCCCTCTCCTCAAAAAAATAACTTGTGACCCCACCATCCTCGCAAACTACCATCCCATATTCAAACTCCCTTTCATCTCCAAAGTCTTTGAAAGTTTTGCCACCTCCCAAATCTGTTCTCATTTTTCCCAGAACACCTTCCAATCAGGATTCTCACCCTGCCACCGTACTGAAACAACTCTTATCAAAATAACTTCCAATGTGACTGTGACAAAGGTAAAATTTCCTTGCTCATTTTTCTCTGACATGGCTGAGCACACCATCCTGATCTAACACTCCTCTACTATTGTCGAGCTGGATAGGGCTGCTCTCACCTGGTTCCTTTCTTATCTATGTAATCATAACCAGAGAATCACTTGCAATGGCTTCACTTCCTGAAGTCGCACGCTCCCTCCTCCTTGCCCCCATACAGGCAGCGCTGAGCGCTGAAGCATGTGTTTTACATTGGTAGGCCTTAATCAGCCAGCCAGCATGAAATCGTGGTGCAGCCCCGATTGCGGGCAGTGGTCAGCTTCCCCACCACTCCCGCACATTCCTGCCGAGCCCACTTGATGAGGGCAAAATTCGGCCCCAAGACTCATGTTTCCCAGTCACTCGCAGCACCACACGCCATCACATATTCAGATCCACTCACACAGTGGGTGAGAGTAAATGAGTGAGCGCCCTGAAACTGGGAGTCTGTCTGGCACACACACTCTGGCCCTTTCACACTCTGTTCATTTTTATTAATTACTTTTTTAAAAACTTAATTTATTGCTTTGACATTGTTTTACTTTTGCTCAGCAAGTTGTTTCTTTTCTTAACGCCACAACTTTTTTTTTGAAATTCAGTTTTATGTTGCGCCAGACCTTATCATTCTGAAAATTGCCCATCAGCCCCTTGATTAAGAAAAAATGGAAATGTGGCCCCCCCAAGTGAAAAGGTTAAGCTATTTTTAAAACAGAGAGCGGGTGAGTGTGGACTCTATTTAAAACAGAGAGTGGGTAAGCATGTGGACTTCATTTAAAAGAGAGCGAGGAGACTTCATTTAAAAAAAAGCATGGGGAGTAGGTGATTAGTGAGTTGGATTGGTGAGCATTTCTAATCTTTAGATTAAAATTAAGTTCTATAGTTTAGATCTCTAGATTTTATTTTCTCTTTCTTAAAATTAGCCTGTTAAGTATAAGATCGATACTGGTGTAAATAATTAAATTCAATAAAGTGTAAAGAGCAGGGACACTAAAGTAATTAATTAATAAATTAAATAAAATAAGATAGCAATGGAAGGATGGGTGATGTGTTGCTGCTGCAGCATGTGGAAACTGCTGGACACCAAGGTGATCTGGAGCAAAGACATCTGTAGTGTTTGCAGCTTGAGAAACTTCTGATCTGAGTTAAGGAGCTGGAGTCCAAGCTGCAGATATTGCAGGAGGGGGATAGTTACCTGGACACCTTGCTGCAGGAGATGGTCACACCCCACAGGTTAAATAATTCAAATTTGGTCTGTGATCAGGGACAGGAGGGTGTGACTGCAGGCGAGGCATGTATGTGGACCCAGGGGATAGTGTTCAACAAGCCTCAACCCTTGAAATTGTCCAACAGTTACGAGGTTCTTGCAAGCTGTGTGGACCAGAACGGGGACTGCAGGGAGGATGAACAAATTGACCATGGCACCATGGTACAGGGAGCCATTTCAGTGTGGGGAGGAAATAGGAATGTAATAGCAGTAGGGGACAGTATAATTAGAGGGATGGATAATATTCTCTGCAGCAGTGAGTGTGAGTCCTAAAGGCTGTGTTGCCCGCCCGGTGCCAGGGTTAAGGACATCTCCACAGGGCTGAAGAGGAACTTGGAGTGGGAGGGGAAGGATCCAGCTGTTGTCATCCACGTTGGTACCAAAACCATGGATAGGACTAGAAAGGAGGTTCTGCTGGAAGAATTTGAACAGTTAGGAGCTAAATTAAAAAGCAGAACTTCCAAGGTAATAATCTTGGGATTACTAACTGAATCAAGGGCAAACTGGCATATATTTAAATAAAGTCAAGGAGTTAAAGGCATGGCTCAAAGATTGGTATGTGAGGAATGGGTTTCAGTTCATGGGGCACTGGCACCAGTACTGGGGTAGAAGGGAGCTGTTCCAGTGGGATGGGCTTCACTTGAACTTTGCTGGGACCAATGTCCTGGTGAATCGAATAACTAGGGCTGTAGAGTGGGCTTTAAACTAAATAGATTGGGGGGAGGGCTCTGGAGAGGGGATAAATGGCTTACAAAGCAAAAGGATATGGCGGCATTGTGGGGCAGCTACTTTGTTAATGCTACCTAGAAGGGAAGGGAAAGAGTGTACAAACATAAAACAGCACAGCAAATAGGGTCAAACGGGGAAAAAATGGTAAAAAGGTAAAGTTAATGGCTCTTTACTTAAATACATGTAGTATTCAGAACAAAATTAATGAATTAACGGCACAAGTAGAGGTTAATGGGTATAATCTTATAGCCATTATGGAGACATGGTTACAAAAGATCAAAGCTGGGAACTAAATATTCAGGGGTATGTGACTTTTTGAAAGGACAGGCAGGAAGGAATGGGTGGTGTGATAGCTTTGTTAGTATGAGATGGAATGAGTACTGTAGCAAGAAATGATCTTGGATCGGAAGATGTGGAATCCACACTGGTGGAGGTAAGAAATAACAAGGGGAAGATGACACTGATGGGTGTAGTCTATAGGTCCCCTAACAGTAGCTATGCTGTCGGACAGAGAATAAATCAGGAAATAATGAGGGCATGTAAAAAAGGCAGTATATTAATCATGGGTGACTTTAATCTCCATGTAAATTGGGAAAATCAATTTGGCAGCGGTAGCCATGAGCAAGAATTCAGAGTGTATTCGGGAGAGTTTCCTAGAACAATATATTATGGATCCAACCAGGGATAAGGCTATTTTGGATCTGTTAATGTGTAACGAGGCAGATTTAATAAATGATCTCAAAGTAAAAGATCCCCTAGGAAACAGTGACCATGACATGGTGGAACTTAGCATTCAGTTTGAGAGTGAGAAACTTAGTTCTGAAACATCTGTGCTAAACTTAAATAAGGGTAATTACAAAGAAATGAGGACAGAGTTGGCTGGAATGGACTGGGAAAGGAGTTTAGCAGGAAAGACGGTTGATGAATAATGCCAGGCATTTAAGAAAATAGTTCATGATTCACAACAAAGATATATCCCAGCGAGGAATAAGGATTGTAGGAGGGGGTAAACCAACCATGGTTAACCAAGGAAGTTAAGGATAGTATCAAAGTGAAAGAAAAAGCATACAATGTGGTAAAGATTAGTGGTAAACCAGAGGATTGGGAAAGTTTTAAAAACTAACAGAAGATAACCAAAGAAAATAAAAGAGGGAGAAAATAAACAGACAGTAAGAGCTTCTTTAAATGTATAAAAAGGAAGAGGCCAAAGTCAATATAGGTCCCTTAGAGAATGAGGCTGGGGAAATAATAATGGGGAATGAGGAAATGGCAGAGGAGTTGAATAAATACTTTGCTTCAGTTTTCATGGTAGAAGGCACTAATAGCATTCCAAAAATACTAAATAATCATGGGACAAAATGGGGGGAGGAAATAAATACAATAACTATCACAAGAGAAAAAGTACTAGGGAAACTAATAAGGCTAAAGGCTGATAAGTCACCTGCACCTGATGGGTTGCATCGTAGGATATCAAAGGAAATAGCTGCAGAGATAGTGGATGTACTGGTAGTAATCTCCAAGAGTCCTTAGGAAAAGTCCCAGGGGATTGGAAAACTGCAAATGTAACACCCTTATCCAAAAAGGGAGGGAGACAAAAAACAGGTTACTATAGGCCAGTTCACTTAACAACTGTCATTGGGAAAATGTTAAAGTCTATTATAAAGGATGTAATAGCAGAGCATTTAGAAATACATAATCTAATCAGGCAGAGTCAGCATGGCTTCATGAAAGGGAAATCATGCCTGACAAATTTATTAGAATTCTTTGAGGAGGTAACAAGCAGGATAGATGAAGGGGAACCAGTAGATGTGATATATCTGGATTTCCAAAAGATGTTCAATAAGGTACCACACATAAGGCTATTTAATAAGATAAGAGCCCATGGTGTTAGGAGTAGTATATTCGCATGGATAGAGGCCTGGCTAACTAATAGATGACAGAAATTTGGGACACGGGAGCCATTTTCAGGATGGTAATCTGTAACTAGTGGAGTGCCACAGGGATCAGTGCTGGGACCACAATCATTTACAATAAATATTAATGACTTGGATGAAGGAAATGAATGTACTATCGCCATTTGCAGATGACACAAAAATAGGTGGGAAGGCAAGTGGAGAGGATGACAGGAGTCTACAGAGGAATATAGATGGGTTAAGGTAGTGGACAAAAATGTGGCAGATGGAATATAATGTGGGAAAGTGTGAGGTTATGCACCTTGGCAGGAGGAATAGAGGAGCTAAATATTATTTAAATGGAGAAAGACTGAAGAAAGCTGCAGCACAGAGGGATCTTGGGGTCCTCGTGTGTGAATCCCAAAAAGCTAGCATATACGTTCAGCGGGTAATAGGTAAGGCAAGTGGAATGTTGGCCTTTATTCCAAAGGGAATGGAGTATAAAAATAAGGAAGTCTTGCTAAAACTATACAAGGCACTAGTTAGACCACACCTAGAATAATGTGAACAATTTTGGTCCCTTTATCTAAGGAAACATATACTGGCATTGGAGGCAGTCGAGAGAAGGTTCACTAGGTTGATCCCAGATATGGACGGATTTTCTTATGTGAAGAGGTTGAGTAGGTTGGGCCTGTACTCACTGGAATTCAGAAGAATGAGCAGCAACCTTATTGAAACATATAAGATTCTTATGGGACTTGACAGGGCAGATGCTGAGAGGTTGTTTCCCCTTGTGGGAGAGTCCAGGGCCAGTGGGCATAATCTCAGAGCAAGGGGGCACCCACTTAAAACAGAGATGAGGAGGAATTTCTTCTCTCAGAGGGTAGTCAATCTGAGGAAATTCTTTACTGCAGAGGGCTGCAGAGGCTGGGTCATTAAGTATATTCAAGGCTTAGATAGACAGATTTTTAATCAGTAATTTAATCAAGGATTATGGGGAAAAGGTAGGAAAGTGGAGTTGAGGATAATCAGATCAGCCATAATCTCATTGAATGGTGGAGCAGACTCAATGGGCCGAATGGCCTACTTCTGCTCCTATGCCTTATAGTCTAATGGATAAGCCTGGTGGAAGATATCCCTGAAACCTCACAGACAAGGTTAGTCTGCCAGGATCTGGGAGACGAAGAGCAGCTTTGTCCAGCAAGATGTTATGGTTCACCATGCGGGAATGCAGGTGGGAGCCCATACTTGGATTGAAAAGACCAAATTCATGAGAAGTTAAAACAAATTTGGAAGATTTGCCTCACTTGTGCTAGAGGAAGAATCTCTGGGGAAAGAAACCTCACTGTGAGAGACAGTTCTGAGATTAAAAGTTTCCAGGCTGAGAAAGGGAAAAAAAAAACGTATAAACCCTTGAGAGATAAGAATCACCTTGGACTGGTTCTGGGAGAATTGGATGTCAATTTAAAGGGCAGTGTAAGGTATACTTGTGAAGTGTGATTTCAGGTGTGCTAAAGGGAAAAGAGCAAGGCTCTGTTTTGTGGTTTAAAGTATAAGTTGCCAACAAATATTGTGTCTAGTGAATACTTATAGTCTTTTGTGCCAGTTAAGACATGAAATCATGTTATGTCCTCCTTCCAGATATTAATTAGAAGATCAAATTTCTTTTTAAAAGTTATTAGTCTCCATGGAGATCATAGCTAGTAACTGTGGAGGAACAGAGATTTAGCGGTCTATGTTGTGACGGCCCATATTTTATGCTGTTGTAATGGTACCATTAAGAACTAGGTTTCTCTAGAAAATTATTGCTTGTAAATGGCAACTTGCTTCCAGTAACTGATAATACAAATATACTACGAACATACGAATTAGGTACAGGAGTAGGCCTCTCGGCCCCTCAAGCTTGTTCTGCCATTCAGTAAGATAATGGCTGACCTGATTATAACATCCACATTCCCACCTATCTCTGATAACCTTTCACTTCCTTTCTTATCAAAATCTATCTACCTCTGCCTTAAAAATGTTCAAAGACTCTGCCATTTGAGGAAGAGAGTTCCAAAGACTCACAATCCTGAGAGAAAAATTTCTCCTCATCTCTGTCTTAAATGAGCCCAGTTCTAGATTCTCCCACAGCCACGCTGTCAAGACCCGTCAGCATCTTATATGTTTCAATTAAGTCGCCACTTACTCTTCTAAACTCCAGCGGATACCAATCTAGCCTGTCGAACCTTTCTTCATAAGACAAACTGCCCATTCCAGGAGTTAGTCTAGTTCTATGAACTGCTTCCAACGTACTTACATTCTTCCTCAAATAAGAAGACCAATACTCTACACAGTATTCCAGACATGGTCAAACCAATGCCCCGTATAACTGAAGCATAACCTCCCTCCTTTTATAATCAATTCCCCTCAAAATGAATGATAAAATTCTATTAGCTTTCCTAATTACTTGCTGTACCTGCATACTAATCTTTTGTGATTCATACAGGAGAACACCCAAATCCTATTTAGATAATATGCTGCTTTTTACTCTCCCTGCCAAAATTTCGCATTTTCCCACATTACACTCCATGTGCCAGATCTTTGCCTACTCAATTAACCTATCTAGATCCTTTAGTAACCTCCTTATGTCCTTTTCAAAATTTACTTTCGTACCTCTCTTTGTGGCATCAGAAAATTTAGCAACAATACCTTTGGTCCCTTCATCTAAGTCATTTATATAAATTGTAAAAAGTTGAGGTGACAGCACTGATCCCTGTTGCGCAATCAGGTGGCCAAGCTCCCTAGGAGGTAAACAATAGTTAAAAAGAAAGGTTAAACAAGAAGTTAATTACAGGGGGAGTAGATTCCTGTGGATATGATTCTGCTTTTCAAGGAGTTCAGTTTAGAACAAGCTGGCTACAGGCTACATCTCTTCTAAGCACAATTCAGTTGAAATTCTATGTGCTGGCTAAAAAGGTTTAAAACTCTTGAGAATTGAAGAATTCTACAAATAGTGTGTTGGACTTCTGGGGTAGCCAAGTTGAGAAGAGAGAAAGAGTGAGTGAGAGAGAGCGTTCCTACGTGCAAGACTCCAGAGTTAAAGCAAGTTGGAACAGGAGAGTTCTGACCCAAAGTGGCTACACTAAGACACTAATGACACCTGTGTTGAACTGGGAGTGTACAACCATGGGACAGTTAGTAGAGTTTTGAAGGGGAAACCTTGTCAGAAGTAAGCAGATGGCCCAAGAAATCTTAACCCTTATATGAATCTTTGAAACAGTACTCAGACCAAGTGGTTCATCTTCCAACTTCTGGTGAGTATTTGTCTTGAGCTCTTGGGCATGTAAGTCAAATGGGTGTAGAAGGAAATTTGAGTTATGAAGTTTAGTTCAGAGTATAGTAACTGCGTTCATTGTACTTTTAATGCCTTTAATGTAACTGAGTAGTTTCAATAAAGTGTAGCTGTTAGTGCTCATGTTCTTTGATTTTGTGTAATAAAATTCTTGTGTCTAAATAGTGAACCTTGTGGCTTCATTTTTTTAGGTCAGGGCTTTCCAATCACAAAAGCAGCGGGGGAGGGGGGGATGGGGTGGGAAGCAATGCGAAGGGTGCTGAAAAATTGGCTTCCCGCTGACATGAAGTGTCAGCGAGAACATGCCCTCCTGTCTTTCATGGAGGGTCATCATTTCCATAAGAGTCTGGAGTGAAGCTGTTTTACATCTGGCTAATGGGATGTAGATGAAGCCCTGACTGGACTTGTCGCACCCACTGCCCCACCCAGTTCAATTATCAGTGCTGACAGGGGGATATCACGCCAGTCTGGAACATGTAAGGCCAACGTGGTGTGGACATGTTTGGGCTCAATTGGAAGATAGCCTGGGGCAGCTTGCAGAGAGCAGAAGATGGAGGCCTCCAGCGACTGTGGACACTGGAACAACATGTGTGTAGCAGTGGGCAGGTGGAGCTTCAACCACATGGATCTTCAAAGAGCAGGATCTTCCAGGATGTAGATCTTCACACTGCAGGATCTTCCAGGATGTGGATCTTCTCACTGTAGGAGTTTCCACAACGTGGATCTTCTCACTGCAGGATAATCCAGGATGTGAATCTTCACATTGCAGGAGTTTCCAGGATGTGAATTTTCACACTGCGGAAGTTTCTAGGATGTGGATCTTCACACTGCAGGAGCTTGCAGGATATGACGTTCGCACTGTAGGAGTTTCCAGGATATGGATCTTCACACTGTTGCATCCTCCAGGATGTAGATCTTCACACTTAAGGAGTTTCTAGGATGTGGATCAACACACTGCAGGATCTTCCAGGATAGAGATCTTCACAATGTAGGTTCTTCCAGGATGTAGATCTTCACACTGAAGGAATTTCCAGGATGTGGATCTTCACACTGCAGAAGTTTCCAAGATGTGAATCTTCACACTGCAGGAGGTTCCAGGGAGTAGAACTTCACCATGCAGGATTTCCAGGATGTGGATGTTCACACTGCAGGAGCTTCCACGATGTGGCTTTTGCATTGTAGGAGTTTCCAGGATATGGATCTTCACACTGCAGGATCTTCCAGGATGTGAATCTTCACACTGAAGGAGTTTTCAGGATGTGGATCTTCACATTGCAGTATCTTTCAGGATATGGATCTTCACAATGTAGGATCTTCCAGGATGTAGACTTTTACACTGCAGGAGTTTCCAGGATATGGATCATCACCCCGCAGCAGTTTCCAGGATGTGGATCTTTGAAATGCAGGAGCTTCCAGGATGTGGATATTCACAATGCAGGATCTTCCAGGATGTGGATCTTCACACTGCAGGAGCTTCCAGGATGTGAATGTTCACACTGCAGGATCTTCCAGGATGTGAATCTTCACATTGCAGGAGTTTCCCGGATGTAGATCTTCACAATGCAGGAGCTTCCAGGATGTGGATCATCGAACTGCAGGATCTACCAGGATGTGGATCACCACACTGCAGGAGTTTCCAGGATGTGGATCTTCACACTGCAGGAGTTTCCAGGATGTGGATCTTCAGACTGCAGGAGTACCAAGGATGTGGATCTAGACACTGCAGAAGTTTTCAGGATGTGGATCTTCACACTGCAGGAGTTTCCGGGATGTGGCTCTTCAAATTGCAGGAGTTTCCAGGATGTGGATCTACGCACTACAGGAGTTTCCAGGATGTGAATCTCCAGACTGCAGGAGTCTCCAGTATGTGGATATTCACACTACATGAGTTTCCACGATTGGATCTGCATACTGCAGAGGTTTCCAGTATAGGGATCTTCACACAGCCGGAGTTTCCAAGATGTGGATCTGCACACTTCAGGATCTTCCAGGATGTGGATGTTCATAGTGCAGGGGTTTCCAGGATGTGGATCTTTACGGTGCAGGAGTTTCCAGGATGTGCATCTTCAGACTACAGGAGTTTCCAGGATGTGGATCTTCAGAGTGTAGGAGTTTCCAGGATGAGGATCTTCAAACTGCAGGAGTTTCCAGGATGTGGATCTTCACACTGCAGAATCTTCGAGGATGTGGATCTTCAGACTGCAGGAGTTTCCAGGATGTGGATTTTCACACTGCAGGCGTTTCCATGATGCGGTTCTTCACACTGCAGGATCTTCCTTGATGTGGATCTTCACACTGCAGGAGTTTCCAGCATTTGGATCTTCACACTGCAGCAGTTTCCACAATGTGGATCTTCGCACAGGAGGAGTTTACAGGATGTGAATCTACAAACTGTAGTAGTTTCCAGGGTGTGGATCTTCACAATGCAGGAGTCTCCAAGATGTAGATCTTCACACTGCAGGAGTTTCCAGGGTGTGGATCTTCACACTGAACAAGTTTCCAGGATCTGGATATTCACAGAGCAGGAGTTTCCAGGATGAGGATCTCCACATTGCAGGAGCTTCCTGGATGTGGATCTTCACACTGCAGGAGTTTCCAGGATGTGGGTCTTCACACTGAAGGAGATTCCAGAATCTGGATTTTCACAGAGCAGGAGTTTTCAGGATGAGGATTTTCTCATTGCAGGAGCTTCCTGCAGGTGGATCTTCACACTGTAGGAGTTTCCAGCATGTGGATCTTCACACTGCAGGAGATTCCAATATATGGATCTTCACAATGTAGAAATTTCCAGAATGTGGATCTTTACACAGAAGGAGGTTCCAGGATGTGGATCTTCACACTGCAGGAGATTCCAGGTTATGAATCTTAACAACGCAGGAGCTTTCCGGATGTGGTTTTCGCAAAGCAGCATCTTCCAGGATATGGATCTTCACCCTGTAGAATCTTCCAGAATGTGGATCATCACACTGGAGGAGTACCATGATGTGGATCTTAACGATGGAGGATCTACCAGGATGTGGATCGTCACATTGCAGGAGCTTCCAGGATGGGGATCGTCTCACTGCAGCATATTGCAGGATGTGAATCGACATACTGCACAAGTTTCTAGGATGTGGATCTTCACACTGTAGGGGTTTCCAGGATGCAAATCTTCTCACTGCAGGATCTTCCATGAAGAGGAACTTCACACTGCAGAAGTTTCCAGGATGTGGATGTTCACACTGCAGGGTTTTCCAGGATGTGGATCTTCACACTCCGGGGGATTCCAGGATGTGAATCTTCACAATGCAGGAGCTTTCAGGATGTGGTTTTTGCAAGGCAGGATCTTCTAGGATATGGAGCTTCACGCTGTAGGATCTTCCAGGATGTATATTTTCACACTGAAGGATTTTTCAGAATGTGGAACAAAACACTGCAGGAGCTTCCAGGATGGGGATCGTCGCACTGCAGGATATTTTGGTTTGTGAATCTTCTCACTGCTGAAGTTTCCATGATGTGGATCATCACATTGCAGATGTTTCCAGGATGTGGATCTTCACACTGCTGGTATTTCCAGCATGCGGATCTTCACACTGCAGGAGTTTCAAGGATATGCATCTTCAGACTTCAGCAGTATCCAGGATAAGGATCTAAAGTCTGCCAGACTCTCCAGGTTGGGGATGTTCAAACTGCAGGAGTTTCCATGATGTGGATCTTCACACTGCAGGAGATTCCCGGATGTGAATCTGAACACTGAAGTAGTTTCCAGGATGTGTAAACTTCATACTGTAGTAACATCCAGGATGTGGATCTTCACACTGCAGGAGTCTCCAAGAAGTAGATCTTCACATTGCAGGAGTTTCCAGGATGTGGATCTTCACACTGAAGGTGTTTCCAGGATCTGGATCTTCACAGAGCAGGAGTTTCCAGGATGTGGATCATCACATTGCAGATGTTTCCAGGATGTGGATCTTCACACTGCAGTATCTTCCATAATGTGTTTCTTCACACTGCATGACTTTCCAGGATGTGGATCTTCACACCGCAGGAGTTTCCAGGATGTGGATCTTCACACAGCAGGATTTTCCAGGATGAGGATCTCCACATTGCAGGAGTTTCCATGATGCGGATCATCACATTGCAGATGTTTCCAGGATGTGTCTCTTCACACTGCAGGAGTTTCAAGGATATGCATCTTCAGACTTCAGCTGTTTCCAGGATAAGGATCTAAAGTCTGCAGGAGTATCCAGGTTGAGGATGTTCAAACTGCAGGAATTTCCAAGGATGTGGATCTTCACACTGCAGGAGATTCCAGGATGTGAACCTGAACACTGAAGGAGTTTCCAGGATGTGGAACTTCATACTGCAGTAACTTCCAGGTTGTCGATCTTCACACTGCAGAAACTTCCAGGATATGAATCTTCACACTGAAGGTGTTTCCTGGATCTGGATCTTCACAGAGCAGGAGTTTCCAGGATGAGGATTTTCTCATTGCAGGAGCTTCCTGCACATGAATCTTCACACTGTAGGAGTTTCCAGCATGTGGATCTTCACACTGCAGGAGATTCCAATATATGGATCTTCACACTGTAGAAATTTCCAGGATGTGTATCTTCACACAGCAGGAGTTTCCAGGATGTGGATCTTCACACTACAGGAGATTCCAGGATATGAATCTTAACAATGCAGGAGTTTTCCGGATGTGGTTTTCACAAGGTAGCATCTTCCAGGATATGGATCTTCACACTGTAGGATCTTCCAGAATGTGGATTATCACACTGCCGGAGTACCATGATGTGGATCTTCACTATGCAGGATCTTCCAGGATGTGGATCGTCACACTGCAGGAGCTTCCAGGATGGGGATCGTCGCACTGCAGGATATTCTGGGATGTGAATCTTCATACTGCATGAGTTTCTAGGATGTAGATCTTCACACTGTAGGGGGTTCCAGGATGCAAATCCTCTCACTGCAAGATCTTCCATGAAGTGGAACTTCACGCTGCAGGAGTTTCTAGGATGTGGATCTGCACACGACAGCTGTTTCTAGGATGTGGAATTTCACAATGCCGGTGCTTGCAGGATGTGGATCTTCACACTGCACAAGTTTCAAGGAGGTGTATCTTCATACTGCCGATGTTTCAGGGATGTGAATCTTCACAGTACAGAAGTTTCCAGGAAGTGGCTCTTCACATTGCAGCAGCTTCCTGGATGTGGATCACGACACTGCAGGATCCTCCAGGATGTGCATCTCCACATTACAGAAGTTTCCAGAATGTGGATCTTCACACCGCAGAACTTTCCAGGACGATGATCTACAAACTGCAGCAGTTTCCAAGATGTGGATCTTCACCCTGCAGAAGTTTCCAGGATGTGGATCTTCAAACTGCAGGAGCTTCCAGGATGTGGACATTCACAATGCAGGATCTTCCAGGATGTGGATCTTCACACTACAGGAGCTTCCAGGATGTGAATCACCACACTGCAAGAGTTTCCAGGATGTCGATCTTCACACTACAGGAGTATCCAGGATGTGGATCTTCAGACTGCAGGAGTTCCAAGTATGTGGATCTTCAAAGTGCAGAAGTTTTCAGGATTTGTTTCTGAACACTGAAGGAGTTTCCAGGATGTGGAACTTCATACTGCAGTAACTTCCAGCATGTGGATCTTCAGACTGCAGAAACTTCCAGGATGTGAATCTTCACATTGCAGGAGTTTTCAGGATATGGATCTTCACACTGAAGGTGTTTCCCAGATCTGGATCTTCACAAAGCAGGTGTTTCCAGGATGTGGATTTTCACACTACAGGAGATTCCAGGATATGAATCTTAACAGTGCAGGAGCTTTCCAGATGTGGTTTTCACAAAGCAGCATCGTCCAGGATATGGATTTCATGCTGTAGGACCTTCCAGAATGTGGATCATCACACTGCAGGAATACCATGATGTGGATCTTCACAATGCAGGATCTTCCAGGATGTGGATCGTCACACTGCAGGTGCTTCCAGGATGGGGATCTTCGCACTGCAGCATATTCCAGGATGTGAATCTTCATACTGCATGCGTTTCTAGGATGTGGATCTTCACACTGTAAGGGTTTCCATAATGCAAATCTTCTCACTGCAGGATCTTCCAGGATGTGGAGCTTCACACTGCAGAAGTTTCCAGGATGTGGATGTTCACACTGCAGGGTTTTCCAGGATGTGAATCTTCACACTGCCAGAGTTTCCATGATGTGGATCTTCACACTACAGGAGATTCCAGGATGTGAATCTTCACAATGCAGGAGCTTTCAGGATGTGGTTTTCGCAAGGCAGGATCTTCCAGGATATTGAGCTTCACGCTGTAGGATCTTCCAGGATGTATATTTTCACACTGAAGGATTTTTCAGAATGTGGATCATCACACTGCAGGAGCTTCCAGGATGCGGATCGCCACACTGCAGGATATAATGGGATGTGAATCTTCTCACTGCAGAAATTTCCATGATGCGGATCAGCACATTGCAGATGTTTCCAGGATGTGGATCTTCACACAGCCGGTATTTCCAACATGCGGAACTTCAAACTGCAGGAGTTTCAAGGATATGCATCTTCAGACTTCAGCTGTTTCCAGGATAAGGATCTAAAGACTGCCGGCCTATCCAGGTTGAGGATGTGAGGTTCCAGGATGTGAATCTTAACAATGCAGGAGATTTCAGGATGTGGTTTTCGCAAGGCAGCATCTTCCAGGATATGGATCTTCATGCTGTAGCATCTTCCAGGATGTATATTTTCTCACTGAATGATTTTCCAGAATGTGGATCATCACACTGCAGGAGTACCAGGATGTGGATCTTCACAATGCCAGATCTCCAGGATGTGCATCGTCACACTGCAGTAGCTTTTAAGATGGTGATCGTCGCAGGCAGGATATTCCAGGATGTGAATCTTCTCACTGCAGGAGTTTCCTGGATGTGAATCATCTCATTGCAGAAGTTTCCAGGATGTGAATCTGAAAAGTTTTCAATATGTGGATCTTCACACTGCCAGAGTTTCCAGGATGTGGATCTGCGCACTTCAGGATCTTCCAGGATGTGGATGTTCATAGTGCAGGGGTTTCACAATGTGGCTCTACGCACTGCAGTACTTTCCATAATGTGCCTCTTCACACTGCAGGAGATTCCAATATATGGATCTTCACACTGTAGAAATTTCCAGGATGTGTATCTTCACACAGCAGGAGTTTCCAGGATGTGGATCTTCACACTACAGGAGATTCCAGGATATGAATCTTAACAATGCAGGAGCTTTCCGGATGTGGTTTTCACAAGGTAGCATCTTCCAGGATATGGATCTTCACACTGTAGGATCTTCCAGAATGTGGATTATCACACTGCCGGAGTACCATGATGTGGATCTTCACTATGCAGGATCTTCCAGGATGTGGATCGTCACACTGCAGGAGCTTCCAGGATGGGGATCGTCGCACTGCAGGATATTCTGGGATGTGAATCTTCATACTGCATGAGTTTCTAGGATGTAGATCTTCACACTGTAGGGGGTTCCAGGATGCAAATCCTCTCACTGCAAGATCTTCCATGAAGTGGAACTTCACGCTGCAGGAGTTTCTAGGATGTGGATCTGCACACGACAGCTGTTTCTAGGATGTGGAATTTCACAATGCCGGTGCTTGCAGGATGTGGATCTTCACACTGCACAAGTTTCAAGGAGGTGTATCTTCATACTGCCGATGTTTCAGGGATGTGAATCTTCACAGTACAGAAGTTTCCAGGAAGTGGCTCTTCACATTGCAGCAGCTTCCTGGATGTGGATCACGACACTGCAGGATCCTCCAGGATGTGCATCTCCACATTACAGAAGTTTCCAGAATGTGGATCTTCACACCGCAGAACTTTCCAGGACGATGATCTACAAACTGCAGCAGTTTCCAAGATGTGGATCTTCACCCTGCAGAAGTTTCCAGGATGTGGATCTTCAAACTGCAGGAGCTTCCAGGATGTGGACATTCACAATGCAGGATCTTCCAGGATGTGGATCTTCACACTACAGGAGCTTCCAGGATGTGAATCACCACACTGCAAGAGTTTCCAGGATGTCGATCTTCACACTACAGGAGTATCCAGGATGTGGATCTTCAGACTGCAGGAGTTCCAAGTATGTGGATCTTCAAAGTGCAGAAGTTTTCAGGATTTGTTTCTGAACACTGAAGGAGTTTCCAGGATGTGGAACTTCATACTGCAGTAACTTCCAGCATGTGGATCTTCAGACTGCAGAAACTTCCAGGATGTGAATCTTCACATTGCAGGAGTTTTCAGGATATGGATCTTCACACTGAAGGTGTTTCCCAGATCTGGATCTTCACAAAGCAGGTGTTTCCAGGATGTGGATTTTCACACTACAGGAGATTCCAGGATATGAATCTTAACAGTGCAGGAGCTTTCCAGATGTGGTTTTCACAAAGCAGCATCGTCCAGGATATGGATTTCATGCTGTAGGACCTTCCAGAATGTGGATCATCACACTGCAGGAATACCATGATGTGGATCTTCACAATGCAGGATCTTCCAGGATGTGGATCGTCACACTGCAGGTGCTTCCAGGATGGGGATCTTCGCACTGCAGCATATTCCAGGATGTGAATCTTCATACTGCATGCGTTTCTAGGATGTGGATCTTCACACTGTAAGGGTTTCCATAATGCAAATCTTCTCACTGCAGGATCTTCCAGGATGTGGAGCTTCACACTGCAGAAGTTTCCAGGATGTGGATGTTCACACTGCAGGGTTTTCCAGGATGTGAATCTTCACACTGCCAGAGTTTCCATGATGTGGATCTTCACACTACAGGAGATTCCAGGATGTGAATCTTCACAATGCAGGAGCTTTCAGGATGTGGTTTTCGCAAGGCAGGATCTTCCAGGATATTGAGCTTCACGCTGTAGGATCTTCCAGGATGTATATTTTCACACTGAAGGATTTTTCAGAATGTGGATCATCACACTGCAGGAGCTTCCAGGATGCGGATCGCCACACTGCAGGATATAATGGGATGTGAATCTTCTCACTGCAGAAATTTCCATGATGCGGATCAGCACATTGCAGATGTTTCCAGGATGTGGATCTTCACACAGCCGGTATTTCCAACATGCGGAACTTCAAACTGCAGGAGTTTCAAGGATATGCATCTTCAGACTTCAGCTGTTTCCAGGATAAGGATCTAAAGACTGCCGGCCTATCCAGGTTGAGGATGTGAGGTTCCAGGATGTGAATCTTAACAATGCAGGAGATTTCAGGATGTGGTTTTCGCAAGGCAGCATCTTCCAGGATATGGATCTTCATGCTGTAGCATCTTCCAGGATGTATATTTTCTCACTGAATGATTTTCCAGAATGTGGATCATCACACTGCAGGAGTACCAGGATGTGGATCTTCACAATGCCAGATCTCCAGGATGTGCATCGTCACACTGCAGTAGCTTTTAAGATGGTGATCGTCGCAGGCAGGATATTCCAGGATGTGAATCTTCTCACTGCAGGAGTTTCCTGGATGTGAATCATCTCATTGCAGAAGTTTCCAGGATGTGAATCTGAAAAGTTTTCAATATGTGGATCTTCACACTGCCAGAGTTTCCAGGATGTGGATCTGCGCACTTCAGGATCTTCCAGGATGTGGATGTTCATAGTGCAGGGGTTTCACAATGTGGCTCTACGCACTGCAGTACTTTCCATAATGTGCCTCTTCACACTGCAGGAGATTCCAATATATGGATCTTCACACTGTAGAAATTTCCAGGATGTGTATCTTCACACAGCAGGAGTTTCCAGGATGTGGATCTTCACACTACAGGAGATTCCAGGATATGAATCTTAACAATGCAGGAGCTTTCCGGATGTGGTTTTCACAAGGTAGCATCTTCCAGGATATGGATCTTCACACTGTAGGATCTTCCAGAATGTGGATTATCACACTGCCGGAGTACCATGATGTGGATCTTCACTATGCAGGATCTTCCAGGATGTGGATCGTCACACTGCAGGAGCTTCCAGGATGGGGATCGTCGCACTGCAGGATATTCTGGGATGTGAATCTTCATACTGCATGAGTTTCTAGGATGTAGATCTTCACACTGTAGGGGGTTCCAGGATGCAAATCCTCTCACTGCAAGATCTTCCATGAAGTGGAACTTCACGCTGCAGGAGTTTCTAGGATGTGGATCTGCACACGACAGCTGTTTCTAGGATGTGGAATTTCACAATGCCGGTGCTTGCAGGATGTGGATCTTCACACTGCACAAGTTTCAAGGAGGTGTATCTTCATACTGCCGATGTTTCAGGGATGTGAATCTTCACAGTACAGAAGTTTCCAGGAAGTGGCTCTTCACATTGCAGCAGCTTCCTGGATGTGGATCACGACACTGCAGGATCCTCCAGGATGTGCATCTCCACATTACAGAAGTTTCCAGAATGTGGATCTTCACACCGCAGAACTTTCCAGGACGATGATCTACAAACTGCAGCAGTTTCCAAGATGTGGATCTTCACCCTGCAGAAGTTTCCAGGATGTGGATCTTCAAACTGCAGGAGCTTCCAGGATGTGGACATTCACAATGCAGGATCTTCCAGGATGTGGATCTTCACACTACAGGAGCTTCCAGGATGTGAATCACCACACTGCAAGAGTTTCCAGGATGTCGATCTTCACACTACAGGAGTATCCAGGATGTGGATCTTCAGACTGCAGGAGTTCCAAGTATGTGGATCTTCAAAGTGCAGAAGTTTTCAGGATTTGTTTCTGAACACTGAAGGAGTTTCCAGGATGTGGAACTTCATACTGCAGTAACTTCCAGCATGTGGATCTTCAGACTGCAGAAACTTCCAGGATGTGAATCTTCACATTGCAGGAGTTTTCAGGATATGGATCTTCACACTGAAGGTGTTTCCCAGATCTGGATCTTCACAAAGCAGGTGTTTCCAGGATGTGGATTTTCACACTACAGGAGATTCCAGGATATGAATCTTAACAGTGCAGGAGCTTTCCAGATGTGGTTTTCACAAAGCAGCATCGTCCAGGATATGGATTTCATGCTGTAGGACCTTCCAGAATGTGGATCATCACACTGCAGGAATACCATGATGTGGATCTTCACAATGCAGGATCTTCCAGGATGTGGATCGTCACACTGCAGGTGCTTCCAGGATGGGGATCTTCGCACTGCAGCATATTCCAGGATGTGAATCTTCATACTGCATGCGTTTCTAGGATGTGGATCTTCACACTGTAAGGGTTTCCATAATGCAAATCTTCTCACTGCAGGATCTTCCAGGATGTGGAGCTTCACACTGCAGAAGTTTCCAGGATGTGGATGTTCACACTGCAGGGTTTTCCAGGATGTGAATCTTCACACTGCCAGAGTTTCCATGATGTGGATCTTCACACTACAGGAGATTCCAGGATGTGAATCTTCACAATGCAGGAGCTTTCAGGATGTGGTTTTCGCAAGGCAGGATCTTCCAGGATATTGAGCTTCACGCTGTAGGATCTTCCAGGATGTATATTTTCACACTGAAGGATTTTTCAGAATGTGGATCATCACACTGCAGGAGCTTCCAGGATGCGGATCGCCACACTGCAGGATATAATGGGATGTGAATCTTCTCACTGCAGAAATTTCCATGATGCGGATCAGCACATTGCAGATGTTTCCAGGATGTGGATCTTCACACAGCCGGTATTTCCAACATGCGGAACTTCAAACTGCAGGAGTTTCAAGGATATGCATCTTCAGACTTCAGCTGTTTCCAGGATAAGGATCTAAAGACTGCCGGCCTATCCAGGTTGAGGATGTGAGGTTCCAGGATGTGAATCTTAACAATGCAGGAGATTTCAGGATGTGGTTTTCGCAAGGCAGCATCTTCCAGGATATGGATCTTCATGCTGTAGCATCTTCCAGGATGTATATTTTCTCACTGAATGATTTTCCAGAATGTGGATCATCACACTGCAGGAGTACCAGGATGTGGATCTTCACAATGCCAGATCTCCAGGATGTGCATCGTCACACTGCAGTAGCTTTTAAGATGGTGATCGTCGCAGGCAGGATATTCCAGGATGTGAATCTTCTCACTGCAGGAGTTTCCTGGATGTGAATCATCTCATTGCAGAAGTTTCCAGGATGTGAATCTGAAAAGTTTTCAATATGTGGATCTTCACACTGCCAGAGTTTCCAGGATGTGGATCTGCGCACTTCAGGATCTTCCAGGATGTGGATGTTCATAGTGCAGGGGTTTCACAATGTGGCTCTACGCACTGCAGTACTTTCCATAATGTGCCTCTTCACACTGCAGGAGATTCCAATATATGGATCTTCACACTGTAGAAATTTCCAGGATGTGTATCTTCACACAGCAGGAGTTTCCAGGATGTGGATCTTCACACTACAGGAGATTCCAGGATATGAATCTTAACAATGCAGGAGCTTTCCGGATGTGGTTTTCACAAGGTAGCATCTTCCAGGATATGGATCTTCACACTGTAGGATCTTCCAGAATGTGGATTATCACACTGCCGGAGTACCATGATGTGGATCTTCACTATGCAGGATCTTCCAGGATGTGGATCGTCACACTGCAGGAGCTTCCAGGATGGGGATCGTCGCACTGCAGGATATTCTGGGATGTGAATCTTCATACTGCATGAGTTTCTAGGATGTAGATCTTCACACTGTAGGGGGTTCCAGGATGCAAATCCTCTCACTGCAAGATCTTCCATGAAGTGGAACTTCACGCTGCAGGAGTTTCTAGGATGTGGATCTGCACACGACAGCTGTTTCTAGGATGTGGAATTTCACAATGCCGGTGCTTGCAGGATGTGGATCTTCACACTGCACAAGTTTCAAGGAGGTGTATCTTCATACTGCCGATGTTTCAGGGATGTGAATCTTCACAGTACAGAAGTTTCCAGGAAGTGGCTCTTCACATTGCAGCAGCTTCCTGGATGTGGATCACGACACTGCAGGATCCTCCAGGATGTGCATCTCCACATTACAGAAGTTTCCAGAATGTGGATCTTCACACCGCAGAACTTTCCAGGACGATGATCTACAAACTGCAGCAGTTTCCAAGATGTGGATCTTCACCCTGCAGAAGTTTCCAGGATGTGGATCTTCAAACTGCAGGAGCTTCCAGGATGTGGACATTCACAATGCAGGATCTTCCAGGATGTGGATCTTCACACTACAGGAGCTTCCAGGATGTGAATCACCACACTGCAAGAGTTTCCAGGATGTCGATCTTCACACTACAGGAGTATCCAGGATGTGGATCTTCAGACTGCAGGAGTTCCAAGTATGTGGATCTTCAAAGTGCAGAAGTTTTCAGGATTTGTTTCTGAACACTGAAGGAGTTTCCAGGATGTGGAACTTCATACTGCAGTAACTTCCAGCATGTGGATCTTCAGACTGCAGAAACTTCCAGGATGTGAATCTTCACATTGCAGGAGTTTTCAGGATATGGATCTTCACACTGAAGGTGTTTCCCAGATCTGGATCTTCACAAAGCAGGTGTTTCCAGGATGTGGATTTTCACACTACAGGAGATTCCAGGATATGAATCTTAACAGTGCAGGAGCTTTCCAGATGTGGTTTTCACAAAGCAGCATCGTCCAGGATATGGATTTCATGCTGTAGGACCTTCCAGAATGTGGATCATCACACTGCAGGAATACCATGATGTGGATCTTCACAATGCAGGATCTTCCAGGATGTGGATCGTCACACTGCAGGTGCTTCCAGGATGGGGATCTTCGCACTGCAGCATATTCCAGGATGTGAATCTTCATACTGCATGCGTTTCTAGGATGTGGATCTTCACACTGTAAGGGTTTCCATAATGCAAATCTTCTCACTGCAGGATCTTCCAGGATGTGGAGCTTCACACTGCAGAAGTTTCCAGGATGTGGATGTTCACACTGCAGGGTTTTCCAGGATGTGAATCTTCACACTGCCAGAGTTTCCATGATGTGGATCTTCACACTACAGGAGATTCCAGGATGTGAATCTTCACAATGCAGGAGCTTTCAGGATGTGGTTTTCGCAAGGCAGGATCTTCCAGGATATTGAGCTTCACGCTGTAGGATCTTCCAGGATGTATATTTTCACACTGAAGGATTTTTCAGAATGTGGATCATCACACTGCAGGAGCTTCCAGGTTGCGGATCGCCACACTGCAGGATATAATGGGATGTGAATCTTCTCACTGCAGAAATTTCCATGATGCGGATCAGCACATTGCAGATGTTTCCAGGATGTGGATCTTCACACAGCCGGTATTTCCAACATGCGGAACTTCAAACTGCAGGAGTTTCAAGGATATGCATCTTCAGACTTCAGCTGTTTCCAGGATAAGGATCTAAAGACTGCCGGCCTATCCAGGTTGAGGATGTGAGGTTCCAGGATGTGAATCTTAACAATGCAGGAGATTTCAGGATGTGGTTTTCGCAAGGCAGCATCTTCCAGGATATGGATCTTCATGCTGTAGCATCTTCCAGGATGTATATTTTCTCACTGAATGATTTTCCAGAATGTGGATCATCACACTGCAGGAGTACCAGGATGTGGATCTTCACAATGCCAGATCTCCAGGATGTGCATCGTCACACTGCAGTAGCTTTTAAGATGGTGATCGTCGCAGGCAGGATATTCCAGGATGTGAATCTTCTCACTGCAGGAGTTTCCTGGATGTGAATCATCTCATTGCAGAAGTTTCCAGGATGTGAATCTGAAAAGTTTTCAATATGTGGATCTTCACACTGCCAGAGTTTCCAGGATGTGGATCTGCGCACTTCAGGATCTTCCAGGATGTGGATGTTCATAGTGCAGGGGTTTCACAATGTGGCTCTACGCACTGCAGTACTTTCCATAATGTGCCTCTTCACACTGCAGGAGATTCCAGGATGTGAATCTGAACACTGAAGGAGTTTCCAGGATGTGGATCTTCAGACTGCAGGAGTTCCAAGTATGTGGATCTTCACACTGGAGAAGTTTCCAGGATGTGGATCTTCACACTGCAGGAGTTTCCATGATGTGGCTCTTCAAATTGCAGAAGTTTCCATGATTTGCAACTGCGCACTAAAAGAGCTTCCAGGATGTGAATCTTCACTCTGCAGGAGTCTCCAGTATATGGATATGCACACTACAGGAGTTTCCACGATTGGATCTTGCACACTGCAGAAGTTTCCAGCATGTGGATCTTCACACTGCCGGTGTTTCCAGGATGTGGATCTGCACAATTCAGGATCTTCCAGGATGTGGATGTTCATAGTGCAGGGGATTCCAGGATGTGGCTCTTCACATTGCAGGAGTTTCCAGGATGTGGAACTTCATAATGCAGTAGCTTCCAGGATGTGGATCCTCATACTGCAGGATCTTCCAGGATGTGAACGATCACACTGCAGGAGTTTCCAGGATGTGGATCTTAGAACTGCAGGAGTTTCCAAGATGTAGATCTTCACAATGCAGGAACTTCCAGGATGTGGATCTTCGAACTGCAGGATATTCCAGGCTGTGAATCACCACACTGCAGGATTTTCCAGGATGTGGATCTTCACACTGCAGGAGTTTCCAGGATGTGGATCTTCAGACTGCAGGAGTTTCCATGAAGTGGCTCTTCAAATTGCAGAAGATTCCAGGATGTGGAACTATGCAATACAGGACGTTCCAGGATATGAATCTTCACATTGCAGGAGTCTCCAGTATATGGATATTCACACTACAGGAATTCCACTATGTGGATCTTCACACGGCCGGAGTTTCCAGGATGTGGATCTGTGCATTTCAGGATCTTCCAGGATGTGGATGTTCATAGTGCAGGGGTTTCCAGGATGTGGCTCTTCACACTGCAGGAGTTTCCGCAATGTGAATATTCACACTGGAGGAGTTTACAGGATGTGAATCTTCACACTGCAGGATTTTCCAGGATGCGAATCTTCACAGTGCAGTAGTTTCCAGGGTGTGGAGCTTGACACTGCAGGAGTCTCCAAGACGTTGATCTCCCAGGATGTGGATCTTCACAATGAAGGAGTTTCCAGGATCTGGATCTTCACAATGCAGGAGTTTCGAGAATGAGGATCTCCACATTGCAGGAGCTTCCTGGATGTCGATCTTCACACTGCAGAAGTTTCCAGCATGTGAATCTTCACACCGCAGGAGTTTCCAGTATGTGGATCTTCACACAGCAGGAGTTTCCCTGATGTGGATCTGCACAGTGCAAGAGTTTCCAGGATGTGGATCTTTACACTGCAGGAGATTCCTTAATGTGAATCTTCACATTGCAGGAGATTTCAAGATATGGTTATTGCAAGGCAGGATCTTCCAGGATATGGCTCCTTATGCTGTAGGATCTTCCAGGATGTATATTTTCACACTGAAGGATTTTTCAGAATGTGGATCATCACACTGAAGGAGCTTCCAGGATGGGGATCGTTGCATTGCAGGATATTCTGGGATGTGAATCTTCTCACTGCAGAAGTTTCCATCATGCTGATCATCACATTGCAGATGTTTCCAGGATGTGGATCTTCACGCTGCAGTTTCTTCCATAATGTGATTCTTTACACTGCAGAAGTTTCCAGGATGTGGATCTTCACATTGCCGGTATTTATGGGATGCGGATCTTCAGACTGCAGGGGTTTCAAGGATATGCATCTTCAGACTTCAGCTGTTTCCAGGATAAGGATCAAAATTCTGCAGGAGTATCCAGGTTGAGGATGTTCAACTGCAGGAGTTTCCATGATGTGGATCTTCACAATTCAGGAGATTCCAGGATGTGAATCTGATCACTGAAGGAATTTCCAGGATGTGGAACTTCATACTGCAGTAACTTGCAGGATGTGGATCTTCACACTGAATGTTTTTCCAGGATCTGGATCTTCACAGAGCAGGGGTTTCCAGGATGAGGATCTTCACATTGCAGGTGCTTTTTGGATGTGGATCTTCACACTGTAGGAGTTCCCAGCATGTGGATCTTCACACCGCAGGAGTTTCCAATATATGGATCTTCACACTGTAGAAATTTCCAGGATGCAGAACTTCACACAGCAGGAGGTTCCAGGATGTGGATCTTCACACAACAGGAGATTCCAGGATGTGAATCTTAACAATGCAGGAGCTTTCAGGATGTGTTTTTCGCAAGGCAGCATCTTCCAGGATATGGATGTTTACGCTGTAGGATCTTCCAGGATGTATATATTCACACTGAAGGATTTTCCAGAATGTGGATCATCACACTGCAGGAGTACCAGGATGTGGATCTTCACAATGGCGGATCTTCCAGGATGTGGATCGTCACACTGCAGTCGCTTCCAGGATTGGGATCGTCGCACTGCAGGATATTCCAGGATATGAATTTTCTCACTGCAGGAGTTTCCAGGATGCAGATCAACACAATGCCGGATCTTCCAGGATGTGGATCCTCACTCTACAGGAGCTTCCAGGATGGGGATCGTTGCACTGCAGAATATTCCAGGAGGTGAATCTTCTCACTGCAGGAGTTACCAGGATGCGGATCATCTCATTGCAGAATTTTCGAGGGTGTGACTCTTCTTCTGCAGGAGTTTCCAGGATGCGGATCATCACACTGCAGAAATTTCCAGCATGTGGATTTTCTAACTGCAGGAGATTCCAGGATGTGAATCTGGACACTGAAGAAGTTTCCAGGATGTGAATCTCATACTGCACAAATTTCTTGGACGTGGAACTTCACATTTTAAGAGTTTCCAGGATGCGAAGCTTCTCACTGCATTATCTTCCAGGATGTGGAAATTCACACTGCAGAAATTTCCAGCATGTGGATGTTCACACAGCAGGGGTTTCCAGGATGTGGATTTGCACCCTGCAGGAGTTCCCAGATGTTGATCTTCAAATTGCAGGAGATTCCACGATGTGGCTCTACGCACTGCAGGAGTTTCCAGGATGTGAATCATCACACTGCAGGATCTTCCAGGATGTGAATCTTTACATTGCAGGAGTTTCCTGGATGTAGATCATCACAATGCAGGAGCTTCCAGGATGTGGATCTTCGAACTGCAGGATCCTCCAGGCTGTGAATCACCACACTGCAGGAGTTTCCAGCATTTGGATCTTCACACCGCAGGAGGTTCCATTATTTGGATCTTCACACTGCAGGAGATTCCAGGATGTGAATCTGAACACAGAAGAAGTTTCCAGGATGTGGATCTTCATACTGCACGAGTTTCTAGGATGTGGATCTTCACATTGCAGCAGTTTCCAGGATGCGGATCATCTCATTGCAGAAGTTTCCAGGATGTGAATCTGCTTCTGCAGGCGTTTCCAGGATGCGGATAATCACATTGCAGGAGTTTCCAGGATGTGGATCTTTACACTGTAGGAGATTCCAGGAAGTGAATCTGAAAACTGATGGAGTTTCCAGGATGTGGAACTTCATACTGCAGTAGCTTCCAGGATATGGATCTGCACACTGCAGGCACTTCCAGGATGTGATCTTCATATTGCACGAGTTTCTTGGATGTGGAACTTCACATTGTAGGAGTTTTCAGGATGTGAAGCTTCTCACTGCAGTATCTTCCAGGATGTGGTAATTTACACTGCAGAAATTTCCAGCATGTGGATGTTCACACTGCAGGGGTTTCCAGGATGTGGATCTGCACCCTGCAGGAGTTTCCAGGATGTTGATCTTCAAATTGCAGGAGATTCCACGATGTGGCTCTACGCACTGCAATAGTTCCCACAATGTGTCTCTTCACACTGCACGATTTTTTAGGATGTGGATCTTCACACTGCCGGTATTTCCAGTATGCAGATCATCACAATGCTGGAGTTTCAAGGATATGCATCTTGAGACTTCAGCTTTTTCCAGGATTTGGATCTAAAATCTGCAGGAGTATCTAGGTTGAGGATGTTCAAACTGCAGGAGTTTCCAGGTTGTGAATCTGAACACTGAAGGAGTTTCCAGGATGTGGAACTTCATACTGCAGTAACTTTCAGGATGTAGATCTTCACACTGCAGAAACCTCCAGGATGTGGATCTTCAGACTGCAGGATCTTCCAGGACGTGAATGTTCCCACTGCAGAAGTTACTAGGATGCTGATCTTCACATTGCCGGTGATTCCAGGATATGGAACTTCATGCTGCAGTAGTTACAGGATGCGAATCTTCACACTGCAGGATCTTCCATGATGTAGAACTTCACGCTGCAGGTGTTTCTAGGATGTGGATCCTCACACTACAGCTGTTTCCTGGATGTGGAATTTCACATTGCAGGTGCTTGCAGGATGTGAATCTGCACACTGCAGGAGTTTCTAGGAAGTGTATCTTCACACTGCAGCAGCTGCCTGGATGTGGATCATGACACTGTAGGATCCTCCAGGATGTGCATCTCCACACTACAGAAGTTTCCAAAATGTGCATCTTCACACCGCAGAAGTTGCCAGGATGATGATCTACAAACTGCAGCAGTTTCCAGGATGTGGATCTTCACACCGCAGAAGTTTCCAGCATGTGGATCTTCAAACTGCAGGAGATTCCAGGATGTGGATAGTCACAATGCAGGATCTTCCAGGATGTGAATCTTCACACTGAAGGAGGTTCCAGGATGTGGATATTCACACTGCAGCATCTTCCTGGATATGGATCTTCACAAGGTAGGATCTTCCAGGATGTACACTTTGACACTGAAGGGGTTTCCAGGATATGGATCTTCACCCCGCAGAAGTTTCCAGGATGTGGATGTTCAAAATGCACGAGCTTCCAGGAGTTGGATATTCACCATGCAGGATCTTCCAGGATGTGGATCTTCACACTGCAGGGACTTCCAGGATATGGATGTTGGCACTGCAGGATCTTCCAGGATGTGAATCTTCACATTGAAGGAGTTTCCAGGATGTAGATTTTCACAATGAAGGAGCTTCCAGGATGTGGATCTTCGAACTGCAGTATCTTCTATGCAGTGAATCACCACATTGCAGGAGTTTCCAGGATGTGGATCTCCAGACTGCAGGAGTTCCAAGTATGTGGATCTTCACACTGCAGGTGTTTCCATGATGTGGCTCTTCAAATTGCAGAAGTTTCCAGGATGTGGAACTACACACTACAAGAGTTTCCAGGATGTGAATCTTTACACTGCAGGAGTCATCAGTATATGGATATTCACACTACAGGAGTTACCACGTTTGGATGTTGCACACTGCAGAAGTTTCCAGCATGTGGATCTTCACACTGCCGGAGTTTCTAGGATGTGGATCTGCGCACTTCAGGGTCTTCCAGGATGTGCATGTTCATAGTGCAGGGGTTTCCAGGATGTGTATCTTCACATTGCAGGAGTTTCCAGGATGTGATTCTAAAGACTGCAGGAGTTTCCAGGATGTGGAACTTCATAACGCAATAGCTTACAGGATGTGAATCTTCATACTGCGGAATCTTCCAGGATGTGGATCTTCAGACTGCAGGAGTTTCCAGGATGTGGATCTTCATACGGCAGGCGTTTCCAGGATGTGGATCTTCACACTGCCGAAACATCCAGGATGTGGATCTTCACACTGCAGGATCTTCCAGTATGTGGATGTTCACACTGCAGGAGTTACCAGGATGCGGATCTTCACACTGCCGGTGATTCCAGGATGTTGAAATTCATGGTGCAGGAGTTACCAGGATGTGGATGTTACATTGCAGGATGTTCCAAGATGTCCAAATTCAAGCTGCAGGAGTTTCTAGGATGTGAATCTTCACATTGCAACTGTTTCCAGGATGTGAAATTTCACAATGCAGTTGCTTGCAAGATGTGGATCTGTACAATGCAGTAGTTTCCAGGAAGTGTATCTTCACAATGCAGCAGCTTCCTGGACGTGGATCATGACACTGCAGGATCCTCCATGATGTGCATCTCCACATTGCAGAGGTTTCCAGAATGTGGATCTTCACACCGCAGAAGTTGCCAGGATGATGATCTACAAACTGCAGCAGTTTCCAGGATGTGGATCTTCACACTGCAGGAGTTTCCAGGATGTGGATCTTTACACTGTAGGAGATTCCAGGATGTGAATCTGAACACTGAAGGAGTTTCTAGGATGTGGAACTTCATACTGCAATAGCTTCCAGGATATGGATCTGCACATTGCAGGCTCTTCCAGGATGTGGATCTTCATACTGTACGAGTTTCTAGGATGTGGAACTTCACCCTGTAGGAGTTTCCAGGATGCAAATCTTCTCACTGCTTCGTCTTCCAGGATGTAGAAATTCATACTGCAGAAGTTTCCAGGATGTGGATGTTCCCACTGCACGGGTTTCCAGGATGTGGATCTGCACCCTGCAGGCGTTTCCAGATGTTGATCTTCAAATTGCAGGAGATTCCACGATTAGGCTCTTACGCATTGCACGTTTTTCCAGGATGTGAATCTTCAAACTGCCGGTATTTCCAGGATGCAGATCTTCGAAGTGCAGGTGTTTCAAGGATATGCCTCTTCAGACTTCAGCTGTTTCCTGGATAAGGATTTAAAATCTGCAGGAGTATTCAGGTTGAGGATGTTCAGATTGCAGGAGTTTCCAGGATGTGGATCATCACAATGCAGGAGATTGCAGGATGTGAATCTGAACACTGAAGTAGTTTCCAGGACGTGGAACATCATACTGCAGTAACTTCCAGGATATGGATCTTCACACTGCAGAAAATTCCAAGATGTGAATCTTCATGTTGCAGGTGCTCCCAGGATATGGATCTTCACAATGAAGGTGTTCCTGGATCTGGATCTTCACAGAGCAGGACTTTCCAGGATGTGGATCTTCAGACTGCAGGAGTTCCAAATGTATGGATTTTCACACTGCAGGTGTTTCCATGATGTGGCTCTTCAAATTGCAGAAGTTTCCAGGATGTGGAACTACGCACTACAAGAGTTTCCAGGATGTGAATCTTCACACTGCAGGAGTCTCCAGTATATGGATATTCACACTACAGGAGTTTCCACGATTGGATCTTGCACACTGCAGAAGTTTCCAGTATGTGGATCTTCACACAGCTTGAGTTTCCAGGATGTGGATCTGCGCACTTCAGGATCTTCCAGGATGTGGATGTTCATAGTGCAGGGGTTTCCAGGATGTGGCTCTTCACATTGCAGGTGTTTCCAGGATGTGATTCTAAAGACTGCAGTACTTTCCAGGATGTGGAACTTCATAATGCAGTAGCTTACAGGATGTGGATCTTCACACTGCAGAATCTTCCAGGATGTGGATCTTCAGATTGAAGGAGTTTCCTGGATGTGGATCTTCACACGGCAGGCATTTCCAGGATGTGGATCTTCATACTGCAGAGACATCCAGGATGTGGATCTTCACACTGCAGGATCTTACAGGATGTGGAACTTCACGCTGCAGGAATTACCAGGATGTGGATGTTACACTGCAGGATCTTCCATGATATACAACTTCAAGCTGCAGGTGCTTGCAAGATGTGGATCTGCACACTGCAGGAGTTTCCAGGAAGTGTATCTTCACACTGCAGCAGCTTCCTGGACGTGGATCATGACACTGCAGGATACTCCAGGATGTGCATCTCCACACTGCAGAGGTTTCCAGAATGTGGATCTTCACACCGCAGAAGTTGCCAGGATGATGGTCTACAAACTGTAGCAGTTTCCAGGATGTGGATCTTCACACTGCAGGAGTTTCCAGGATGTGGATCTTTACACTGTAGGAGATTCCAGGATGTGAATCTGAACACTGAAGGAGTTTCCAGGATGTGGAACTTAATACTGCACTAGCTTCCAGGATATGGATCTGCACACTGCAGGCTCTTCCAGGATGTGGATCTTCATACTGCACGAGTTTCTAGGATGTGGAACTTCACTCTGTAGGAGTTTCCAGGATGCGAATCTTCTCACTGCAGGGTCTTCCAAGAAGTAGAACTTCACAGTGCAGGAGTTTCCAGGATGTGGATGTTCACACTGCAGGGTTTTCCAGGATGTGGATCTGCACCCTGCAGGAGTTTCTGGAAGTTGATCTTCAATTGCTGGAGTTTCCACGATTTGGCTCTACGCATTACATGTGTTTCCAGGATGTGAATCTTGAAACTGCAGGAGTTTCCGGGATGTGGATCTTCAAACTGCCGGTATTTCAGGATGCGGATCTTCACAGTGCAGGTGTTTCAAGGATATGCCTCTTCAGACTTCAGCTGTTTCCTGGATAAGGATCTAAAATCTGCAGGAGTATCCAGGTTGAGGATGTTCAAACTGCAGGAGTTTCCAGGATGTGGATCATCACAATGCAGGAGATTACAGGAAGTGAATCTGAACACTGAAGGAGTTTCCAGGACGTGGAACATCATACTGCAGTAACTTCCAGGATATGGATCTTCACACTGCAGAAACTTCCAAGATGTGAATCTTCATGTTGCATGAGCTCCCAGGATATGGATCTTCACACTGAAGGTGTTTCCAGGATCTGGATCTTCACTGAGCAGGAGTTTCTAGGATGAGGATCTTCACATTGCAGAAATCTCCAGGATGTGGATCTTCACACAGCAGGAGGTTCCAGGATGTGGATCTTCACAATACAGGAGTTTCCCGGATGTGGATATTCACACCGCAGGAGTTTCCAATATATGGATATTCACACTGTAGAAATTTCCAGAATGTGGATCTTCACACAGCAGTAGGTTCCAGGATGTGGATCTTCACATTACAGGAGATTCCAGGATGTGAATCTTAACAATGCAGGACCTCTCAGGATGTGGTTTTCGTAAGGCAGCATCTTCCAGGATATGAATCTTCACGCTATTTGATCTTCCAGGATGTATATTTTCACGCTGAAGGATTTTCCAGAATGCAGATAATCACACTGCAGGAGTACCAGAATGTGAATCTTCACAATGCCAGATCTTCCAGGATGTGGATCATCACACTGCAGGAGCTTCCAGGTTAGGGATCATCGCATTGCTGGATATTCCAGGATGTGAATCTGAACAATGCAGGATCTTCCAGGATGTGGAACTTCATACTGCAGTAGCTTCCAGGATATGGATCTGCACACTGCAGGCTCTTCCAGGATGTGGATCTTCATATTGCACGAGTTTCTTGGATGTGGAACTTCACATTGAAGGAGTTTTCAGGATGTGAAGCTTCTCTCTGAAGTATCTTCCAGGATGTGGAAATTCACACTGCAGAAATTTCCAGCATGTGGATGTTCACACTGCAGGGGTTTCCAGGATGTGGATCTGCACCCTGCAGGAGTTTCCAGGATGTTGATCTTCAAATTGCAGGAGATTCCACGATGTGGCTCTACGCACTGCAGTAATTTCCTAAATGTGTCTCTTCACACTGCAGGATTTTCTAGGATGTGGATCTTAACACTGCCGGTATTTCCAGTATGCAGATCATCACAATGCTGGAGTTTCAAGGATATGCATCTTGAGACTTCAGCTTTTTCCAGGATTTGGATCTAAAATCTGCAGGAGTATCTAGGTTGAGGATGTTCAAACTGCAGGAGTTTCCAGGTTGTGAATCTGAACACTGAAGGAGATTCCAGGATGTGGAACTTCATACTGCAGTAACTTCCAGGATGTGGATCTTCACACTGCAGAAACCTCCAGGATGTGGATCTTCAGACTGCAGGATCTTCCAGGACGTGAATGTTCCCACTGCAGGAGTTACTAGGATGCCGATCTTCACACTGCCGGTGATTCCAGGATGTGGACCTTCATGCTGCAGTAGTTACCAGAATGCGGATCTTCACACTGCAGGATCTTCCATGATGTAGAACTTCACGCTGCAGGTGTTTCTAGGATGTGGATCTTCACACTACAGCTGTTTCCAGGATGTGGAATTTCACATTGCAGGTGCTTGCAGGATGTGGATCTGCACACTGCAGGAGTTTCTAGGAAGTGTATCTTCACACTGCAGCAGCTGCATGGATGTGGATCATGACACGGCAGGATCCTCCAGGATGTGCATCTCCACACCGCAGAAGTTTCCAGAATGTGCATCTTCACACCACAGAAGTTCCCAGGATGATGATCTACAAACTGCAGCAGTTTCCAGGATGTGGATCTTCACACCGCAGAAGTTTCCAGCATGTGGATCTTCAAACTGCAGTAGATTCCAGGATGTAGATATTCACAATGCAGGATCTTCCAGGATGTGGATCTTCACACTGCAGGAGTTTCCAGGATGTTGTTCTTCGCACTGCAGGATCTTCCAGGATTTGAATCTTCACACTGAAGGAGGTTCCAGGGTGTGGATATTCACACCGCAGCATCTTCCTGGATATGGATCATCACAAGGTAGGATCTTCCAGGATGTACACGTTCACACTGAAGGAGTTTCCAGGATATGGATCTTCACCCCGCAGAAGTTTCCAGGATGTGGATGTTCAAAATGCAGGAGCTTCCAGGAGTTGCATATTCACCATGCAGGATCTTCCAGAATGTGGATCTTCACACTGCAGGAACTTCCAAGATATGGATGTTGGCAGTGCAGGATCTTCCAGGATGTGGAACTTCATACTGCAGTAGCTTCCAGGATATGGATCTGCACACTGCAGGCTCTTCCAGGATGTGGATCTTCATATTGCACGAGTTTCTTGGATGTGGAACTTCACATTGTAGGAATTTTCAGGATGTGAAGCTTCTCACTGAAGTATCTTCCAGGATGTGGAAATTCACACTGCAGAAATTTCCAGCATGTGGATGTTCACACTGCAGGGATTTCCAGGATGTGGATCTGCACCCTGCAGGAGTTTCCAGGATGTTGATCTTCAAATTGCAGGAGATTCCACGATGTGGCTCTACGTACTGCAGTAATTTCCTAAATGTGTCTCTTCACACTGCAGGATTTTCTAGGATGTGGATCTTAACACTGCCGGTATTTCCAGTATGCAGATCATCACAATGCTGGAGTTTCAAGGATATGCATCTTGAGACTTCAGCTTTTTCCAGGATTTGGATCTAAAATCTGCAGGAGTATCCAGGTTGAGGATGTTCAAACTGCAGGAGTTTCCAGGTTGTGAATCTGAACACTGAAGGAGATTCCAGGATGTGGAACTTCATACTGCAGTAACTTCCAGGATGTGGATCTTCAGACTGCAGAAACCTCCAGGATGTGGATCTTCAGACTGCAGGATCTTCCAGGATGTGAATGTTCCCACTGCAGGAGTTACTAGGATGCCGATCTTCACACTGCCGGAGATTCCAGGATGTGGACCTTCATGCTGCAGTAGTTACCAGAATGCGGATCTTCACACTGCAGGATCTTCCATGATGTAGAACTTCACGCTGCAGGTGTTTCTAGGATGTGGATCTTCACACTACAGCTGTTTCCAGGATGTGGAATTTCACATTGCAGGTGCTTGCAGGATGTGGATCTGCACCTTGCAGGAGTTTCTAGGAAGTGTATCTTCACACCGCAGCAGCTGCATGGATGTGGATCATGACACGGCAGGATCCTCCAGGATGTGGATCTCCACACCGCAGAAGTTTCCAGAATGTGCATCTTCACACCGCAGAAGTTGCCAGGATGATGATCTACAAACTGCAGCAGTTTCCAGGATGTGGATCTTCACACCGCAGAAGTTTCCAGCATGTGGATCTTCAAACTGCAGTAGATTCCAGGATGTGGATATTCACAATGCAAGATCTTCCATGATGTGGATCTTCACACTGCAGGAGCTACCAGGATGTTGTTCTTCGCACTGCAGGATCTTCCAGGATTTGAATCTTCACACTGAAGGAGATTCCAGGATGTGGATATTCACACTGCAGCATCTTCCTGGATATGGATCATCACAAGGTAGGATCTTCCATGATGTACACGTTCACACTGAAGGAGTTTCCAGGATATGGATCTTCACCCCGCAGAAGTTTCCAGGATGTGGATGTTCAAAATACCGGAGCTTCCTGGAGTTGCATATTTACCATGCAGGATCTTCCAGGATGTGGATCTTCACACTGCAGGAACTTCCAGGATATGGATGTTGGCACTGCAGGATCTTCCAAGATGTGAATCTTCACATTGAAGGAGTTTCCAGGATATAGATTTTCACAATGCAGGAGCTTCCAGGATGTGGATCTTCGAACTGCAGTATCTTCAATGCAGTGAATCACCACATTGCAGGAGTTTCCAGGATGTGGATCTTCAGACTGCAGGAGTTCCAAATATGTGGATCTTCACCGTGCAGGTGTTTCCATGATGTGGCTCTTCAAATTGCAGAAGTTTCCAGGATGCGGACCTATGCACTAAAAGAGTTTCCAGGATGTGAATCTTCACCCTGCAGGAGTCACCATTATATGGATATTCACACTACAGGAGTTTCCACGATTGGATCTTGCACACTGCAGAAGTTTCCAGTATGTGGATCTTCACACAGCCGGAGTTTCCAGGATGTGGATCTGCGCACTTCAGGATCTTCCAGGATGTGGATGTTCATAATGCAGGGGTTTCCAGGATGTGGCTCTTCACATTGCAGGAGTTTCCAGGATGTGATTCTAAAGACTGCAGGAGTTTCCAGGATGTGGAACTTCATAATGCAGTAGCTCACAGGATGTGGATCTTCACACTGCAGAATCTTCCAGGATGTGGATCTTCAGACTGCAGGAGTTTCCAGGATGTGGATCTTCACACGGCAGGCTTTTCCAGGCTGTGGATCTTCAGACTGCAGAAACATCCTGGATGTGGATCTTCACACAGCAGGACCTTCCAGGATGTGGATGTTCACACTGCAGGAGTTAC